>NC_082715.1:49703012-50309262 GCF_030144855.1 Hypanus sabinus
CTTGTTACATTTGCCATGTCTTGCAGTGCCTTTTTTTAAAAATGTAACACATGAAAACATGAGAATATAGCACATGGATGCATGAAAACTCAATTCTTTACCTTATGTATAACCTCAATATTTTTACTATATTTTTTCCTTTTTTAAAAATTTTTTTTTTATTTTTATTGAACACAAACAGAAACACTAACCATGTGCTAACAAAACCAGGGAATCACATATACGCAGCAATAAATATATAACTATTAACTTTAAATATACAAATAAACAAGAAAATCCACTCTAAATACTGTTGGACAGAAGGAAGTCTATCTAAAAGGAGTCACAAAACAGAAACATTTACAGAGATAACCCGAAACATTAACAAGCCTCCGATCTCTGTCTAAGTATTTGCAAATGTGAATTGTTTCCTCTTAAAGGTTGCACTCAATCTATAATTGATAATATCCCATAAAAGACAAAGTCACATATTTGGGGATAACTATTGTTAAAAATGAATACTTAAGGTGTGTGGACAATTTTCAACCTCTTTTTTTGGTTTTGTCTATAAGATTAAACCAGTGACTTCAAAGGGACTTACCTTCAAAAGGCCCTGTTTTGCTTTGTAAAGCAGAAGGTCTTTCCAGGATTATATATATAGCTCTCCCCTTATATGTCAATTAAAAAAAAAATTTGTAAATTGATAAACACCATGTTGTTTAACTTTTTATGGAAAAACAAAGTTCATTATATCAAAAAAATCTGCTGTCATGAATAGTTATGACAAAGGGGGGTCTACATTTTCTTGATTTTGACAGTCTTAATAATACTTTTACTATATTAATATTATGTAAAGGAACTCCAGTATGGGATTTTATGTGAAAGAAATTCTATAATAATTTGGTTTATGTATGTCCTGCTATCTCTGGGTATTGATAACCCTTGATAAAGGATTTTTAGGGGAATTTTTGTCCTAATGACAAGGCAAAAAACCCATGGTGCATTGTTATTCATTTGTTAATTTTACTTTTTCACTTTTCTTGACAATCATCAGTAAGTATTTGTTTATGGCACTTTGTCATATCATTAAATATAAGGAGAAAAAGTACCAGTGTTTTAGGATACCTCTTCTTTCAGAACAATTGCCATCCACATTTGCTGCATACACCAAGGGGAAACAAAAGATTACCTACACTTGAATATGAGAACTCGGCAAGTTGGACAGCATCTATGAAGGCAAAAGGGCAGTCGGTGTTTGCAGACATGACCTTGCATCAGAAATGAGAGGGTTAAGGAAGGCAGCTGGAATATAAAAAGAGGGAAGGGTAAGAGCGTTTAATAGGTGGAGGGATGATGGGTGGGAGGGAAGAATGTTCAGATGGTAGGTGGAACGACATGACAGGTGGATGATGTGAAGATGTGCGAGTGGGGTAGGGGAAAGGGAAGTTTAATCAAGGGAAAAGAAATCCAGGTAGATGAACGCTGAGAACCGCATGGGGGGTGGGGTTATGGGTTGGTTATGAGGAGGGGTGAATAAGTTTTGGTAGTAGGGGAGGAGGGGTGGTAGTGGGAGTTGGAATAGAGAAGTGAACAGACAGAGAGAAAACCTCAGCATCAGGTTTGTTTTCACCAGCATGTGTCATGACATTTGTTAACTTAGCAGCAACAGTTTAATGCAATACATGGTAAAATAGAAAGAAAAAAAGTAAATTATAGTAAGTATATGTATGTATATTGAATAGATTAAAATAGAGCAAAAACAGAAATAATATATTTTTTTTAAAAGAGAGGTAGTGTTCATGGATTCATTATCCATTTAGGAATTGGATGGCAGAGGGGAAGAAGCTGTTCCTGAATCGCTGAGTGTGTGCCTTCCTGATGGGGGAAAAAGTCCTTAAATAATTAAAAGTGAATAGATATATGCAATATTTGCAAGGTGGAAGTGATCAATTCAACCTGGCCCTCACCCAACCACGTTCACCTGTTTCCAACACAAATGCCAAACAAATTGATGCTCACCATCCAAATAAGCTCCTTATTCCTAGACAGAAGGCAAGCAGTAAAGACAAATGAGTGTCAGACAGCACGCCTGAGGGTTCCAGCATATGAATGAAGATTCTGATTGTGAGCCTGAATAATGCTTGGTTAGCCCGGAATCAAATCAATGTCAAAAGTTGTGTCTGTTGTCATATGCACAGGGACGTGTAAGCACAGTGGAAACGGAAAAACTTACAGCACATTAAATACACAGCATCCAGAGGGGGGAAAAAAACTAAACATCAATTATTCAAAAGTTATACAACAAAGGTGAAGATCACCACTATCTGGGCCATACCATATTATCGTAGCTAGTTTCCAGTAGGAGTACAGAAATCTGAAGCTGCATCAAGAATAACTGCATCCCTTCAACCGTTCAGTTCTTGCACAAACCTGCATAATCACTGTTTCAGTACAGCAAAATTATGATGGCTTTGCCTATATTTACTCTAATTCTCTAATTGTGTTCCTTCCTGTATAATTTATCGTAATGACTGCCAGTACAAGAGTTGAGGTCTTCATTAACTCGCCACAATATTAGTTTTTCAGTGGCAGCTAATGCACACTGTCAGACAACCACAGGCAAAACTATGACCTAGATATTGTAGCCAGCTCTGCACAAATCAGTAAGCTTTCGTGATGTTTTCAAAAAATATAATTCTGAAGAAACGTGTTGATATCATGCAAGTATATGAATTGTACATGATCTTGCTGTACCTTAAGTAAAGAATTGTTTAGCCACAGAAGAGAGAATTCAGTGATTAATAAAAGCAACTTGCTAGAGCGTTACAGTAATTGGGAATTATCATTTCTCATGTTCAGTGTCTTCCTGATGTTTCAATGTCTAGTAATTAATGCATACATAGAACTAAAAAGTGTTTTCACTTTGGATAAAATGGGGGTGGGGGGGATTATATCTAATGAAATAAACTGCAACAAATTTTCAAGTTATTAGCATTGATCATGAATGAGATTTTAGATATTTTTGACTCATGCCATGATGTCAAGGTCACTGTGAACAAAAGTTTAAATTTGACCAGAACTCTGAAACTTTTCTGTAAAAGAAAAATCAATTCAAACATGAAAGTCACAGTTAGACCTGTCCAAACTAGCAGACTCCCAGCCTCTATTTTTCAACAAGCTTGTCATCTTGTCCCATTCAGCTAACTTAGTGTACCATAGCATGTGGGCCTGCCTTTCCTACACATTTTCACAAGTGAAAGACCAACCTTGAGTACCAATGAATGACATGAGGTTTCAACTTGCCCTGTACATGTGATGTATATCCTTCCTTCTGAGTAAACTCTCATCTGACTTCATGGAAGAATATAGGATGATATTAAACTACATTTATTGGGGGGGCGGGTGTGCAAGGAAGTCTTTAAATCCTGGCAGAACCTAAGTTATGCAAATTTATGAAATGAAATAGCCTTACACAGTACTATAAACCTCAGTATATTAGCCTTTTGTGTAAACCATGCTGATAAAGAAATGTCACTTTTCCAGTATTTTGTCAATAGCTATGATACAGTATTTTCTGATTTTTTTTAGAATAAAATTTAATATTGCTGGCATTTGTTGCTATGCAGCAGCAGTAGACTACAATACATAATAACAATCAATTACAGTAAGAAGTGTGTGTGTGTATATTTAAAACAAGCAGTGCAAAAAGAGAGGGAAAAAAAGTATTGAGGGTTCATGGCAGAGAGATGGCAGAGAGGAAGAAGCTATTCCTGAGTTATTGAGTGTGTGCCTTCAGGCTTCCTGATGATAGCAATGAGAAGAGGGCATATGGGGTGATGGGGGCCCTTAATGATAGATGCCGCCTTTTGGAGGCATTGCTCCTTGAAGATGTCCTGGATGCTGTGGAGTAAATTTTTTACCATTTACTTTCAGGATATTAGGCATTAACCTTTTTGTAAGAACCTTTTTAAGAAGGGTTATGTGGTATTTACAGGAATGCTCCAGAATGGCAAGAAGTTTGACTCTTCTCGAGACAGAAACAAGCCTTTCAAGTTCAAAATTGGCAAACAGGAAGTGATTAAAGGCTGGGAAGAAGGCATGGCACAGGTATTTTTGGATGATCATAATTTCAGAATTATCTTGCTATAAAGGCTGTACAGTAAATATTTTATGGATATTTGGAGTCTTAGAGATCGTATTAAATACTCGATGTGTCTCATTTATTCATTAAATATTCATTTAAATATACATTTAAAGATGCATATTTCATTTTAAAGTTGCATCAACACCAAATGTATTTTGGTTTAACTATGTGGGCTGAAAAATCACTAATCAAAGAGCTGAGCTTTGAGGCCAGTACAGTTTAGAAGAAATCCAACTTATAGACAAATAGACAGTAGGTGCAGGAGTAGGCCATTCGGCCCTTCTAGCCAGCACCGCCATTCACTGTGATCATGGCTGATCATACACAATCAGTACCCCGTTCCTGCCCTCTCCCCATATCCCTTAACCCCGCTATGTATAAGAGTTCTATCTAACTCTCTCTTGAATGCATCCAGAGACTTGGCCTCCACTGCCTTCTGGGGCAGAGCATTCCACATATCCACCACTCTCTGGATGAAAAAGTTTTTCCGCATCTCTGTTCTAAATGGCCTACCCATTATTCTTAAACTGTGGCCTCTAGTTCTGGAATCACCTATCAGCGGGAACATGCTTCCTGCCTCCAGCTTGTCCAATCCCTTAATAATCTGATATGTTTCAATCAGATCCCCTCTCATCCTTCTAAATTCCGGTATATACAAGCACAGTCGCTCCGATCTTTCAACATATGGCAGTCCCGCCATTCTGGGAATTAACCTTGTGAACCTACGCTGCACTCTCTCAATAGCAAGAATGTTCTTCCTCAAATTTGGAGACCAAAACTGCACACAATACTCCAGGTGGGGTCTCACCAGGGCCCTGTACAGCTGCAGAAGGACCTCTTTACTCCTATACTCAATTCCTCTTGTTATAAAGGCCAGCATGCCATTAGCTTTCTTCACTGCCTGCTGTACCTGCATGCTTGCTTTCATTGACTGATGTATAAGAACACTTAGATCTCGTTGTACTTTCCCTTTTCCTAATTTGAGTCCATTTAGATAGTAATCTGCCTTCCTGTTCTTGCCACCGAAGTGGATAACCTCACATTTATCTACATTAAACTGTATCTGCCATACATTTGCCCACTCACCCAACCTATCCAAGTCACCCTGCATTCTCATAACATCCTCCTGACATTTCACACTGCCACCCAGCTTTGTGTCATCAGCAAATTTACTAATGTTGCTTTTAATCCCTTCATCTAAATTATTAATGTATTTTGTAAACAGCTGCGGTCCCAGCACCGAACCTTGCGGTACCCCACTGGTCACAGCCTGCCATTCTTTGTTTCCTGTCAATTTTCAATCCATGTCAGTACTCTGCCCCCAATACCATGTGCCCTATTTTGCCCACTAATCTCCTATGTGGGACTTTATCAAAGGCTTTCTGAAAGTCCAGGTACACTACATCCACTGGCTCTCCCTTGTCCATTTTCATAGTTATATCTTCAAAAAACTCCAGAAGATTAGTCAAGCATGACTTTCCCTTCATAAATCCATGCTGACTCGGACTGATCCTTCTACTGCTATCCAAATGTGTCATAATTTCCTCTTTTATAATTGACTCCAGCATCATTCCCACCACTGATGTCAGGCTAACCGGTCTATAATTCCCTGTTTTCTCTCTCCCTCCTTTCTTGAAAAGTGGGACAATATTAGCCACCCTCCAATCAGCAGGAACTGTTCTTGAATCTATAGAACATTGGGAAATGATTACCAATGCGTCCATGATTTCTAGAGCCACATCTTTAAGTATCCTGGGATGCAGACCATCAGGTCCCAGGGACTTATCAGCCTTCAGACTCAACAGTCTATCCAACACCACTTCTTGCCTAATATAAATTTCCTTCAGTTCATCCTTTACCCTAGTTCCTTTGGCCACTATTACATCTGGGAGATTGTTTGTGTCTTCCCTAGTGAAGACAGATCCAAAGTACCTGTTCAACTCATCTGCCATTTCCTTGTTCCCCATAATAAATTCACCCGTTTCTGTCTTCAATGGCCCAATTTTGGTCTTAACTATTTTTTTGCTATTCACATACCTAAAGAAGATTTTACTATCCTCCTTTATATTCTTGGCTAGTTTACCTTCATACCTCATTTTTTCTTGGCGTATTGCCTTTTTTGTTATCTTCCATTGCTCTTTAAAAGCTTCCCAGTCCTCCGCTTTCCCGCTCATCTTTGCTATGTTATAATTCTTCTCTTTTATTTTTATACTGCCCTTTACTTCCCTCCTCAGCCTCCTCAGCCCCTTACTCCCTTAGGATCTTTCTTCCTCTTTGGAATGAACCGATCCTGCACCTTCTGCATTATTCCCAGAAATACCTGTCATTGTTGTTCCACTGTCTTCCCTGCTAGGGTATTGTTCCATTGAACTTTGGCCAGCTCCTCCCTCATTGCTCCATAGTTCCCTTTGTTCAACGGTAATACTGATTTAGTCTCGATTTAAGAAAACTTGATTTAGCTGAAGGCATGATGAAATGGAAGAGAGAGTTTGCCAATGACAAAATAAGAGCATCAGATAAGAACAAACAGCAACATTTTTCTACTATGGAAGTTGCATATTTTACCACATAGGAATAGGGTGTAAGCTGAGGAATTCCACTAATAATCAAAATTGTTCCAATAACAGATGAGCTTGGGGCAAAGGGCAAAACTGACCTGTACCCCTGACATGGCATATGGTGAAACAGGACATCCTGGAGTCATCCCAGGCAATGCCACACTTATCTTTGATGTAGAACTGCTGAAGTTGGAGTGACAAAGTCCTTAATTGATATTTAATTGCAAGGTATGTAATGGTATTAGATTTTTTTCATGTAAAATTGGTTGTTGAGTTTGATCTAAAATTTTTAAAGAGCTTCCTTATTGCATGTCCAAGTCACTTTAAAATATGCCTGGCCCTTTGCCTGACAAAGAATTGTCCCCATTCAGCTAGCCCTACTTTTCTGCCTAGCTACTGCTTAAGTGATACTGTTTTACCTGTCTCAACCACTTGCTCTGCCAACGTACACCATATACTCACCACCCTCTCCATGAAGAAGTTGCCCTCAGTTCAGCTTTGAATCTTTTCCTCTCGCCATAAATTTATGCTCCCTCATTCTGGACTCTTGTACCCAGAGGAAAAGGCTGTTACCATCCATCCTGTCTATGCATCTCACAATTTTAACCCCTTTTGAAAGGTCGCCCTTCATTGTCCTATACTCCAAGGAATAAAGACTTTGCCTGGCCAACCTCTCCCTATAACTTGACTTACTGGCCCTGGAATCAACCTTGTAAATCTTCTCTACTCTTCTAAGTGCACTGCTGCAGTCCACTCTAATTACAAAAATATATTTTTGGTACATTTGTAATGGTACATGTCAACTAGTTTGGTAATAGTACATTAAAGCAGATTTGTACTTGTGCTTTGGTTGACCAATATGAATAGTATTCTTCCATATTAGTTTCCTCATATATTCATCCATTTAACCATAATGAGCATATTTGTACATTTGGGCCTCAAAACTAAAGGGAAATTAAAATTCATCTGGTATTTTCTGGAAAGTGTATTCTTTCCTTGGTGTACTTTTGTGCGTCATTGCAAGATTAAGCTGATTATTATTCAGCTTTCCTGTACAATCAGGTGAGCATGGGCTTTATTAGAGAACAGTAAGCATAATATAGGAAAGCTTTTTAAAATTGCAAGTTTTGAAAAATGGATTCATTATCAATTGTACAGGCACAAGCCACAAGATATTGCCTGCTCCATCGTCCTACCTGATTGATCAATACCTTTCAAACGGTTAAAAATATGAAATTGATTTCTAATTAGAGAATTTGAGTAAACCATTGCTGTTGTGATGATGTAGAAGTTGTTTAACTAGATTAGTAAATGAATGATTTGAATTTAAATAGTAATTTTATTTTTCTCTTTTTGAAGGGATGACATGGGGATTCTGGGTTTCAGTACTGTGGAATAGATCTTCGGTGGCTCAAGAAGCCAGTTAGAAGAATTTTATGATATTGTTTAACCTACCTACATCCTCTTTGTTTTGCTCTCGATATTTGGAATTGTTAGTTTTGACGGCCAGTGTTGTTCATTTGTAGATCCTGTGTTTGACATTCTTCTTTCAATTTTTATTGATTTTTGGTCTGTTTAATTGCATGAACTATTTAATAAATTTTAATGATTCCAAATTACTTGACAAACTTGACTGGGGTCTAACCTAATTTTTGAATAGCAAAGACCTTAAAAACGGGCCTGCTAAGATTTTATGGAACTAAAGTAAATGGGCATTCATAAGAAACTACAGGACCTGTATTACCAGTTTTACTCTGCAGCAAGAACTTGTGTAAAACTTAATTGCTTGTTTAAATAAAAAAAAAGTGATGTTCACCTTTAAAAAATATAGTCCAGGTAATTGTATGTTTCTTTTTTTATTGGGGAATCATTATCGTTTATGTTTATGATCATAAATTTTGGCAAAACCCTTGGAGCTATAAGCTTAGAAATGAAACATGCCAACACATCTAGAACAAAACAAAAATATCATATTGCAATGAGATCTTACAAAATCAAAGATCTCACCTGGCGAGGAGATTACGCCAGGCACAATTGCAGAGGGTGAAGACATGACCGCTAAGCTGATTCAGTGTGCTACGTACATGATGTGGGAGGTCAGGGACACTGATGGTGCCCCCGGCTGCTACAGCTGTGGAAAGTGTGTCCAGGTTCAGCTTCTGAAGGAGCATGTTGTAGCACTGAAGAAAGAACTGGATGACCTCAGGTTTATCCACGAAAACTAGGGTTTTTTTCGGACAGGACCTACAGTGAGGTCATTATACCAAGGATACCGGAAGAGAGAAAGGCGGCAACGATGAGGAAGGAAAGGATGCTTGAAGTACAGGAGACCCCAGGGGATGTACCTCTCGTAAACAGGTTCACCTTCTTGGAAGCTGTCAGGACAGAAGATACTGCCAGCCTGAGAGGCGGACAGGTCTGCGAGCTGAAAATTGGTGCAGAAGCAGAGCCAAGGAGTCAGACATCAGGAAGAGCCGTGGTAGTAGGGGACTCCATAGTAAGAGGTACGGAAAGGGGTTTCTGCGGCAACAGGCGAGATTTAAGGATGGTGTGTTACCTCCCTGGTGCTAGGATCCAGGACATCACGGACCGATTGCAGGGAATCCTCAAGGGTGAAGGTGAACAGCCGGAAGTGGTAGTGCATGCCGGCACAAATAACATCAGGAAGAAGAGGAAGGACATTATGCAGCGGGACTTCAGAGAACTTGGAAGAAGGCTGAAAAGCAGGACTTCCAGGGTGGTTATCTCTGGCTTGCTTCCAGTTCCTCGGGCTGGAGAGGGCAGGAACAGGGAGATAATGGATCTGAATGTGTGGCTGAGGAACTGGTGCAGGAAGCAAGGATTTACATTCTTGGACCACTGGGATCTGCTTTGGGGTAGGGATGAATTGTACAAAAGGGACGGGTTGCACCTTAATAGGCGGGGCACCAGCATTCTGGCAGACAGGTTTGCCACTGCTACACGGATGTGTTTAAACTAAGTAGTGGGGGGGAGGGGATGAACTGGAAAGATAAGGATGGAGTTAAAGGGAAAGTGACAATAAGAAAAGTTTAAAAAGGACAACAGAATCAATGGAGTAGAAAGCTCAAGAAGAGATCATGCAGTATGGCCAAGTGAAATAGGAATTGATATGAAAGGAGAGGGGAGTACCGAATTAAAAGTATTATATATGAATGCACGAAGTATAAGGAATAAAGTGGATGAGCTTGAGGCTCAGTTGGAAATTGGCAAATACGATGTTGTGGGAATAACTGAGACATGGCTTCAAGCGGACAGGGCCTGCGAAATGAATATTCAAGGATTTACATCTTATCGAAAGGACAGACTGACTGGCAGAGGGGGTGGGGTGGCTCTGTTGGTGAGGAATGATATTCAGTCCCTTGCGAGGGGGAACATAGAATCTGGGGATGTAGAGTCGGTATGGATAGAACTGAGAAATTCTAAGGGTAGAAAGACCCTAATGGGAGTTATCTACAGGCCCCCAAACAGCAGTCTGGATGTAGGGTGTAAGTTGAATGAAGAGTTAAAATTGGCATGTCGCAAAGGTAATGATACAGATGTCATGGGGGATTTCAACATGCAGGTAGACTGGGAGAATCAGAATGGTACTGGACCCCAAGAAAGGGAGTTTGTGGAGTGTCTCCGAGATGGATTCTTAGAACAGCTTGTACTGGGGCCTACCAGGGAGAAGGCAATTCTAGATTTAGTGTTGTGCAATGAACCGGATTTGATCAGGGACCTTGAGGTAAAGGAACCATTTGGAGGTAGTGGCCATAATATGATATGTTTAACCTACAATTTGAGAAGAAGGGAAAATTGGATGTGTCGGTATCACAGTTGAACAAAGGGAACTATGGAGCTATGAGGGAGGAGCTGGCCAAAGTTCAATGGAACAATACCCTAGCAGGGAAGACAGTGGAACAACAATGACAGGTATTGCTGGGAATAATGCAGAAGGTGCAGGATCGGTTCATTCCAAAGAGGAAGAAAGATCCTAAGGGGAGTAAGGGGCAGCCGTGGCTGACGAGGGAAGTAAAGGGCAGTATAAAAATAAAAGAAAAGAAGTATAACATAGCAAAGATTAGTGGGAAACTGGAGGACTGGGAAGCTTTTAAAGAGCAACGGATAACAAAAAAGGCAATACGCCAAGAAAAAATGAGATACGAAAGTAAACTAGCCAAGAATATAAAGGAGGATAGTAAAAGCTTCTTTAGGTATGTGAATAGCAAAAAAATAGCTAAGACCAAAATTGGGCCATTGAAGACAGAAATGGGTGAATTTATTATGGGGAACAAGGAAGTGGCAGATGAGTTGAACAGGTACTTTAGATCTGTCTTCACTAAGGAAGACGCAGACAATCTCCCAGATGTAATAGTGGCCAAAGGAACGAGGGTAAAGGATGAACTGAAGGAAATTTATATTAGGCAAGAAACGGTGTTGGATAGACTGTTGAGTCTGAAGGCTGATAAGTCCCCGGGACCTGATGGTCTGCATCCCAGGGTACTTAAAGAGGTGGCTCTAGAAATTGTGGATGCATTGGTAATCATTTCCCAATGTTCTATAGATTCAGGAACAGTTCCTGCAGATTGGAGGGTGGCTAATGTTGTCCCACTTTTCAAGAAAGGAGGGAGAGAGAAAACAGGGAATTATAGACCGGTTAGCCTGACATCAGTGGTGGGAATGATGCTGGAGTCAATTATAAAAGAGGAAATTATGACACATTTGGATAGCAGTAGGAGGATCAGTCCAAGTCAGCATGGATTTATGAAGGGAAAATCATGCTTGACTAATCTTCTGGAGTTTTTTGAGGATGTAACTATGAAAATGGACAAGGGAGAGCCAGTAGATGTAGTGTACCTGGACTTCCAGAAAACTTTTGATAAAGTCTCACATAGGAGATTTTTGGGTAAAATTAGGGCACATGGTATTGGGGGCAGTGTACTGACATAGATTGAAAATTGGCTAGCTGACAGGAAACAAAGAGTAGTGATTAACGGGTCCCTTTCGGAATGGCAGGCTGTGACCAGTGGGGTACCGCAAGGTTCGGTGCTGGGACCGCAGCTGTTTACAATATACATTAATGATTTAGATGAAGGGATTAAAAGTAACATTAGTAAATTTGCTGATGACACAAAGCTGGGTGGCAGTGTGAAATGTCAGGAGGATGTTATGAGAATGCAGGGTGACTTGGATAGGTTGGGTGAGTGGGCAAATGTATGGCAGATGCAGTTTAATGTGGATAAATGTGAGGTTATCCACTTTGGTGGCAAGAACAGGAAGGCAGATTACTATCTAAATGGAGTCAAGTTAGGAAAAGGGGAAGTACAATGAGATCTAGGTGTTCTTGTACATCAGTCAATGAAAGCAAGCATGCAGGTCCAGCAGGCAGTGAAGAAAGCTCATGGCATGCTGGCTTTTATAACAAGAGGAATTGAGTATAGGAAGAAAGGGGTCCTTATGCAGCTGTACAGGGCCCTGGTGAGACCCCACCTGGAGTATTGTGTTCAGTTTTGGTCTCCAAATTTGAGGAAGAACATTCTTGCTATTGAGGGAGTGCAGCGTAAGTTCACAATGTTAATTCCCAGAATGGCGGGACTGCCATATGTTGAAAGATTGGAGCGACTGGGCTTGTATACACTGGAATTTAGAAGGATGAGAGGGGATCTGATTGAAACATATCAGATTATTAAGGGATTGGACACGCTGGAGGCAGGAAGCATGTTCCCACTGATGGGTGAGTCCAGAACTAGAGGCCACAGTTTAAGAATAAGGGGTAGGCCATTTAGAACAGAGATGTGGAAAAACTTTTTCACCCAGAGAGTGGTGGATATGTGGAATGCTCTGCCCCAGAAGGCAGTAGAGGCCAAGTCTCTGGATGCATTCAAGAGAGAGTTAGATAGAGCTCTAATAGATAGCAGGGTCAAGGGATATGGGGAGAGGGCAGGAACAGGGTACTGATTGTGTATGATCAGCCATGATCACAGTGAATGGCGGTGCTGGCTAGAAAGGCCGAATGGTCTACCCCTGCACTCACTGTCTATTGTCTATTTCTAAGGTTAAATAATCGTATGTGTTTATAAGAACTTGGCTATTTTAAATAAGAGGGCAGAACATTAATGTTTATAATAACAACAGAAATGCTGGACACAGTCTGCAAGAAAGGCATTTTATTTTTCTGCTTATATTTCAGATTTTCAGCAAATTGTGTTTTTTTTAAAATTTTCTTAATTGTGCTTTTGTTGAAATCAGTTTTGTCTGTTCTCATTTAGGCTGTTGAATGGAAAGCCAAGTGATAATGACATTTCATGCAATGCAGAATCTGAAAATGCAGAAAATGACTTGCATCAACACATGCTCTGATGTAATCTGCTTAAACATACTTCCAGACACCATAGCAATACCTAGCTTCAATCTTCCTGACCTAAGGAACTAGCACGGAAACAAAGACCACACCAAAATGAAGAGGAAAAGATTGCAAGAACTATAAATTTAATTTTTTTTAAACTAGAAACACTCAGCAGGCCAGGCAGCATCCATGAAGAGAGAAAGCAATTTACCATTTCAGATCAACATCTTTCCTCAGGACTGCAAAAGCTAGAGATAAAACAACTTGGAACTTGCAGTGAAAGGTGGGAAGGAGAACGAAAAATGATGGGATGCAAAATGCCATCACACTTTTAGTTATTTAGTTTCTTTTTCCCTTCACTGTGCCATGGATCTAGTTTGTGCTTTGCTGCTGAGAGTTTCCTGAAATTTAATTTTGAATTTGCAGCATCTACAATATTTTGCTTGTGTACTAATTTCAACCAGTTTGCAACAGACTTTGAAATATATAATAATAAAACTTCATTTTTAAATCATTATGCATTAATCATTTGGGATGGTACAGTGTAATCAAATGTGTCTTTTAAAAGTCGGGGGTGGGGTAGTTTCAATTACTGCTTTTGGATGTTAAGAAACAAAGCTTGAAGGGAATCCCAGTTAAGAATTTTCCTTTTTTTTTAAAAACCAATTTATCAACTACCTGAGGGCATAAAAATCAGACTTATTGCCACTAACATTAGTCATGAAATTTGTTTTGTGGCAGCAGTACTGAGCAGGCATAGCAAATTATTATAAAGTACAATAAATTAGTAGTGCAAAAGTAGAATAGCAAGGTCATGCTCATAAGTTTATGGACCATTCTGAAAACTGATGACGGGGGGGGGGGGGGAGAAGCTGTTCTTAGTGTTTAGTGATGGTCTTCAGGCTCCTGCACCTCCTTACTGATGGTAATAATGAGCATGTCCTGGTGAGGGTGCTTATTTATGGATGGCCACTTTCTTGAGGCACTGCCTTTACAAGACGTCCTCAATGGTGAGGAGGCTTGTGCCTGAGATGGAACTGGATGAGTCTACCACCCTCTGATGCCTCTTACGGTCCATTGGTGTCTCCATACCAGATGGTGATGCTACCAGCCAGAATGCTCTCCACTGGCCAAATGCAGAATCACACCTTCAACTATTAAATGCTTTGGACATATGCTTTTGGATGTAGACAAACAGAGTAACCTAGCTCCACATTCAAGATTCTGCAAGTAGCAGATTAAAGTGTTTTTGTATTGTTCATCAGGAAACTAATTATTCTTACCGGAATATGTTTTAAGAAAATATGAAAATAAACAGGTAAATTTAACAAATCTTCTGAAAGTCAGTTGCACACAAGGACAAGCCTGAGTTATGAGTCCAGTCATTGAAGTTAGGATCGCATCCACACTATTTATTTAGCACAAGCTGTGCATTTGTCAACTATGTCTGTGTTGCCTTAAAGGGAATGATGAATTTGCCAAACATGAAGCAAAATAATCCAGGGAAAAAGAACAGTAGACAGGCCATGAGATAAGAAAAGTATTCTGGAATTAAGATCTATTGCCATTATATAACCACCAGCAAATGTTCCTGTTATTATATCTGTGTGTAATAGTTAGCTTATAGAAGTAATATATATGGTGTAGAGGAAACTTTAAAGCTAATTACCAGCTGAGAATGGAGTCTCTGTGATTTTTTTTTTTGTTAAGTTTAAATGAAAAGCTGTATGGATTCCATAAGATTATGTAAGTTCTCTGTCATCTCTCTTACCTGGATTTTTCTGTTTTCTCCAATACATTAATTTCACCAAATCTCAATAGCAGGACACCAGTATTGCTGGTAAGTAGTAAGCAGTCAGTATTGCTGGTAGAATTATTAGAGTTTAAAAACTCAGTTGGCTCTGGAATGAAGGTGGTAATTTCATTGGATTCTGCAGTGAAGGTTATGACAAATTAGCAGAGGAGCAGGGCATCAGCAACTTTCTGGATTTTAACTTTTAACTGAATATCTACTGATGCTAAAAGGTGTGACAATGACTTGGAAATAAATGCAGGCCTTTACTGTCTCAAAGTTAGTGCTACTTCACATCCCAGGTCTTTGTGTTCAGGAGATATTTTCTCCAGTTCATGGCTGGTTCATACAGAGAATGTGATAATTTGGCTTTAGGTCAAGGTGAGACCAGCCCTACCGTTGTCTAAAATATCATCAACCGAGCATGTACTTTCTCAATTTATCAGTGCAAAAAACCTGACTAAATACATTGTCCCAATACACTGGCAGAAGATTAACAATGATTGAGATGAGATTGAATGCTATCCAACAGCTAGTTTATACAATTCTTGACATCAACCATTTCCTAGGCCATTTGCCTATCCAATTTTCTGCTTCAGCTGCTCAATAGTCATTAGCCCATATGATCCCAAGCTGTCATCTCCAAGGAATTACTGGGTTCAACTCCTCTGTCAGCATAGCCCATGCACCCATCTAGCCCCAATTCCTCCTTTGTCATTTACATATCTCTTGATTCTCCCTGTCATGACTAGGTGGAACAAAAATTGAAAAGCTGTAAGAAAACCACAGAGAGGGAGAAAGTTGTAGAATTGGAGGAGACCGGAACTGTGGGTAAAAGTGGAGCTGTGGCCAAATGGCTGACATCTTTTAATAGGCCCCAAAATATTGTTTATAGCCATTGGATAATGTTTGTAGGTTGGGATGAATGCATTTCTCATGAGCCGGTATATTAAAGTAAAATATATACTAATCAGAGCAGTCAGAAAGATGTTACAGCAGGTAAACAATTCGAAAATAAATGAAGCACTTTGAGAAAAGTGGAACATTATATTGAAACTCATTGCATAATGGTGGGGGGGGGGTAGGTCAGTGATTCTCAAGTTGAGGGGTATGACCCTCTCATGGATGGTACTGCTACAAGTTCCAAGGGGCCACTGAATTTTTTGCTAAATTACAGTAACATTATCAAAAGGTTTGCAAGTAATGAGAAAGAAATACACACTAAGCTGCCAAGATTTTGGACTACTTGCCCCCTCCCCCTGTGGGTCAAATGTTAATGGGTTGTGTGGTAGGGTTATATATTTATATATTATATTTAATGAGCCTGAATATGATGTCACTTTGGAAAGTTAGAGTTAACTATATATTAAATAAAGTAACCAAACTCTGGGAATCCTGCATTATAAACTATTCATATTCTGTAAAAAAAAGTTTGTGATTTTCTATGCTATTCATGCCTTTACAATTTTTGTTATAATTGGGATTGACTAGATAATGATTAACTGATTGTGGAGCAAGCTATCCCTATTAGGTTAAGAAGCAAAGTTAATCCTGAATGATGTATAATATGTTACATTGCCTAGAAAATTGTTCTGAACAATATGTATTCCCATGGGATCAAAGGGCCAATGTCAGAGTTAATATCATACTGCCACTCTCTTTTTGTTGCATGTGCAATGAATAGTTTTCAGACTGAAGGAAATCAACATTGGTACCCCCTTGGAGTTGAACTACCAGTCTTTGATTTATTTCAATGATGTAAACTAGGCATAGAGGACAATATTTCAAAGTTTGAATATGATCCAAGCTTGAAAATGAGTAAATTTCAAAAGGACGTGGATAACTGAAGCAGGCAGGTATGTAGCAGAACAAGTAATGCAGGTATATGATGCATTAGAAAAAAAGTGATGAGAGATTTCGTAAATTAAGTTGTTCCATTTTGAAGGCGTTTTTAAAGAAAGGACCCATTTAATTTTGGAAGATGTCAGAGCAAATTAGTAAGTATGGTTAAAAACGCATATAAGATACATGCTTATAAACAGGTACAGGGTCACAAATAAGTGTAAATTAAATATGTACATATCACTGACTTGACCAATTCTGGACAACGTTATTTGGAAAAGTCAAAGATCTTGAAAAAAGTGCAGGGAAGCATACCAGGCGTAAGGAACCTCAGTCACCTAGAGAGACAAGGAAAGTTTTCAGAACAGGTAGGTTTAATAAAGAAAAATAGTAACTGGCTTTAACAACTAGGGGAAAGCATTTTGGGGCTATTCAGATGTGCTACTGAATGTTGGAAACCTGCAATTTTTGCATAGCAGACTACCACTAACAACAAAGTGATAACGATCACAAAATCTATTTTTCTGATGGTGGTGCAGGGATAAATATTGGTTCGGAGCCTGGATGGAACGTAATTTTTTGAAATGCATTCAAGATATTTTTTACCTCCACACAGGAGGGCAGATATCACCTTGGATTAACCTCTCAAACTAAAAATAGCTGTTTTTCCAGTGCATCAGATTCTGGGTACTTACTGGAGTATCAGATTCTTGTACTCCGGCCTTGTAGAACCTGAATTTAGCACCCTCCTGTGAAGGTTGTATGGGTTGACCTATTGCTGACAATAAGTGAAGATTTAATGGCTCTCATTATTATGAAAGGACAACACTTTTCAATGTTGAAAATGTTTAAACTTAGTAAATTATTATGAACTAGAATGCATTTTCCATTTTTTAAAAAATGGTAGAAGTATACTGAATAGTAACTTTAAGAAGGAAAAAAATACTGATAAAGGAATAACTTGGGGTGCGTGTGCAAAGAACAGTAGATAAAACTTAAGCAAGTTACAGGAAACAGCAGATTAATTTTTGGACACCCTCTACTATTAAGGTATTTTATAAATAAATTCTATTAAGGTAGACAATGTGATATTTAAGAAATGCAGGCTTGTAGATTAGGAAATGATTTAGGAATTATATAAGAGTGAATTTTATTCAGCATCTCAAATTTTTGGGTAGTGATTTGAATGTTCCAGGGAAAGGAATGGGATGTGAGCTCCAGGATTGATTGGAGAAAGGTGGTTTAGAAGCGGTTTAGCAAGGTGACTTAGTAGAAGTGGATTGCAGTTTGAGGACTTACTTTAAGGATCTTGTTGCAGTAACTGCATTTCTCCACAATGCAATGCGTCAGAGAAAATGCCTTTCAGGTGAAAAGCAAAGCTGCCCTGCACTCTGAATGATCTGTTCACATGGACTCGGGCTGTAGAGAGCATGCTAAAGGCATGATAATGTCACACCCAAATACTATCACCCAACAGGATCAAGTAATGAAACACAAACATTTATTTTTTTTTTGCATTTCGTGTTAATCTAATTCTTCTATGAATTCCATAAAAGCGAATACTTTTGAGTATCTCAAATTTTTGGCTAGTGATTTGTGAATTCCATAAGGGTGAATTTCCAATATCCAAATCGACATAACACAGTGGTCTACTATAAGCAATTAATTTGGCATTAATTGTACAGCAGTGGAAGCTACTTTAAAATGGCTAAATATAACTAATTAATCTATTTTAACACAGATCCATTTTTGAAAATGCTTCATGAGTTGCATTCCCACAGTAGAGTATTTGCTGTTTTGAGCTCTTGTGCTTTCCTTATAAAAATATGAATCATCTGATTTGCCTTAATGCCACAGGAAATTCTGAAGCCGTACAGCATAATACAATGCTGAGTAAACATCCTCATCCGGCACTCTCATTGGCAATGGATATTCTGACATTTGCCAAATCTCCAAGGAAACTATGTGGTTGATAATCAGCATTATTCTCAAGTGCTGGAGCAATCATGCGACTTGTAACCAAGGCTCAACAGGAATGGGGTTTAACTATTTAAGATACATAGCAGTGAATTAAACCACAAACCTTTCATGCAGTTCCCTGCTGGCCTGCACTGGTGCTCTATTGCCCTGCTTGGTAGGAAAACAATAACAACTTATAAAAATCCTTTAACGTCACTTCGCAGAACTAAAGGGTTCTTTTCCATTTCTGAGACCAGGCAAAGATAATGTTTGCCTTGTCCTAGTCAGTGGACCATAAGTGTTCACGATTTTTCATTCCAAGATTTTCAATATCAAAGATCTTTGGCAAGTTTTCATGGCACCAAAGCAGTGTTCATATTATGCTTAACAGAATGCCAGGGAACTTTGGAACCCTTCAGCAAATTTGTATCAGTCTTTCCCTATTTGTGTTTACTATAATTTTTTTTACTCCAGCAGGGTCACTGTACCCAATTCTGCTCACACATGTGCTTTCTAACTTTCCTTATTTTAATAGATTAGATAACCCCTGGGTTTCTACCAGCAAGCATTAGGTTCTGGAGGGTTGTCTGTAATAACTTGGCTCATGCACCCCCATTCACACAATAGTGGAGATAACATTTTATCTGTAGATTAGCTTGGTTTGGCTTGCGCACATTTGTTACTAACTTCATAAGTTAATGCTTTCCCTATTCAAGATAACACCCATTGAGTCAAGTATGAGAATATTCCTTACATCATTCCATAACAGGCACAAATTTCACCACTGTAGATCATTCTGAGCCATTATATTTCCTGATCAGACCAGTGGTTTTGTTCTAGTTTGGATAATAGATTGAGCTCTGGCTGCATCACCCTCTCAAATATTTGCCAATTATGAACAGTATGAGTAAACACTCAACATTTCAGGTAGCAACAGTGAAGAAAGAAATCCAGAGACAATATTTCAAGTCAATGACCATCAGAGAAAATGGAGAAGACAAAAATCTGTGGACCTTACTTCCAACATAACATGGATCTCTAATATGGACTAAAAGATATTGGACTATAAACATGTGATGTGAAATACAACTTACCTGGAAGTAGGTACAAGTATACTGAGAAAATACTACTTGAAATCATTCAAAGTTGTAAGGAAAAATGACAATTTTATCCATAATTGGGAAAGGAATGATATGAGTTATACTGAAGGAAAGATTTGAACTGGTTGCAGTTCAACAGACCCGAAATGATTGGATCTTACGAAACTATGTGTAGCTTCATCAATTAGGCATGTTCTTTTTCTTATTTCAAAAATAAAATGTTATGAATATGTACATAACAAAGTTTTTGTTTGAGAAAGCTGACCAATGTTAAATGAATACAGTCATTTCTCATTAGAGATGAAATGACCTAAAAATTCCATCAAGTAGCATTGTTTATTGAAAATACATTTCAGGCAGAGTGAAACATGATATTGTCCAGTTCTCAGTTGTTTTGCAACACCTTAGAAACTTGGCTGGGTACTTTCTGATGTGAATTGTGCTTGTACCTGTGCTAATAGTGTAGGGCAAGCAGAGATCCCTGCCAAATATTCCCATTACCTAACTCTACCCTTACTCTACAACCACCCATGAGTTACACCATGATTGTTTCACTCCCAAAAACTTCAAATCCCACAATGGACTCAACTATCCAAAACCAAGTTCCTGATTCTCTGATAGAACATATTGAGACTCCAATATCC
Source organism: Hypanus sabinus (assembly GCF_030144855.1). Lineage (NCBI taxonomy): Eukaryota > Metazoa > Chordata > Chondrichthyes > Myliobatiformes > Dasyatidae > Hypanus > Hypanus sabinus. The sequence goes on from NC_082715.1 coordinate 49,723,377, forward strand.
ATCTCCCTCCACTATTCCCGAGCCCCAACAAGGAATGCTGCATCCAATATGTCAAACACAAGCCTCACTTTCTGATCTCCCTCGAAACTCTGATAGGATATTTGACTGCCATCCCCTCTATCCGCACCAATCTATTGGACCTTATCTCTGTATCCGTACTTGCATTTTTCTTTTCTTAAAAGATTAAATGTGGTTCATTTGGTCAGTTTAGAAGTACCTGAGGCCATGAGCCTTAGGAGGTGATGACATTTCCTTTCAGAAGCCCACAACATTTTTTGGGGTGCCACAGTGACACTTAGTGCAACACTATACCAAGGGGGTTCTACATTTGGTCTCACCAGTGTAGAAGAGAGCACATCGAGGGCACCAAGTGCAATAGACTAGATTGAAGAGGTGCATGAGAGGTTCAGAAGAAGTTGAAGAACAGGCAGTTTTGGTTTCTATCTTTACTTTCTGCAGACATGTCTCATTGGATTGTCTAGACACTGATCCAATAAGATTCATTTTACGCCATCAGTGGAGGCAACTTGATATTCCACTTTATAACTGATTTTGATTTTGAAGAAAAGTGCCAGCAACAAATATTCAGTTAGCTGCCTTTCATAGATTCTTCAGGTAAAGTTCTGTAGAATGTTCACCTTATAAGATTATTAAGGGATTGGACACGCTAGAGGCAGGAAAAATGTTCCCGATGTTGGGGGAGTCCAGAACCAGAGACCACAGTTTAGGAATAAGGGGTAGGCCATTTAAAACAGAGTTGAGGAAAAACTTTTTCACCCGGAGAGTTGTGGATCTATGGAATGCTCTGCCTCAGAAGGCAGTGGAGGCCAATTTTCTGGATGCTTTCAAGAAAGAGTTAAATAGAGCTCTTAAAGATAGTGGAGTCAAGGGATATGGGGAGAAGGCAGGAACGGGGTACTGATTGTGGATGATCAGCCATGATCATATTGAATGGTGGTGCTGGCTCGAAGGGCCGAATGGCCTACTCCTGCAACTATTGTCTATTATCATCTAATACAGCAAAACATTCCAAGGCATGCCAGAGCAAAGGAGGTGACTGGACAACAAAGAAGAATTAAGGGAAAATTAGAGAAGAGCTATGTACTGCACAGCCCTTTGGATACAGAATAACTCATCTAAATCCCAGTCATGATCACGATTACATCTGCCAGTATATTCTCTCCTTCTCTACCAATCCCTTAGCTTCATAATTCTCATCGTCATTTCCAGTTCTTTCATCATTTCACCACTTCTTGTCTCAATAACCTTCATATTGTCATTGGGTCACCATCAAATATTGTCTAGATTAATTTCTGTGTAGTGTTTTGTGGTATTTTAACATATAATCTATGTCAAATAAGTGGAAATTGCTCTTCAGTGATGCATGGAACCTGCTATCAAGTGAGGTAGTGGCAACAGATACAATAGCAACACTTAAGAGACATTTATAAGGGCAAATGAACAGGCAGAGGATGAAGCGATAGAGACTATGTGGAGGCAGATGGGATCATTTAGACTGGCATCATGGTTGGCACAGACCTCATTGGCTAAAGGGCTTGTTTCTCTGCAGTAATAGACTTGCTATGGTTCAAGCAAGTCTAACCCAAATAAAGTTCTGCTTAAAATCTTGTTAGCTTAATTCTGCACCCCTATCCCAGTCACTGAGATGCACAACTGGGCAGTTACACAGATAGTTCCCTAATAATATGCTACTGAAGTTCATATCTCTGTCTAGTAATGTTCATGTTGCAAAATTGATCTGGCAATCTTCCAAGTGTAACCCTTTTACTGGGCTTGAATGTAAACTTGGCTTGACAGCTAACACGGCTAACAGCGGTGGGAAGGCCACCTTTATAAACGATTTATGTCTAGAATCGGTATGATTTGATGTTCAACTAAACAGGAAAGTTAGGATGTTCCAATTAACAGAACCTCGATTTGAGTGAATGCTGTGTAAATACTGCCCATACACAATTATAAGTTAGCAAGAAATAACAGATTGTACACCACATTTCAGCTTTATCAAACAGTTAATAGGAAAAAGAAAAAGGAAAGGAAAGTGCTCATTGCAGTTAAACCAGTCAAATGTGCACATAACCATTGGAGTTTATACTGGAGTATTCGGGGGTGTATCTCTTACACACTGGACCTATGGTCTGTGTGGAAACACCACATTTTTGAACTCCCCTCGAAGACCATCTCAAGCAAACTGGCTTTCTCTCTCGGGAGTATTGCCCTTCCTCCTTGGAGCCATTGAACTGCACAAAGCACTTCTTGCAATGGGAACTCTCCTTCCAACAGCATTCTGTGGAATCTTCCCTTCTGTCCTGTTCCACAGCTCCTGCCAAAAGACCCCAAACCAGACCACTGTCTGCTACAAAACTCTCTCCACTCTGCTCTTTCTAGAACTTGATCCTGATTGGCTGACACAACATTCCTAAGTTGAACAACATGGCATCTTATTTCTAGCTGAAACCAAAACATTCTACTGACAGGACACACTGCTTTTGCAGAAAACTGCTAAAATAAAATACCTACTTATAACCAAGGCATTACACAAGCAATGAATTACTTGGAAATAAAGCACAAAAATAAAAGATAACACTTTTGTAAATGTTCTTGAAGAATACAAAGATACTTAGTCTATTTTCAAGATTGTCAAGAAGGATTATAAAGCAATTGGAAAAATAAGGTTGGATTTAAAAAATAGATTCATAAGGGAAACAGCACATCCATATGATGGAGATATTGCTTTCATTAAACAAAATATGAAAATATTTGGAGCAATGAACACAATGAACTCAGCAGGTCAGGAAGCATCAATGGAAATGAATAAACCTTTGACATTTTGGGCTCAGATGCTTCTTCAGGACTGGAAAAGAAAGAAGAAGATGCCAGAATAAAGTGGGGGGGGGGGAGTGTAAAAGGAGGACTGTTAGAAAGTGATAAGTGTAACCAGGTGGATGGAAAATGAAATGGGCGAGAGAAGAAGAATTTGATGGGAGAGGAAAGTGGTTCATGGGAGAAAGGGAAGGGGGGCACTGGGGATGTAAAAAGGAGAAGAGATAAGAGGCCATAGTGGGGAATAGAAGAAGAGGGCTGGGAGAAGAAAAACAAATTTACCAGAAGGAGAAATTGATGTTCACACCATCAGGTTGGAGGCTACCTCGACGGAGTATGAATAGTTGCTCCTCCTCCCTGAATGTGGCCTCATTGTGGCACAAGAGGAGGCCATTGGCTGACGTGTCGGCAAGGAAATGGGGATAACATTTAAAATGGTTGGCCTTTAGGAAATTCCGCTTTTCTCATATGGAATGGATGTGCTCCATAAAATTTATATTGAGTCTCACCAGATACCGCATCAGGAGCAGTAGATACAATAGATGACCCCAACACGTTTGCAGGTGAAGTGTTGCCTGACCTGGAAGGACTGAATAGAGGTGAGGGAGAAGGCGAATAGACAGGTAGAGCATTTCTGTCACTTGCACACCAGGCTATTCACCAAAAGGAGGATTCAATGTTCATGGCATCAGGTTGGATGCTACATAGACAGAATATGAGTGGGTTGCTCCTCCACCCTGAGAGTGGCCTCTTTGTGGCAGAAGGGGAGACCATGAAAGGAGATGTCCGAACGAGAATGGGGATCAGAATTAAAACCTCGATTTCTCCTTCTATTAATTTTTTTTCTCCCCCTCCCTCTTCTATTCCCTGCTCAGGCATCTTATCTCTTCTCCTCACCTGACTATCACCTCCCCTTGGGGCCCCTCCTTCCTCCTTTTCTCTCATGGTCCACTCTCCGCTCCTGTCAGATTCCTTCTTCTCCAGCCCTTTACCTTCCCCACCCACCTGATTTTATCTACCACCCACTAGCTAGTTGTCCTTGCCCTACCCCACTTTTTTATTCTGGCATCTTCCATCCTCCTTTTCAGTCCAGATGAAGGGTCTTGGCTCGAAATTTCGACTGTTTAATCATTTCCACAGATGTTGCCTGACCTGCTGAGTTCCTCCAGCATTTTGTGTGTATTGTTCTGGATTTCCAGCTTCTGTAGAATATCTGATGCTTATCAATAGCTACCAGTGTTGGAATCTGACGAGTAAGGAAGCGGATAACCATTAGGGAGAGGTGAAGGGCAAACTGAACCAGTATCAAATGTGTGAGGGGAGAGCCAGTGAGTGAAATGTGTGCGTAGTAGATGGGTAGAACCAGGAGGGGGAGGAGGACAAAAGTTAATGATGAAGGAGGGGTACTGCAAGGAGGGAGTCCAAAAGATGAGAACTGGTGGAGGATCAGAAGGAGGGAGGTTGGGAGGGACATAATGGAGGTGATGGTTACATGAAATTAGAAAATACGATGATTACACTATTAGGTTGAAGACAAGCAGGGCAGAATATGAGGTGTTCTTCCTCTAGTTTTCATTGGACTTCACCCTGGCAGTGAAGGAGACCAGAGATGGAGAGTTAAGTGTAGGAATGGGAAGGGGAATTGAAATGGTTACAGCAGAGGTCTCAGAGTGGCCACTGCGGAGAGTGCAAATATTTGGCAAATCAGCCGTCTAGTCTGCACTTGATCTTGCTGATGTAGAGGAGGCTGCATCAGGAGCACTGAATGCAGTAGACAAGGTTGGAGGATAAACACATGAATGTCTTCCTCATTTGTCTGGTGCAATTCATGCACAATTTATGTTCTGAGGTTTGATTGAGCATACATAAGTGTGAAGCTGCAGCAAGCAAGTTTTTCAATATAACTACCCTGCACCATGTTTGGGTATATTAAAATAAACTTGACATGACTTGAAGAGCTATTTAGGCCTGTGCATCATTTTGAAGAATGTGAGAGCATGTGCTGCACCTTTTGAGTTTGTTGTGAAATGCTTCAGAGGTCAAAGTACGTGGATGGGAAAGTACGAGTGGATCAGGGTGTCACAGAGGGAGGGGCTTTATAAGTGACAGGAATGGGAGGAGATCTCATTGCAGCTAATGGTGGTGACCAAAGATGATGTGCTGGAGGCTAGTTGGGTGAAAGATGGGGACCAGGGGAACTCTGCCTCTGCTTTGGCTGGAGGGAGATGAGGTGAGCAGATGTCTGAGAAATGGAGGAAATGTGAGAGGGAGATTCATTGACTGCAGTAGAAGGGGAGCCATGTTATGCAATGTCCTGGAATTTAAGTCCTTATCCTGAGAAGGAGATGTAATGGACGTGCATTCTTACAAGAGATGAGGTGGGACGAGGTGTAGTCTAGTAGGGATCAGTTGGTTTATAGTGAACATAAATGGATAGTTTGTCTCCTGAAATGAAACAGAAGGATCCAGAAAGGGGAGAGAAGTGTCAAAAGTGGTCCAAGTGAATTAGAATGCGTTGGGAGCTAGCAGCAAATGTTATAAACTTGATGAGTTCAACATGGGTGCAGGGAACTCGCCATTGCAAACATCGATGTAGCAGGAAAGGTACTGAGTAAAAATAACACAGGAGGTCTGGATCAGCAAATGCCATGGTTACACCTTTGATCTGTAGCAAGTGAGAAGAATCAAAAGAGGGTAAGAACAGGTTCAGCCAGGCAAATGAGAGTGTTTGGATCTGTTTGCAGAAAGAACCAAAAGGATTTAAGAATTTCCTGATGGGGAATGGATGTGTATAAAGACTGAACAGCCATGTGAGATGTTCTGTATGTAGGTGAGATGTGTCTGAATGAGAGGGAAGGCAGGATAGAGTCATGAAATGAGGGGATAAGTTCAATGGGGCAAAGGCAAACAGAAACAATGGCCCTATCAGGACAGTCCTATTGTGGTCTTATGGTCTAAGGTGAGAATGGGTGACGGGAAAGGAGAAATTGTGGTGGTTAATGTCCAAAAGGTAGATATTTAAGTTAACAAAATGAGCTAGTAGAGAAGGTACAGAGCAAAGCATGAATCTGATACCAATCAGTGGGATAAATTATGACAAACAAATTAGAAATTTAAACCTTCAAGTCTGGGAGGAAAATGGTGAAGCGATGTCTCATTAAAGCATATAAAATATTCACGGTATAGATATTAAACGCAACAGTCTGGGGAATGAAATTCTAGGCAAGTGTCTACAAATTAAACCAAAAAGTTAAGACCAAAGGGCGTAAGTGTAAAATAATGCAAATCTAAAACCCAACTTTGAACAGGAATATCAGGAAAACCTTATGAGCGATAAATATTTGAGTTTTTCCAGATGCAACAATGCCAGTGGTCAAAAGTGCACACACACAGAAACAATATGGTGCCCCTTTGAATATGTTAAATTGAGAGGGAGTCATTCAGAGAAGTGTTTTGGTGATATTTTTCTTTCATAGGAAAATAGTGGATCAAGTTGACTTAAAGTTCAAACCATTACCCCTTCATGAACTAAATTGCATTCTGACTTGCAAAGTACCTGCGGATACCAAATCTCGTCTTTCCTTGTCCGAACTATCACTAAAATACACATAAAGGCTAACAGTGTGAAACAAAAATAAAAATATCTCATCACAGATACTGGGGTTCAATTTACAGGGAGAAGGGAAGTGATTTGCACAGAATGAACTCCCCCTAGTCTTCCTTTCTTTAAGTTTGGGAAGAAATGTGTGATAATTGCAGGCTGAGAAGGTTTGAAAAGTCAAGCCATCATGCCTGCACAATGCTTCCCAGCTGTGCATTTCACAGCTGAAATAAATAAAGCACAAAGTATTTATTTATTAGTCAGGGAACAAATAATCAGCCATTCAAATCACTGACATCCTCTCAGAGGTATTTAGACCTAGTGTGAAGATTGCCATAGATATAAATAATCACTTTTCATCTTGCAGGAAGGAAGCTGCTGAAATTTCCCTTTGAAAAGGAATTAAAAGGAACATTTAATTAATAGTTTTTAAAATTAAATTCTTTTGTTGACTTGGAGAGGGGACAATTTCTTTTTAAATTTGGCTTTTATTGTATGTGCAATAGCTTTAATAATGAAATAGTGAACCTAAGCATGCCTAAATCCCTTCCAGATAACTCAGTTTTAATTTTACTATTCAACCAAATTTCTTACATAAATTTTAATATATTTCCCACCAACTTCTGATGTAATTCTGATAGCCAAAATCCCAATACGACATTCTGTACGTAGCTTTAAGTTTTTATAACAGTTTTACAATATCTGAAGCTGAAAATCAGTGTTCCCCTGACCTTCCCTTCTTGAAGTCCACAGTCAATTACTTGGTCTTCCTGACATTGACTGCCAGACTGGGAATGTGCTACAGATTTGGCTGAGCCTTTAGTCAATCTGTGTCAGAACAATACTGAACTGGTAGTTACACAACACATCAAAAAAAACAGATATATTCTGCCTGTAAAAAGTAAGACAAATCCATACTTAATTATTGCCCAGGAGTCCAGTCTTGTTATCACTCAATTGGTGCATTATTTTGAGAGCACTAACAAGCTACACAGCTCTCCAATAGATCTGTGTACTAATTCCCCTTTTGGGTTATTGATGGACTAGGTGGTTCCTATTCTTGATTTAACCTTGGTTCAAAAATGTACAAGAGAATTAAATAAGATGAAGGCGACTGTTATCTGATTGTGTCATTGAAGTACCATACACAAGTTGAGATCTATGGAAGTTGAGGAGGGAACTTACCATAGGGTGTTGTTATGAAATGATTGTATGGTAGTTGTTGTAAGCTAATCTCTGGAATACTGCTGCAGGAGTCCTTCAGTGCTGTATCCTCATCCCAAACATTTTCAACTTCCCCAGATATATATATATTATATATAAATAGCAGGAATTGGGGATATGTTCCCCCCACATCTGTTCTGCCATTTAATAATCATGGCTGATCCCATGTCTCATCCACCTTTTAAACCAGATCCCCTTCCTGTTCAAAAACTATGACTTACCCACGAAGATCCACAACGCTTAAGCTTTGCCTGCCTCAGAGGTAGGCAGGAAAGAACACAGATGCTGAAACCTGGAGCAAAAGGTGGGTCAAAGTGAAGGGGTGACTGATATTCCTGATTCTTGATCCCAAAATGTCAGCCATTTCTTTGACTCCACAGACGCCTCTTGACCTGCTGAGTTCCTCTAGCAGCTTGTCTTTTTACCTCCAAGGTAGAATTTAGTTATTCATCAATGACCTTTCCTCCGACATAAGGTCAGAAGTGAGGAAATTGCTCATAATTGCAGTGTTCAGTTCCATTTGTAATCCTCAGACAATGCCCCTATACAGAAAGATCTGAACAATATTGAAACTTGATTGAAAAATGGCAGGGAATATTCATGTCTCATTGGTACCAAGCAATGACCACCTAAAACTGAACAGTTAAACTAAACACCCATTCCTGATATTTAAATACATTACTCATATAATCTATAGCATCCTTAATGTCCTGGGAAATAGGGAAGGGTTGGATACAACCGTCCAGGTACTTAATTGGACTAGGCACATAAATACTGGGGCTGCATAAATATTCAGGTCCTGGGAGTTCTACAGTAAGTGGCTCTCCTGATCATTTTCAACAGCCACAGGACATAAGTGAGTTGGTAATACCATCCATTTGATTGCATGCAGGTACAACAGTCATAAACTTTATTGAGACATATGAGACTGCAGATGCAAAAATCTGGAGCAACACAGGAGATTCTTGGAGAACTCAGTGGGTCCAGATGAATGGTCTCAATCCGAAACAAAGACTGTCCATTTTCCTCATGAGATGCTGCCTGACCCACTGAGTTCCTCCAGCATGTCATTGTGGCTCCCGAGTCATGACATTCAGGTAATCTAGGACAAAGTAGTCTAATTGATTTGTTCTCCACCCACCGTCCTAACAGTTAAATCCTGCAAAGTTGATTTACAAGATACAGAACTAGATAATTACAAAGCACAATAGCATCATGCTATAGATAAAAGGGACTGAAAAGCAAAAATATAAATATATGTAATTACAATGCAGAGTGAACCTCTGATGAATCCATGCTGCTGGAGTGAACGTGCCAGTGGAACCACGCATGAAGGGAGTCAAATTCAAAACCTATAAAGCCATGTAAGAAGTTACAGATTATATAGTATGTATTAGTGATACACTGGCCTACCTATTCACTATTACCACCTATATATTGAGATTTCTGGCACTTTTTGATATGGCTGCAGTTAATAATGTGTCTTACTGTCCTGCCATAGCCATAAGAATATGTCAATATCACATTTAAACTAAGGATCCCATCATGGATGGTATTCAAGAATGGGAAATAAGCACAGATTTTTCTTCCTTGACGCAGAGGCAATGAGAACGGTTTTAATCCTTATAATGTCACCAATGATATCGTCAGTTAACCAAGGATAGATAGCTGTTGAATTTGGGAAAACCAAACTGCTTCAGTGTTCTGTGCAAACTGAATAAACTATCAAGATATCTCAAACTTTACTAGTTAAAAATAAATATCAACGCAGTATCATTTTCATTAATAGTGGCATTTCATTGTGATTCTGAAAAGCAAGTTCTGTGCAGAAAATAATTTTGTATACTATTCAAATTCATACAGTATTTTAAAAAATTATATTGCAATTTAAAATGTAATTGATATTAAATTATTCATTTTCCTGTCACATTATTTTCATTGCAAGAGAGCAATTCTTTGTGACATTTAATATCCTTTCAATATTATTATCTCCTGTTGTTAGTCCTACATTAGGAAATGAAACCATCATGAAGAAAATGCTATAAAGCTTCAATAACTATTCAACTACAAGATGATGAGAGGCATTGATCATGTGGATAGCCAAAGGCTTTTTCCCAGGGCTGAAATGGATAACACAAAGGGACATAGTTTTCAGGTGCTTGGAAATAGGTACCGAGGGGATGTCAGGGGTAGGTTTTTCTCCAAGAGAGTGGTGGGTGCATGGAATGCACTGCCAGCGACGGTAGTGGAGGCAAAAATGATAGGGTCTTTTAAGAGCCTCTTAGATAGGTACATGGAGATTAGAAAAATAGAGAGCTGTGTGCCAGGGAAATTCTAGGCAGTTTCTAGAGTAGGTTACATATTAGTGATAGAATTGAAAGATTGATATTAAAATATAAATCACAAGTAACGGTCCTCTCGTGAAGAAAGAAGATGTGCCTGATTCTAAAACAGAATTCAAATGTGAAATACACTTAAAATATAACACAATATCGAACTTAATTTCTGTGACTCCTCCAATATCTTCAGCAATATTGTGTCAGCATTTTCTCTGTTGGAAATGAAGATATGATAAATTGCGGCTATGAGATGCATGAGTGCACTCTTTTCAGCACCTATACACTACAGCAAAATACTTTAGCTTGAGACAAGTTCCATATGTGCACTGACGATTCCCAGCTCTACTTCCCCAACTCCCCTGACCCTTTCACTGTCATGCTGTGGATCTGACACAAGGTCCTGGTTGATCTAGTTTTCTGACGTCAAACTCCTTTTCTTTGCAGCTGAATCCTCATCACTTTATCAGGCTGCACCTGATAAAGTGCATCATTTGCATCATTTGTAATCTATTTGTGTTTGACCTGAGCTTCCAAATCAGATACTCTCTTGCACAAAAATTGGCACAAACCTCTCCAGATCTTCTCCTTCTTTAAGAACTTCCGCAAATAACTTTGCCTCCTTAAAATTAGTCAGCTACCTTAATATCAGCTTTAATGATTTAATGTTGCTTTTGTCTAAGGCCAACAGTATGTTTAATCCACAAAATACACTTCAGCGTTCTCACTCCCTTGACCTCGATCATATGGAAAGAACTAAGTGGTATAGACTTCGTTCCCACCAAGTTCCCCATCAAAAAGAATCAGATTTACTATCACTGACATATGACAGGAAGTTTGATGTTTTACAGCAGCACTACAGTGCAAAGATATAAAAACTTACATATTACAAAAATCAATATATTGTGCAAAAGAAGGAAAAATTAGATGGGGTTCAATGGTTTATGGACTGTTCAGAAAATCTGATAGGGGAGCAGAATAAGCTTTCCTAAATTGTTGAGTGTGGGTCTTCTGTCTCCTCTACTTCCTCCCTAATAGTGTTAAGAAGAGGTTGGCAAATGTCCTTAATGATGAATGCTGCCTTTTTGAGGCACTGCTTCTTGAAGATATCTGCAAAGGTAGGGAGGGTTGTTCCCTTGCTAGAACTTGCTGAGTCTAGAACCTTCTGCAGCCCTTGGGATGCTGCATATTGGAGATGCCAAAGGCAGGCCTTGATGCAACTAGCCAGAATGCTCTCCACTGTACTTTGATGACATACTAATCCTCCACAAACTGCTAATGATGAACAACTGCTGGCTTGCCTTCTTCTTAACATTGTTTTCTTATTCATTCCTTATTGTGCCTGGACAAGTTTCATGAAATTCCCCTTCAACAACTCTTAGAAGGATAACAGCCTGTTGTGACCTGTTACAACCACAATATGAATGGATGGAACCACTCAGTAACCTTATTGCTTTTCCTAACAATTGATAGAAATAGAATGGTTGGGAGGCGTATGACCTCATAATAGCAACCAACAAATTTTGAAGCTTTTCTGAGTTGGTGGTAAGCATTTCTTTTTTGCAAATAGCAAAGTCTGCAATTTCCACAATACTTTTCTTAACTCACTTTCCAATAAAGAACTCGAAAAAATGTGTGATGCATTCTTTTAAAAAATGTGATAAACCAAAGGTGTTATTTTTAATACCTTCTAATCTGAGAACTTTGCAGACAATGAATTACAATTAAAATATAATCTCTGTTTTTGGCTGGCAAGGTCTGACAAACACCAATTAGAAATAAATTTTCCAAATGGGATGACATTTGGTGAATTTTCTTGCCCTCTTTGACATATTGGCAAGAGTCTTTAATTTGATTTAATATTTCACCCTGACAGATCACTTCCTTCCTGATTCCAGCAGTTAGGACACGGTGACTCAGATTGACTTCCAACCTGTGGGAAATATCTTTGATTACATGCATAGACTTCAACAGCAACAGTTAATGTCAAATACCCTATCAATGTCTTATAGTGGTCAATGAAGCAGGATTTAACAAGCACACAAAAAAGTACCTTGATGTTCTCATCCAAGGGTCTAACATGATGAGAGACCATCTAAGAGATCTAGGTGGACCTTGACATCCTTTCTTGATCAAGGTTTTTAAATCACTGTTTAGTAATATCACTTTGTTGCATAAAAAACTTTGTTCAATAACATAATCCAATTTTGGTCTCATTCCATCTGTACAGTGCAACAAGAAAATCTTGTGCACAGAAGTTATGTCTGTGCAGTGTAACTAGCTGTGTGCTGACCAGCTGACTGAGGTACTCAACATCTTCGGCCTCTTACTGCTACTGTCTAGGTCACCTCCTGCATGAAAATGGCAGAATCATTTTGACGTACCAGAGCAGCAGGTAGAGCTGCCTCAGTGACTATCTCCCAGTAGCACTCACATCGAATGTAATAAAGAGGTTTCAAGAGGTTGGAGATAACTCCTGTCTGAGCAAGGACCTGGTCCTGCTGCAATTGTCCTACTGCTACAACAGACCTACAGTGGATGCAAACAAAGTGGCTCTCCACTCTGCTCTGAAGAAACGAGATAACTGCAAGACATATATCAGGTTACTGTTTATCGATTATAGCTTGGCATTCAACACCACCACTCCCTCAGTACTAATACAAAACTTGGGCCACCGTCCCTTGCTCTGCAACCGGATCCTCATTGTCCTTATTGGGAGATCTCTGTCAGTGTGGATTGGTAATGACATCTCCTCCTGACTGACTATCAACACAGACACACCTCAAAGCTGTGTACTTAGCTCACTGCTCTACTCTCTCTACACTCGTGACTGTGAGGCTAAGCACAGCCTAAATGCCATCTATAAATTTGTTGATACCACCTCTATTATTGGTAGAATCTCGGATGGCAATGAGGAGACTTACAGAAAGGGTATGGCAGCTGTGTGAGCAGCATTGCAACAACAACCTTACGCTCAAGAACATGGAACTGATTGCGACTCCAGGAAGGGGAAGTTAGAGAACATGCACCTGTCCTTATTGAGGGTTCAGCGGTGGAAAGGGTGAGTAGCTTCAAGTTTCCATCATCAGCATCTACCATTAATGTAAGCACAAAGAAAGCACGCCAGCAAATGGAACAGAATTTGTTTGTTGTGACCAAGATACTGAGCAATCTTGTCCTGTTTACTGTTCATACAGATCAAATCATTACACAGTGCTTTGAGGTAGATCAAAGTAAAACAATGACAGGATGACAGCCACAGGATGCAGGTAAACAATAAAGCAAAAGATCATAGCAAGGTGGTGAGGTCAAGAGTTCATCTTATCTCTATCTTAAGTCCATCTCTATTAGAGTTCATCTTAGCAGCTCTACTTTGTTAAATATTTGAGGAGATTTGGTGTGTTACTAAAGACTCTTACAAATTTCTATAAATTCATGGTAGACAGCATTCTCACTCATTGCATCACAGCCTATTACTGTCCTTCCAATGCATCGCAAGAGCTTGTAAACTCAGCCAGCTCCATCACAGGCACGACTCTCCTTACTATCAAAGACATCTTCAAAAGGCAGTGCTTCTAGAAAACAGTGTCCATCATAAAGGACCTAGGCACCCAGGACGTGTCCTTTTCTCATTACTACCATCAAGAAGGAGGCACAGGAGCCTGGAACCCACATTGGATGATTTAGGAGCAGCGTGTTACCCTTTGCCATCAGATACTTTAACAGTCTATGAATCCATAAACACTCCCTCATTACACCTTCCGTCACATTATGTATTTTTGTAACCTATGGGTTTTTATGTATTTACTGCTGCCACAGAATATATTTCATATTATATGTCAGTGATAATACATCTGACTCTGATTCTGCATGAAGGAACTGGACTGTGGTTCTGAAATCTATTCAGCACAGTCCTTAGAAGAATGAGTGAGCATGTGGAAATCTGAGCCCCACCCCTCCACCACAACTTATTACACACAATGCTAAAACTTTGTCACTCATGCTTGTTCTTTATTCAAACATGCAAGGAAGTTGAAATGAGCCTTCTGTGTAATCGTCCAGGAAGTGGTTTATCCCAGTAAGTGAAATCAACAATACCGATACCTCATTGATTTTTTTTTGTTTTACAAGGACCATTAACTGCTTTGTCCTTTGCCATTCACAAAAATCCTGTTAACCAAGCATAACACTCAGACTGTAAAACTTCAGAAAAAAATGTGAAGTCCTCATTGAAAATCAGAGTTGGACAGGGTCAGTAGCTTAAAATTGCTCTGTGTTATTATTTCAGAGGACCTGTCCTGGGTCCAGCAAGAAAATGCAATTATGAAGAAAGCACAGCAGCGTCTCTACTTCCTTAGAAGTTTGTGAAGATTTGGTATGACATCTACAACTTTGACAAACTTCTATAGATGTGTAGTGGAGAGTGCTAGTTGCATCACAGCCTGGTATGGAAACACCACTGCCCTTGAATGGAAAATCCTACAAAACGTAGTGGATACAGTCCAGTCCATCAGAGGGAAAGCCCTCCCCACCACTGATCACATCTACAGAAAACACTGTCACAGGAAAGCAGCATCCGTCATCAGAGACCTTCAGAATCAGAATCAGGTTTATTATCACTGACATGTGTTGTGAAATTTGTTAACTTTGTTAACTCACTGCTACCATCAGGAAGAAGATACAGGAGCCTTGGGACTCACACTTCCAGATTCAGGGACAGTTATTGCCCCTCAACGTCAGGCTCTTGAACCAAAGGGAATAACTTCACTCAATTCACTTGTCCCATCATTGATGAAAACACTAGGAAATCTGTAGATGCTGGAAATTCAAGCAACACACACAAAATGCTGGTGGAACACAGCAGGCCAGGCAGCATCTATAGTAAGAAGTACAGTTGACGTTTCGGGTTGAGACCCTTCATCAAGACTAATGGAAAGAAAGAGATAGTAAGAGATTTGAAAGTGGGAGGGGGAGGGGAGACCCAAAATGATAGAAGACAGGAAGGGGAGGGATGAAGCTAAGAGCTGGGAAGTTGATTGGCAAAAGGGATACAAGGTTAGAGAAGGGGGAGTATCATAGGACAGAAGGCCTTGAAAGAAAGAAAGGGGGAGCTCCAGAGTAAGATGGAGAACAGGCAAGGAGTTATTATGAGAGGGAAAGAGAGAGAGAGTGAGAAAAAAAAAGAAAAAGAAATAAACAAACAAACAAACAAACAAATAAATAAATAGGGATGGGGTAAGAAGGGGAGGAGGGGCATTAATTGAGGCTACTCAGATGGAATATAAGGAGACCCATGGACTTGCTTTCAAAGACTCCTTATCTCATGTTCTCAATGTTTATTTATTATTGTTCTTTCTTTCTCTTTGGTATTCCCACAGTTTGTTGTCTTCTGCACACTGGTTGAACACCCAAGTTGGTGCGGTCTTTCATTGATTCTGTTATGGTTATTATTCCATTATGGATTTTTTGAGTATGCCTACAAGAAAATGAATCTCAGGGTTGTATATGGTGACATACATGTGCTTTGAAAATAAATTTACTTTGAACTTGGGCAACATTTTGCTATCACTCTGCCTCTGCCCACAATTTTATTATTATTTTTCATCATCCATCACATCACTGTAAAATTGAATATTTAATAGTCCTTGCATGAGGCCAAAAATGGTAAAATTATATGGTTTAACATGTGGCTAAGGGGTTGGTGTAGGAGGGATGGCATATGATCTTTGGATCATTGGGCTCTTTTCTAGGGAAGGCGGGACATGTACAGAAGAGATGGTTTGCACCTGAACTGGAGGAGGACTAATTTCCTAGTGGGAAAGTTTGTTAATGCTGCACAGAGAGTTTTAAACTAGAGTTGCTGGGGGATGGGAACCAGAGTGCTAGAACAGTTAGTGGAGAGGTTGTGGAGGCAGATGTTGGTAAGACCTGAGGTGAAGTTAGGAATCAAAAGGTTGAGCATGGTTGAGCACTAGTGTCCTGAGCTGCCTGTATTTCAATGCGAGAAGTATCGAAGGAAAGGTGGATGAGCTCAGGGCATGGATCAACACATGGAATTATGATATTGAAGCCATTATAAGATGTTGTTGCAGGAGGGGCGGTACTGGCAGCTCGGTATTCTGGCATTCCTTTGTTTTAGATGTGACAGAACAGGAGGGATTAAAGGAGGAGGGGTGGCATTACTAGTTAGGAAAAATGTCATGGGAGTGCTCCGGGACAGACTGGAGAGGCTTAATGGATGGAAATGAGAAATGTTTGACCACTTTAAAGAGGCAATATTACAGGCCACCCAACAGTTCTAGGGATTTAGAGGAACTGATTTGTAGAAAGATCGCAGACTGTTGCAAGAAACATAAGATAGTTATAGTAGGTGATTTGAATTTTCCACATATTGACTGGCAATCCCATACTGTGAGGGAACCAGATGGGATGGAGTTTGTCAAATGTGTCAGTAAAGTTTCCTTCATCAGTACAGAGGAGTTGTCAGGGTTAAGTTTTTTTATGCAGAAAGTAGTGAGTGTGTGGAATCGGCTGCTAGCGGCGGCGGTGGAGGCAGATACAATAGGGTCTTTTAAGAGGCTTTGGATAGGCACATGGAGCTCAGAAAAATAGAGGGTTATGGGTAAGCCTAGGTAATTTCTAAGGTAAGAACATGTTCAGCATGTTTATGGGTTGAAGGGCCTGCATTGTGCTGTAGGTTTTCTATGTTTAGCATGGAGAAGTTCCAAAGAGAGTGTGTGTGCGATACTGGATCTGCTAGTAGGGAATGAGACAGGGCAGCTGACAGAAGTTTGTGTAGGGGAACACTTTGCATCCAGTGACAACAACCCCATTGGTTTTAAAGTAAAAATGGACAAAGGTGGGTCTGGTCCACTGGTTGAGATAGGCCAAATTCGATGGTATCATTAGAGCTGGCGAGTGTGGATTGGGACAGGCTGTTTTCTAGCAAAGGTGTACTTGGTAAGTGCGAGGCCTTCAAAAACAAATTTTTTGAGAGTACAAACTTGCATGTGTCTGTCAGAATAAAAGGTAAAGATAATAAGCATAGGGAACCTTGGTTTTCAAGAGATGTTGAGACCCTGGTTAAGGGAAAAAAGGTGCATCGCAGATAGGAACAAATGAGGTGCTTATGGAGTATAAGAAACGCAAGAGAACACAAGAAAGAAATCAGGAGGGCTAAAAGACTGAAGGTTGCTCTAGCAGACAAGGTGAAGGAGAATCCTGAGGGACTCTACAGATATGTTAAAAGGATAGCAAGAGACTAAATTGATCCTCTGGAAGATCAGAATGGTAATCCATATGTGGAGCCAAAACAGATGGCGGAGATCTTGAGGTATTTTTTTTTGTTTCTGTATTTACTCAGGACGCAGACGCAAGAGTCCATAGAAGTGAGGCAAAGCAACATCAACTTCATGGACCCTGTACAGACTACAGAAGAGGAGGTACTTACTACTCTGAGGCAAATCTGGATGGATAAATCCCCGGAGCCTGACAAGATGTAATCTCGGACCCTGCACCGATCCCCGTAGCACCCCACTAGTCACAAGCCTCCAGAGAGGCAACCCTCTACTATCACTCAACACTCCATTAAAATGGTTAAAGTAATAACTCCATTAAAGAGGTGAAAATAAATTAAAATTACTCCAGGTGGTTCACTTGTGCCTCGTATCGCTGCAGGAAGACGACTCCGCTGAAGTCAGGGCCACGCTTCATTAACCCTCCCCGGGACCTGCACAAGAAAGACCCACACCCTCTCTGCAGTCTTTCTCTAAACCTCCGAAATAAAGCATAATCTTTATTTTCTCACTCAATTGCGTAGTGCAGCTACCCTTACATTTCTGCAGTGAATCAAGTTCAAACTCAGCGGCTGTTTCCTGTTAATTTATGATCCCACGTGACCGCCGGAGCCGGCAATCAGCGGGGAGTGTTACGTAATGACGCAGGCGACGCAAGTGTCAGAGGACTTCCGGTTTGATCGCTCGGGAGTGAACGTCCCATCCGGTAGTGTTGTGCGGACCCCGAAGGAGACAAGATGGCGATGCAAGCGGCGAAACGGGCAAACGTGAGTTGGTATTTGGGGCGGAGTGTGTCCGGTTTCGTCGGATCGGACCCCTGCGTGACTCCAATGGAAGTGGGAGAAGAGTTTGTTGCGCTGCGGATCAATTTGGCCTCGCTAAGCCCTATCCTCGCGTTCAGCACCATGAATCCATCCTGTCCCACATCTCTACCTAACCTTTTTTAGCTTCCTCCACCTCCCCCATTCCATACACCCTCCCTCCTCCCTCTCCTACGACAGACGAGCTTCTGTAACAATTAGTCTTTCTTCCGATTTCAGATTCGTTTGCCTCCTGAAGTAAACCGCATCTTATACATAAGAAATTTGCCGTACAAAATAACAGCAGAAGAAATGTATGACATATTTGGAAAGTATGGGCCAATCAGACAGATAAGAGTGTAAGTAATCATTTAAAGAAAATTTCAGTACTGGACGTCTGAAGTAACAACAAAGTACTGGAACTATTCAGCCAGTGGATGTGAAAAGAGAAGCAGTTAATATTGCAGATCCAACAATCGGTTTCAGTATTGAATAACTACTGTTTCCTTCCTCTACCCTCAGCAGTCAGGTATACAATCCACACACAATATCCCTTCAAGTATAATGCCTTGTAAAAGTATTCAGTCCTCAGCTCTTTGTTCACATACAGTACTGTGCAAAAGTTTGAGGCACCTTATATTTTTTCTATAGATTTGTTTTAAAAGTTTATTTTTTCTCTTCTGCATCAATTTGTCAGTAGAAAAGAGCAAAATTTACATGTCTAAACGTTCATTTTCCATAAAATTGAATGTTACAGAGAAATGTTTCTATTTTGTTAAAGTAAGTGACATACTAACACCAGCCTCTGCATCCAGTACATAATTCCCTGGAACTTCCGCTATCTCCAACAGGATCCTACCACCAAGCACATCTTTCCCTCCCCCCCCCCCCCCCCCCCACACTTTATGCTTTTCACAGGGATAGCTCCCTATGTGACTCCCTTGTCCATTTATCCCTCCTCCTGATCCCCCTCCTGGCACTTATCCTTGCAAGCGGAACAAGTGCTACACCTAACCTTACACCTCCTTCACTACCATTCAGGGGCCCAAACAGTACTTCCAGGTGAGGCGACACTTCACCTATGAGTTTGTTGGGGTCATGTACTGTGTCCAGTGCTCCCAGAGTGGCCTCTTGTATATTGGTATGACTTGATGTATGACTTTCGCTGACCACCTACACTCCATCAGAAGATGTGGGATCTCTCAGTGGCCACCCATTTTAATTCTATTTCCCATTCCCATTCCAATATGTCAATCCATATCCTCCTCTACTAACCCGATGAAGCCACTTGCCCGACAACCAAACTAAAAGGTGAGGGTGTGGCAGCTGTGAGAGTTTAACCTTCAAATCATCAGTACTTGTACCATGGCAAGAGTGAGCATAGCAACAAGACATTAGATGGTCAATCTGCATCAGCAAGCAGAAATTCTGTGGCAGCCAAGAGCTTCAAGCTGTGTTATCCAAGCTCTTCTGATGAAGCACGAGGAAACAGGCAAAGTTGAAGACCAGAAATGCAGTGGGCCACAGAAACTGAGTGTAGCAGATGTGTGATGGATCGAATTGGTGTCCCTTCTTATCAGATCTGAACTCACAGAAACCACCCCTCTACAGTCTGGAAAAGTCTTGTCAGAAGTGGTCTTCCTGGAAGGGTTGCTACCAAAAAGCCATTCCTCTGAAGTGGGACAAAGCCAAGACATTCACCTATACACAAGGACTGGGTGCAGAACACTGGCAGCAAGTGTTCTGGACTGACAATTCAAATTTTGAAATTTGGCTCAAGCAGGAGCCAATCTGTCAGTGGAACAGCTGGACAGCACTACATGAATGAGTAAAGCACTGCAGAGGTTTGGGGCTGCATTTCTACAAATGGAATTAGTGACCTGTTCAGAATTATTGGAATCCTTAATGCTGAGAAATGCAAGCGGATTCTCACCCATTACGCAATACCATCAGGAAGGCACCTGATTGGTTCCAGTTTCATTCTGCAGCAGGTCATAAAGAACTACCTTCAACAAAAAGAACAAGGAGTTCTGCAACAGATGGTTTGGCCTCCACAGAGCCCTGATCTTAACAGCATTGAGAGTTTCTGGTGATGGTTATATTATAGAATTTTTTAAAACTTTTTCTTCTTTGCTTTCCCCTTGGCTATGTGAAATTTTTAATGATGCATTTGTTAAAAGATTACCTCAGTCTTTTTATGAAGCTACTATCTCTCTAATTCTTAAAAAAGATAAGGATCCCACTTTATGTGCATCTTATCGCCCTATATCACTATTAAATGTAGATTCTAAGATTCTTACA
The DNA here is from genome assembly GCF_030144855.1 of Hypanus sabinus. Taxonomy (NCBI): domain Eukaryota; kingdom Metazoa; phylum Chordata; class Chondrichthyes; order Myliobatiformes; family Dasyatidae; genus Hypanus; species Hypanus sabinus. Next base: position 49,743,775 of record NC_082715.1, read on the forward strand.
AAAATTTTAGCTATTAGGTTAGAAAAGGTATTATCACAGATTATTTCAGAAGACCAAACTGGTTTTATTAGAAATCGGTGTTTTTTAATATTAGAAAATTGATTAATATAATTTACACTTCATCACCCACAATTCCAGAATGTGTTATTTCACTAGATGCTGAAAAAGCCTTTGATAGAGTTGAATGGGTATACTTATTTAACACTTTGAGATATTTTAATTTTAGTCCTAATTTTATATCATGGATCAAACTAATATATCATAAACCTGTTGCTTCTGTTCTTACAAATAATTACAGATCTTTTTTTTCAATTATCTCGTGGTATGAGACAAGGTTGTCCCTTAAGTCCTTTATTGTTTAATATTGCATTAGAACCTTTAGCCATTGCTATTCGTGAATCTCCTAATATTTTTGGTATCACCCGTAATGAGAAATTATACAAGTTATCACTTTATGCTGATGACTTGTTGTTATATACTTCTGATCCTGACAGGTCAATTCCTGCTATTTTATCCTTGTTGGCTCAATTTGGTAATTTTTCTGGTTACAAACTAAACTTGGATAAGAGTGATTTATTCCCTTTAAACGCGCAAACTTTATTGAATGAAAGGACACCATTTAAAGTTGTTAATGATAACTTTATCTATTTAGGTATAAAAATTACTAAGAAATATAAAGATTTATTTACATTGAATTTTCTACCTATGCTTTATCAAATTCAACAACTTACTACAAGATGGTCTCCCTTATCCTTATCATTAGTTGGTCGGATTAATGCTATTAAAATGATGATTCTACCGAAATTTTTATATTTATTTCAAGCTTTACCAATTTTTATTCCTAAATCTTTTTTTGATAACATTGATTCAAAAATTTCTTCATTTGTGTGGCAAAATAAAAATCCTAGGTTAAGTAAAAGGCAATTACAAAAATCTAAAAAAGATGGTGGTTTAGCTCTACCTAACTTTAGATTTTACTATTGGGCGAATAATATTCGTAACTTAATTTATTGGAAATCAGAATTGGATTCACCATTGTGCCCACAGTGGGTAAATTTAGAATGCAATGAAGCACAGGGATATTCTCTATTCTCCGTTCTGGGTTCTTCTCTTTCTGCCGATTTAGTTAAATTCAATACATTCAATAAACAGATATCCAACCCTGTTGTCAAACATACATTACGAATTTGGTTACAATTTCGTAAATTTTTTACTCTGAAAAACTTTGTTCTTGATAGCCCTATTTTACTTAATTTTTTTTTCAAACCTTCTTTGACAGATCAGGCCTTTAGCATATGGAAAAGGAAAGGTATAAAATGTTTTCGTGATCTCTTCTTTGAAGGTAGTTTGATGTCTTTCGACCAACTTTCCAACAAATTTGAGTTACCTAAATCTAACTTTTTTAGATATTTACAAATTAGAAATTTTTTACATAAAATTCTACCATCCTTCCCCAATTCAACTTCAATGGACTTTTTAGGTATGATTTTTACCTTAAATCCTTATCAGAAGGGATTGGTGGCTTTTATTTATAATATGATTATGAAGATACAACCAGAAATATCAGGTAGAATTAAACAAGAATGGGGAAAAGAACTTCAATATAATATATCAATAGAAAAATGGGAAAAAATTTTACACATGGTTAATTCTTCTTCTATATGTGCTAAACATGCTTTAATACAATTTAAAATTGTACATAGAGCTCATATGTCTAAAGATAAGCTTGCTCGATTCTATTCTCATATTAACCCTCAATGTGACAGATGTCATTCAGATGTGGCTTCATTGACCCACATGTTTTGGTCATGTCCCGCTTTACATAACTATTGGAAGGACATATTTGCTACCATTTCCTCAAATTAGAATATCGATTTACAACCTCATTTTATTACTGCAATTTTTGGTATACCAAATGAGGATGATAATCAGTTTTCCCCTTCAATTAGACGAATGATTGCTTTTGTAACATTAATGGCCAGAAGGTCTATATTACAAAATTGGAAAGAAGTAAATCCTCCTATCACGTTCCAGTGGTTCTCTCAAACTATTTCTTTTCTGAGCTTGGAAAAAATTAGAAGCACTATTTTTGACTCTTCAATTAAATTTGAAGAAACTTGGGGACCGTTCATTCGACATTTTCATATGAATTAATTTGGCCTCTTCCAGACCTTCTCTTTACTTATTCTTGTTCAGGTATGGAGTTCCGGAGTTTTTGGCACTATCATATACAAATAAACTTATTATTGCCCATGTTAGTTTAGTTTAGTATATATTTTTTATATTTTTTGCCTGTATTTTTATAATTTTTTCTTTTTTTGATGATTATTTTTATTTTTTTCATATAATTATTATAGACTTGATTGATAATGTACTATGTTTTTCTGTTGATATTTTAATAGGATATTGTTATCCTACTATTAATTCAATTTCAAGTCTTATGTATTTATAACCTATTTATTATATTATGTTTTTTTTATATATGAAATTCAATAAAAAGATTGAAAAAGAAAGAAAGAGAGTTTCTGGGATTATAGAACCATAGAACATTACAGCACAGTAACAGGCCTTTTGGCCCTTCTTGGCTGTGCCGAACCATTTTTCTGCCTAGTCCCACTGACCTGCACCTGGACCATATCCCTCCATATACCTCTCATCCATGTACCTGTCCAAGTTTTTCTTCTTAAATGTTAAAAGTGAGCCCGCATTTACCACTTCATCTGACAGCTCATTCCACACTCCCACCACTCTGCATGAAGAAGCACCCCCCCATGTTACATCAGTACCTTTCATTTTTTTTCAGGTTTGTAAGTTCTCCAGTCTGCAGAATGGTATTTATTTAAAGAAGTAGAGACCTAGAGGTTTCTTCAATTATCTGGAGAGAAAAAGCAAGTGAGACAGCCGAAGTCTGTAGATGAACTGTGGAAAGCTTGGACTACCTACCAGATGATTTTCTTATAAAACTGCATGACAGTGTACCAAAGAGAAATTAAAGGCAGAGGGTGGTCATACCAAATATTGATTTGATTTAGTGCTTTTTTTATTTTGCTCTTTATAGTAAATGTTTTGATACTTAAAAACTTCGCATTATTTTTGAAAGCATATGTGCTTTACAGATTTTATTTACATGTGCCTAAGATTTTTGCACAGTACTGTAGATGATAATTACAATTACAACCAGGGATTTTGATCAATTTAACTGAGCATTTTTATTTGTGAATCACATGCTCGTTTTTTTCTGAGTAGAAGCCAAAAGAGGAAGAATTGTAAATCATGAAAAACTGAAAGTTCAGAAATGGAAGTGTCAACAGTTTAAAAGTATTCATCCCCCTTTTTGGATAAGCCTCTATTTGCACAACATGAAGCAAGATTTACCCGTTCCTCTTTGCAAGATTGCTCAAGCTGTGCCAGGGTATTGAAAGAAAGGCAGTGGACAGCAATACTGAGTCTTGCCATAGATGTTGGATCAGGTTATGGTCAGGACTCCAACTGGGCTACTTGAGGACATCAATTTGCTTTGGGTCATGGTCCTGCTGAAAGACTAACTTTCTCCCCAGTTTAAGCTTTCTAGCAGAGGCTAGCAGGTTTTTATCCAGGATTTCTTTGTATTTGGCAGCATTCATCTTTCCATCACTTCTGACCAGATTTTTGGTTCCTGCAGCTTAAAAGTATCCCCATAGTATGGATGGACAGTGCGGATGGTGTTTTACTTGGCTGAGGCACAGTATTAGATTCTAACCACACGTACTAAAAAGTACCATTTTAGTCTCATTTGACCACAAGACCTTCCACATCTTTACACTATCTTCTGAGTGGTGCTTGGTAAAGTCTTCAAGGGCAAGGATATCTTTTTTAGTCAGGACTTCTTCCTTGCCACTCTTCCATAAATACCGTTTTCGTGCAAGGCCTTAGAGATTGCAGAGCCTTGAACTTCATCTCCAGTTGCAGCCATTGACTTCAGCAGTTCACTCAGAGTGACGGTTGGCATCAGAATAGCCTCTCTTGCAGGTACCATTCTTCTCCAATGACTAAGTTCAGAGGGGCAGCCTGACCTAGACAGTGTGGCTGTGGTTTTGTTTTTTTTTCCACTTTTTCACGCTGGACTGCACTGAGCTCTGAGACATGTTCAGTGTCTGAGATAACCTTATACCCTTCCCCAGATTTGTGCTTCTTTGTAATCATTTCCCTGAATAGTCTTAAATGCTCTTTTGTCTTCATTTTAGTTTGGTCTGTTGAAAATCTACCATACTGTTGAACTTCACAGAGGGTGGGGGTATTTATTCTTATGAATTAATTGAAAACAGGTGATACTCTATTTGTTTACATCACAAATTGAGTGAGTTGGTAAGTAATGTACAATGCTGCACCTGGGAAAAGTTAGTGTAATCACAATGGGGATGAATACTTCTTCAGCCTCACAATTTTGGTTTCTAATTTTTCATAAACTCTTGACAGGCTTTGGAATTTTTCTTTTGATTTGACATGATACACATTGTTTTATAGATTAAAAATCCTACTTTAATATTTTAAATTTAGAAAATGAGCCACTAAAATATGAAATTAGTTGTGAGGGCTGAATACCTTTTTTAAGGCAATGAATAAAGAATCCTTAACCAAATTCAAAACTGTGTATTGCTATTGCAAGTGAATGTCACTTGTATCCTGTACCAACTTCTGTGCCCAAACTTTCACAAGCAGAAATTTGTTGTTCTAACCAAGCAAAACATTTCTATGCTGTGAGAAATTTATACTCAAGTGATAAGGTTCTAATTGAAACCAAATGTTCAGAGGAAACAGTATTTTAGTTTACTATGAGTAAATTGTAAATTTTATAAATGAAAGTATGTTTATTAAAGTTTAGCCTCTTACACTCCATAAAATTTCAAGCAATAATTACAATAAACTGCTGCACATGAAAACATAATTCATTTGGCTTTGTGTGCTGTTTGGTTAGATCTTGGTTACATCTCAGCTGTCTACCCATTGTGGCTCAATAAATTTTAAACCCTTGATTAATTTCAGTTTTAAATTGTTTCTATTGAGCTGGCTGAATTTTATAAATTGAAACTTAAATGGGCAGAGTTGCTTTGGCTTTGTGTATCCATTAGTCTGGGATCCTCACCGTCACCTCAGACAATTAAGTCTAAAGTGACAAATCCTACACAGCCTCTGTCATGCAAATCCGGTGGACTGGGTTTTTTAAAAATGTTCATCCCCACAGTTCAGGATGCTTTGAACTTGGTGCTCTCCAGTGGTGGAGAAGGTCATTTATTCAAGCAGCTGACCTTGTCTTTTGTTTCAGTGTAGCATTTTACAGGCAGGGTCTCGGGTGAGATGACCTTCAAAAGTGATGTTGCAGTTAGTTCATTATGAGATCAGCAAAAGAAGAAAGGTCAGAGTTGAGCTTATGAAACTTGTAATTGACACTAATTTTAACATTGTTCAAACTTACATTTGTAATTGTAACTTGCCTTGCAGTGGGAATACACCTGAGACGAGAGGAACTGCTTACGTGGTGTACGAAGATATTTTTGATGCCAAGAATGCTTGTGATCACTTGTCTGGTTTTAATGTCTGTAACAGATACCTTGTAGTTTTATACTACAATGCAAATAGGGTAAGTGTTCAGTACTTAAATTGCAAATTTAGTTATCAATACGGTAATAGATTTATAAGCAGGTTGAGGTTATGTAGATCACTTCTTTAAAATTTTAACATTTTACAAATGGAAAGAGAGCCACCCCCCCAAGAAATTGAATAGAGAAATGGTTGTTTCCAAGATTTATTCTGTGTGAGAAATAGGTATCAAGGAATGCGAGGTGACCTGAGACCTTGCTGCAATAAAGGATAGGAGAGAATGAGACCCAAAATCAGGGAAATGAATTATCTTGTGCTAGCATCAATCATAGTGCATGAAGCTATGCATGGATTGTGCATAAAGGTGGAAGTCTGGGACTTACTGAGTAAACAACCTGTATTACTCAAAATGCTGGAGGAACTCTGCAGGTCAGGCATCATCCATGGAAATGAACAGTCGACACTTAGGGCTGAGATCCTTCAACACTGTCAGAATAAGGTGGCAGGAGGGGAAGCAGGATAGCTGGAAGGTGATAGGCAAAGCCAGGTGGGTGGGAAAGCTAAAGGGCTGGAGATGTAAAAATCTGATAGGAGAGGAGAGTGGAACTTAGTGGGGGGTGGAGCACTGTTTGGGGGTGAGAAGAGGTAAGAGGCCAGAGTGAGCTATAAAAGTAGGTGGGAGAATGAGAGAAGTTTTTTTAATGGAAGGAGAAATCTACATTCAGGTTGGAGGCTACCCAGAAAGAATATAAGGTGTTGCTCCTCCATCCTGATTCCCCACTTTGATCTCTTACCTCTTCTACCACCTATCACCTCCCGCTGATACCTTTCCTCCTTCCTTTTTTCCTCTGGTCCACTCTCCTTCTAGCAGTTCCTTCGTCTCCAGCCCATTGCCTTTCTCACCTACCAGTCTTCACTTACCTTCTAGCTATCCTCCTACCCCTCCCCAAAATTTTTATTCTGGCATCTTCGTGTCCCCCCCCCCCCCCAGCCCTGAAGAAGGGCCTCAGCCTGATCTGTTGAGTTTCTTGAGGATTTTGTGTTATGTTGCTTTGGATTTGCAACATCTGCAGAATTTCTTGTATTTAGTACTTAATTATGGTTGATGATCTTTGGAGCTTCAGTATTTTGCTGTGATAATTAATTTTCAATGACAATAATACACATTTGTAAAGCTGTAGTCCAGAAGTCTAGTCCTTTAGTGGTTTTTAAATTTTCTTTATTTTAAATAGGCATTCCAGAAGATGGATACAAAGAAAAAGGAAGAGCAACTCAAAATTCTCAAGGAAAAGTATGGAATTAACACAGAAACAAAATGAACCATTGAGTCTTTGTTTCAATTTTTGTATTGTAAATATTGTTGAAAGGATTTTGAATAACAAGAAAATGAAAATCTCAAGAATTTGATAGTGTAAGAAAATCATTTACTTAGAACAAGTGGATGGTTATTTTAAACAGTGCCATTTATCTTGGCTCCATTTCCTGGTGACAATTAAATACAAATTAAATTAAATACAAAAATATATTTAAATTACCTTGTTTTTACTGTAGTGTTGAAGCTTGTTCATAATGTGCGCACTTGAATTCAAAAATATTAAAATATGGTTCTTTGTATGAAAGCTGCAGTTGTAGTCAAGTCTATTGATATCTTTGAATTTGCTAGTCATAATACTGGATAATCAGTTCTTTAGGACAAGTTGGAGTATCTTTAAATTCAAACTGTAGCTCCATATTATGACCTTCCATTATTTTTTTAATCGCCAGCTTAGTTATACACAGCATTGTGATTTACTGAGAGTAAATGAAAACTTAGTGCAAGTGTTACCATATTGTAGTCAGCACTATGGTTAACCCAGAACACAGAGAAATTTATCAAAACAAGTGTCAATGAGTTATAGATGACCTTTAACTGTTAAGTTTGCTTCTGTATACCTGATTATTTTTAATCTTTTTATAATTTTACTTCTGGTAAGATGGCAGCATATTCAATTGCAGACTCCTACAGGATCAACCAAAGGTGTCATTGTCCTTTTTAGACATTTTTACTATCACAAGATCCAGCTGGGCACTAAGAGCTTAAATACTGCAGGTCTACCCCATCAGTGAGTTGCCTGTTAATGTAGGAGGAGTTGGACTTGGTGCAGATGGTGCTGTAGCCTGAAATACTTGGAGTATTGTGTGCAGTTTTGGGCTCCTTAGTTTAGAAAGGATATACTGACATTGGAGAGTGTTTAGAGAAGGTTCACAAGAATGTTTCCAGGAACGAAAGGGTTAGCATATGAGGAACATCTGGCAGCTCTTGGGTTGTATTTCCTGGAGTTCAGGAGAATGACGGGGGATCTCATAGAAACATTCCAAATGTTAAAAGGCCTGAACAGATTAGATGGTAGGGGAGTGTAGGACAAGAGGGCATGAATTTTGGATTGAAGGACATCCATGTAGAACAGAGGGGTGGAGAAATTACTTTAGTCAGGAGGTGGTAAATCTGGAATTTGTTGCCATGAGCGGCTGTGGAGGCCAAGTCATTGGATGCATTTAAGGCAGAGACAGATAAGCTCTTGATTAGCCAGGGCATCAAACAGTACGGGGAGAAGGCAGGGGAATGGGGATGACTGGAAGAATTGGATCAGCCCATGATTGAATGGTGGAGCAGACTCGATGGGCCTAATGGCCTACTTCTGCTCCTGTATCTTACAGTTTTTTGGAAAACACCCTAGGTCTGGATTTCAGGCACCAATTTTTGCGATTCCTCTGTGTAGGTGAAGTCCCAAAAACTGAGTGAATAGGGGTTCAGTCCACAAGCATTAAGAGGCTCGCAGTGACCGATGAATTCTCTGGTCTTAACTTGTTCTCATACCACTAGTGGCTGAGGCCAAAAAAAATTCAACTGCTATTAGTAAACATTCAACACACCTAGTGTTTAACTTGGACAGGCACCTTACATGCTGCAAGCTTACAAAGAGTTAGTATCACTTGGAATGTTCAAACTTTAATATGTTCACAAAACCTAATACACCACAACATATCTACTCCTTTGAATGAGCAAACCAGACACTCAACTCTTCCTTCTGCTGAAAATGAAAAATACATATTAATATCCCCTGATGATTGAAAAAATACTATCAAAATTATACAAATTCAATTATTAACCACAAAATTCACATTAAATTATGTCCTCATCCTTAAGGGGTGTTAACAACATCTTGATAATTGAAACAGAATGAGTTAAGATTTAAGTCAAGTCAACTTTTATTGTCATTTTGACCTTAACTGCTGGTACAGTGCATAGTAAAAATGAGTCAATATTTTTCAGGACCATGGTGTTAAATGACACAGTACAAGAAACTAGACTGAACTACATAATTAAAAAAAAACAGAGAAAGCTACGTTAGACTACAGACCTGCACTGGACTGCATAAAGTGCACAAAAACAGTGCCGGCATTACAATAAATAATAAACAGGACAGTAGGGCAAGGTTAAAGACAGGACATTGTGATCCAGGATACAAGAGTCAGATTACAACCAATTTGGCATTTTCACAGAAGTGGTATGAGGCCAGCCATTTTGAGTTTACAACACCTATAGGCCCCCAATTAGTACATATCACAATGTACATTTTTCACAAAATAATACCGTTTTCACAAATCACAAGGTTATTAGTGGCTTGTCAGGTCTCAATAGGTCTGACGTCCAATAAGACAAGCATTAACACAGAACAAAGCATTTTCAGCAGGGACCTTTAAAGACAAAAGCAGGGAGTAGTTAAAACGTTTTTGTTCCCTTTTAGTCAATTTACCCAAATCCACACACACAGGATAAGTCTGTCCTTGTACCATCATCCGATATGTAATCTCACCCTGCACTCAAGGGGAAGACTGGTATGTCACAAACTCTTTTACATCCCAACCTCACAGAACCGAATCGGCTCGGTCTATTCAGTTTTGCCATCAGGAACAAAAGGAACAGATTGTCCTGTAAAAGCAGCAGTTGAAATTATATAAAGCACGGGGAAGGACAGGTAGCCATCCAGATAAGGAAGTGCTGCTCTTGCACACCTCTCACTTCCTTGACTTCATCTGCCGACCAGATTCACCTTAGAGGTCTATGGTACACCTGGCAGCGGAGGAGGTCCCCAGTGGAAATAGGTCTTTCCCCTGTACACTGGGGACCTGGAGTGGAAGGTGTTGCATAGGGCAGTACCATGCAACAGATTCACTGCCATCCGTGCAGTTGACCATTCTGTGGCCAGGAGATGTCAGTGTACCACGCTTATACGGCGTGAGAGGTTGCAGCCCGTTTGGGTATCTGAAGGGGCTGCTGCTCAGGTTCTAGTTGTACTTCAGCCCTGCACTACTTAGATACGAGAACCCGTGAAGTGCGAACTGCTATCAGATTGTATTTCAAGGGGGCTCGCCATATGCAGGAACAAAATGTCCTAATCCCGAAGGGTGCCATCCTGGTTAGCTTCAACAGTAGGGATTGCTATCAAAATACCAGTGGGGAGGCACTGGAATCGCTTCTGTAAAGGAAGGTGACCAGCATAATCTATTTGCCAAATCTGAGCAGGGTCCGGCCACGGCAAATAGCAACCAAGGGTCATTTTAAAAGCTGTCGTTCCCTAATTTCTAAACATAGTATGCAATTCCCCATGAGCTAGCTGTGTCAATGGGAAGGAATAATCCCCTCTGCCTAGACCTCTCTACAGCAGCACGCACCCTTAAATGAACACTGGTCCATGGAACAAGTAACAGTATCTGGGGCTGCGGGGGAGGTGACACTGTGTCAGCACAACGATACTTCAGTATCCCAAAAGGCCAACAAAGCGTTGGGATTCTTGTTTTGTAGTAGAGGGTGCTATGCCTAGGATTTTATTTCTGACCTTATCAGGCGTTATCCTGAGGAAGGGTATCGGCCTGAAATGTCGACTGTACTCTTTCCCATAAATGCTGCCAGGCCTGCTGAGTTCCTCCAGCATTTTGTGTGTGTAGCTTGGAATGCAGCACCCGCAGGTTTTCTTTTGTGGGTGTTATCCCTTTGCCTTCGCCCTTGGTTCACTGTTTGCCCAGACAACGAACAGTTGTAACTTGGCCCTGGATGCCATTGAGGTTATTTTCTGATCCCCTCGATTGCATGTCATCCATCAAAGTATTATGGGCTTCAGAAACATCCTCTTCAGAGGCTCTCTGCACTAGCACATCGTCTATATGATGTGCTACTTTAATGCTGGGGGATAGGAACACATTCATGCCGATCCCGTGCCACTGCGCTATGGAAAATAGTAGGACAAAGGCCATATCCCCATGGAAGCCGTGTAAAGGCAGCTCCATGTTAAACCAAACTGATCTTTGGACCGCTCAGCCAAATCAATAACAGCTAATAACTGTCAGCCCGCTAGTAAGATCCTCAATCAGGGTTACAACATCTGGAACAGTTGTGGCCAGAGGAGGGGATTTAACTGGTGATAACCAATGGTCATGTGCCCTGAACCAGCAGGTTTCTAAACTGGCCAAACAGCGCTATTACAAGGGGATGAGGCAGGACGAAGAAGCCTCAGGCTTAATAGGGACTCAACTGTCTCATCGATTTCCTTATGCCCTCCCAGGGTACGAAATTGCTTGGCAGTGATGGCAAGGGTATAAAGACAGGTTCCCACATTGCCTTTCCAACCTTCCGTATACCAAAGGCAAATTTGCTGAGGAGTGGCGCGATAGAAGCTCCCCTTAACAAATCAATTCCCAAAATGTCTTCAGGTACCTGGGAAATGTGCACAGGGTCAGACAGAGGTGATCCCTTGCCAGTAGTGAGACGGACCTTTGTTGTTGCAGCATCTGTAACCGATCCCCTACAACCCTGAATGCACATTTGCTCCCCTGTGTACTGATCTGGATTCCCATGTAATAAGGGGACCTCGGCCCAGCGTCCACCAGGGCAACTCGCCGCTGCTTATTGCAGTGTGACCAGCAAAGGGGAACAGGCAATTATAGCCTCAAGTGTCCCTTTGGGACGCTGAAAACATGAGTTGCCATAGCAACAGCAGTGAGCCCTGGCCATACCCCTAGACGACGGACGGAGTAACCAGAGAGAATGTACCCCAGGTGTCATGGTCCCAATCATTAATTCCCTATCTTGCTCCTAATTTCCTTTGACTGTGACACAGTTCCGACCGTTAATTTCCCAATAGCTTCTAATTCGCTTTGATGACGGCACACCTGGCTTCCATCAAGAACTGCAGAGTATAAGAACCCCAGTGTCACTATTACTAGTCGCTAGTTCATTGGTCCTCTTCCTCTGTGATAACTACATTTCCCGACCGCTTAGAACCGTTTGTTCGTTGATACAGTTCAAAGTACAGTAGTTCATAGGGCCCATATATCTAAAGATATAGCTCGATATTATTCTCATATAAGTCCAGTATGTGACAGATGTCATTCTGAGACCGCTTCTTTAACACATGTTTTGGTCATGTTCCGCTCTGAAAAAATATTGGGAAGGTATCTTTGATATTGATTTACAACCTCATCCTATTACGACAATTTTTGGTTTACCAATGATAGAATCACACCATTTAACCTCTTCAGCACGTCAGATGATTGCAATTCTCACATTAGTGGCTAAAAGATCCATTTTGCTGAATTGGAAGGAGATTAATCCTCCCACCACATTTCACTGGTTCTCTCAAACTATGTAAAATCAGAAATGTTATATACGATACTTCCATTAAATTTGATCAGACTTGGAGGCCTTTTATTCAACACTTTCATATGATGTGACTTGACCTCTTTCCAAACCTATTCTTGTGTTAATATATGTAGGGAGGTTTGGAGTTGGTGACTCTAACGGTCCTGTTTCTTTTTGATGCAATAAACAGCCCATGTTCTTTTCTTATTTTTTTCTGTTAGGTTAGTATCGGATAGGTTAGTTTTTTTTTGGGGGGGGGGTATATTTTTTTGTTTATTTCTTTTTTAGTTTTTTTTGGATATGTTAATCCTTTTTTTCGTGAACTCTACAACTGTATTTGAACATCTTTGGGAGGTTTATTACCTTTGTTCTAACTGAATATATAATTATATATGTTATCTATTAACAATGTAATCCCAACAATTGTGTAGCAATACTATGTATATCCACTATTTTGATATTAATAAAAAGATTGAAAAAGAAAGACAGAAAGAAGAACCGTTTGTTCTAAGTTTAGCTCCAGTTTCAAGGTTACCTATGAGACTCTGCGTCTCTGAGTCAAGGCTCCGTGTCAAGATCCCTCCGGTTTGCTGTTTGGCATTTATGCCCGTGTAAGCATCCAAACTCAATCTCCGTGCCTGTGTCCTGCACTTGGGTTCGCTTCCTTCGCTCCTTGCAACACCAGGTGATTATGGGAAATGAGGGAAAAGATTGCTCTGGTGATAAGTTTTACAGCCTCACTGGCGGAAGACTGTAGTTCCTTGTCCAAGAAAGGTAACTCTGGGGATCATAGGCCAATGAGATTTATATCAATGATGGGCCAATTAATAGAGAGGATCCTGAGAACTGGATTTATGAGCAGTTTGATTAGGGATAGTTAGCATGGTTTTGTGAGAGGCAGGTTGTGTCTCATAAGCCTGACTGAATTCTGTGAAGTGACAAAATAAATTGAAGTTAGAGCAGCGGATGTGCGTATATGGATGTTAATAAAATATTTGACAAGGTTGCCTAATGGTTGGTTCTTTCAGAAAGTCAGGAGGCATATGACCCAGGGAAATTCAGCTGTGTGGATTCAGAATTGGCTTGCCCGCAAAAGGCAATAGAAATAGAAGATAGAGCATTTTCAACCTGGAGGTTGGTGACCGGTGCTGTTCTGCAGTAATCTGTTCTGGAAGCCCTGCTCTTTATGATTTATATAAGTGATTTGGCTGAGAATGTAGACAGGTGCTTTAGAAAGTTTGCAGATGATGTAAAGGTTGGTGGTGTTCTGGATAGTGTAGAATTATTTGGAGTTCAATCCAGAAAACGAATCAGCGTACAGAGTGGAGGTACAGAACTTAGTGAGCTGGTGCTCAGAGAACAACCCGTCTCTTAATACAGCAAAGACTAAGGAGCTAATGATCAACTTTGGAAAGTCATGGGATGACGAGTATGCTCCAGTCTACATTAACAGAGACATAGTGGAGAGAGTGTTCAGTTTCAGGTTTCTGGGAATACACATCTCAGAAGACCTTACATGGTCCACTAACACCACAACAATAGTTAAGAAAACACAGCAACACTTTTTTTCCCTCAGGATGCTGAAGAAAACTAGTCTACCCGAACAGCTGCTGGTGACCTTTTACCACTGCACCATAGAGAGCATCTTAACATACTGCCTCTCTGTGTGGTATCTCAGTTGTACAGCAGCTGATAGGAAAGCACTTCAGCTGGTCGTCTCTAGCGCACAGAAGATCATCGGGACACAGCTCCCAGCCCCAGAGGACACCTACAACTTACGCTGCCTAAGGAAAGCTATAAGCATCTGTAAGGACAATACACACCCATGTAATCATCTGTTTGAACTTCTTCCACCTGGCAGATGTTATAAGATTTTCTATGCCCGAACTTCCAGACTGAAAAATAGCTTTTTCCCTCCAGAGCTATAATTGCTGTGAACCAATCGATCAAGCATCATCCATAAATTTGTTATATTGCTACTTATAATACTGGTTTTATGACTGTCATCCATCTGAGTTGCGCTTTTGTACTGCTGGACATTGCTTGTACTGGCTGGTTACTTGATTTTACTTATTGGTTATTTATTTGTTGTTTTATAGCATTGAGTACGAGAGTTGCAAACTCATTTTCACTGTATTGGTGCATGACAAATTGTACTATGCAATGACAATAAAGATATTTCAATTTCAAAAGTGGGAAGGTCAGACTTACTCAAAGGCAAAGTACAGGGTTATCGTTAGGATCCTTAGCGCTGTGGAGGAACAGCTAGTTGATCAAGTAGCATCAGCAGAGACAGAAAAGATTAATGGCCATTTCAAAAAACAAAATGAATATGGAACAAATTTTGAGATACATTGAAATAGGGGAGGGTACAGAAAGAGGGAAGGTTTGCGATTAGTTAAAATACACAAAAAGTTAAAAAGCTGGCAGTACAAGACAAAAGTGATTAGGAATGGGATAAGCAACACCTACACTGTGTATTGTATAACAAAATGATTGGAGGAACACAGAATATCTGAAAGAGCTACATTAACTTTGGGCCCAGTTGAAATGTAAATTTGCTACTCACACTTAATTAGGATAATGTAGGATGCTGAGGACTGCCTATTATAAATAATTTTATTTCATCTTGAAACTTGAGAAGTGAAAAAGGTAAATAAGAGCCTAATGTGTCTCTCATCTCTGCCCCTGTGTTGCAGAGGGATGGATCTTCAGAATACTAAACGGGGAGGAGAAGAGCTTTTTTATTTAGTAGGGACATGAATGAATGGAAGAAAAGAGGGATAGATAATGAGGGTAAAGAATGGATGCAAACAGAAGTATATATGCAGAATCCTTGGTTGAAGAAAAATTAAGACACATCAAAACCATTGATATCAAAATTGGCATTGCTAGGTACAATGGAGACAGAGAAACTGGGAAGGCAGCATGAAATCCCTACTCGAATATGGATTAGCATGTGGCAATCAGCCAGTTTATTGTTATATTTGAAAGCTGAAACACTGGAAGTGAGTTAGCACGGTGAAGGATGTGAAAGAGGAAGGAAAAAACAGAGAAGGGTTGAAATCGGCAGTAAAGTCAGGGCAAGAAAAGTAAGTGGTGCCGCATCAGCATTGATGTTCTGTAAAAGGAGATGCAGGAGAGAAGCTTTGTTCCCAGAGAGGAATGAAAGAGTGTTTAACTTTTCTCATAACTCATTGGGGCTCCTAGAGCAACATCTCTGGAGAAAGTAAGTAAAGTCACAATGTTAAAATTATCTTTTCAACAAAAGGTTTTATTTTTAGCAGATACAAGGACCACTATGAACAGAAAACATTGCTGGCCAATATGATACTAACTGATCTGAGGCATAATTTTAATGCTGACCGCTCTTTCTGCAAACAAATCTGGGCAATGGTTATGACAGGCCAAAATCTTTAAATTTATGAAAAGATGGGTAATAGTTAAGCTTATTGATCAATAATAATACTGGACATGAGGCAATATTCTTTACAAAACAGTTTCATTTTTTTCTTTACAAAAGCAGATATTGGTGTCACTTTCCAAAATCCTTTATCTCTGCCTCTTACCATTCTGCATTGTCAATCTTAACATGATTATAGTATTAATTCCATCCTTGACAGACAATCATTTAGAATTTGTTTATATGTGTTATATTGCTATAATAGATATTAATCAATGAGACAGTATAAGGCTAAAGCATCTTTTTTGTAATGCTTTAGTAATTAACATATAAACGTACAAGATCTGTTTGGCCAGTCACTAAGGATCCACAACCCATATTGTGCACTCATTATTTTCTATTAATTGTTTTTTTTTCTTTTTGATTGATGAGCTGTCATGCACACTGCTGCCTGCAAAAAGAGCTGCCTTGGATGAGAGGACAGACAGAGCTCTTCTGTTCTCTGATACCCAGAAAAACATCGTGGGAAGCAACACACAAAGCCCAGAAATTTAAAATATTCATCCCCATTGTTCATTACTCTGTTGCTTTGACGGAAGAAGATATACAATTGTGACACATGGGAAATAATATATGTACGTTGATACAGTTACCTATGACTTAATGAAACAGCTATTACCAGAAACACCTGATAACAAGGAACTGCTGTATTATTTCAGAATCTGCAGCAAGACATGTATTCGTGAAGAAATAGAATTATGTTATTCTCAGTTTGAAACTGACAGGTAAAAGTCTACTCCCAGCAGGTTAATAATTTAAAATGCCAGCTAGGCAGTCTTTGGACAGAGGAATAGTCAGAGGTCAAACTGTTAATTTACTGTTAAGAAATGATAGCACATTATTTATGGTCAGTTATCAAATTTGTTATAGGATGTAGACAGAACAAATGTTGCAATTATAATAAAGCCAGGCTGACCTAAATGGGTAAAAAGCCATAAGATGATTGCTGTTTTTGTACAAGGTTAATAGCATTAAAGAAATTGAAAGTGAGTAATTGCTACTCTTTTCTGTCCTTAATAATAATAAAGCAGATTTATTAATATGTACAGACCTCTTTTCATTATGTTTTATTAAGATTTTGCTGAGACATTAAAGAACACACAAAAATATGACAAAATATGATCTTTCTTATTACTCTAGCTCAGCTCAGTGATTCCTGATGATGGAGGTTATGTGTCCCAAGGGGGAGTTAGGGGAGATAGAAGACATTGGGGGGAGGGTGCTCAAGATTCTTGGGGAGAGAACCTAACACTGACGCACGAGACCGTTAACAGAGCAGGCACTTCTGAAAAAAAAAAGGATGAGGCACTGGAACACAGGAGGAACCACAGCTCTGCAGGCAGTGAGCACTTGTCATCACAACACATCTGAAACTCAGCAATCTCATCCGACCTTACCAACCAACCAGACATTATTGAGGATGCAGAAATTAGCAACCAGGGTGCCCAATGTTCCCCCTTGACTTGCAGAATGGAACGAGTTCATGCAGTTTAACAGTTGGTAAGTCAAGTACACCCTCTCAACTTTCTCTACAGATCTACGGAAAACAGGTCGCACAATGACACAGTGCTGGCCAGAACCAAACAGTGAAATAGAGACAGTCAGTGAACCCGTCGACCCTGAGGATTCCTCTTGTGGTGTCCAAAATGACCCTGGCTTCATATGTGCGGTCAAGGACCATCTTTGGGGATTATGAGACTTTATGTGATAGGTCAATTGCACTAAGTAGTATAGTATAAATGTACTATCCAATAGTATAAAGGTACTATCCGATCTGAATCTTTGTCAACGTAATTTTCGCTGTTGTGATTATCTTCATCTTCACCTCACCATTTCTTTACGTGTTGCTACCATTGTTCCATCCATGTCAACTCGCTGCTGTCGTCAACCTCCGGCTGGCTTTCCCGGTTTCCGTTACATACCTGGAGTATGGTTTTATTCTGTTCCCATCAGATCAGCGATGCCTCTTGTGTCTTATTTGTAATACTGTACTGTTTAATGAAGCCATGAAACCATGAAGATTGCAGGAACAGTTCTGTAAAAGATGGCCTAAAAAGGCCATCTCTAGCTCTAGAAGATGAAAGAAACATTTGAAAAGTTTTACACACTCGAGTCATTTGGCAAGAATGCTAAAAATGATCTTGATAGTGGTCTCATTGCTTCTTACAACAGTTCCGAAATGATAACAAAGTGTGGAAAATCTCATACAATTGGTGAAAGGTGTAATAATGTCTGTTGTATCAGAAGTCTCACCACTGTTCTCAAAATGGATATCAGTATTTTAAAATCATTGGTATACAACTGGATGAGTTAAATGTGCAAGGTAACTAGGCATTGATGACTATTATCAAAAATGGAAAAGTTTATGAAGAGATTCTCTTTTGTAAAAAGTTAAAAATAAATATCAATGGAGAATCAATCTATGATGTGCTCAGGATGTATATTGAGGCTAAAAGTATTCCAATTAGGAACATGATTTCTTGTGCAACAGACGGAGCACCATATATAAACTGGTCACCATGGTGGTTTAGTGGTATTTACCAAAAAAGAGATTTCAAGTCTGTTTGCAATCCATTGTGTAATTCATTGTCAACATCTCATACCCAAAAATCCCAGCCAGCAACTTTTTCAAGCATGATTCTTGTTATATATGCTCTCAACAAAATTAAAGCACATCCATTAAATAGTAAAATATCTCACCAGTCATGCCAAGATAACAATGAAGAGCTTGAATGCTTGCTTCCTCACAAGTGTGTCAGCTGTCAGAAGGCTGCTGCTTAAAATGTTTCTTTGAGCTTTTCGACTCTGTAGTTGAATTTTTGCTCAAAGTTAATAAGAATTAGGGAAACAGGATTGAACCTGTACATGGAGATGGGGCATACCTAGCCCATCTGTATGACAAAATGAAATATGAAACTGCAGGCTGAGAATTTCAATTGAATCCAGGGAAAAAGTGCACTGTCCACTTTTATCAAAAATTGGAAATATACTAGCAAAATATAGCATGTAGAACATAGAAATTTACTGCACATCACAGGCCCTTCGACACACAATGTTGTGCCGACCATGTAACCTACTCTAGAAGCTGCTTAGAGTTACCCTACCACATCTCTCTCTCTGCTTCTAAGCTCCATGTACCTATCTAAGAGTTTCTTAAAATACCCTATTGTATCTGCCTCCACTACTGTTGCCGGCAGTGTATTCCATACACTCACCACTCTATGTGTGGAAAACTTAATCCTGAAATTTCTTCTGTACTTACTTTCAAGAACCTTAAAACTTGTGTTATCCATTTCAGCCCTGGGAAAAAGCCTCTGACTATCCACACGATCAATATCTCTCATCATCTTTTACACCTCTATCAGGTCACTTCTCATCCTCTGTCACTCCAAGGAGAAAAGGCCAAGTTCACTCAACCTATTCTCATAAGGCATGCTCTCCAATCCAGGCAAGATCCTTGTAAATATCCTCTGCACTCTTTCTATAGTATTCTCATTTTTCCCTTCAGTGAGGTGACTAGAACTGAACACAATGCTCCAAGTGGGGTCTGACCAAGGTCTTATATAGCTGTAACATTACCTCACGGCTCTTGAACTCAGTCCCATAGTTGATGAATGCCAACACACCATATGCCTTCTTAACAACACTGTCAACCTGCACAACAGTTTTGAGTGTCCTATGGACATGGATCCCATCTCTCTGACACCCCACACTGCCAAGAGTTTTACCATTAATACTATATTCTGTCTTCCAAAATGAACCGCTTCACATTTATCTGGTTTGAACTCCATTTGGCACTTTTCAGCCCAGTTCTGCACCCTGTTGATGTCCTGCTGTAAACTCCGACAACCCTCCAGGCTATCTACAATACCCCCATTCTTAGTGTCATCAGCAAACTCACTAACCCATGCTTCTACTTCTTCATCTAGGTCATTTATGAAAATCACAACCAGGAGGGGTATCAGGGGGACAGGAGGCTGGACCCAAGTGCAGGGTGCAGGCAGTACTAGGGGCAAGACGGGAACAACTAAACGATAGACAAGATGTGATGACTGTGGTGTGTGTGAGGGACATAACGATCAAGGTGATTCTGGGGTTCCGGGAGAGTCTTAGAGTTCAGGCAAGGCAGGATCCTGGAGTTCAGGCAGGGTCTAGGAGTTCACTGGGCAGGCCGCATAACTCCTAGGCAGGGCCTGGACCTCCCAGGCAGGAACACAGGGGCCTGAGCAGGTCACAGGGCACCTGGGTAGGTTGCAGGGCACAGCCCATCAGCAGCAAGGGATGGAAAGGGGCAGAGTCCCCCACCAGGCAACAGCAGTCCAGCCAGGCTTACCCGATGGAGGCAAGGGATAGGAAGGGAACTAGGTCCAGGGTGACTGCCAGACTTACTCAAAGAACTCATCTTTAACAAGGGGAACTCCAAGCCAGGGCAACCAGCGGAGCAGGACAACCAGAATAGGCAGAACAACACCCCAACTCCACTCAGTCCCAGAGCCCCCTATATACACCGCCAGCCGATGGGCATCAGGTGCACCTCCTTGAGCCCCAACAAGCAACGATGATCCACAGGTGTGACTAAATGGGCTCAAGGGCAAAAGGAGGGATGGCTACAAGACCTGGAGTCCAGAGTCCGCAGACTGGATCAAGACCCGGAATGCAGGCTGAGGACCGGACCATAACACCTGTATAGGGAACCTTATCAAATGCCTTACTGAAATCCATATACACTACATCCACTGCTCTACCTTCATCAATGTGTTTTGTTACATCCTCAAAGAATTCAATCACTCATAAGGCATGACCTGATCTTGACAAAGCCATGCTGACTATCCCTAATCAGATTACGTCTCTCCAAGTGATCATAAATTCTGCCTGTTAAAGCATTGGAAGAAGAATTTTCTCACAGTTTCCCTGCATGGAAAGTATGGCACTCTCTTTCACAGATGGTGATTTGCAAGAGTACTGCTTACAGCTGCAGTCATTGAAGAAGGATTTTCAGAAGCAATTCAGGGTTTGTAAAATTGTAAAATTGTAGAATGATTTGTAAAATTCTGGACTGGGTAATTAACCCAATTCGCTGCAAGGTGGAAGAATAGTCAAGTCACTTTTATTGTCATTTTGACCATAACTGCTGGTACAGTACATACTAAAAGTGAGACAACATTTTTTCAGGACCATGGTGTTACATGATACAGTACAAAAACTAGACTGAACTACGTAAAAAACAACACAGAAAAAAATAACACTAGACTACAGACCTACCCAGGACTGCATAAAGTGCACAAAACAGTGCAAGTATTACAATAAATAATAAACAAGACAATAGGGCAGTAAGGTATCAGTCCAGGCTTTGGGTATTGAGGAGTCTGATAGCTTGGGGGAAGAAACTGTTACATAGTCTGGTCGTGAAAGCCCGAATGCTTCGGTGCCTTTTCCCAGATGGCAGGAGGGAGAAGAGTTTGTATGAGGGGTGTGTGGGGTCCTTCATAATGCTGTTTGCTTTGTGGATGCTGTGTGTAGTGTAAATGTCTGTAATGGAGGTGTAGTGTTCTCGCTCGGGTGTAATGAAACACCGAATTAAACGCTGAGATAAACTGTAGTCAATGAAAACAAGGTCGCAGTAAGATTAACCATTTACTGTTCACTCTTCACATTAACGTATGGTGAAAACTGTTGACAAAACAATACAAGATTGATACAGTATTTGTTCCCTTCTTGATATCACATTTACATTGTAAATACTTGTAAAAGTAAACTACAACTACATTGCATTAAAGTGCAGCATACAGTCAGAATCTACCTACGCCATGGACCGCTTTAAATACACTTCAACACAAACTATCCGCAACTCTTTAACTAACGAAAACATAAACCTTATCGGCCGTCGTTACTTTTAACGGGATTGGCGTTAACATTTTAATTCAACCTATCGATTATCTATTAACTTA
Organism: Hypanus sabinus; assembly: GCF_030144855.1. Lineage (NCBI taxonomy): Eukaryota > Metazoa > Chordata > Chondrichthyes > Myliobatiformes > Dasyatidae > Hypanus > Hypanus sabinus. Next base: position 49,765,442 of record NC_082715.1, read on the forward strand.
CAGTGTTGCTCTCACTGTGATTTCTAATGCATACAAACAACTTCTTGCGTGAGTCTGTTTCTTGCTCTGGTCTCCCTCGTGCGAGCCCCTGCCCTCGCATTGATCCCAAACTGGTATTTTCCCACAAGACGCAGCAAAACCGGATGTGACGTCATCACATGCCTATATATTTTACAGGCAATGAATATACTTTAAACCATTCTAATTTTAACTAGAAAATACTAACAAATGAATTACTAAGCGAAAATATTATAAACTAAATAACTGCCATAAAGGCAACACAGGAGGGAAGAGGACCCCGATGATCTTCTCAGTTGACCTCACTATCCGCTGCAGGGTCTTGCGATCTGAGATGGTGCAATTTCCGAACCAGGCAGTGATGCAGCTGCTCAGGATGCTCTCAATACAACCCCTGTAGAACGTGATGAGGATGGGGGGTTGGGAGATGGACTTTCCTCAGCCTTCACAGGAAGTAGAGACGCTGCTGGGCTTTCTTTGCTATGGAGCTGGTGTTGAGGGACCAGGTGAGATTCTCCACCAGGTGAACACCAAGAAATTTGGTGCTCTTAACGATCTCTACCGAGGAGCTATCGATGTTCAGCGGGGAGTGGTTGCTCCATGCCCTCCTGAAATCAACAACCATCTCTTTTGTTTTGTTCACATTCAGAGACAGGTTGTTGGCTCTGCACCAGTCTGTTAGCCCTGGGGGGCTTCCGTGCTCAGTGTGATAGTATTGGAGATGCTGCTCCCGATGCGGACTGACTGAGGTCTCCCAGTCAGGAAGTCTAGGATCCAGTTGCAGAGGGAGGTGTTCAGGCCCAGTAGGCTCAGCTTTCCAATCAGTTTCTGAGGGATGATTGTGTTGAATGCTGAACTGAAGTCTATGAACAGCATTCGAATGTATGTGTCTTTTTTGTCTAGGTGGGTTAGGGCCAGGTGGAGGGTGGTGGCAATGGCGTCATCTGTTGAGCGGTTGGAATGGTATGCAAACTGCAGGGGGTCCAGTGAAGGGGGGGGAGCAGGGTCTTGATATGCCTCATGGCGAGCCTCTCGAAACACTTCATGATGATGGATGTGAATGTAACGGGACGGTAATCATTTAGTCAATAGGAAGAGAGCTTGCAAGAAATTCACAATAATGAAGAACACCTTTCAAAAATGTCAGCTTTTGTGGTATGTGGCTATACTCTCATATGAAGTTTCCTGGTCGTTGGAAAAGAGCCAAAGACCAGAAGAGCTCTTGATTGCATTTCCATCCTCTTACCACATTGAAGGAGGCTTCAGTGCAGTGAACCACATACCGACAGATAACAGAAACCACTTGGATATTGCTACATGTGGGAACTAAAGGCTTTTGCTGTCACAACTTGAACCAGATATTTCAACTCTTGCTAAAACCTATCAAGCTCGAGGATCACATTGATATCGAAGCTGCTGTACAGTGCACAGGTACGGTGTAAGCTAGGTTTAAAGATGAATAAAAATCTAAAGTAGAATCATTTTTCTCATGTTAGCATATGTTTTTACACTATGTGGGTTCCATATTGTGCCTAAGAGGGGCATTGTCAAGTATGAAGTTGCTTTAGGGAGGCGTTGGGCTGAAAAAGGTTAGGAAGCACTGCTCTAGCCCATGGGTTCATTCAGGTGTATCCTGCTGCTGAGTAGTACTGTATAGACAATGTCTTAGAAGACGTGTAAGGGGAATGACCGGCGTGGATAAATTCAGCAGACTATCCAAGTCAAAGAGAATTAAGACTGAATTTTTTTGGTATCGAAGGTTGAGAAAAGTGCAGGCATGATACATGTTCTTCTAAATACTGGTCTTTTAATACTGTATTCAGATAATATCTAACTTTGTTGGCTTATCTTTATATTACTGCATCTTTCATTGGCTCCCTTGATGTGAAACTGTACCAAAAAATGAAAACTTGGCAAGGAATAAGGTGTGGAGAAGTGCGCGATGTGCTAATTCCAAAACTAAAGTTCCTTTTTAACAAGACAAATAGTACACAAAACAAAGTACTTCTTTGGGTGATGGCCATTATATAACTGTCACATTCTGTTATATAAGATGGTAATATATTGCTATAAATGCACAGCGTCTAATCATCTGAGTCATATGGTGTGATTGCTGTCACAGTTCTATCTGTAAGAGACATGACTAATTGCCTGCTGCCACAGGTGATCATTACCATTATGTATAATTATTCATGAGTTCATCTGAAGGTCAGCAGTGAAAATGCATTAGATTGCTGTTATTGAAAGATGAAATGCCAAAGAGAAGATATTTACAGTTATTTGTCAAAAGTAGTACCCACTGTACTTGTAACATGCGAGGAGTGTGAAATCAATTGTGCTTATTAGAATTTCAGAACACAATCAATTGGTGACATTATACACTCAATGACCACTTTATTAGGTACAGAAGTAGAGCCCATTGTGGGTTTTCTGTCACTGTAGCCCATCCATTTCAAGTTTCAACATTTAGAGATGCTCTTCTGCTGTACAGTTGTACTGTGTGGGTGAGATACTGTCATTTTTCTCTCAGCTTGAACCAGTCTGGCCATTCTCCTCTGACCTGTGTCATTAACAAGGCATTTTCACCCACCAAACTGCTGCTCACAGGATTTTTGTTTTGCACCATTCACTGTAAACTCTAGAGACTACTGTGTGTGAAAATCCCAGGATATCAGCAGTTTCTGAGATACTCAAATCACTCAATCTGGCACCAACATGGTCAAAGTCACGGAGGTCATATTTCTTCCCCATTCTAATATTTGGTCTGACCAACAACGGAACTCTTGACCGCATCTGCATCCTTTTTTTTGCATTGAGTTTGTGTCACTTGACTAGCTGATCAGATACTTGTATTAATGAGCAGGTGCACAGATATACCTAATAAAGTGGATGAGTGGTATATCTGTAAAGGTACATTCTATCTGCATCTGCTTGACAATTATAATATTATAGAAAATCAGTGTAAGGGACTTAAGAATAATCTTAGTAGAAAGAAATTTGCCTGTAAATCATAATTCAAGGGTGTTTATTTAAAGTTCAACCTCCTCTTGAATCAAGATCTTATATACTTATGCTAAATCGGTTTATTCTGCCTTATCTGCAAAAAGTCAGAAACAAATCAGGGTTCATGGCCAGAAATCTGAAAACAAGAAAAATGATGTGAGATAGACATGGCAAGTACCTTAGACAAGGGCAAGAAACTCAGGTTTTTTTCTGCAGCTTCAGAAAAAGATTTTCTTTTTCACATCAAATTTATCTGATCAGTGTTTTCGATGTAACCAAGAAACTGGTACTTTTTTACATTCTACATGGTCTTGTTCTAAAATTCAACCTTTTTGGACAAATTTAAGACTTTTACTGGAACAAATTACAGGAACACAACTTCCTCATAATCCAATATTACTCTTACTACGTGATATTGAAGGGATAAAACCGAAACTCAAACTAAATAAATATCAGAAAGAATTCATAAAAATTGCACTGGCAGTAGCCAAAAAGGCTATTGCAGTTACTTGGAAATCAGATACATACTTAAGTATAGATCGTTGGAAGAAGGAAATTTATGGCTGTATTCCACTTGAAAAAATTACTTACAATTTAAGAGATAAATATGAAACATTTTTGAAAATTTGACGCCCTTACTTACAAAAGACAGGATTAAATATATAGGTGCTCAGAAGATGAAATTATTGGTTATTTGGGGAAATAAATAAATATATATACTTAAGTTATTACGAACTCCATGGAGCATGTGGGGATCTTCCGATATCCAGGCAATCTTTCTTTTTTTTCCCTTTCTTTCTTTTTTTTTATATAGGGATGTTGGGGGGGAGGGGTTAAGAGGAGGGGGGAAGGGTATATATATATTTTTTCATATATTTTCTTTTACTTCTGTAATTATTTGAAAACTCAATAAAAAAGTTTATTAAAAAAAATGATTGTGAATTGGCCACCAGTCTGAAAAAGCTATAACCCTTCGGCATAGGTGAACAGAGAAACAGCTTAATGACCTTTCTTCATTTGGGATGTCATCCTGATACTTTAATCTTTTAGTGATGATTGAAAACAGATTTTGGCCAACAGTTTAAAATTGGTACCTCTCTCCACAGTGTTTCCCAGTTTTACTCCAGTAGGTCTACTTTTAATCTTGAGGAACTGTCCTCTAAGCCTGGATGCATGAGTCCATATCATTCTGAGAAAAAAACACTGCATTCATTACTGGGCCAATTATCTTTCCTGATGTGTGAGGGCTCAAACTCTTAATGTGATCTAATTAGAGTCTCTCTGTCTTGGTGCTCCAAGCATCTCGAAACAAAGGTCAGCATCTCATTAGGCTTGTACTTTGTGCTTCCCATGACATTTTAATAATCTGCGTACATACACAAAACTTAGCTTTTCTTGCACTTCCACTACTTCCAGCTTTTCATCTTTCAGATCCAAATATTTTTTAGGTACAAAGTTAATGACCTCATGCTTAGATACAGTAAAATTATTTTCCCACAGTGTTATTGATTAATTTAAGATACTAACATTGCTTTGAAGTGTAACACGTTGGCACTTTGTGTGCTGACTTTCTAACTTACACTGAAATCAATTTCACTCTTCCATCCCACATAGACCTCCATTTTTATTTCCTCCATGTCTCTATCTAAGAGTGTCTTAAATGTCCTTAATGTATCTGCCTCTACCATGCGCGTTTCATGAACATACCATTCCCTGTGTAAAGAACTTACCTCGGACATAGTCACCCTATATTTTCCTTCAATTACCTTTAAATTATGTTCCCTGTTAAAAGTAATTTCTTCTCTGGGAAAATGTCTCTGCTCGATCTATGCCTTTTATCATCTTGTACAACTCTTTCAAAAAAACCCTTATCTTCCTTTGTACCAAAGAGAAAAACCCTAGTTTACTTAACCTATCCTCATATGACATGCTCTTTAATCTGGGCAGCATCCTGGGAAATCTCTTCTGCACCTTCTCCAAAGCTTCTACATCCTACATACTGTGATAGATATTTACTCCTTGGTTCCTTTGCTAGCATTGCTTTCTAAATAGCAGTTGCCACTTGTAAGATATAAAAAATACAAACTTGTTTTAGTAAACTTCTAACAAGCAGTTTGTTTAGTTTCTGGTCATAAATGTAAGACAGTCTTCAGTTCTTTAAATGTAAATGGAAAACAGTAAAGCAGTAATTATGGTAAAAAAAAAACAGCTATGCAGATGTGACACTCTGTAGAAACAGATGTACCTCACTGCTCTAGAATAGAGTATAAGAAAATAAATTGTTTAATTCAGGTTGTTTCAAACAGACAAACTTACACTTAAGTTGTTTAATTTGAGGAAGTTTGCTAATAAGATGGCCGATATTATTTAGCATATCAATAACAAATGTGTTTACATTTTGGAAGGTTTATGTGCTTAAGGAAGTTAGCTTCACAGCATTTATAGCCTTAGTTGAGAACTGTGTCTCCAAAAGAGTACTTGTGTAAAAGGATATCTGAGGAAATATCATACGTGTGTGAAGTCATTCAAATGGAGAAGGTTAGAACTGTGGAGAGCAGTTCAGGTTTACTAGGTAAGTGGCAAGGAGCATTAAAAAAATGGAAGAAACGTGGGCTAAGTCCATTCCTCCAGCTTCAGTTCCTGAGAAAGATGATTTGTTTGTCTGCAATTCATTAGTCTGTCTTTTTAGTTTATAGGAAATCTACATGTGTTTTGGAAATCCTTTGTGTTTGAGAAAGCCTTTGTCCTTGGAGTTTATGAAATGTTTTGTGCTTTGTGTTTAGGGAATGCTTTGTGTATTGGAAATGGTTTGTGATTAGGAAATATTTAGGATAAAAATCACCTGTGAGTTTTAAGTATGCTTTAAGATTGTTGTGTGGATTTAAAGATGTATCAGTGAAAATAAATGAACTGTGTTTTAAACTACCTTGTTAGCTGGAAGTATCTTCTTGTTAGGGAGAGGGAACCCACTGCTCGAATAGTGGGTACGGGCGGCTAAACTCACCAAGGAGAAGAAGGGAAGTGAACTCGGCTTTGAATACTGGGTAGTTAGAGTATAATCTCCTTTAGTGTGAATACTCCTGGCTATTTATACCCAAAATAAATTAAGGTCCTTGTTTGAGGTTAGAATTTTGCAGTCAGCAAATCCAACACCATCAGATTATAAAGTGGCAACTAGAACTGGACACAATATTCCAAGTAAGGTCAAGCCAGAGTTTAACTGAGTTGCAACCATTCAAAAGTTTGAAGTAAATTTATTATCAAAGTAGATTCATTTTCTTGCGGGCATTCACAGTAAGTACAAAGAAACACAATAGAAACAATGCAAAACCACAACCACTGAGCAAAAGACAACAAACTGTGCAAATACAAAATCAAAACAAAATAATAATAATAAATATCGAGAACATGAGATGAAGAGTCCTTGAAAGTGAGTCCAAAGGTTGTGAGATCAGCTCAGTGATGTGATGTACGAAGTTGAGTGAAGTTATACCCCCTGGTTCAGGAGCCTGATGGTTGAGGGTGATAACTGTTCCTGAACCTGGTGGTGTCTGTACCACCCTCCCGATGGCAGCAGCAAGAAGAGAGCATGGCCTAGATGGTGGGGGTCCTTGATGATAGATGCTGCTTTCTTTCGACATTGCTCCTTGTAGATGTGCTCAATGGTAGGGAGAGCTTTACCCATGATGAACTGAGCTATATCTGCTACTTTGTGTAGGCTTTTCACTGAAAGGCGTTGGTGTTTCCATAACAGGGGCTGTGATGTCAGTATACTCTCCACCCCGCATCTATAGAAGCTTGTCAAGGATTTAGATGACATGCAGAATCTTCGCAAATTTCAAAGAAAGTAGAGGCACTGCTATGCCTTCTTTCTAATGGCACTTGGGTAGCGGACCCAGAATAGATCCTCTGAAATGATAACACAACACCAAGGAAATTAAAGTTGCTGACCCTCTCTATGTCTGAACCTCTGATGACTGGCTTGTGGACCTTAAGCCAAAAATCATCCCCTTAGTTTCCTGACATTGACTGAGAGGTTATTGTGGCATCATTCAGCCAGGTGCTCAATCTCCCTCCTGTACGCTTATTCATCAGCACCTTTGATTCAGCTGACAGTGGCATTGCCAAGATTGGAACTGTGCTTAGCTTCACAGTCATAGGTATAACCATATAACCATATAACAATCACAGCACGGAAACAGGCCATCTTGGCCCTCCTAGTCCATGCCGAACCCTTAATCTCACCTAGTCCCACCTACCCGCACTCAGCCCATAACCCTCCACTCCTTTCCTGTCCATATACCTATCCAATTTTACCTTAAATGACACAACTGAACTGGCCTCTACTACTTCTACAGCAAGCTCATTCCACACAGCTATCACTCTTTGAGTAAAGAAATACCCCCTCGTGTTTCCCTTAAACTTCTGCCCCCTAACTCTCAAATCATGTCCTCTAGTTTGAATCTCCCCTACTCTCAATGGAAACAGCCTGTTCACGTCAACTCTATCTATCCCTCTCAAAATTTTAAATACCTCGATCAAATCCCCCCTCAACCTTCTACGCTCCAATGAATAGAGACCTAACTTGTTCAACCTTTCTCTGTAACTTAATTGCTGAAACCCAGGTAACATCCTAGTAAATTGTCTCTGCACTCTCTCTAATTTATTGATCTCTTTCCTATAATTCGGTGACCAGAACTGCACACAATATTCCAAATTTGGCCTTACCAACGCCTTGTACAACTTTAGCATTACATCCCAACTTCTGTACTCAATGCTTTGATTTATAAAGGCCAGCGTTCCAAAAGCCCTCTTCACCACCCTATCTACATGAGACTCCACTTTCAGGGAACTATGCACAGTTATTCCTAGATCTCTCTGTTGCTCTGCATTCCTCAATGCCCTACCATTTACTCTGTATGTTCTATTTGGATTATTCCTGCCAAAATGTAGAACCTCACACTTCTCAGCATTAAACTCCATCTGCCAACATTCAGCCCATTCTTCTAACCGGCATAAATCTCCCTGCAAGCTTTGAAAATCCACCTCATTATCCACAACACCTCCTACCTTAGTATCATCGGCATACTTACTAATCCAATTTACCACCCCATCATCCAGATCATTTATGTATATTACAAACAACATTGGGCCCAAAACAGATCCCTGAGGCACCCCGCTAGTCACCGGCCTCCATCCCGATAAACAATTATCCACCACTACTCTCTGGCATCTCCCATCTAGCCACTGTTGAATCCATTTTATTACTCCAGCATTAATACCTAACGACTGAACCTTCTTAACTAACCTTCCATGTGGAACTTTGTCAAAGGCTTTGCTGAAGTCCATATAGACTACATCCACTGCCTTACCCTCGTCAACATTCCTCGTAACTTCTTCAAAAAATTCAATAAGGTTTGTCAAACATGACCTTCCACGCACAAATCCATGCTGGCTACTTCTAATCAGATCCCGTCTATCCAGATAATTATAAATACTATCTCTAAGAATACTTCCCATTAATTTACCCACCACTGATGTCAAACTGACAGGTCTATAATTGCTAGGCTTACTTCTAGAACCCTTTTTAAACAATGGAACCACATGAGCAATACGCCAATCCTCCGGCACAATCCCCGTTTCTAATGACATATTAAAGATCTCAGTCAGAGCTCCTGCTATTTCTACACAAACTTCCCTCAAGGTCCTGGGGAATATCCTGTCAGGACCCGGAGATTTATCCACTTTTAAATTTCTTAAAAGCGCCAGTACCTCCACCTCTTTAATTGTCATAGGTTCCATAACTTCCTTACTTGTTTCCCACACCTTAGACAATTCAATATCCTTCTCCTTAGTGAATACCGAAGAGAAGAAATCATTCAAAATCTCTCCCATCTCCTTCGGTTCCACACATAGCTGACCACTCTGATTCTCTAAGGGGCCAATTTTATCCCTCACTATCCTCTTGCTTTTAATATAACTGTAGAAACCTTTCGGATTTACTTTCACCTTATTTGCCAAACCAACCTCGTATCTTCTTTTAGCTTTTCTAATCTCTTTCTTAAGATTCCTTTTACATTCTTTATATTCCTCGAGCAATTCCTTTACTCCATGCTGCCTATATCTATTGTAGACATCCCTCTTTTTCTGAACCAAATTTCTAATATCCCTTGAAAACCATGGTGCTCTCAAACCTTTAACCTTTCCTTTCACCCTAACAGGAACATAAAGATTCTGTACCCTCATAATTTCACCCTTAAATGACCTCCATTTCTCTATTACATCCTTCCCATAAAACAACTTGACCCAATCCACTCTCTCTAAATCCCTTCGCATCCCCTCAAAGTTAGCCTTTCTTCAATCAAAAATCTCAACTCTAGGTCCAGTCTATCCTTCTCCATAATTATATTGAAGCTAATGCTATTGTGATCACTGGACCCGAAGTGCTCCCCAACACATACATCTGTCAGCTGACCTATCGCATTCCCTAACAGGAGATCCAACACTGCCCCATCCCTAGTCGGTACTTCTATGTATTGTTGCAAAAAACTATCCTGCACACATTTCACAAACTCTAAACCATCCAGCCCTTTTACAGAATGAGCTTCCCAGTCTACGTGTGGAAAATAGAGTAGAGGAGGGATGTAAGCACACAGTCTAATTGTGCACATGTGCCGATGGAGACTGTGAAGGAGATATTGTTGGCAATCCAACTGACTGGTGTCTGCAAGTGAGGAGGAACTCAAGAATCCAGCTGCACAAGGAGGTATGAGGCCTCGGTCTTGGAGCTTATTGATTAGTTTTGAGAGGATGATAGTATTGAATATAGAGCTGTAGTCAATAAAGAGCACTCTGATGTTTGTATCTTTACGGTCTAAATGTTCCAGGGTTGAGTGTTCCATGGCTCCTGACGATGTTCCCTGACTAATGAAGACCAATACACCAAACTCCTTCTTAAACATCATAGCAACCTGTACAGCTATTTTAGACACCTATGAATGTGGACCACAAGATCTACATCTGGAATTCAGAAGGACGAGAGGAGATGTTATAGAAACATATGAAATTATTAAAGCGATAAATAAGATAGAGGCTGCAAAGTTGTTTCCACTGGTAGGTGAGACTAGAACTAGGGGACATAGCCTCAAAATTCGGGTGAGTAAATTTAGGATGGAGATGAGGAGGAACTGCTTTTCCCAAAGAGTGGTGAGTCTGTGGAATTCTCTGCCCAATGGAGCAGTGGACTCTACCTCACTAAATATATTTAAGACGAAGTTGGATATATTTCTGCATAGTAGGGGAATTAAGGGTTATGGGAAAAAGGCAGGGAGGTGGAGAAGAGTGCTTGGTCAGATCAGCCACGATCTTATTGAATCATGGAGCAGGCTTGATGGGCTGGAAGGCCTACTCCTGCTCCTCTTTCTTATGTTCTTTTCCCTCAGTTCCTCCACACACTGCTAAGAATCCTGCCTTCCCTAATCAGACTATGCTTCTCTCAATGTTTGTAAATCAGATCTCTAAGAATCCTCTCCAATAATTTGCCACTGATGCAAGCCTCACTGGTCTATAATTTGCAGGATTATCCCTATTCCTTTTCTGGAACATTTACCAGCCTCCAATCTTCTGGTCCCACCCCTGTGGCTAGTGAGTACACAAAGATTATTATCAAAGGCATAGAAATCTCTTCTGTTGCTTCCCATAGCGACCTGAGATGTATCCTGCACAGCTTTATCTAACTATCCAAAGTTCTAGCACATCTGCTTTCTTTACATAATGCTTTCATCTGTGCCATTTCTGTATGGAGGAGAAAAGGCAGCTGATAAGTGAGTATCTCTTCTACCTCTGTCTCAATAGTTAAGGTAAAAATAAAGATGTGTTCCATGGTAGACCTAAGTACTGTTCAGAAGGAAAGAAGACCCAAATGTAAGTAATAGTCTTTCATTTAACAAGGGTGGAGGGACTATGCATGGCAAGACTGCGGTCAAGTGGAATGCACTTTTGCACAACGTGGGAAGTCAAGGACAGTCCTTGATTGCATAAGTTATTTTGCGTAAATTGGAAACATCTTCCTCTGCACCTCTCATTTTTGGAATTGGAGCTGCAGATGGAATCTCTGTGGAGTTTCTCTGAGCTGGCATCTCTTAAGGAGGGGGTCATACCCCAGACTAAGACCACACAAGTCGCGATGAATGGGTGATCACTAGGTAGGGAAGGAGGCAGGGAGTGCAAGTTGTGGGCAATGACTTCTCGGGGGAATGCAGTAAGAGGATGGTCCATGGCACCTTGAATGACTCAGCTGAAGAGGAGGGAAGGAAAAAGGAATGGGAAAGCTGGAGCAATGGGGGAGTTCAGTTGGAATCCAAACGGATGATCATTTCTGCACCTACAAATGTGACACCAGAATGGTATGTTGTCTCTCTGAAATAGTGTCAGGGATGCTGTGGAATGGTTAAAGGACTTTCTGGTGGAGAAGGATGAGCAACTAGTAGTTATAATACTTAATTAGTACAAACAAAATAGGTTAAAAAGTAAGATCTTTCAAGCAGACTATAGGGAGTTAGGAAATATATTGAAAAGAAAGACCACTATCAGGGTGAAAAGAACACCTAGAAGGTAGTAATTATAGCAAGATAAAATTTAGCTTTCAGCTCTAGAGTGAAAAACCTGGATCTCAAACAACTATGTTAAACTTAGATTAAGGCAATTGTAAGGGAACAGAGAGAGAATAGACTAAGGCAAGCTAAACATATTAATTAGCAGGTAAGACATAAGTAAAGCACTGATAGATAGTTAAAGAACTAACTTGTGACGTAGCAAATATACGTTGTCACAAGGAAGAGCAATTTTACGAGGCAGAATGAACCAACCACGTCAAGAGGGTATTAAGGCGAAAGAGAAACCATATAAGGGGGTAAAGATAGTGGCAAAACCAGAATGGGAAAGTTCAGAGGAGGACTAAAAATGGTCACATGGGAAATCATTGTGTACAGTTCTGTTCACCGAATTATAGGAAAGATGTCAACAAAATAGAGAGAGTACAGAGAAGATTTGCTAGAATGTTACCTGGGTTTCAGCACCTAAGTTACAGAGAAAAATTGAACAAGTTAGGTCTTTATTCTTTGGAGCATAGAAGGTTGAGGGGGGACTTGATTGAGGTGTTTAAAATTATGAGGGGGACAGATAGAGTTGACGTGGATAGGCTTTTTCCATTGAGAGTAGGGGAGATTCAAACAAGAGGATATGAGTTGAGAGAAAGGGGGCAAAAGTTCAGCAGTAACGCAAAGGGGAACTTCTTTACTCAGAGAGTGGTAGCTGTGTGGAATGAGCTTCCAGTAGAAGTGGTAGAGGCATGTTCGATATTGTCATTTAAAGTAAAATTGGATAGGTATATGGACAGGAAAGGAATGGAGGGTTATGGGCTGAGTGCAGGTACATGGGACTAGGTGAGAGTAAGCGTTCGGCATGGACTAGAAGGGCCGAGATGGCCTGTTTCCGTGCTGTAATTGTTATATGGTTATATGGGAAAGTAAACCATGAGGGCAACAAATGAGAAATATCTTTGAGGATATAAAGAGGTAAAAAAGGGTCAGAGTGAACAGCAGCTCCTTATAGTATGCGACAACAACTGTGAAGAACAAATTCAACATGTACCTTGCATCAGTTTTTAAACCAAACACACATTAATACTAAAAATATGGAAGGAGGAATTAAATCCCAGTACTATCACTGGAGAATTTACACTTGGTAAAATAAAAGGGCTAAACTCTGATAGGCTCCTTAAGATTGTTATAGCCAGGGGTGGTAATGGGGACAACTCCCACTACTTATTAAATGCTCCCAGTGGCCATGTGCCTCAAATAGCCTCTGACAACTATGTGCAGTTCATGGCCTTCATGTGTGGTTTAGCTATTAATCTCAGTGGAACCAATCCTACAGTCTGGAGAAGGGGCAAACGCAGGTTAGTGGTGCCTTAAAATTAGTTGCTTTGGGCAGATGGGGCTCATCAGCCATGGTTGGCAATTCATCTAGGAGAAGGAAAACTCTGATCTCAAACCTCCACAGCTTTGCAGCGAAACCCATGATGCACCATCAATAACTCACTCTGAGACGTAAAGGCAAGATATCGGCTTTTATTGACTGGAAGAAGGAACCAGCAGTGAGTGACCACCATACTACATCCTGGAGACTGAGAGGCCGGCCCCAGGCCTCGATCGCCTTTATACAGGGGTCTGTGGGAGGAGCCACAGAAGCAGTCAGCAGGGGACATGTCCAGACAGGCACATGTCGTTCACCACAACCCACTCATCGGGAAGGCTTTGGGAGTAAACCCCAAGGGAAAATTTAAGAGCTGGAGATCTAAGGCAGTCCTATATTGAGTTCAACACTGACTCGCAACTCCTGTGACACCGCTGGTGCCAAATTATATTGGTTCCTGCCGTTCCTTTTGATTCACCAGCTGCAGAGAGAGGGGGAGCCTACTACATGGGCAACAGCTTGCTCTCCACATCGTACTGCCCTGGCTTGCTTATCACGTAGACAGCTGGGACACAACATCCATGATCGGCCCCAACCCACAGAGGGCCTCAGAGGCTGATAAGTATGCAAGACCTGATTGTTTATATCCTCAGAACCTAAATGAAGCAGCCTCTGAGATTGCATTCTTTCAAAATTCCTTACATTCTGAAGAAGTACAGAAGATTTACAGTCTGCCAATGCCCTATTTAAAGAGCAGACAAATTAATATTAATTATTTGAAATATGCTTTAATCAATTATTAGAACATTTGGAATATTGTAGTCTAATCATATACAATCAGCACAGTATCACGAAGGAAGATCATGTCTGACATATTTATTATAATCATGCAAGGGTATAAGCCATTGTAGAGGGTGAGGAACCACCAAATATATTTGTATTTTCATTTGAAATTTCACAGATGCAGACAAAGGTAATTTCTCAAGATAACAATTCATATTGCAGGAAATAATATATAATAATGGGCGAGGATTGGCTAAGTATCAGGAACCAGAGAGGAAAGAAAACTAGGTCAATTTCCGCAATCTGTAACCAGTGGTTTTCTGCATGGATCAGTGCCAGAAGCGCAATTATTTGCAATATATCTATCAATGGCTAGTAGAAAGAAGTGAATGTATCGTAGACAAAGTTGCAGATTACAAGTGCAGCTTGTGAAGAGGCTACAAAATGTTTACAGTTGGCAAATGGAATAAAATGTGGTAAAATATAAAATTTTTCAGTTTGCAATTGAAATACAGAAAGCTGGCATACAGCAAGTAATTCCAATGGTTAAAGTAGGGAAGTATTACTTTATCTGGGAGGTCACATCTAGAGCACTATAAAAGTTTAGATTTGGTCCCATTACTTAAGGGCAGGAGCACTATCATTGGAAATAGTTCAGAAAAATTTGACTATGATGATCCCCAAGATGGAAGGACTGTATTACGAGGAAAGGCTTTATGGAATAGAGTTTAGAAGAAGGAGACTGAAACACAGAGACTAGGCAAGGTAATTGCTGGAAGGCCAGTTTTCCTTTTGGGAGGATTGAAGATGACAGCGCATAGTGTCAGAAGAAGGGTGAATCCATCTAAACTGAGCAGAAGAACTTCTCTCAAAGAGTTGTGTAGCTTTTGAATTAATTGACTCAGAAAGCTATGAAGGCTGAATCCTGTATAGTCAAAGCTGACATAGGTTGACTTAATCATTAGGGGATCAAAGAGTATGATGATATGGGAAAAGTGGTGGACTTTTTTTATTTATTGAGATACAGCACAGAATAGGCTATTCTGGTCCTTCAAACCACACTGCCCAGCGATCCCCCAATTTTAATCCTAGCCAAATCACAATATCCAATGACCAATTAACCTACCAAGTAACCAAGTTCCTCTGGGAGGAAACCAGAGTACCCAGAGAAAGTCAGCATGGTCATGAGGAGAATGTACAAACTCCTTACAGGCTGCAGCAGGAATTGAACCCAGATTGCCTGTACTATGAAGTGCAGAGCTGACTGCTATACTACTGTGACTGATTTGAGGAAAATTTGAAAGCTGTGACTTTATAGAGTGCAGGAGCAGGCTTGTGGGGTCAAATTGCCATTTATGTTTATGTCATAAATTCTTGAAATTGAAATGTTCTATATTAAAAATCTATTTGTACTTGCAGTTCCTGCATGAATCTATAAGGCATATCCTGTCCATTATCTGTTCCTTGTGGCTCAGTTGATATTCGAAATAAGGAACAACTTTTCCCTATATTACACAAGTTTCAATCTCTTGAACGGTTTCATCCAGTACTTTCTGATAGTTATTAGAAAATGACGGTTCATAAAAATTCATAAAATTCACTTAGGTTCCTTGAACATGATCTTTACAAAATCAGATTAGCGCTCAGTGAAATTTTATAGCTGAATGACGTGTTGGATCAATTTGTCTTTAACGTCTGGTTATTTCCAGATGTCATGTGTAAGGATAACTGGCCCTTAGCTCCCTAGTTTCACTTTGCCAATTCCTTAACGTGGAATGATATGCTCAGTTTTCTAATATAAAGGAACAGATCCCAAGTAAAAGCATATTTCGGAGATTTTGGTTAAGTTATCTACAAACATCAATTGCCCTGAAATTCCTGGGATGGAAAGCAGTTGGTCACTCTTTAGGGGCCATTATTTTCTTTATCACTGTTAATTTACTTGCATTAATTTTGCCAAATTCCAGTCCATTATTCAACATTTGTTTTGCAGGCACTTCTGTTACTCCGCTGCGAAGTCCCTTCAAGGTATGCCTACCCTGAAGAAATTTAAATCTTCCCTTCGACAGGAGTTCAGTGAGACCCTCTCTCACTGCTCACCCTCTGTGATCTCCGCCTCTTCGATCCTTCTCCTTCCCACCCTACCCCCACCTTCCTTATGGGGCACCTGCCCCACCTTCTTCAGTCCTGACGAAGGGTCTCGGCCTGAAACATTGACTGCTCATTTCCACGGATGCTGCCTGGCCTGCTGAGTTCCTCCAGCTTGTTGTACGTGTTGCTTTGATCCCAGCATCTGTAGTGTACTTTGTGTTTCCTCTACAGTAGATACTTATGCAATTTAATTATTAAATACAGCCACTTTCACTATTTTATCACCAATTTCACTATTACCCATTAATAAGGTTTTCCAGACAACCACCTTTGTCCTATATGCCATTTCTTTGTGCTTTTCTGAGATATTTTGCCAACTCTTACGTGAAGAACTTGTTCTGAGATCTCAGTTTTTGATCCTCTTTCACTTTGACTTCCCATCTGCATGAAAAGCTGTTGTAACTGTTAAGGTTAATATGTCAAGCGGAAAAGGGGTCAGTTATTTCATATTCTCAATTTCTGGTGCTTTTTTCTCCTGTTTCAGTGATGTGATGAATTTTGCATTTTTTTGTCAGATGAGGCATTCCAGAAAGGCAGCTGACAGTTCAAGCTTCGAAGTACATTTGTTATCAAAGAATGTATATTATACACAACCTGGAGGCTTGTCTCCCTACAGGCAGCCACAAGGCATAGAAGCCCAACAGAACCTATTAAAAAAAGATTGTGCAAACAATAAAAGTAAGTAGATAACATTCAGAACTAGAGTTCACAGACGAGTCCACACTCGTGAAGCCACTCACAGCTGATTCAGGAACCGTTAATTGCAGGCCAAGGCTTCAGTTCAGTGCACAGACAAGTAAATCTCATTGAGCAATGAGCTGAACACTGGCCCATCCCTCTCCTCTGGTCCCAACACTCTGACCTTTTCAATCTGGGTTGACATTTAAAACAGCTGAACAGCGGGTCGTTCCCTGCTCTCGGAACATGACCCCGCTGCTTCAATACATGCTCGGGCATGGGAGCTGCTGCCTCGATTTGGCCCATACCTCACTGGTCAGGAAGTTAGTAAATTATTATGTTTCATATAAAGATTTAAAGGCTTACATTAAAACTGATGGTGCTGAAAAATGTGGCAGCATTGGAGCTCCTAATGGTAGCTTTAAAGCACAGCTGTGTTGTTGGCATTTTAAGACAGACTTAACTGATTACTAGGACAATTAGTCTTGATGGAAGTAATGACATTTATCTGAGAGGTACGATAGATGGAAATTGCATCCTGTGACTTCAGTTTTAACGTGATGTGGTAACAACCTTTATTGTTCACTTATTCCAACTGAATAAGCTTATTAGGTAATATGGTGATATGTTTGAAAATAGGACTGACTCAAAACATCAACAACTTGAAGTGCATTAGTTTCTACAGCCCACAGATGTACTAGATGAATGCATGTCTAATTTGTGGTAAACTAATTTCTTTTCTTTCTAGTTTCTATTTGCATCTGCTGAACAATAAATATGTTAAATACATAGAGTCTGTTTTAACTCATTTCGTGCCATATTTAATTCTAACCCTATTTTATACCTAAATGTTATGTTGACGTTTGGACATATTGTTGCTCATATTGTTATTATAAAGGCAACATTTGGTCTTTATTTTAGAAGGCAAAAGGGTCAATTGTTGATTAAAAAAGCATTTAACAAGCAGTTGACAGATACATTAGCATCAGTCAGAGCACACAAATATGGAATTGCATTCTGTCACAATAACTGGAAATGTGTACAATATAAAAATGTGACAAGGCAGCTGTTAGGAGATGTAGATGCATCTGATATGGACAAGTTAACATATGAATTATTCATATCAGACTTTTGAACTACAAAATGAGAGATCAGCTTTTTTTCAGGGGCAGTACATTACTTTTCAGATGGTTACTAGAGAAGTCCTCACTCTGGAGAACTCAACATAAGATAATGACTTGGATAGTGAAGATGTGCTTCTTCTGTTTGTGATATTACATCAAGGTCCCATTTGGTTTCTCAAATAACATCACAACATCCTTCAAAAGATTCATTTCCTGGTGTTCAGTCAACTGGGTCAATTCCACTTCAACCTACAGAAGTTAGTCAGTTAGACCTTGTCTAGTTAAACATTTATTTATTTTATACATATCTGCCCTTGTCCTTTTCCATGACAGTTTTAAACTTGTTATTTGGATCACTGCTTTTCAGATATTCTGCTACTGTTTCACTTTTTTTCACAGAACTAGAACTAAATACAAGCTGCTTCCTAGTTACTCATTGATCAAATTCCCTTTGACAGCTGAAATCTTCCTTTCATCCTTGCCCTTCTAACTATTGTTTCAGTCAGTAAAAGAATAATGAAATTTTTACATGATCATTCCTCTACATTTTTGGACCTTTCTGTAATTTGCCTGTACATTTGCTCCTGTAGCATCTGCCCGCTGTTTTGTGTTAAGTGTGGTTCAGGAGGTAGTGCTTGCTCCTCCGAATCAGAAGACTTCAAATTCAAGACCCACTTTATAGGACAGCAATGCAGCAACCTGGGAGACCTTTGCTGTTGGAGGGGTTGCATTTTGAATGAAATGTTAAAATGAAATCTCGTCTGGTAAGCATAAAATAATCTCATAGTGTGATTTGAAGAAGTTGAGAGCTATCCCCAAAGAAAGATTCATCTCTTTTTAAGGATCACTAAAAGTCATTATCACATGGTTGCCTGTGAGATCTTGGTGAAGGCAAACTTGTAGTTACATCTCCCATTTTATCCTGTGGATTATTTGACTGTGAAGCATTTTAGTATGCTCAGACTTAAGGGCTATGGAAATTTAGCCATTTGGCCTAAGCACACAAAATGAAATTTAATTTTAAATTCACAATGCTTGGTGTTGAAGAACAGAATAGGAATTGTATGTCAGAATTATTTGAGTAATAATTTATTATGTTATATGTAAAAATACATGAATTGCATATTGTTCTTGAGGCTGTAGCCCTTTACATAGCTAGCCAGCCATGCTTACTAGCCTTAAACACCTTCCTCTCGCTCACAGCACAAGTAGTGAACGAACAATGCTCAAACAATGAGTAATACCTTTAATCGTCTCTAGTTCATGTTCCCCCCTAGCCTTTGAGGAATTGCTTTGACCACGTAATTGCTTTTTAGGAGACATTTTTTCACTGAAACAAAGGGTGCACACAACACAAGTAGCGACCGAACGAGATGCGAGGCGAACAATGCTCAAACAACAAGAGCTGGAGAGAGAACTTCTGGGTTTTCTTTCTCGATCCTGATCTGCAGATGCGGAACCCACGGATACGGAGGGCCGATTGTATCGTCACGCTACCATCTGATATGTGTGTGCCTTGCTTGAAGTAAAGATAAAGTTAGACTCACATTTCAGACTCTCATGTCTTCCTTTGAATTAGTTTAATAAATTGAAATTACAAAGCATAACGTTAGCGATGAGGTATTTTTAAAACAAACCCCAGACAGCCGTTGATCTTTTGAAGCACGGCGAGATGTTCAATTTAAAATATCGGTGAAGAACAGTGAGTTAAAATGCAGCCCAGCACATGCAGAGACAGTTGACGTTATAAAAAAAGCAGAGAATAGAAGAATTCAGGGTTCATAAGCAGTGAGTACCAGGTGATAATAATCATAAAAAAATCAGAAATGGCAGTGGCTAAACCAGTATAAGGTGGATTTGAAAAGGTAAAGGAAATGGTGACGTCAGATCCACATCATCCTGTGACTCCTCATCTTATGCAGTCACGTCACATGTTAAGAGGGATGGAAGTGAAGATGGTCAGCCTTTGCATCACATTCCCTTACTGCTGTGCAGCAAAATTATGACAGTGAGGCCCTGAGTCTAGTTTGGGGTGAAAACATTTTAAACAGTACTTGTTTGGGATAGAGGTCAGTCTCATTAATGATCATTAACCCCTAGTGTCCATTTTCAATTCACAGAGGGATATCCCACTAACAGCAGCAGCACGAATGCAGAAGTGGGCTCTGTTTCCTGGAGGACATAACTACAAGATGAAATTCAACACACTGTTATGTCCGTGGCCCCCTCCTTTTTGAGAATCGCAAGATCACTATTAAGTCAGGTCAGGAAGACCCAGGAAATGAGAGAACGACATGCAGAATCCAAAAGAGTTTGGAATGTGTCCTGGCCTCCGAAAGGCAGAACCATTGATAATGGCTATTGTCTCTTGGAGACGGAATTGTGTATTGAATACTGTTTGATTCATCGAAGCCCCCAGGCAATGAACCGGGGGTGTGGGGAGGTTGGTGGAGGGATTGCATCATCCCAACCTGATTGACATCTGAGACCCTGTGAGTCAGGATAAAAGAGGGTCTGGGGAACAGCCCCTTCAGACGCACCAGAAGAAATGCTAGAACTCATGCAACAGCGTAATAGCGAAAGCCGGTGGAAAAGCCCACGTGCATCCTTTTCCATTTGCCTTGGAATCAGTGGGCCTTTACCATGGAAGCACAGCTTTAGCTAACCACAAAGGGGAAATCAGTCCCAAACGACTCTCAAAGGATTGACATCATAAAAGGAATGGGCAAGTTAAACCTCCATCTTTCTCTCCAACCAAAAAGCTGCAGCTAGAATGAACTTGAGTGACTTTTATATTTCCATCGGACATTGGACATTATCCCCTAGACAACGATAGAGCTATTTCTTATTGATTATTATTACACCCACGCTTTTAGATTTAGTATTGACAACGTATATTATCTGTATGGTTGCATTGATATTATTTTTGTGTATTTTTATCAATAAATACTGTTAAAAATAGCACCATCAGACTTCAACGGACCTCTCTATCTTTGCTGGTAAGTGACCCAGTTACGGGGTACAACACCAACTAATCATGGAAATGCAGATGGATTGTCGTGTTTACCTTTGGTAAAGGAAATACCAGAAAAAATTACAAAAAAAGACACACCCTTGATGTATTCTCCCTAATGCAAATCAAAGGTCTTCCTTTTACAGCAGAGGTGATCCAAAGGGAAACCAGATAAGGCCCCACACTGTCTCAGTTCTTCACGGCCACCCAAAGTGGCTGAATGTACAGCAGAAACTCCAGTTTCACCATTCTTACCAGTGCTGAGACGAACTTGCCCTTGAGGGAGGTTGCCTTATGTGGGGATTGAGAGTTGTTGTTCCATCCAAGCTGAGAGCTAAAGTGTTGGAAGAGCTACATGCTAGTTATCTAGGCTTGGTCAAAATGAAAACATTGGCTCGAAGCTTTGTTTGGTACCCTTGAGTTAGATCAGCAGATCGAGCAGTTTGCCATACACTGTACGGGATACCAACATGTCCAGAAGATGCCAAGAGCAGTGCCTCTCCATCCTTGAAAATGATCTGCGTTGCCCTCGCAGAGGATTCATGTGGATTTTGCCAGACCGTTCATGGGCACAAAATAATGGCAGTAGTGGATGCAGCTACAAAGTCGCCAGAGGTGTTCCCTACAGCCACCAATACAGTCTCGCAGATTACTGATGTGCTGAAAAGCCTCTTCTCAAGGACTAGTGACCCATAACACTTAGTCAGTGACGGGGGGTGAAGCAGTTCCAGTTACTCCTGAAAATAAAGGAAATAAGACATACTACACCTGCACTGTACCATCCAGTTCCAAATGGCTTGGCAGAAAGATTTGTCCAGAGTCCAAATAACACAAAGTGAGCAATGACAGCAGAACATGCTACACTAACACTGAACCAGAAGCTTGTCAATTTCTTCCTTGCATATCATAATTTACCACACTCCTCAACCAACAATTCACCAGGTATGCTGTTCCTGGGTCTTCCCTTGCGTTCACGCTTGGATCTCCTCAAATCCACGAGAATGATTCTAGGAATGAGAGGATTACCATATGAGGAATGTCTGGCAGCTCTTGGGCTGTATTCCCTGGAGTTCAGGAGAATGAGGGGGGATTTCATAGAAACATTCCGAATGATAAAAGGCCTGAACAGGTTAGATATGGCAAAGTTACTTCCCATCTTAACCCTATCTCAGAAAGAGTACATAGGACAAGCAGCTGAGAGAAGTTGAAGCCTCTTCAAGCAAGGCTATTCAATATTTCACTCCTGGACAAGCAGTCCTGGTGAGGGACTACAGAGGTGATCAAAAGTTGGTAGTCAGAAAGATTAAGGACAGAACTAGATCTCCTCTTACACAGTTAAGATTGTGTCTGATATCATCTGGAGATGACACATTGATCATCTGAGGAGAGTGGAGTCAATTGGTCAAGAAGGAAGTTGGCTACCACTATTGGAACCATTTCCTGCAGTCTCAGAGTCAACTCCTACAACCATTATGGAGGAGGCCCCAGAACCTGCGATTGCCACAAATCTCACCTGTCAAGCAGCGTGATTCCACTTGTCAGGAATGACTTTATACCAGAAGAATAAGAAATCCTTCACAGCGATTAAATCTTTAGGCCTGAATAGGACAATTTAAAGTTTACTATGCTGTGGACACCTACAGTATATGGCGGGGGCGGGGCACATACTGTGTGTGTGTGTGTACACGCTCGTGTATAAGTTGAGATGCATTCTATATTGAGTTGGAGTTTATAGCTAAGTAGGGAGGAGTGTTGTGTATTTAATATTTCAGTAATATTTGAGTAATCGTGTGTGTGTACATATATGTTTGAATAAGTATTCTTGCTCCTTTAAACAATTCATTATGAGTTATATGTATAAATACATGAATTGCATACGTCATGACACTATCATGTGATATGTATGCACCTCGCTTAAAGTAAACAAGAAGCTAGACACACATTTTGATTCCTGAGTCTTCCTTTGAATTACGTAGTTTAATGTTTTGACGTTACAAAATGATGGAAATGAAATGTTGCTACTGCAAGAAAACGGATCTCAGGGTAGTCGAGAATATGGTGATAAATATGTACTTTGATCCTCAAGTGGGCCACACCATTGCCATAGGGTTTGGAGGCTTGTGTGCCTCAATGACATGGAGAGCTAAGTTGGCTGGAGTCAGGGCCTTGTGCTTTGCCTCTTGGTAGGGTCACCCATGCCAAACAGGTCAAAGGCCAGACTAAGAGTGGTCCACCAGTGCTCCATGCTTGGGGGTTCAGCTCAGGGCTAGCAATCCTGAGTGGTCAAAAAAGAAAATTGAAAAGAAAAGAAACTGCAACAAAGAATTCTATATCTGTGTGTGATGGTATTCCTGAGACTCCGTCTGGGATTTGAATGACGGGCATTAGTGAAAACCAATATGATGCTACTAGCATGATGAAGGAAGTCTTGAAAACCACCAAGGTCAAGACCAATATTGGTTTATGAAATGTACGTCTCTGCACAACACTGGCGAGCTAGCACAAATAACTGCAGAAATGCCATTACAACCTACGTATACTGAATATCTGGCAGGCTAATGGCAGCAATTGGTGAAACAGTTTCATACTCAAGAAGGGAAGATCATGATGGTGTAGCTGTCATTTTGAAGAACGGCATCGAGAAGTGTTTGCTGGAGTGGAAACCAATCAACAATAGGCAGATGAGGGTCAGGCTAAAAGGGAAGCAAGTGAACATGGACTGTGATCCAGTGCTATGCTCCAAGAAATGATAGTGACATTGAAGAAAAGGATGTTTTTTATAAACAGCTACAATCAGAAGTAGAGTTAACTCCATGCCATGACATAATCAGATTTGTGGGAGATCTAAACCCTACAGTGGGAAATAACAACTCACACTTCACTAGGGTCATGGGCACACGTGGATGCAGTGATGAATAACAATGGTGAAAGACCGGTGGAATTCTGTGTCATGAATAATCTGGTCAAAGGAGGGACCCTCTTTCCACACTGTGAAATCCTTAAACTGACACGATGCTCACCCAATGGACATGACAAGAACCAGACTGACCATTTGATGATCAATGGTACTTGGAGATGATCCTTGCAGGTTGTAAAGGTGAAGAGAGGAGCAGATACAGGAAGTGATTAACCCCTTGTTGTAGCAGTGATGAAACTCAAACTGAGAAGCACTGGCACTAGAACACATACACAAAGGTGTTTCGATGTTGAAAAGCTCAAGGACACAGGTGTGAGATCTGCCTTCACCATTCAGCCTAAGACAGATTGCAGGCTTTGCAAGCCCTTGATGAGGGTGTGTCAGTAGACAGGCTCGACACAATGTGGAAACAAATTGCTTCAGTCTTTAAGGAGAGGAGCAAGGCTTGTCAAGGATACAGAGCTGGAAAGAAGAACAAAGAATATATACAGCAGGAAACATGGACAGCCTTAGAAGAAAGCCAGAAAAATTAAGAAGAAAGAGTTAGATGAAAAGTCAACATGAATTAAGGAGAAACTTCAAGTAGCATATACTGAAGTTAACAAGGAAAACCTTGCAGAGGTTGTAATTGTAATATTGCTATACAAATTGGGGCAGTTATTTATTAAATGTCCAACATCTCTCATGTGGGAATTACAAGTCAATGGAACAGGTCCCATTCTCATAGTCACCAGTAGGAGGGTGGAAATCTGGCTTCTTGTTTACAAGGACAACTGTTATCTTTGAAACATTGCTAAACCAGGAGGCAAATAACGCTTAACCTGCAATATTCTCTAAATGATCTGCTTCTGATGCTGCGAGTCCAGTTGTGGAGCAGAAGAGCAACTCTCATAAAATGCCAGAGTTGCTCAGCAAGTCAGGCAGCCTCTATGGAAGGCCCTTCATCAGAAATAGCATCTGATCCCAGGAATTTTCACACTTTCACATTTCAATGCTGTGAAGTATCAGTTGTCAGCTGTTCCACCTAAATGCGTAAATGCATAAGTCTGAAAGTACTGGATAGCGAGCAATAATGTTTTTACCTCCACGCAAAGTCCACCTAACATAAAGAGGGGTTGGATGCACTTTGTTTCTGTATCCTCAACATCACACTAGGGAGGATGCTTAAATGGAGAACTCTTTCATTTGAATGAGTTTGCAGATCTTGAAAAATATTGTGCAGATTACTTTTCTGTTTTCAGTTACTTGTTAGTTTTTTAATGTCTTAAATTGTTATTTTTAAATTTTAGGTCTTGTCTTCAATTGTTAATTGAGTATTTACATCAGAGAGATTTAAAAATTGCTCAAACTCTGGCAGAGTGCCCTTGCTCAGGGCCCAAGTGTTTATCACTTGAGGACTAGTCAGTACCTAAAGCCTGTTTTCTCTCTCATATTTTGCAGATACAATCAGCTTGTTCGGTCTTCTGCAGCTCATAAAAGTAATTCTGGGTGGGTGAGGATGAGTCTGGTAGCATGATCACAACTGAAATACTTACAATATTATATAGGACGTAGCCTTTTCTCCTTGAGTGTGCAATTCTATGAATTATACAAAGACAGCAGCCCTGACTGCAATATAACATAGAACAGTACAGCACAGGAACAGGCCCTTCAGCCCACAATGTTGTGCCAACCCAGCTAAAAAGTAAATCAAAACCCCCAAAAGTTCATCCCTCCTACCTACATCATGCCCATGTCCCTCCACCTTCACCACATTCATGTGCCTATCTAAATGCCTCTTAAAGACCTCTAATGTATTTGACTCACCATACCAGGCAGTGCATTTCCGGCATCTACCACTCTCTGAGGAAAAAAGCTTAGCCCTCACATCCCCTTTGAACCTACCCCTTCTCACCTTCAACTCATGCCCTTTGGTATTAGACATTTAAACCCTGGGGAAAAGATACTCCCTGTCTACTCTATCTATGCCTTTCATAATCTTATAAACCTCTGTCAGATCTCCCCTCCGCCTAAGCTGCTCTAAAGAAAACAACCCAAGTTTCTTCTGCCTCTCATGATAGCACATGCCCTCTAATCCAGGCAGCATCCTGATAAACCTCTTCTGCACCCACTCCAAAGCCTCGACGTTCTTCCCATAGTGGGTTGACCAGAACTGCAATACTCCAGCTGTGGCCTAACCAGAGTTTTATAAAGTTCTATCATATCCTCTTCATTTATGAACTCAATGCCTCAAACAATAAAAGTAAGCATTCTATAAGCCTTTTTAACTACCCTATCAACCTGTTTCGCCACTTTCATGGAGCTGTGAACTTGGACCCCAAGATCTCTCTGCTGAACAACACTGTTAAGGGTCTTGCTTTTAACAGTGCACTGAGCCCTTGCACTGCTGTTCATGGAAGATAAAAATTCTAATGCTCACTTCAAATAGAAAATGATAAATTTTTATAACAGTTGGATAAACATCCAAAGATACAATATCTTTTCCACACTAATTTAGCCTTTGGAGTTTGGATAATGACGGTACTAAGACTTGACCTTTGCTAATATTATTGTTTTGTTAATGTCCAAGCAGATTTCAGAGCTGTTCAGAAAAGGGAAGTCCAGAGCAGGGTACACTCCGGGACTTTTGATATCAGAGGAGCCCTTCTGCTCTTGCTGCTCTACAGGGAATCATCAAACAAAGTAATAATAAAAGTGCTGATTTGAGCATCCTCTGCCTAATGTATGGTTTCCTACCTGACTTTGACACTGTGTGGGTTTTCAAATATATCTAGGTATGATTATACCAATAACATAATTGATATAATTACTGAATATTAAGTAGAATCCTCCTACCTACATTGGCCACCCTTCCCAGAAATGTTTCAGAAACTATTTGCATGGTACCCATAGTGCAGGCTAGTTAAAATTATTCCAGTGCCATATGACAATTCCCAGATTCTTCTAGGTATTAGTTGAACACTAATTGTTGTGGTGTTAACATGACTGAGTAAAAGTAAATGATATGTAATTACAAATGTAGTTTAAGTTGGTAATAATAGCATTGATTTTTTTGTTGTTGAAATACAGCATTATGAATAAACCAAAAGCAAAACATCTCACACAGTCAATTTTAAAAACTGTCTAACATTCAGTTGTGTTTATTTCACCCAGAAAAAACACTATTCTGGGCCAGAAAATATTGCAAAATCATCTATGAATAAATGTCACAATTCATGTAGGAAAACATATTTCTATGTCATAAAGTCCCTGTGAATGGTCCTACAATGAGATTGTTAGCAATTTGTGGCCAAATTAATTCCAGCTTGATCCAGTTAGAAAGAATCCAAGAGACTACGATAATATTAACCAGAGTGGAAAGCAGTGATTTCATCAGAATGTAAAATGGATCACTGCTGATAGCTGCAAACTTTATTATTACATTTGCAGGGTCCAGGAATTAAAATTGCACAGAACTTTTAATCAGTACATATCACCCCTGACTTAAAGGTTGCTACTGTTTTGGTAATTCACGGCTAATAGCAGCTACAGGTTAGCAAATTATGTTCTTAACCTTTTAAAAATGATTCATAATACATTAAATTTCTAAGTGGTTGTTTGGGGATAAATATTTGGATCATGCTAATAGCAATGTGACCTTATTTTAATATGTAAATTGTATTATACTGTTCCATATTTGTCATTGACAGCTAAGACATTACTCACACTTTGAGAATTAGTTTTGATTCTTATAAAATCCATGTCCTGTATTGTTATAGGATCTGCTTTAAAGGATTTTAATTTTGGTTTATGTTTCTGACTTGTTGTGTGGCTTTTGTTGTAGTTTACTTCATATAAGTTTTTTTTTGGCTAAGCTTTTACTTCATTACTTTTTTTTACTGTTGGTTCTTTCTGCTATTCTCATAAAACAGTGAAAATGATTATGTTTTGATATTCTAGCATACTCAAATTTTGAGACAAAGAAATGCGAATGAATGGCTTGCAAAGACAAGTAAAATACTTGCATTGGCGCTACTTCCTGCACCATGCTGAACTCATCGATTTCATCCACTTTGCCTCCAAATTCTACCTTGCCTTCAAATTCACCTGGTTCATTTCCGACACTTTCCTTCCCTTTTTCGATCTCACCTTAATCTCCAGAGACAGCTTATCCACCGATGTCTATTATAAACCAATGGACTCTTACAGCTACCTGGACTATACCTTGTCCCACTCTGCTACTTGTAAAAATGCCACGCCCTTCTCTCAATTCCTCTGACTCCACCACATCTGCTCTCAGGAGGAGGCTTTTCATTCCAGAGCGAAGGAGATGTTCTCCTTTTTGAAATAAAGGGGCTTCTCTTCCTCCACCATCAATGCTGCCCTCAACCACATCTCTTCCATTTCACGAATGTCTGCACTTACCCCATCCTCCTGCCACCCTACTAGGGATAGGGTTCCTCTTGTCCTCACCTACCATCCCACCAGCCTCCGCGTCAAGCACATAATTCCACCACCTCCAACTGGATCCCACCACCAAACGAATATTCCCTCCCCACACTTTCTGCTTTCTGCAGGGATCACTTCCTATGTGACTCCCTTGTCCATTCGTCCCTCCCCACTAATCTCCCTCCTGACAATTATCCTTGCTACATCTACATCTGCCCCTACACCTCCTCCCTCACTACCATTCAGGGCCCCAAACAGTCCTTCCAGGTGAGGCAACAATTCTCCTGTGAGTTTGTTGGGGTCATTTACTGTGTTCGGTGCTCCCAGTGTGGCCTCCTGTTTATCGGTGAGATGTGCCATAGATTGGGAGACTTTTGCCGAGCACCTACACTTGATCCACCAGAACAAACGGGATCTCCTAGTGACCACCCATTTTCAATTCCGCTTCCCATTCCCAACTTTAACACTTTTAATTGGTTGTGCACATAGAATTTAGTGTTTCTGTTTAACCCAGTGGTTTTAAAGAAATAGGAAGGATTTTTGGGCAATTGATGCTCACCTGGTAACTGATCACAAACTTATGACATCATTCTTCAGTAGGCAGCTCTGATGCACTCATTGTACAATAGTCCTCAGTGCCCTCATTGAGGGTGAAACACTTTACTGATACCTGATTACTTTGGATTCATAGCTGCAGAGCCACACCAAAGGCTCATAGTATTAAAGATCACTTCACCTTCATCACAACAGTATATATCGCCATTAATCTTCCAGAATGACAACACTGTAGTAATGAGTGTATGAAATGGATGGCTGTAAATGGTACACTCAGAAGACTGTGGGAGGTCTCAGTTTGGGTTTCTATCCTAATGTGAAGTGCACACTCATCCATTTCTTTCACATCATAACTTTTCATTTTTTTCATCTGATATAAATAATCTGATAAACTGTGTTTCACCAGCCTGCAAAATCTTTTCTGAGATTAAGTCCTTTAGCTGTTTTGTCAGCCCCAGATAAGAACACACTCTAGTGCAGCTACTGTGCCAAAATACATACATATCTGTGCTATCCAACTACAAGCAACCCATTTACTTTTCTGGCTCCACAAGAACGTTCTCTTTTTGTTGCCTTGACAGGGTCCATCTGGAGGACCGTGTTTACTTTGAAATACTAAAATATACAAAATATTGCTGATAGAAAATTACAAATAAAACAGTAACAGTTTAGAGATGCTCAGGTCTGGCAGTTTTGTGGAAAAAGAAAGATATTTCAGTTTGTTTGATGAGGAAGATGATCTTGTGCTGTGTTTAATTCTATATTGTACTTCATTGTAGGCTATGGCAAATACTGTGAATCAGCCTGTGCCCACTGATAAAGATAAAACTCTATAAGACTAGCTAGCCTATCACTTAAGTCAAGTCACTTTTATTGTCCTTTCAACCATAACTGCTGCTACAGTGCAAAGTAAAAATGAAATAATGTTCCTCCAAAACCATGGTGCTACATGGAACAACACAAAACTGCACTAGACTGTGTGAAACAACACAAAACTACTTTAGACTTCAGACCTACATGGGACTACATTAAGTGCACAAAACAGTGCAAGACAGTACAATAATTAATAAACAAGACAATAGGCACAGGAAGGGGCAAATTACAATATAATAACAAATAATGTGAATGTAAACACTGTTTACAGATCAAGATACATTGGGAGATTCTCCAGTACTAATAACTCAATCAAAATACAGAGAAAATCCCTTCAAAACTTTGTCAATAAATATTGAAAAGACTTGGTTGTTTACTCTGGATAGGAAATGAATAGCAATAATGATACAAATATTTAATATGATAAAAATACTTGAGGATGATCTCCAAGTCTGTCCTGTTGCTTATCCCCAGAAACCATTGCTACACTATTGTTGGCAAAACCTTAAAACTCTGGAAATCAGTCTTCATATCTCAGTGCCTTATTACAGGTCTTGTAACTCCTTAAAATTTACCTCTATGACTGAATAATATGAATTAATAAACTGCTGTGATACCCCCTATCTAGCTCAGTTTAAAATTTTGTCTAATAAAAAACATTAGGATATTTTACTGTATGGATAAACTATTTTTAGATAATGTCATATGAATGACTGAATTATTGCTTGTTAGCCAATAACAGATTAAGATAAAGAAAGGATTTAGATTTTTTTTACATAGAGAATATGAAAATGAGAATGTAAAAGTTGCTGTACCTTAGTTGGCAAAAGCTGAGCTTCCAAGTCAGAAGACAGTGGTTTGAAATCCAACCCTTCAGCATTAAAATAAAATAGAATACAGGTATTAGGCTAACATTAAATTGCAGCATTTTGGAGCTGCCGGCTTTTAATTGAGATATTAAACCCAGGCACTGCCCATGTCTTTCCTTTCAAGTGACACTACTTTCAAAAAGAGCAAGAAATATTTAAATCACAATGAGTAACTTTCTGACTTTTTGCTGTTTGTGGGAGATTGTATTGCTAACTGGGTAGGGTTTTACCTTCATGATTATGATACCTGTAACAGCTAGTCAAAACTGTCCAACACATCTCCAGCACAAGCCTATCTGTCAACAAGGACATATATTGTCACAACCACAGATTCAGCAGCGTAGATACGTCATTTGCACTTGTGAATTTGCACATGTCAGCTAATTATTATTTCATTGAGATGGTATTTAATTCCACTCATTCCGTCATAATGCTTGTTGAGACTTGAATAAAGCACAGCAATGCTTTGCTGCCTGTTTGCTTTCGGCCTTGCCTGAGAAATTGGACTGTCGAGTAAACTGACTCTGAAGACGAGCAGTATTCACTTTATATTTAGTTATTCCTTTCAGCCACAGTGTAGGCTTCATTTTCCATTTGAGAGTTTTAGTTTACGTTCCCGTTTGATCTAGCATTTGTTGATTTCTTTTCCCTTTTAACTGTTTGCATTAAAGTCTGTGAACCATCAACCCGTTTCAGTGTCTCTTGCTCTGCACTTGGGCCATATCCAAATCTGGTGACATATATACAGTAAGGTGCTGGCAAAGGGCCAGCAACATCATGGAGGATTACACCCACCCTGCTCATGGACTGTCTGGCCCACTCCCACAACTGAAGAGCATCAGTGCTAGGACCACCAAACTCAAAAACAGTTACTTTCCCCAAGCAGTAACTCTGATCAATACCTCCACCCAGTAGCTCATCTCTCCACAACGCCAAACACCAATATTTTACCATTTCCTGCCAGTCACCTCATATATAGACACTCCTATGCCTAGCGTCACTCTATGGACAAACAATCTATGTATAACCATATAACAATTACAGCATGGAAACAGGCCATCTCAGCCCTTCTAGTCCATGCCAAATGCCGAATCCAATTTTTTTTTAAATGACAAAACCGAACCTGCCTCTACCACTCCTACTGGAAGCTTGTTCCACACAGCTACCACTCTCTGAGTAAAGAAGTTCCCCCTCGTGTTACCCCTAAACTTTTGCCCCTTAACTCTCAACTCATGTCCTCTTGCTTGAATCTCCCTTACTCTCAATGGAAAAAGCTTATCCAAGTCAACTCTATCCATCCCCCTCATAATTTTAAATACCTCTATCAAGTTCCCCTTCAACCTTCTACACTCCAGAGAATAAAGACCTAACTTGTTCAACCTTTCTCTGTAACTTAGGTGCTGAAACCCAGGTAATATTCTAGTAAATCTCCTCTGTACTCTCTCTATTTTGTAGACATCTTTCCTATAAATTGGTGACCAGAACTGTACACAATACTCAAATTTGGCCTCACCAATGCCTTGTACAATTTTAACATTACATCCCAACTCCTATACTCAATGCTCTGATTTATAAAGGCCAGCATACCAAAAGCTTTCTTCACCACCCTATCCACATGAGATTCCATCTTCAGGGAACTATGCACCATTATTCCTAGATCACTCTGTCCTACTGCATTCCTCAATGCCCTGCTATTTACCTTGTATGTCCTATTTTGATTAGTCCTACCAAAATGTCGCACTTCACACTTATCAGCATTAAACTTCATCTGCCATCTTTCAGCCCACTCTTCTAACTGGCCTAAATCTCTCTGCAAGCTTTGAAAACCTACTTCATTATTCACAACGCCACCTATCTTAGCTATATAAAATATACTTATATACTATATAAGATATATATTATATGGTATACAAGTTATCTTATGTAACACTGAGCGTCATAGGAAGTCATTCCTGCCTGTGGCCATCGAACTTTACAACTCCTCCCTCAGAGTGTCAGACACCCTGAGCCAATAGGCTGGTCCTGGACTTATTTCCACTTGGCAAAATTTACTTAATATTATTCAAATATTTATGGGTATATATTGCTATATTTCTACACTATTCTTGGTTGGTGCGACTGTAACGAAACCTAATTTCCCTCGGGATCAATAAAGTATGTCTATTTGTCTGTATTTATATTTATTGTGTCTTTTTATTACTGTGTTCTTTGTCTTAGTGTACTTTTAGTGCTGCATCAGATCTGGCATAACAATTATTTAATTCTCCTTTACACTTGTGTACTAGAAATAACATTGAACAATCTAGAATCTTAAAGTGGATGAAGAATTAATATTCTCTGGGAAGACTTCATGAGCACATCAGGGAAAAAAGTTAAGAGGGGTAGAGTGAGAGATGATAACTAGAATGTAATAAGTTCATACGGAGTAAACAGTGGCATAAATTAACTGTTTATTAAAGAAATAATAAATTAATAAAATTTATGAATTTTTCTATCAAACTGTGTGTAATTTTTCTCTGCAGTGGCAAGGGAATGTGATGCAAAGGCACTGGGGTGTTCACTTCCATCACTCATAATGTGACATGACAACACCTGTACCAAAAGGTGAGGAATCACAAGCAAGCTTCACTGGACAATGTGGATCAAAATGTATGAGTACAGTGTCTGAGGTCACCATTTCCTTTTATCACCGCTCCAAGATGTCTTGGATACAATGGAAGCTGCAGAGCCATGATGGAGCTGAATAATTTTACCACTCTGCAATTTACTTCGATGCTATGCCTATACCAGATGGTGATTCAACCAGTCAGAGTGCTCTCAACAGTAAATTCATAGAAGTTTTCAAGTGTTTTTAGATGATAAACAAAATCTCCACAAACTCCTAATGAAATATAACCACTGTCTTGCCTTCTTTATAGCTGCATTGATATGTTGGGGCCAGGTTTATTTCTCAGAGATATATTGACATCCAGAAACTAGAAATTGCTCATTCTCTCTACTTCCGATCCCTCTACGAGGATTGGTTTATGTTCCCACATCTTACCCTTTCTGAAGTCCACAATCATCTCTTTGGCCTTACTGATGTTGAGGGCAAAGTTGTCTCTGCAACACCACTTGATCCGTTTGAGTTTCCTGATGCCACCTCTGAACACTGACAATATCCAGTATCGTGCTTTATTTGTTTCAGTTGACTCCATTGCAGAGGATGTGGTATGCAAATGGTTGATGGACCTCCACTGTATCAGCCAATTATGGCCCCACAATGCTGGCCTTCCTCTTTTTACCACATACAAGTCCAATGTGGCTGGTTGGTTATTGTGTTTCACTGTTATGAATGTCATTCCCATAGGAGTTAACTTTTCTCCAGTATAAGTTCTCAGGTGGATATCTGCAGGCTGCAGTTCAGTATCTTTGAAATGCCATGAAACTCATTTTGTGGAAACTGAAATAGTCGAGCCAGTGTTCAATTCCGTTTTGTCTCTGCTTGGTTTCTCACAATTTTTAAAATAACTTGTTATTTCCTCCTTAATAATGAATTCCACCATTTTCCCGATGACAGATGGTTGGTTAGCTAACTGGTCTACAGTTTACTGCTTTCTGCCTCCTTCCTTTGTTAAATAGTTATATTTACAGCTTTTAATCCTCTAGGATTGCTCCAGAATCCAAGGAATGTTGGTAGAATATAAACATTGGCAAGCATGACATATAGAGGGTATTTTAACTATATTGCATGCCTTTCCAAACTGGGACAATACAGGGTAAAACTGAATGATGCAAGGCAATTTGAGGCCAGAGTGGCGAAAGCACTATGAGCAAAACTGGATGAGTGACAATGATGATGATAATGATGAATTCCACCATCAGTCATAAAATAACCTCATCGTGCAAGTAATGTGTGAGA
The DNA here is from genome assembly GCF_030144855.1 of Hypanus sabinus. Classification (NCBI taxonomy): domain Eukaryota; kingdom Metazoa; phylum Chordata; class Chondrichthyes; order Myliobatiformes; family Dasyatidae; genus Hypanus; species Hypanus sabinus. Next base: position 49,799,730 of record NC_082715.1, read on the forward strand.
GAAAATGTGCTAGTAATAATTTGCAATGTTATCTGTTCATTCTCCAACTCTGCAAATTGTTCTAATTTCCTCAAGGTAAACAGTTGTGGTACATTTTATACCAAGGGTTTTTTTATTTATTGCATTTCCTTTGTGTCAGTTTTATAATTTACAGGTCATTACTGTGATTCAGTGTGTAATGGAAATAACTTGGTTTATTGATGTTGACTGTTTAACCCTTTCCATCATGGGTGCATCCTGTTAAAGCATAGACAAGAACATAATGCATCTTTGCATCTGGAATTAAAGTAAATTTACAGCATTTAAACATTTTGAATCCTTACTGTTCAACTTATTGCTTAAAAGGCTTATATATGCAGATGTATGGGGAAGCCTGATTGCATTCCAGCAATTGCACAATTACAAAGTCTTGTAGTTGGGGAATCCACATTGGGGTAATTTTTCAAAATCCCTGCTGAGTGCTGATGGTAAATCATATTAATACAGTCTCTGACATATTATGAAATACTCTCCCATTTCTTGCTGAGATGCATTTCTAAATAAGAGTTCCAGCAAATGTGGCATGGCAGAACCTTTGATCGCCATTATAATAAATAAGACTATAAGACATAGGAGCAGAAGTAGGCTATTTGGCCCATTGAGTCTGCTCCACCATTCAATCATGGCTGTTTTTTTCTTTTCCTTCCTCAGCCCCATTCCTGGCCTTCTCCTTGTAACCTTTGATGCCCTGTCCAATCAAGAAACTATCAATCTCTGCCTTAAATACAGCCAACAACCTGGCTTCCACAGCTTCTGTGGTAAAAAAAATTCCACAAATTCACCACCCTCTGGCTAAGGAAATTTCTCTGCATCTCTGTTTTAAATGGATGCCCCTCTCTCCTGAGGCTGTGCCCTCTTGTCCTAGACTCAACCACCATGGTACACCTCCTCTCCTCATCTACTCTGTCTAGGCCTTTCAACATTTGAAAGCTTTCAATGAGATCCCCTCTTCATCCTTCTAAATTCCAGCGAGTACAGGCTCACAGCCATCCAAAGTTCCTCATATGAAATCCTTTTCATTTCCGAAATCATCCGTGTGAACCTCCTCTGAACCCCTCTCCAATGCCAGCACATCTTTTCTTAGATGTGGAGCCCAAAACTGTTCACAATACTCACGGCGAGGCCTCACCAGTGCCTTATAAAGTCACAGCATCACATCCCTTGTTCTTGTATTCTAGACCTCTTGAAATTAATGCTAACATTGCATTTGCCTTCCTCACCACTGACTCAACCTGCAATTTAATCTTTAGGGTGTTCTGCACAAGAACTCCCAAGTCCCTTTGCATCTCAGATTTCTGTATTTTTTCCTTTAATAGTCTGCACATTTATTTCTTCTACCAATGCATTTTCTGGGATTTGGAGTCAGGTTTATGGCTGGGATAGGTGACTAGTTGTAGTCATGATGTAAATGGCATCTAGGAGTTGGCACAGATGATTTTGTAATCTGGAACAATACTATGCAACTCTGTAGTACCTACATTCCCCATCTCCCAGTCCCAAAAAGGTTTGGAACTGATTACATAGGCCAAGGGGCAGTGAATCATCTTGAAAACCTTAAAGAAATTCATACAAATGAAAAGTAAGAGAGATTTTTGCTAAGGGCAAAACATGTAAAATTTTCAAATGTAACCATAAACGAAATGTTGTACAAGGAATAGGAGAAGTTAAAGACCTGCTGCAATGGTTTTTGGTTGAGCAATACGTAAGATTTTGAGTTTTTATCTTCTAAGCAATCTGTATATCTTGTCTTATGTGCATTTCAAAACTCCTCCACCCAATCACTTTCTCCTTGGACATCTTCACCTCCATCTCTTTAAATCTGCTCTGACTCCTTTTGGTTTATAGTCTTGCTGACATGGTTTGGGATTAAATTGTGTTCAGAAACTCTTTTGTAAAGGACACTGTACATTTAAAGTTTCTATGGAAATATACCTGTTTGTTTTTTATCCTCAGTTTCCCCAGAGTTTAAACATCCAAGGAAAATGGGTGGAACCTAACATAAACCCACGAGGGAAATTAAAGAAGTTGTCCTTTTCGGATCCAGGAACAGAGTTCTTTATTGTCACTGGGTTGAAATCTACCAGTCTAAAATTTTCCCGTGTAGGGCTCCATTGATTTTCTTCCTTTTCAGTTAACATCTAGACTTTTATGACCCAATTGTTAAAATAAACAGTGACAATTTCTGTAAGGTTCAGATTATGCAATCTCTAGAGGATGTATTCCATATTTTAAGAATACAGTATATTTCAGTGTACACACCTTAAAGATGATAGAAACATTAAAAGCAGCAAGTTGTAATTACCTCTCTGGATTGAATTGGGACCCAGCAAATACGAGCTCTGGGTCTCATTTATTATAGCCTTTATTTTCAATTTGGGATTGGAAGAAAGCAAATAGTTTTCTGAGCATGCAAGCAACTTAAACCATGTTATTTAAGTAACAATACTGTGTAGTTGTCTGTCAACCTAATTGAATAATAAAGTACATAAAAGGAATTGGGAAAGAACTAGATCAATTATATTTACATTGGTAATCTGTACAAACTATATTTTTCTTGTAAATATACAATAAATATTATCAGTGGTCATAATTAAGTTCATGGAATAACACAGCATGGAAAAATCCCTTCGGCCCATCTCACCCATGCATTTAAAAAATGCAGTAAGGTAAATTTGTATGGTTTGTTGACTTGTCATGCCGCAAGGGTTTGTGTGCATCAGTGATGCTGAGAGCTAAGCCATCGGTAGTTCATCTGCTGGCAGGGTCTCCCATGATGGATAGGTCCAGGTGCAGGTCAGTGAGACTAGGCAGAAAAATGGTTTGGCACAGCCAAGAAGGGCGAAAAGGCCTGTTTCCGTGCTGTAATGTTCTATGGTTCTAGGTCTCAGCTGAGGTATCAGACTAAGACAAACCACCCACCTGGGCAGTGGCAGTACCTGCACAGAAGAAAGGCTCGGCAATCTACTTCTGTATCGTGCCACAAAAACAAAAACTAAATATGATATAGTGCTGGAAGATGAGACTCCCAGGTCAGAAGACACTGAATGAACTACTGGCGAAGAGCTGATGACCTTTCAGAGTAAGGCAGTTGGAGTAAAGTTTTCGGGACCTTCACTTGCTGATGTTCCTGAGCATGAAATGAGAGTCAAAAGCTGCAAAGATATGTTGATTTTAGGTACATGAAAAGTATGCAATATGATTCAAGGAAAGCTGGAAACGGTGTAAGATGAAATGGAATGCTTGCAAATAGACCTACTTGGAATCAGTGAGCTGAAGTGGACTGGTATGGGACAATTTCAATCCGATCAACTATGCCGAGAATGACAAATACAGATGGAATGGTATTGCATTCATAGTCAAGAAACAACTGGCTGGAGCTGTATTGAAATACAATGCAGTCTGTGATCACCTAATCTCAATTTGTCTATGAGGAGGACCTATCAATGTTACCATCATACAGCATATGCACCAACAACAGATGCAGAGGAAGATAAAGTAGATGAGTTCTATGAGCAAGTGCAGGCTGAACTAGATGGATCATGCAAACAAGATGTACAGGTAGTTATGGGAGACTGGAATGCAAAAGTTGGGGGTGGAAAGGACGGTCAAGAAGTTGGGAAATATGGACTTGGTACCAGAAATGATGCTGGATAACATTTAGTCAACTTCTGAAAAATCAACAACTTGTTCATCTCAAACACAAGTGTGGACTGTACAATTGAACCTCTTTCTATGATGTCAACAAAAACAAAACCTGGAGCTGACTGGGGCTCAGACTTCCAACTACTAATATGCAAACTCAAAGCAAAGTTGAGGAAGCACATGCCTTTCACAAGAGTACCAAAATATGATCTTCAAAATATTCCACCAGAATTCAAGGATGGCCTGAACAATTGTTTCAACACACACAATGCTGGAGGAACTCAGAAGGCCAGGCAGTATCTATGGAAAACAGTAAATAGTGAAGGGCTGAGACCCTTCATCAGGACTGGGGAGAAAAGATGAGAAGTCAGAGTACGAAGATGGGGGAGAAGCAGAAGAAATACAAGGTAATAGGTGATAGCTGAAATTGGGAGGGGGGAAGGTGAAGTGAAGAGCTGGGAAGGTAATTGGTGAAAGAGATAAAAGGCTGGAGAAGGGGGGAATCTGATAGGAGATGATAGAAGACCATGGAAGAAAGGGAAGGGAGAGGAGCACCAGAGGGAGATGATGGGCAGGTAAGGAGATGAGGTGAAAGACGGAAATGGGAATGGGAATGGTGAAGGAGACGGTGGGGTGCATTACCAGAATTTTGGGAAATTGGATTGGTGTTAATGCCATCAGGTTGGAGGCTACCCAGATGGAATATAAGAGCAGCCCTGAAGGATTTAGAGATGATCCTTGAGGACAAGGATCTATCCCTACATACAAAGATTTGACTTGTGTTCTCAATGACATTATATGGATGGTGAAAGACGGACGGTATAGGAAGTGTATCAATGCCTTTGAATCGTGGCACTGGAGTATCTCGTGGCTCTCTCACAGAGCAAACAAATGGGTCCTCATATGAGATCAAACCAAGTCTCTCTCTGGAGGATCAAATGACAAGATTTTGCCTATTGTACTTTGGCCACTGCATGCAAAGAAACAGCCCCCTGAAAAAGGATATCATGCTTGGCAAGGTGGAAGAATAACCGAAGTGAGGAAGGATGCCAATCAGATGGATGGTCAAAATAAGGACAGCTATGAACGCAACATTATCAACAATGAGCTACTTTTGCGAGGATCAAAACTCTTTTTGGGCAATTATCCGTAGAGTGGCCATGAGTTGATGACAACTCGATGGCACTTAACAACAACAAACTATACATTAAGTAGGAAGCTAAGCTACTCAAATTTCTGCAATATTTTTATCTCCAAGCTCCAAACTGCAAAATGTCACAGCAGTTACTGATGTTGCATCACAACTGCAGCAATCAGGATTCATTCCTAATCTAGGCTAGTGTGTGTGGATTTTCCATGTTTTCCTTAACTTTAATTTCAGAGGAATCTGATATCATTTCAATGTTATAATAAACATTTAACACTTTAGAGTAAATCATCGAGGAATTATAATATATAGATAAATGATGACAGGTGGCACAGTAGTATAGAAGTTAGTGTGACACTATTACAGTACTAGTGTTACACTAACATTCTATCCATGACTGTGTGTGTTTTCTCTGGGTGCTCCAGTTTCCTCCACATTCCAAAGACGTATGGTTAGGGTTGGTGAGTTGTGGGCATGCTATGTTGGAAGCGTAGTGACATTTGCACGCTACCCAGCACAATCCTCGCAGATTTGCGTAAATGATGCATTTCACTGTATGTTTCAATATACATGTGACAAACTAATCTTTATCTTTTATAATGATTTCAAATACTTCCAGATAGTAACCCATTATCCATGGTTTATAAACCTTTTTGTCATTCAATGCAACATTGTTAGCGGAAATAAACAAAATATCAATCAAGCACTTTAAATTTAAACACCATTTACACAGGAATGGGAGGAAGACATTCAGTTCCTCCAACCTATCTCACCATTCAACCATATTAGGATTTCAGCATACCTTAACTTCAACTATTTGACTCTGCCTTGATGGTAATCTATTAATTGTAATTGATGTAGGGGAATCCCAAATTATTCTGTAAATATGCTAGCAGCAAGAAGACAGCTAGGGAAAGAATGTGCCCCCTTTGTGACCAAACTGGGAACAGACAAGTGGAGCAAGGGAACATGGGCAAGGTCATAAATGAATATTTCAGCAAGAAGAAAGACACAGTGGATAGTGAGTTCAGTGAGGCATAGTTTGTTGTTTTGACCATGAGATGTGTAGGATAGCATATAATGCAGAATAGTGCAGAAACCTCCAGAACTGGATGAGATATATGCCAGGATGCTATGGGGAATAAAGGGAAGGAATTGCTGGGGCCTGATGAAGATTGTTGCATTTTTGTTAGCTGAAGGTGAGGTATCAGAAGAATGAGAGATAGTTGACATTGTTTCTTTGTTAAGGAAGGGAAGCAGAAATAAGCCAGGTAATTATGTCAACCTTTTATCAGGAGTGATTTCTTAAGGTTGTTGTAGCTGGTGGTGGTAATGGGGACAAGCTCTCACTACCTATTGAATGCTCCCAATTACATGTGCCTCAAATACCTTCTGACAACTAATTTGGGCTAAGCATTGGCAGATAGAATTTAATCCCAAAAAGTGTGAGGTAGTTAAATCGAGTGATAGTAAATATAGTAAATGGTAGGACACTAAGGAATGTTGATTCACAGAGACACCTTTGCTCCATTTGCACCTTTGCTTCAAGTCCAAAATTCCCTGAAAGTGTAACATACATAAATAGATTAGTGAAGAAGGCATGTAGCATACTGCCTTTCATTGAATATAATGTTGGGATGTTACAAAATAGACGTTAAAACATATACTCGGTGAATCCTATGTAGTTCTGGTCATTGCACTATAGGAGGAATGCAATTATGTTGAAATAACTGCAGAGGAGATTCACCAAGTTTGTGCATGATCTGGAGAACATTTTAGTTATGCGGAGAGATTGGATAGGCTGTTCTTTAAATCCAGGATTGAAAGAGGCTGCCTAACAGAAGTATATAAGCTTATGAGAACCATAACCAAATAGATCTTTTTTCCTGTGGCTGGGATATCAACTAGAAGGTGCAGTTTTAAAGTGAGTAAGAATCTTAAAGGGGACCTAAGAGGGTCCCTAATGAGGTGTCAGAGGTGGTGGTGTATTAAGATACAATTACTCTATGGCACATTATTCACAAATGTGGAAAGGTGCTAGGGGAAATTATGCATATTTCACTAATAGTTCACTTCAAAATAGCCTAATTCTAAGTCTAATTTTATTTGCCCTGATTCTAGGATTCCTCAAGAGGGGAATTGGTTCCGTTCTTGTATATATCGACACTTTGATTATTTTAAACATTTTAATTTGCTACCTTTTTTTCTTCTAAACTCAAGGGATTATGTCAAAACTTTATGCAGCCTATCTATATAATTTAATATTTTGATTTTTGATCTTGATGAATCCTGCTCATAAAAATTGTATTTGCTTTAAGTTCAAAGTGCACCTTGCATAGTCTAATAAAATAATTCAGAAAGAAATAAAATATTCAGAGCCCATTTCTTAATCCTCTGGGATACCGACAATGAATACTAATTGGTTTCCTTATTTCTAAAAGTATTTGATAAAATAATAGTTTCAAAAATTTTTATAACATTGCAGGTTGCTAAGTAACCCGGAGAAGATGGGTTGATTTTTGCCAGTTCTCTTGCATATTAGATATCAAATTATTAATTTTAAATGAATTTGCATTAGGTTCAAACTAGAAACTTGAATTTGAGTTTTTAAAGTAACACACACAAAATGCTGGAGGAACTCAGCAGGCCAGGCAGTATCTACGGGAAAGAGTACAGTCAACGTTTCGGGCTGAGAATCCTGGGGTCTTGGGCCAAGAATCCTGGGCCTCAGCCAGAAATGTCGTCTGTACTGTTTTCCATAGGTACTGCCTGGCCTGCTGAGCTCCTCCAGCATTTTATGTGTGTTGTTTGGATTTCCAGCATCTGCTGATTTTCTCTTGTTTGTGATGAGTTTTTAGACATTCATTTCCAACTTGATAGAACTTATATGAATGTAGAAGACATGAGAGCAGTATTCTCTTTGTTGCAAAGACTTACATCCACTAATGGAAAACAGTCTTATCGATTTATCTTATCTAATGGTGCTGTTCCTTAAATTTATAGTGCCATTAAGATATGTGTGCTTTACATACTCAATGGTTATAGTAAAATAAATCAACTCAATTGAAATGTTATGGCTTAGAAGCTTTATTTAATGTGTTTTTGTTTTTGACTGCTGCAATTCATTCTGATGTCAGATACACTATGCCTTTTGGTCAGCTCTCATAAAAGTTCCCTTTCTAGCCCAGTGCCTATTTTTGAATTATATGAAATACAGTAGAATGATTTTCTGCATTCAAGGCAAGGAATACAATTTGTTGTGATTACAGCATGCATTTCTCTTGGTACCATAATGTTATCACATACTGTACATGTCTAGATAGAATCTGTATATGATTGGCCAGTTTTTAAAAAATGGAGAAATTCATGTCATCTGCAAAATAATCCAGTATGAGGATCTGCATACTCAGATTTTGAAAGAAGTGACTTTGAAGATAATGGCTACAGAAGGTGCCATCTTCTGGAATGGTTCCCGTAAAATAGAAAGTTGCTAATAGTATGGTCCTTTCAAATTATTATAAGTTTATAATAAAGTTCCTACACTACCAAAAGTGCACTCAAACTTCAACATGGCATTCAGACTTTTCTTGCTTGGTGTTATACTCCCCTTGAAATCAACCCATACAGGGTTTTGTAATATCAAATAGGGCTCAGTTGACTTTGTGAGACTCATCACAATGTAGTCCTCCACAATTTCTGGGAGGTTTTATATGCTAGAGCTGTTGGGGAGGGTTTAACTAAGTTTGGTCAGGGAATGGGAACCAGAGTGTTATGTTGGAGGATGGTGCAGTTGGTGTAAAGGTCGGTTCTGTAAGGGTCACTAGTGAACTCAAGTGCAGGAATCACAGAGACTCAAACAAAACTAAAGATTTTTACAGAAACTACCAGCAAAACTAAAAGCAAACTATACAGAATCTCAAAGACAAAAACAAAAAAATCTGCAGATGCTGGAAATCCAAGGAACACACAGAGAAAGTGCTGCAGAACCCAGAAGGCTAGGCAGCATCTGTGGAAAAGAGTAAACTGTTGATGGTTTGGGGTGAGGCTGTTCATCCAGTCCTTATGAAGGGTTTTGGCCCGAAACATCGACTGCTTACTCTTTTCCACAGATGCTGTCTGGTGTACTGAGTTCCTCCAGCATTTTGTGTGTGATGCCAGAATCTTGAGGAACTGAAATCACTCACAAAACACAAAATTCAGTATGAGTTTCACCAGACAAGGAACCACAATGACCGAGCTAAGAAGGGGGTTGGAATGCCTCCCTGAAATAGACCCTGGAGGAATGTAAGACATTGAAAATACAATGCTAATTTTCTTTTGCACTGCTTATTTTAACTATTTAATAGAGAGAGAGAGAGAGAGAGAGAGAGAGAGAGAGAGAGAGAGAGAGAGAGAGAGAGAGAGAGAGAGAGAGAGATGTATACACATACACACTTACTGTAATTCAGTTTTGTCTCTGTATTTATTTATCATGTATTTCATTGTATTGCTGCTGTAAATTTAACAAATTTCATGACATATGCTGGTGATATAAAACTTGATTCTAATTAAATGATCCCAAATTGAATAAAAGTGAGAAATACAAAGAGAGCTTAAAATCCCCATGAAACCAAATGAAACACTTGCAAAACAAAGTGAAAACCCAGAGCTTGTCCAAAGACAATTAGATAAACAATCCAAGGACACTGCATACCCATAAGCGCCACTGAGAAAATACAATCCATGTATAAAACTGAGAAAAACTCTTCTCTTTTAGAAGCAACCCCTGGTTGTGACAAATGCAGCACATAGAGAGACTGTGAAGAAAGATGAAAAGTGGAAAGGGCATTTTTGCAGTCAGTTGCATGGGTTGAAACATATCTGTTTTAAGGGTGATCAGTATATTGAAGTATGGCATTGTAGCCATTACAGAGACTTGGCTGTTACAAGGCCAGGAATGGCTCCTGGATCTTCTGGAGTTTAGATTTTTCAAGAGACAGGGAGAGAGGTAAAAAGAGATGGGGGAGTGGCATTGCTAATCAAGGATAGTATCACAGCTGCGGGAGGGAAGGACTTCAAGAAGGGATTGATGTTCATGTGTGTGGAAGTCAGAAACAGAAAGGGAGTAATCACTCTACTGGGAGTATTCCGTAGACTCCCAATAGCAAAAGGAGCAGTAGGGGAGGCAGATTTTGGAAAGATTTAAAAAAAAATGGGGTTATGGTCATGGGTGATCTTAACTTCTGTAGTATTGATTGCACCTCCTTAGTGTAAAAGATTTACGTGGGGGGAATTTGTTAGGTGTGTCCAGGAAGAGTTCTTGACACAATATATAGACAGGCTGACTAGAGGAGAGCATATAACTGTGTCTGGTACTCAGCAATGAACTTGGTCAGCTGACAGATCTCTCAGTGTGTAAGGATTTCAGTGACAGTTGCCATAGCCATGGACAGGGATAGGAGCAGATATTATGGGAAAGTGTTTTATTGAGGGTGGGGTTCTGGATAGGTTTTTCCCCTTCAGGCAGGAAAAGGACGATAGGCTGAAGGAACCATGGTTGACAAGAGATGTGGAGCATTTAGTCAAGAGGAAAAATAAGCATGGTTAAGGTTTAGGAACTAAAGATCAGACAGGGCTCTACAGAGTTACTATAGGTTGATAGAGTGGTTAAGAAAGAGACATGGAGGGAGATAAAAGAGGAAACAGGAAGGGAATGAAAACCAACATACTTGACTTCCTGGTTAAACATGTTGGCCTTCATTTGTTGGTGATTCAATTCAAGAGCAGCAAGATAATGTTCAGCTCTATAAAACACTGGTTAGGCCATACTTGAGTTTTATGCTTGGTCTGGATGCTTTAAAGAAAGTGCAGAGGAGATTTATCAGGATGCTGCCTGGATAGGAGAGCAAATCTTATGAAGATGCAAGCTACTTTTCTCTTTGAAGTAAAGAAAGATGAGAAGTGACTTGATAGAAATGTGAAGATAAGAAGCATTGATAATGTGGACAGCCAGAGGCTTTTTTCCCTGGGCTGAAATGGCTAATAGTAGTGAGCATAACTTCAGGTATTTGGAGGAAAGTATAGAGGGATGTCAGAGGTATGATTTTTAGGGAGTGGTGCTGAACGCACTATAAGGGGTGGTGGTGAAGGCAGGTAGATTAGGGACATTTAAGAGACTCTTAAGTAGGCACATGGAGGAAAGGAAAATGGAAAGTTCTGATGAGGAAGGGAAGAGTTAGCTTTATCTTACAGTAGATTAAAAAGTTGGCACAATACCATGAGCTGAATTGCCTGTACTGTGTTGTACTGTTTGTGAATTTTGTTAATAAACTCCAACCATTTTTGGCAGTTCTGGGTTGCAACATGATCTGGAGAAGACAAAAACCTTTTTGCAGACTGTCAGCAGATTCAACATTAAATAATTAATTAGAGGTGAACTTGCATCAGCTCTATACTGGAAACATGCCTACTGTTTTTTTTTGGTTTCCTGTTTTTCCTCCCCCAGTTTAACAGAACTGAAATAAATGCAGAACATTTGATCCCTTGGTTGTACTAATGAGAAAACAGTCTATAAATTTATATAATCTAAAGGTTCTGTTTCTTGATACTAGCTGTTACTTACTTATGAGTTTCTTGCACAATCAATGACCATTACTAAATAAATGATGTTTCACAGATTGTAACAAGTGAAGACTTCTTCTGCAAGTTGTTAACAAACAAAAGACATTGTTTGCTTTAAAATTTAAGACCCTGATTTCAGTTAGAGCAAACTGTTTACATAAAATTCTATGTTATGAGTTCCCTTTGCTGATGGCTCCTGTAACAATTAACCTTTCCTGGACCCAGCACATAAGTGCCATTACCAAGAAAGCATAGTGGTGCCTCTACTTTTTTCAGAATTTGTGAACGTTTGGCATGACTTTTAAAACTTTAACAAATTTCTATAGCAGTGTAGTGGAGAGTATATTGACTGGCTGCATCACAGCCTGGTTTGGAAACACCAATGCCCATGAATGATAAATCCTACAAAAATTAGTGGATACGACTCTGTCCATCACGGGTAAAGCCTTCCCAACTATTGAGCGTATCTGCATGAAACATTGTCACAGGAAAGTAGTGTCCATCATCAGGGACCCCATCCACCCAGGACATGTTCTTTTCTCATCGCTGCCTTAAGGAAGAAGGTACAAGAGCCTCAGGATTCATACCACCAGATTCCAGGAGCATTTACTACCCCTCAATTATTGGGCTCTTAAACCAAAGGGATAACTTACTTCAACATTCCTTGCCCATCATTGAAATGTTTCCACAACCAATGGACTCACTTTCAAGGTCTCTTCACCTCATGTTCTCTGTATTTATTGCTTACTTACTTATTATTATTAATTCTTCCCTTTTTATATTTGCCGAGTTTGTCTTCTGCACTCTGGTTGAACACCCTAGTTAGGCAGTCTTTCACTGATCCTGTTACAGTTATTGAGTGTTTGAGTACAGTTATTGAGATTTATTGAGTATTCCCAAAGAAAATAAATCACAGGGTTGTCAATGGTGACATATATGTATTTTGATAAAAAATTTACCTTGTAATGAATCAGGAAAAAGAACTCTTGTATATTCTATGAATTTATTTTTCACATTACTGCTGCTAATTTGGTTTTCTCGGTCTATTCATACAGTATTTAAGAACCTCTATAATAATTGTATTACTCTTTTTACATGTACCTTTTACAAGGGGTGATTGATATGTTCGTGGCCTGAGGTAGAAGGAGTCAATTTTAGAAAACCTAGCACATTTATTTTTCAGCATAGTCCCCTCCTACATTTACACACTTAGTGCAGAGGTCATGGAGCATATGGATCCCTTCTTTATAGAAGTTGGTGTCTTGGACCTCCAGGTGGTCCACAGCAGGGGTGATTGATAAGTCTTGGCCTAAGGTAGAAGGAGATGAGTTATACGGCTCTCGTTACTTGCACGTGGAATTCAACTCTTTGAGTGATTATGCATGAAGTTTGAAGTTAATAACTTCTGTGGTATTTCTGTTTCAGATAATTGAAAATTGCAAGGAAGCAGTGTCTGAGAAAATGGACAACACTGGCCTTCATCAGACACCTGCTACCTCAGTCTCAAGGGCTTATCACCCAAGGAGGTCCAAGGACATGGTGGCAACACTATGGGAGGCTGAAAAGTAAATGCGCTAGGTTTTCTAAAATTGACTCCTTCTACCTTAGGCCACAAACTTACTAATCACCCCTCGTATAACATTTGGAGCCTATAGACACACTAGTAATTTTTTCATAGCTCCATCCACTTGATTCTTCTTGATTTCAATATGAGAGCTATCCTACTTCATTTTCTGTGTTTTCTATTGCTCCTAAAGTTTATACATTTCTGAATATTTAACGCCCAACCTTAGTCACTCTGCAGCTGTCTCTAATGGGACAAGCCGATCACAATCATTGATTAATCTAAATTATTATGAATGCCATTAGAGCTGTATTAGCTTTCAATTATCATTTTTACTTGTTCTGCTTCTACATGAAGATGTACTCTTATAATGACAGACTTATTATTACTATTGCTGAATGGCTTTTCGCTGTAACTTTCTAAATTTCCACTCACCAGAATCTGTTTGAAGCTTTTACACAGGCCGAGTTATTTGTCTCACTAAAGCACTGTCTCAGTCTAATTCAATCAAAGTTCATTCCAACAAAACAGCTATCCCTCTCCCTCTAATTCCCCCTCCTAGTATTGCTCCAAGTACCCCATTAAGTGAAACCAATTTTGTTCCCACCAATTCTTGAGGCATACATTCAGATCTCTGATCTTTGGATTCTTGTACTTCCCTCACTCATACTCACACTCTCCTGCCCACTTTGAATGACTGGTTATGCAATTTTTGATCATTGTGACAAAGTATTCAAACAACTGTCAACAATTAGTTTATAATAAACTAATCTTCAGCACTTTGAGGCTTCACAAGAAAATTGCAGGGGTATCACTAGATACAGTATGAAGTTTTATTTATAAAGCACTCTTTGTGGCCTCTCATTTGGCTTCAAATGTGGTTACACTTTAATGTAGAAAAATGTGGGAGGAAGAAATTTGTCCACAGCAAAATCCCTCTAGCAGCAATTTGATGTTAATTGTTTTCTTTGGTGATTTGATTGTGGGGGGGGGGGGAATCTAAATGCTGATCAGGTCACTGCAAACATAGTAACAAAAGTTTACATGACTGGGCAGAGAGAAAACCCACATTCATGCCACTTAAGTAACAATTAAACCTTCTGCAGGGGAGGTAGAGGTTACAGTATTGCGAGGTTGCAGAGTTTGGGAGGAATCAGATCACTGAGGGATTTAAATGGAAGGATTACAAATTAAAACATGGGTCATAGTGGACAAGCAGGAAGGGGTAAGTGGGTGGTACACAAGGTATCTGACGAATTTAAACAGAGCTGTGAATTCAGACCATAAACATTCAAGTTATGATTAGAAGCATGGACTATAATAGTATGTGGATGTGAAGGTATATCAAAATGTCCTGTGATGAGCAGAAATTAGATTTGAATGTGTATCTCAGAAATGAAATGAATGCTAAGGTTTCAAACCATCCATTGCAAATTTTATATTTCATTCAAGCACTTTCAGTTGCCAAGATTAGTAAAGCTACAATGTGAATACCTTAATCTCCCAGTAAAGCAACATTTCAATTCACATTCAAATCTAACAGCACTTGCAGTAGTTTTCAGAAACGTGCTATTGAAAGTGAAAGAAGAGTGATAATTCATTAAGCCAATTAAAGATCAGACAAGTACAGCAATAAAAGCAATAAATGTATTCACAGTTGCTTTCTGGTTACATTAGGGAAGATTTGTCAGGAAAACTCATTGTGGTGAGAAGTTAATTTCAGCAGTTTGTAGGTATTATGTCAATAACGGAATAAGTGGCACTGGGATGGCACTTTGCCATGCATTACGCTTCTGTCATGGAGCAAACAAATATTATCAGAAGAATAAACACAAGAAAATCTGGAAATTCTGGAAATCCAAACAACATATGCAACATGCTGGAGGAACTCAGCAGGCCAGGCAGCAGCTATGGAAAAATGTACAGTTGACATTTCGGTCTGAAACCCTTTGGCAGGACTGGAGAAAAAAAGCTGAGGAGTAGATTTAAAAGGTGGGAGGAGGGGAGAGAGAACCACCAGGTGATATGTGAGACCTGGAGGGGGAGGGATTAAGTAAAAAGCTGGGAAGTTGATTGGTGAGATGAAGTGAGAGAGGGAAAAGGGAATGAGAGATGGTGGGGAGAATGTTGGGTGGCATTACTGGAAGTTTGAGAAATCAATTCTCATGCCATCAGGTTGGAGGCTACCCAAACAGAATATAAGGTGCTGTTCCTCCAACCCAAGTGTGGCCTCATCCGACAGCGAAGGAGGCCATGGATGGACATATCAGAATGGGAATGGGAAGTGGAATTAAAATGGGTGGCCACTGGGAGAACCCACTTATTCTGGTAGAAGGAGCATAGATTTTCTGCTAAGTGGTCCTTCAATCTACATTGGGTCTCACCGATGTAGAGGTCACACTGGGATACAAAAAACAGTAAATGACCCCAACAGACTCACAGGTGTCATGTTACCTCACCTGGAAGGATTGTTTAGGGCCCTGGATGGCAGTGAGAGAGGGGGTGTAGGAGCAGGTGTAGCACTTGTTCCGCTTGCAAGGATAAGTGCCTGGAGGGAGATCAATGGGGAGGGATGAATGGACAAGGAAGTTGCGTAGGGAGCAATCCCTGTGGAAAGCAGAAACTGGGGGGGGGGGGTTGCGGGGGAAGGAAAGATGTGTTTGGCGGTGGGATCTTGTTGGAGGTGTTGGAAATTTCAGAAAATTATGTGCTGGATGCAGAGACCGGTGGATGGTAGGTGAGGACAAGAGAAATCCTATTCTTGGTAGGGTGGCAGGAAGATGGGGTAAGAGCAGACATGCATGAAAAGGAAGAGATGCGGTTGAGGGCAGTGTTGATGGTGGAGGAAAGGAAGCCCCTTTCTTTGAAAAAGGAGGACATCTCCATTCTTGAATAGAATGCAGTGGAGACACAGGAATTGATAAAAGCAGATGGCATTTTTACAAGTAGTAGGGTGGGACGAGGTGTAGTCTTGGTAGCTGTGAGAGTCCATAGGTTTTTAATAGACATCGGGGAATAAGCTGTCTCCCGACACAGAGACAGTGAGATGGAGAAAGGTGGGAGGTGTCAGAAAAGAGAAAATCTGCAGATGCTGGAAATCTAAGTGTAGGGTTCTCAGTACCAGTACTGTGGTGTTAACTGTTCAGGCTACAAAATGGCTTCTCTGTATTGTTATAATGAAATGGCTTCTCTGTAATGTTACTTAATGCTGTAATGGGTTTCTGTGTCTAGAATGTTTGGGTTATGACTGCAGATAAGGGGGGAACTAACCAATGGAGAGTTGTTATGCTATCTTGTATATGTAAGCTGAACGTGAGTTCGCGGTCTTTTTCAGGAGGCAAGTGAGGAGGACAGACATGTGAGGAGCGGACAGTGGTTCCAGGGCGGCAGATACTGGGCGTTGGTGGTTCGGATGGTGGCCGAAGGCTCGGAAGGTCGTTGTGGATGGAACCAGAGGCATGAGCTCCAACGTATTAAAATATTATGTGCACAAACTGATAAACTTACTGATTTGGCGCCTTTAGGTTACCTGTTTTTACTAACCCATCACTAAGAAATAACTATGCAGTGCAATTATTTACTCACCTTTGGTGTATTGTCTGGCATTTGTGTTGTGAGCATGTACTGGGGGGGCATTACACTGTATTTACACCGAAGTATTGCATTGTTGGCAGGGTGACGGTGGTTCACCCTAGGAGAATGGGTCCACAGATGCTACACAAACAACACTCACAAAATGCTGGAGGAACTCAGCAGGCCAGGCAGCATCCATGAAAAAGAGTACAGTTTACGTTTTGGGCCGGACCCTTCAGCAGGACTGGAGAAAAAAAAAGATGGAGTCGATTTAAGAGATGGGGGGAGGGGAGGGAAAAACAAAAGGTGATAGGTGAAACCAGGAGGGGTGGAGTGAAGTAAAGAGCTAGGAAGCTGATTGGCAAAAGAGATACAGGGCTGGAGAAAGGGGAATCTATTAGGAGCGAAGGCCCTGGAAGAAATGGGAGGAGAAGGGGGAGCACCAGGGGGAGGTGATAGGCAGACAAGGAGATGAGGTGAGAGAGGGAAAAGGGAATGGGGAATGGTGGGGGGGGGGGCATTACCATTAAGGTCAAGAAATCGATCTTCATGCCGTCAGGTTGGAGGCTACCCAGACAGAATACAAGGTGTTGTTCCTCCAACCTGAGAAGCACCTACACTCCATTAACCAGAAGAAGTGGGATCTCCCAGTAGCCACCATTTTAATTCTATTTCCCGTTCCCATTCTAATGTGTCAATCCATGGCCTCCTCTACTGTCGCGATGTGGCCACACTCAGGTTGTAGAACTTCACGATTGAATTGTAAACTGATTAGGTGCTTTTAAGCAGTATTTTAATACTGTAGAATCATATATTTAATTAAACATGAAACAAATGGGCATTTCACTAATGTTCAAAAATGGGCAGCTTTGTAAATCATTGTATTAATTCTTAGATGTTTACAATCAAATTGCAAAGGTTTGTATTTTTCACTGAGTAAGAGATGGAATTAAAATCTACGCCATTGGAGTGAGGCCGCAGCTCCTTTAATAGTTGTTAATGTTTTAGGTTCAGATTTCCAGCTCTGTACATTTGAAACAGACGGACTTTGGTAGGGTGAGAAATCAATCAAGCTCATGGGCCTAACGTGGTGTATTAAAACGGACGATATTAAGAGAGATTCTATTAGTAAAAGGGGGATAAGGTGTAGCAGAGAGGACAATTAAAAGGATTAAAATTTGTAACACTAATGGCTTTGTTTGTATGATTCCTCTCAAGTGTTGGTGCTGCCAGTTGCTTTCAGCTTTATACAGGTTTTAGCGAGAAGGTTTATCTTTGAGTTGCTACCACTTTGGTAATCAAATTAGCTTTACAGATTTACTTTCAAAGACTGGTTTTGTGATCTCAGGATTGCTACCCATGCCACATGCTAGTGAGAACAGCAATAGGAAGATCACACAGTTTAATACATGGCTATGGATTTGGTGCAGAAGGGAGGGCTTCAGGTTTATTGGGGGTTTCTTCCAGGGAATATGGGGCCTGTATAGAAAGGAGAGTTTGCATCTGAACTGGAAGGGAACTAATATTCTAGCAAGTACATTTGCAAGTGCTGCTTCGGTGGGTTTAAACCAGAGTTGCGGGGGGATGGAAACCAAAGCACAAGAACAGATAGTAGAGTGGTTGTGGAGAAAGATGTTAACCCTACATACAAGATCATGAATCAAAAGGTTGAGCATGATGGGACTAATGTTCTGAGTTGTGTATATTTCAATACTAGGAGTATTGTAGAAAAGGTGGATGAGCTTAGGGCATGGATCAGCATGTGCAATTATGACATAGCCATAGGGAGAATTGGCTGCAGGAAGGGCAGGACTGACAGCTCACTGTTCCAAGGTTCTGTTGTTTTAGTGGGAGGGATAAACTGAGGAATAAGAAAGGTATGAACACATTAATTGGATTATATTATAGACTACTCAACAACAGTCTGTGGGATTTAGAGGAGCAAACTTTTTAGAGAGATCACAAACTGAGAATCATAAGATTCTGATAGGTGATTCTAACTTCCCACATATTGAACTTTCCGCAGAAACAAATATCACTGTGATGATTGTACGCTCTAGTATCAATTGTTTGATGACAATAAAGTATTTGTATTGTATTGTATTGACTGTCTCCCACACTGTAAAAGGGCCAGATGGGAAAGAGTTTGTCAAATGAGTTCAGGTAAATTTCCTTAATTAGTACATATAAGTCTCAACTAGAGTGAGTACAAAACTAGTTATTCCATTAGGGAAAGAAACAGGGCAGGTGACATAAGTTTATGTAGTGAACTTGTGCATCTAGTGATCATAATACCATTAGTTTTAAGATAATTATGGAAAAAGTCAGGTCTTTGGATTGAGATTCTAAATTGGAACAGGGCAAATTTGATGGTATTAGAAAGGATCTGGCAAATATGGATTGGGATAGCTTGTTTACTTGCAAAGGTATACTTGATAAATATGAGGACTTCAAAAGCAAAATTTTGAGAGTACAGAGTTTGTATGTTCCTGTCAGAATAAGAGGCAAAGATAACAGGTTTATGGAATCTTGGTTTTCCAGAGATATTGAGGCCCTGGTTAAGAAAAAGGAGGGGCACAGCAGGTATATGCATGCAAGAACAAATGAGGTATTTGAGGAGCACAAGAAATGTGAGAGAATACTTAAGGAAATCAGGAGGGCTAGAAAACAGAGAATACCAATAGCTTCTATTGATATATTAAGAGCAAAAGGATAGCAAGGGACTAAATTAGTCCTCTGGCATATCAAGTTGGTAATCTATGCATGGATCCAAAAGAAATAAGGGAGATCTTAATTGGATTTTTTGCATCTGTACTTACTCAGAAGATGGACATAAGATTCTATCTGAGCCAGGCCTCTGCCAGTCAAAGTTAAACGTAGAAAACCTACAGCACAATACAGGCCCTTCGGCCACAAAGTTGTGCCGAACATGTCCCTACGTTGACCATGGATATTGCGTCCTAGCTGTCTAAATGTGCAAGCTTGGGCAATACGCTATGGAGAGTAAGCTTCCGCTCTCCACACATCTAATGAACCCAAAGGAACGGCAGAGACTGATACAGTTTGGTATCAGCAGCGTCACAGGAGTTGCCAACCAACATTGAGCTCAACGTAGGACTGCCTTAGGGACTCCAACTCCAGATTTTCCCTTGGGCTTACTCCTAAAGCCTTTCCTGAGTGGGTATAGGTTTGAGATTAGTTTTTCTTCTCCAAGGCTGATGAGCCCCATCTGCCCGAAGTGACTGGTTTTAAGGAACCAGTCTCCCGTCTTTGCCCCTTCTCCTCACAGGAGAAATAGTTCTGCCACACTTGGAGGCCAGGAGCTGGACTTAGTGTTCACTGGCTATTTAAGGCGCATGCCTTTGGGAGCATTTAATAGGGAGCTTGTCCCTATTACCACCCTGGCTATAACTTCCTTGAAAAACTCTACAGGAGTCTACAGATGTGAGGCAATGCAGGAGCAAGGCCATGTATCCTATACAGGTTACACTGGAGTAAGTGTATGATGTCTTGAGGCAAGTTAGGATAGATAAATCTTCAGGGCCTGCTAAGGTGCTCCCTCAGACATTGCTGTTTAAAAAAGACTCTACAAAGCAGCCAGGAAATTATCAGCCAGTGAGTCTGACAATCAGTAGTGGATAGTGAATATTGGAAAGTATTCTAAGGGAACTGATACAACAGTATTTGGATAGATAAGGACTGATTAGGGATAGTCAATATGACTTTGTTAATGGCAAGTCATACCTAACTAATCTTAGAGTGTAACACGCTGTAAGGTTTCACTGCTAATGTATTGGGTTTGTTTTGTAACATTCACTGCTGAAGTAACAGTTTCTCAGTAGCAGCAATGTTTGGGTTATGGCTGGAGATAACAGGACTGTGGATGCATGTTAGCCAATCAGGATTTTGTTGCTCTGTCTT
The DNA here is from genome assembly GCF_030144855.1 of Hypanus sabinus. Lineage (NCBI taxonomy): Eukaryota > Metazoa > Chordata > Chondrichthyes > Myliobatiformes > Dasyatidae > Hypanus > Hypanus sabinus. The sequence continues at coordinate 49,820,216 of NC_082715.1, forward strand.
GTGAATCTGGAAGCAGTCGCTTTCATGGGCTTTTGCTAGAGAGAGGGAAAGAGAGAGATGTGAATGGAAAGATTTGGTAAACTGCAAGAAGGAGTGGACTTGGAGCGAGGGTCCGAAGGGCAGCAATGACTGGAGGAGGTCAATGGGGACCGATTGGCTTATGAGTGAGCTCCAAGTTTGTACACAGACTGTTTAATAAGATTTGGGCCCTTTTTAAAAATATTTTGTTTCTCTACTAACCATATAGTCAGAGTAAGAGTTATAAAGCTTAATCATATAATCACATATTGTGTACTGTTTATTTCGAGGTACTGATTTGTAACAGGGGACACATAGCTCTGTATCCACCGAAATGAGGTTTCTTAAGTTTGGCCAGGCGGTTTGGGGGGGGGGGGGTTATCACCCCTTATGTTCAGCCACTAGGTGAAGCGAGTGTTACAAGAGTTTTTCAAGGAAGTTTCCGGGAAAATTGATGAACGCAAGGCAGTGGATGTTGTCTACATGGACTTTAACAAGGTATTTGACAAGGTCCCAAGTGGGAGGTTGGTCAAGAAATTTCAGTTGCTTGGCATTCAAGATGAGGTAGTAAACTGGATTAGACATTAGCATCGCAGCGGTTGTAAAAGTTTGCCTCTCTGACTGGAGGTGTGACTAGTGGTGTGCTGCATGGTTTGCGGCTGTCATTGTTCGTCATCTCTATCAACGATCTGGATGATAATGTGGTAAACTGGGTTAGTACATTTGCAGATGACACCAAGTTTGTGGTGTAATGGATTGAGAGAAAGACTGTCAAAGCTTGCAATAGGATCTAGAAAAATGGGCTTAAAAATAGCAGATGGAATTTAATGCAGACTAATGTGAAGTGTTGCACTTTGGTATTACCAACCAGGTCAGTCTTCCACAGTGAAAGGCAGAGCAATGAGAAGTGTGGGAGAACAAAGGGATCTGGGAATAATGGCCCATAATTCATTGGAAGTGGTGGCATAGATGGGAGCATAAAAAAAGCTTTTGCCACTTTAGCCTTCATAAATCAATGCATTGCAAACAGGAATTGGGATGTTATGTTGAAGTTGTATGAGACACCGTTGTGACCTAATTTGGAGTATTGGGTGCAGTTTTGGTCACCAATCTATAGGAGAGATGCAAATAAGCTTGAAAGACGGCAGAGACAATTTACATTCCAAGGATGTTGCCAGGTCTAAAGGATCTGAGTTATAGGGAAAGGTTGAGTAAGTTAGGACTTTACCCCCTAGAACATAGAAGATTGAGAGGAGATTTGATAGAAATATGCAAAACTATGAGGGCTATACATAGGGTAAATGCAAGCAGGCTTTTTCCACTGAGATTGGGTGACACTACAACTAGAAATAATGGGTTAAAGTGAAAAGTTTAAGGGGAACATGAGGGGGAACTTCTTTACTCAGAGGGTGATGCAAACATATAATGAGCTGTTAGCGCAAGTGTTGGATATGGGTTTGATTTCAACACTTAAGGTTGGACTATGGGATTAATGGATTTGTGGTTAAATTTACCAATGATACAAAGATAGGTGGAAGAGTGGGTAGTGTTGAGGAAACAGAGAGCCTGCAGAGGGACTTAGATAGTTTAGGGGAATGGGCAAAGAAGTGGCAAATCAAATACAATGTTGGAAAGTGCATGGTTATGCACTTTGGTGGATGAAATAAATGGGCAGACTATTATTTAGCTGGGGAGAGGAGTCAAAATGCAAAGATGCAAAGGGGCTTCGGAGTTCTTAAGTAGGATACCCTAAAGGTTAACCTTCAGGTTGAATTGGTGGTGAAGGCAGCGAATACAATTTTGGCATTCATTTCTGGAGGTTCAGAATATAAGAGCAGGGATGTGATGTTGAGGCTCTTTAAGGCAGTTGTGAGACCACACTTGGAGTATTGTGTGCAGTTTTGGGCTCATAATTTTAGAAAGGATATATTGACATTGGAAAGGGTTCAGAGAAGATTCACAAGAATGATTCCAGCAATGATAGGGTTACCATATGAGGAACCTCTGGCAGTTCTTGGGCTGTATTCCCTGGAGTTCAGAAAAATGAGGGGGGATTTCACAGAAACATTCCGAATGTTAAAAGGCCTGAACAGATTAGATATGGCAAAGTTATTTCCCATGGTAGGGTAGTCTAGGACAAGAGGGTACAACTTCAGGATCGAAGGATGTTCATTTAGAAAAGAGATGTGGAGAAATTACTTTAGTCAGAGGGTGGTAAATCTGTGGAATTTGTTGCCATGAGCGGCTGTGGAGGCCAAGTCATTGGGTGTATTTAAGGCAGAGACAGATAGGTTCTTGAATAGCCAGGACATCAAAGGGTATGGGGAGAAGGCAGGGGAGTGGGGATGACTGGAAAAAGTGGATCAGCACATGATTAAATGGGGGAGCAGACTCAATGAGCTGAATGGCCTACTTCTGCTCCTTTATCTTATGGGCTTAAGATTTTCAAGATCTTGAATGGGAGGGGTACAGAAGGTTATGGTCCTGGTGAAAGTCAATGGTACTAGGCAAATTAATGATTTGCTAAAGGGCCTGTTTCTGTGCAATAGTATTCTATGACTCTAAAATTGGGGGCAATTACTGAATAACAACAAGTGAGCTTCATTTAATACAGAAGAAACACTTTCTCTTATTGCAGAAGATTGAATTCTGAACTGAAGTCTCTATTATTCAGAGTAGACAGCTTGCCTCCAATCAGTGTGAGGATCCTTTGTAGCATGGATAATTGAATAATTCCAATACTGCAATCTCTGATGTTGAAGTTTATATATTATCATGCAAGGGAATTTTTTCTCTACATTCTGTTTCAGATTCCCAAAGACCAGGAAGGAAGGCTCAATTGTTAACAGCCAGTTTTACAAGATAATAACCACTGTATTTACTGCTTTTATTCATTTCCTTAAAACAACAGGCCAAATCTTCTTGTGAACATCCACTGGAACTGTCACCATGTCTATGCTTACTGAGTCAGGTTGCTGCCAAGAGATCTCATTTTTGACAGAGTTATAACAGATTTTTTTATAGTTCAAATGCATTTAAAATGATTAAAAGTGAAGAAAATATTTTTTAAATTATAAAGTTAACTAAAATCCAAGTTTGACTTACAAGAATGCAATATTATGCAGATGCTCCCATACATTGTAAAGTATTTTTCACAAGTGATAATACATTTCATTGTATTTATTAATGATTGAATACAGCATATATTCCATTATGTTACTTACAGATCACAAAAGGGTGAAATAAAAGAATTACAGCAAACACATATAGAGTGATTTGATATGGGTCACTATTGAAGATGGGCACACGTGACTTTCAGAGAAATTGGTTTACACACAGTTCTCAGAAACAGAACCCTTACTTTACTCAGTAGTTGCCTGTAAATGAAAACTCTCAATTAAAAAATAGTAAACTAAGACAAAGTTATCTCCGAAATTATCACCCCCTTTGCTTCCTTTTCTGGAATCTCTACTGAAACCAAAGGAGTTCTGAATTCTAAGCTAGATCTCACTGCACAAGATCTAAGAAACCACTCCTGACTAAAGCAGGGCCCTAACATTGACTGCGCATAGTTAAAGATCTACTAATCCGAATTTGTTACTCTGAACTATTACACCAGTTATTCAATGATTAAAGGACAATTTTTATATATAGAATCGCAGCCATAGAGTAATAGAGCACGGAAACAGACTCTTCAAACCAACTCTTCCACATTAACCATAAAAGTAATAAGATAAACTATCGATTAAACAGGAACCCAAAATACTCAAACATCTGCAATGTTTAGCTATATGGATCCAAAATCTGGTTATCGTTTAGCAGAAGATCCAGTTAGCAAAATGCCACAGCAATTAGTGACGCTGCGTCACAGCTCCAGGAACCAGGGTTCAATCCTGGCCTCGGCTGGTGCCTGTTTCCATTGTTCTGTGAGTTTCCTCCAAAGGCATGTCGTAGGTTAACCAGCTGCTGTAAATCACCAAAAATATAGGTTAATTGCAAAAGGATTCACAGGAAAGTTGATAAGCTGGTATGCGAGAGAAATTAAGCTGAAGCAGCAAGGGAAATAAAAAATACGATTAATGGGATTGTTCCCATGGAAGCAGGCATGGACCCCTGAGAAAATACTCTCTTTTTGTATTGTTATAACCCAAGATATTAGATAGAATAGGATTGAATATTGTTGCCTGGGCTGATAGACACTGCCCTCCTGTGGTGAATATATATCAAATGTCATGTCTACTTATTGTTAACATGCCCTTTGCTTACAGATGCAGTAATAAAACCTAAAAGCACATTTATGAAGCTAATTGTCTCAGACATCATAGTAATGATGATATTGAAACACATACAATAAAAGTCTGCTGTAAATTAGGGCATGACTTTAAACAGAATGCAATACTGATTTTATACATTTTTTTAGCTTAATGCCATAGCTGGTCTCAAGTACTTGAACACAGTAAATTCAGCAGCAGAAAGGACTTCCATCAATACTAATTAAAGAACCAATTAACTACAGACATTTTAGCTGCTGGCTAATTAACCTTGGCTGTTACAATTACTCCAGTAATGTTTGATACTTTAGCTATTTCTGGTGTCTTGTGCATTTTATACATACAGACCCAATTGCCCTCATTGCCATTAATATATTTAATTTTCATGATTCTTGGCCACCTATCAACTTCTACTAAAATGTTTTACTTCACACTTAATTTACTAAAATTCAATGAAATATTCTGATAACCTTGTGAATTTCTGTGCATAAATTAACGTGAGAAAACAATCAGAAAGATAACAATAGCCAAGCTTGTGGAAAGCCTAAAGTAATTTTTCCCTTACTTTTTCAATGGTTTAACAGACGGGTGGCAAAACTACACAAACTAAAACTTTTCATTTAAAAAAAGTTTAACTTCACCTATACTTGATCACTTATTCTATGGGTATTATACACCTATACTCACCCTAGCTGCCAATTCCTTTGGAAAGTCTTCCATGCACCTACATGGAGGAGTCTGTCCTAACTCATTCAGACAAGATGTCACTCCATCATGTCCCTAGAGGCTCTGATTCCATTTATTTCTGTTACTGTCTTTTGATTTCCTTATACCAACCTGCTTCACCAGCCATATCTTTGTTCCATGATTCTTTCAATGCCTTTTCCCCACTTTTTCCCCAGGTGTGCTGTATTTAAAATGTGTCATGGATAATATTAACTTAGTTTTTATTTTTAGCACTTTATTAGTACATTCTGGCCCACTTGGCATATCTACAACCATGGTAGAATACAGACAGAAGTGAAATCACCTTCTACCCATCATCTTAAACCTGCTTGACCTGTTCTCACCTTAGTTATATCAATGATTTGGCTGATGGGACCTAATGTCATATTTCCAAGTTTTTGTGATGATACAGAGGAGAGAGAAGAGTGTGAAAATGCTTCAAGGAGAGATAAATAAATGAATAGATGAGATCATAGCAAATGGAACATAATGGGGAAACATGTAAGACATGGAAATGTTGACATTTAAATGGACACAAATCACTGAAAGCTAACATGCAGATACACCAATCAATTATGAAAACAAATTTTATCTTGGCCTTTCAGAATTAAGTACAGAAGAAATGATGTCTTATTATATGTAATTAGAAAAGGTCTGAGACTGAACATGAATTATTGAGCTATGGTATTGTTACCAAATAAAAAGGATTACCTTGCCATGGAAGAAACTATTTTGTCATTTGATTGATAAGGCCCATATTATCAGAGTTCTGAAGGCAGAGGAACAGGCTCAGAAAAAATAAGCAAGCCTACTACTTATGACTGAGACATGTATTGAAATAGTCATAATAATCAGGTTAGCTAAATTAATCCTGTTCCTTTTCCTTATAGGATGTTGACTCTATATAAATATTGCAACTACTAGAAAAACTTTACTTTGAACATAAAAAGTAAGAACAAAGGCGATAGTAGTTACTGAATAGTGCATTTCTATCTTTGTTACAATAAGATTTGTAAAATTACATAACACACATATTGCCTCAATCTTTCCAGTCTTTACAAATCTTAGTCCTTTTTATCCCTTTAGTTTATCATGGTTAAGTGGCATTTAATCCTATCAATTCAATGCAGATTGCATAGATCCTAATACCTGCCCAAGATCTCAAAGTGGATCTAGCATTCCAGGGAAAGCATATCAAGTAGTTCTTAATCAGTAAAATTGAAATGCAGGGAAGGAGGAAAGATCAGGGCAAGGTGATCACATGATTCTTCTGTACTGGCTGTGAGTTAGTGACCCAAGGGAAATTGTTTAATATTGGTATTGATGTAGAAAGATTTTTTCTCATTTTTTTGCTTGTAATAATTGGTAAAGAATGCAATGTCATATTTCTGATATTAGTGTAGTTATCTTTGACAGGTTTCCAAAAACAGGGATGGGAAGGTCCAATGCAATAAAGGTGAAAGGAGTAATAATTTTTTCTCTGATTGTGTTAATGGTATTATTGAAAATCACTTCCAGGAATCTATCACATTCTGTCTGAACAGAATAGAAACAAGATTTGCTTCCATTGATGGTCTGTAGTGCAGTGCTTCAGTAATAAATAAGTGGAAAGGCAATTGGGCAACACACACAAAATTTTGGAGGAACTCAGCAGGCCTTCTCATTTGGAAAAGGCAGTTGATGTGGTTTCCTCTTAATGTGGCTGCACATCTCGTAATTCCAGAAAACTTCCTCAATGTGACTCCAGATGTAGCAGAATCAATCTACATCTCCAATCTTCAGTTCAAAACCCCATTGTTATAATTTTGCTCCATTTCCAACCACAGATACAGTTTACTTTTCCCCTTGATATGTTGTACCAGTTGTGAACTCGGATATGCAAGCCTAGACGTTTTATGTCATCACATACTAAAGTGTCAGAGGCATGCTTTAAAACACACTTTAATTATTAAAATTAGAGTAAAATGTAATCTTCAGCCATAAATCCACAGGTTCCTTAACCTTCGTGCAATTCATTCAGTTACCTTAAATGAGTAAGTATTGTAGCTTCTCTGCCAAAATGGTAGTTTTTCAATGTAGCTCAGTGGGAAAAAAAATCATTACTCATTTCACCACTAGTACATTGTAACTTCCAGGTGAATAGACCTGAAGATCATTTCCCCAATTTTTGGAAACCTGTCATTGATAATGATAGCAATATCACAAATACATTGTACATCCTTTACCAATTATTACAAGCAAAATGAGTGCAGCATACACTTCAATCCAGGAATGTCTTGTTTATAGGGGAGTTTTATATCAAATAGTTAAGTCTTGTCCATCTAACTTCCCAGAGGAGTCTTGATGGGGAAGCCATACTTCCATTTTCTTCAATTTACACAAATTACTTTGCAAACTGGAAGGACCACATAATGGTATAATTTTACGCCAGTGATATTGAAATGCCTGCTAAATAGTTTGCATCTCAACACCGAGATGTAATTTTAAATGCCTGGCAATTTCAGTGTGCAAACACACCCCCCCCAAAGTACGCTTTATTAGAAAGACAATTACCATATTTTTTGCAATATTTGAAGTTAAACAATATTAATTTCAACCAACAAAGCAAAAGCTTCTTGCATTATACTTGGGGCAAAAGCAGCTGGCAGACCAACAGAAGGTGCACTACTGCCACCTACTGAGCAGGAGTGTCGAGCAAAGAGCAAGGAAGTACGCTCACTTCTATTTCTCCCTCCTCCAAAAATACCTCAAATAACATCAAACTGTCTAATGCCTTTCAGAAAGTCAAATTTGCACCTTAATACTTTACAACAATGGCAGTGATATCCTAACCAATCCATGTTAAACTGAGCCTGTCCAAAATATTTCAATTTAGTAATTTTAATTTTAATAAATATCAAAACCGGGAACAAACTGGAACACAGAATTACATAATCAGGGAATACTTTGACCCATTTTAAACCTAAAATGATAGCAACCATCTCAGATGTGAACACTGATACTTTAGTCATCTTTTCTTGATAGTTACCTGAAACTTAGAAACATAAATAGAAACACGTGAACTGTCACTGGATCTTTTGAACCATCTGTACAGCTATCTAAGAAACCATACTACCTGACTTCTGTATACTGCTGAACTATTTGTTCCACTGATATACAATCAATCTTCATCTTAATCTTTCCTTGAAGGCTTAAATCAACTACAGGCAAAGGGAGAAGTGGTAAAAAGAGGTAGATTGGAATCATAGTCCACATTAAACAACTCATGATTTTGTGCTCATTCATTTCCCATCCACCCAAAATTGAAAACCTTATAAATAAAGTGCTCCCAATATTTGGATAACCTACTTTATGCCCTCTTACATTAACCCAATAAACTAATGCTAACAGCCTGTGTAGATTCAAAGGCAATTCACCCATTTCTACCGGTAATGCAGAAAGTGGGGATGAGTTAATAGCATCATAGCACAATCTCAATACTTAAGCTTAATCTAGTGGCTTTAAGACCACAGGAGAGGCACATCCATCATTTAAAAAAAACAGCAGTATTTGTTGCAAAGTTTAATGGCATTTGGCAGATCAACATCAGGTTCATTACCACCACCTACTGAGTAGGAATGTGGAGCAAAGAGACAGGAAGTATACTGACTAAATCACCCCTCTCAGAAAGTCAAATACTAATTTATATACATTATGATGGCAGTGATATCCTAACGAACTTTCAATTTTAAACCGTGTCTGTCCCAAAGATCTCAATTTTGCAATTAGATGTTTCCTTTGCATCTCCTAGGAACTCCAAACAATATATGAAGCACTGTTTTTGACAAGTACACTCCCTACAAATGCCTGTATCATGCATATTCATTCTGAACAAGGAATTATTTAACATTGTATACTTGTATACACATATCCAATATGTAAACAATACAAGAATAATTTCTCTCCTTTTATACCCATCTACCAGTTGCATTCCCACCATCCTCTGAATTTAATAACAATGTTGGCCTTTCTTTTCCTTATCCCAATTTTGTTGCCACAGTTGCCACAATAGACCTATTAATAATGGCTTTCACCTCCCCCTAGTGCAAAGGCACCACTACATTTATATCCTTAATTTTAAGTGATCATTCGGAAAGGAATCGCACACAAATTGCTGGCAGAACTCAGCAGGCCAGGCAGCTATGGAAAAAAGTACAGTCAATGTTTCTGGCAGAGACCCTTCTGCAGAACTGGAGAAAAAAATGTGAGGACTAGACTTAAAAGGTGGGGGAGGGAAGCGTGAAACACAAAGTGATAGGTGAAACCATGAGGGGGAGGGATGAAGTAAAGAGCCAGGAAGTTGATTGCTGAAAGAGATACAGGGCTGGAGAAGAGGAAGTCTGATAGGAGAGAAGAGGAAGTCTGATAGGAGAGAAGAGGAAGTCTGATAGGAGAGAAGAGGAAGTCTGATAGGAGAGAACAGAAAGCAGTGGAAGAAAGAAAAGGGGGGAGGAGCACCAGAGGGAGGCAATGAGCAGGGAAGGGGATAAGGTGAGAGAGGGAAAAGGGGATGGGGAATAGTGAAGGAGAGAGGGTTGGGCCATTACCGGAAGCTGGAGAAACTGATGTTCATGCCATCAGGTTGGAGGCTACCCAGACGGAATACAAGGTGTTGTACCTCCAATCTGAGTGTGGCCTTACAGTGACAGTAGAGGAGGCCATGGATAGACATATTGGAATGGGAAGTGGAATTAAAATGGGTGGCCACTGGGAGATCCCACTTCTCCCGGTGGATGGAGCATAGCTGCTTGGTGAAAGTCTCACAATCTACATCAGGTCTCACCAATATGCAGGAAGCCACACCGGACACAGTATACGACCCCAACACCTCACCTGGAAGGACTGCTTGGGGCTCTGAATAGTAATAAGGGAGGAGGTGTAGGAGCAGATGTAGCATTTGTTCCACTTGCAAGGATAAGTACTAGGAGGAAGATTATTGGGGAGGGATGAATGGACAAGCGAGTCGTGTATGAAGCAATCCCAGCGGAAAGTGGAAGGGGTGGGGTGGGAAGATGAGCTTAGTGATGGAATCCTATTGGAGAATGTCGGCCACCTTGTTTCCTTCAACCCCAACATGGGCGGGAACTCATATGAGATGTATACACAGGCCTAGATCCTGCAGCCTCAACAGATGTTGTCCAATCTCAAGAAGAATGTCTGGTTTACAATTTGAATTATCTGTTTTTACAGATGTCAAGACTGAGAATGAACCAGAGCATATAAGTACATAATCAGGGTGTACTTCTTCAATCCATTCCACCATCTCAGACATACTTTGTCTAATAATCTTTTCTTAATAGTTAACTGAAACTTTGGAACACAAACAGAAACACCTGTATGACTGGTCACTGGATCTTTTGAACTATCTATATAGATATGCAAGAATCCATGATATCTGCCTTGCATTTACTGCTGAACTTCCTGTACCTTCCTGATCTTTTTGGTCATTGCTCATCATACGGCGTGTCTTGGGCATCTGAAACCTGGCGAAGCCCATCCCTCTCCAGGTTTTTGGAGCTGGCTGGATTCGAACTCTGAAGCCTTCACTCCGAAGTCCAATGCTGATGCCACTATGCCACCACCCACATTAAACAACATAAGATTCTGTGCCAACTCACCCAAAACTGAAGACTTTACAAACACAATGCTCCCAACCTTCTACTAATGTTACCAATATTGGACAACCAACCTTTATGTCCCCTATGTTAACCCAAAAAACACCACTAACTGTAACCTGTGTAGATGTAAAGGTATTTCACCCATTTCTAATCAGTAATGCCAAATTTAGATATGATTTAATAGCACCACAAGATAATCTCAATGCTTGAGCTTGAACTTTATCTACACTGGCAAGGCTGACCCATAACCAATGCATGCATAATCAAAACCAGATCTGATTCAAGCAATATACATTTGTTTAAGTCACCTCCAACTCACACTCCACTCGCACCCAACTAAGCACATTACACAAAATGCTGGTGGAATGCAGCAGGCCAGGCAGCATCTATAGGGAGAAGCACTGTCGACGTTTCGAGCCGAGACCCGTGTTGCTTCAATTTCTAGCATCTGCAGATTTCCTAGTGTTTGCCACCTAAACACATTTAAGGGTTTTTTTCCCCACACTTCTCTAGAATTTTATTTACATGCACACCCACATGCCCAGAAACTTTACCACCGACTCTTGTTTAAGAGATTTACCATAAAACTGGAGATCAATTGTGGGTGTAATATTCCTTTTGGAAAAACAAATACTGGAGTCTTTGCAACAGAAAAATTAAACCCCCACTGATGTTCCCATTCCTCATACTTCATTAATAGCTGCCTGCATTTTCCCAACTATATAATTTATATTCTACCCTCTCTTCCACATCAGCATGTAATGATTTGGAAATGTCTGAGACAACATTAAAAAAAAATCATTAATCATATTATTAAAAAGAAGTGGCTACACATACTCCCCTGTGGAGTCCCATTCCATCTCATACTCCTTCATGAATGTTGTTCCCACCCCAATTTGTATTTTTCTATTGCATAAAATCTTGAATCCAATTGAACATTCTACCACCATTTCCATCTTTTCCAGTTTAATCAGCAAACCTTATGGTTGTAACATATTAGACATTTTCTCTACATCAAAGAAAATGACTACTACTGACTCTTTATTAACTCATCAGATTCCAAACTTAACAGAGTCCAAGGCAAATCTCCCTTTACGAAATCGAGATTGGTATACAGCTAATTCTCCACTACTTTACACAAAATGAGAAAGCCTTGCTATAACCATTTGTTCCATTATCTTGCATACATGTGAAGTTAGTGAAATAGGTCTGTAACCAGAAGGTCTGTAACTAACCCATACCATGTTTCAATATAGGGATAACAACCAGGAAGAAAGAAGCTGCCCATCAATCCATATTGTATATAAGAATTTAAAAACCAACACAAGTTTTGAGTCCAATAACTATGTAAACATAATATAACAAACATCATCTTTCCCAGATGATGTCTGACCAGCAACATTAATAGCACTTTTTCAGAAAACGTAAATTCGACATCTAAGCAGGTACTTGAACATACTGTTTTTTCCCTCTGCAATCTGTGGATCGCTTGACAAAACTATTTCCCTATAAGACTTCTCTTCTTTACTTAAATTGGCTGAACTATGTACACCGACATATGTTTTTGCTAATTAACTCTGCCTTTTCAGAGCCAGTAACTACAACCTTCTCCCTTTCATACAAAACTAGTAATGCATAAAGTTTTCTAACTTCCCCATTTTCTGTATCATACCTCAAACTTCCCCTACCTGGATCTCTTTCCCTATGCTATCACAGTACATTGTCCAATACATTTTCTTTGCCCTTGTCATTACTTTTCAAACTATAGCATGAGCTCTTTTATTTTGTATTAAAAGGATAATTTGATGAATCTTCAATAAATTTCTCCTCTTAACCATTAGCTAACAGTCTTTTAGCATTATATTGTAAGATTAAGGAAACCATTAACAACCCTCCTTTGAAGTCCTTGTGAGGCATCACTAATAACTTCTAAAGTCCAGTCTTTTATTTCTAGATGCTTTTCTGGAGTTTTTAAATATAATTAAAATTCTTATATCCTACTTTTAGTTAGTGCTGTATAACTTAGCACATCTGCCATGGAAGTCACAAACTTTAGTTGATAAACAGAGAATCCTTTGATAAATGGTGCTCGTCAGACATCATCTGGGAAAGATGATGTTTGTTATAATATGTCTATATAGCTATTGGACTCAAAACTTGTGTTGGTTTTAAATTCTTTAGTACAATATGGATTGATGGGCAAATTCCTTCTTCCTGGAAATCAGCGGTGGTTATCCCTATATTGAAAAGTGGTATGGGTTAATCAGATCCTACTAGTTACAGACAAATTTCACTAACTTCACATGTATGCAAGATAATGGAACAAATGGTTATAGCAAGGCTTTCTTATTTTGTGGAAAGTAGTGGAGAATTATGCACTTTACACACTGTCTTTAAACTATCTGTATTCTGGATATTAGTAGGTCTGTTTTCTGTACTTTCTGCAGACCCTCTGCATATGATATACCCATTTCCACCCCAACATGGTGCACTTCCATAGCCTTCTTATATACAGGACAGCCTGCATAAGCAATGTTCTCCTCCACAGTTGCTGCAATTTAGCTTGACACCTTCTCCACAATTACCACAACCATGTTCTCCACTACATCTACCACATCACTTTTTACCCTTACACACAGCTGCTACATGACCAAACTTCTGGCATTGAAAGCATCTATATGCAAACACATATAGACTTGAACCATATAACTCATAATCTAAATTAACCCTATCCAACAACTTTTTTCCATCAAATTTAATCAACACTGACAAGCTATTTGTTCTAACTACTTTTAAATATTTAACATCCACAACTTTTCCCCAGCTAAATTACTTTAACTTAGTCCATGCATGTATCTGAAGGCAGTCCAGAGATTACTCCCCAAAGCCACTGTTGTACAAAATAATATAGAAACACAGAAAACCTGCAGCACAACACAGGCCTTTTGGCCCACAAAGCTGTGCCAAACATGTCTGCACCTTAGAAATTACCTAGGGTTATCCATAGCCCTCTATTTTTCTAAGAACTGTCTATATTGGTATTATTTTCCTTCCTGCTAGTTTCTAACCCCCAAGATTTCTCAGATTGCTATCTTTACAAAATGATAAGAGTGACCACCTCAAAGGTTCTGAACCCACAATATCTCCTAATGCTTCCCTCCCCCCAAATACTTGGTTAGTCTAATTGGATTGATACCAGAAACAGGTCCACATTCAAAACTCAATAAAAACTTACTCTCCCTTCCATCTTTTATTTAAATCCCGTCTCCTGCCTTCATGGCTGAATGATAAGCCTCTACAGCCCTCAGCCACTTATTATTCCATTTCCCAGAAACCTGCCATTCGCCTTTCTCCATACAACTCCGATCATCCAATGCCACTTCCTGTTTGCAGCCTCCGTCTTCTCCCTCGCTTCCTACTGCCTCGTTCTCGTCCTGAGAGAAATTTCCCAACAGCAGTTTCAGCCCTTTGTTCTAATCCCAATCAGTCTTCAATCTGTGTCTTCAATACTTCCAGCCTCAACTCAAACCCACTGGTGAGGCTAACACATAAGCAAAAAAAAAGTGGTCTTCTTCTTCTTTTGTGCTAATGGCGGCTCGCACCTATCAGGAAAGTGCATTACCGCCACCTTTTGTAATGGAGAATGAAAGGAGCCATGATGGGGATCAGATCCTACCGCCCCCCCCCCCAAACCTGTTTTAATTAAAAAGTTCACCACAGCACTAAATGACTTAATCATCTTTGCCTCTGATGCTAGAACAACCTGCAAACTAGGCACCTGAGATCTACCCAATAACTGCCTAAACAGCTTCCTACATTCTAACAAATATCTGTGGCGCACCATGATCCCATGTTCTATCTCTAGGATATTACAAAAATCACACCACCCATTCCCAAGCTTGCAAAGTAGAGTGCAAACGCCATTAGTCTCTGCTGTATTTCATATATTACTGTATGTTGGTAAATTATTGTGTATATTATTATTGTGCACCTTTTAGCTAATATTATATTTATTATTAGTTGGCATAATATTATTATTGGTAAGTGTGTTTTGAAATGTTGCTGTTGTACTTAACAAAATAATTTCCCACTCGGGATCAATAAAGCATTATTAATTCTTGAACAACACACACAAAATGCCGGAGGAACTCAGGACAGACAATATTATTATCAGATTAAATATATTGGACTAACAACTCTATCCGGGAAAGGGCCCTGTTATCCACCGCAAACTCTGATTACACTTCTTCACCCATTCTCACTCTAAACGACCAACTAAACAAAAAAAGTCCAATAGCCAGGTGCAAAAGCCACCACTGAGTTTAATTAAAAGCCCCTCCCTCTATAGCAAATCATAAACTTTTTCAATGTCCAAAAACGCTACTACTTATTCTTTTACAGTAAAAGCTTTCAGAATATTATTTCCCAGTATCATGGGCATCATAAGTAGGTCTACCTTTACGAAACCCAACATTGGCAGCGAATCAGCAACTGTCTCTTCTCCAAGACAAACGTCAGCCTATTATTATAATTTTCTTCATTATTTTATATAGGGTAAAGTGAGAGCAATAGGCCTGTCGGATGCCTCCCAGGTTTAACAATCGGCAGCACAAGGCATTCCTTCTTTCCGCAGATTAATACTAACCAACTCTTGAGAAGATCAGTCCCATGACAGGAGCGGGCCCAAGCCGCGCATGCGCAAACATCAAACGCCGGGGAAATACCGGCAGCCGGGGCATTCGACTAATTCGATTCTGAACAGCCTTCCACTGAATCGCTGGTGAAATACCACTTTCCACTCTGAAAATTTTCAAAATAAAGAAACGCAGCGAAAGGCTAAAAGCTAGAACGTGATGAACAGTGTCTCTGTGTCTGCTATTTTCGATTTCTCTCCCCCCCCCCCCGGCAGTTTCAGTGAGCGCGACCAACCGGCGCATGCGCAGCGATCGGTTAAAAAGGGCGGTTAAACGGCCCGTTCGTTTCTGATTGTCGACGCGCTAACCGTGGAACGCCATTCAAATGCCAACGGCCGCCTGCGGGCAATCAGCGCCAGCGAGCCGGCACAGGAGAGCCGCGCAGCACGGGCAGCGGCTGCCTGCGATGGGGTCGACGGGCGGGCTGCCGCCTACGGGCGTGTGCCTTGCGCTCCGGGTCACTCGAGTGGACCCACCCCGACCCAGCTCGGTACTGGTCAGGCTGTGGGGCCGTTTCCAGCAGCGCGAAAGGCAGCCCGACTACCAGCGGATGCACACGGAGGTCCAGAGTTGGGCCAAGGCGGTGCGGCTGGGCGACGGTGCCGAGCGCGGAGTGCCCGCCCCTCCGCTGGAAGCCAACGAGCGCTGCTTGGCTGAGATCTGCGGCGAGTGGCACCGGGTCCGGGTGCTGAGCCGGGTGGACGACGACTATACCGTCTTCATGCTGGATGAAGGCCGGGCGCTGCCGGTCCGGGCCCGCAACCTGGACCGAGGTAAGAAGGAGTTTTTCCACTTGCCGCCCGAGGCGGTCTGCTGCATTTTGGCCAACTTGGTGCCGTCCAAAGACCCAGGAATCTTCATCCAGGAGGAGCAGAGGCAGCCACAACTACCGCCGCAGGACGGCGACGGGGAGGAGTCGCGGCTGCGAGCGAGCGAAGGGGTTATCGGCGGCGAGTGGGAGGAGGAGCGCGACGCGGGCGCCAGGCCCCGGGCGGGCAAGGCCTCCTCCTGGCCGCCTGGCGCGTTGTCCTTCTTCCGCGGCCTGCAAGGGCGTACGCTGGACGCGCAGGTGGAGGCTGTATTGCCCAACCGCTTGGTGCTGGTGGAGGTGGCGCGGGTGTCGAGGCAGCTGTGTGAGCTGGGCCTGGCGCGCACCATCGACGCCGCCTCCTTCCGCCTGCTGGTAGAGGTGTCCACATCGCGGCCCAGCGCCGCGCTCCGCAAGGAGTGCCTCAGCCTGCTGCCCCCGCCTTCCTCCGCCGCCCTCGGTCAGGCCCCGGGCGGGACCGAGGCCCTGCAGCCGCCCGGCGAGGTGGACTACGGCCTCAACTACTTCTACCCGCTGCTGCAACTCGGCGAAACGGTGGCGGTGAGGGTCACCCACGTCCGTTACCCCGACCGCTTCTTCTGCCAGCTGAGGTGCCACTGCCCCGAGCTGGAGCGGCTGCAAGACAGCATGCACCGTTTCTACGAGAGCGGGCGCGGAACCGAAGCGCCTCGTAAGCTGGGCACTCCATGCGCCACCAAGAGCACTGATGGCCGCTGGTACCGCGCTATCATCCAGCACACGCTGGCCGACGGCGTGTTGGAAGTTTTCTATGTTGATTATGGTGACCGTGAGGTGGTGCCGGCCCGAGCCGTACGCCGCCTCAGCCCCGGTTACTTCAAGATGCCCGTTGTCACCTACCCATTCGCTCTGCGCGACGTCTCGGACTACGGCCGCGGCTGGACCGTGCATCACGTCGAACTGCTCAAATCGCTGATCCTGCGTAAGGTGCTGCAGGCCAAGGTGGAGTTCTACAACGCAGTGGAAAACGTATACCTGGTCACCCTTTACCAGGAGGATGGCCCCACCATCAATGCAGCTTTTTGTGCCCAAGCAGAAAGACTACTTTCTGGGTATTGCACCCAAGATAGGGGAATAGGAAATGGCTGCCAGAAACTGAATGCTCTGCAATGTGGCGGTGACTATCTCGCTGAGGACAAAAGGATAGGAGTCTCCAAAGTCAAAGAACGTGTTTCTGTACTCAAGAATGCAAATCTGAAACTAAATGCATTTTATGATGCTCTGGTTGAATTTGTGAAAGATCCTTCAGAATTTTGGATTCGAACCATGGAAACAGCCCGTGAGTTTGAAAATCTAATGAATAACATTGCCAAAAACTATGGACAATTAGGTCGAAATGAAGGGTTGATAAAAAAGCCTGAGCCTGGTTTATTATGTTGTGCTAAATTTAAGGCTGACAACTTGTTTTACAGAGCTGTTATTACAGAGATTCTTGATGGTCAATTCAGGGTTTTCTTCATTGATTATGGAAATATGGAAGTCGTGAGTTGGCATGATGTTAAGGCCTTACTTCCAGAATATCGAAAACTTCCTGCCTTAGCAATTAAATGCTGCCTTGCTGACCTCTTTCCTAAAGAAGGAACTTGGAGTAGAGAAGCTGTTGACTATTTTGAAAAAGCAGTGTTCGAAAAACATCTTGTAGTTCACGTCTTGGAGAAGGAGATGGATAAATATTTGATTGAACTGTTGGATGTGGAAGATGAAGGGGAACCTAGTATAAACAAGTTAATTTTTAAAGCAGGCTATGCTGATCACCAAGTCCATAGGATCTCAAACATAAGTTCAAAGAATTTAGATGTATTGGGCCACTGGCACATTCCGTTTTCATCTGGAGAAATGTTTCCTATGTTTGGCGGAAACAAAATAGACAAATTTGAACAAAGCCCAGTGACTCTTGATGCAGCTGAGTCATTCACAGATTATGGTGATACAGCTGAATTGGAGTCAAGTGATTCTCTAATCTCACTGCTATCTGGCCAGGAAGAATTTGAAGGTAATGATAGAGCAGAAATAATTACAGAATCTCCTTATAAACAAGAATATCTTAAAGTGGGAAGTACAGTAGATGTACAAGTTTCTTTCATTGATGAGCCTGGTGACTTTTGGTGTCAGATGACTAAAAACACACATGAATTGAAGATGCTGATGAGTAAAATACAGGAATATTACAACACACATGATGATCAGTTTCAGCCTGATCAATCTGCTTGTATAGTAAAGTATCCCGAGGATGGCAGATGGTATAGAGCGTTAATACTGGGAAAAATGGTTTTAATGGAAGTGGATGTGTTGTATATTGATTATGGAAATAGAGAGAGAGTATCCATTAGTGATCTACGTGCAATAAGACCAGAGTTTCTCCTTCTCAAGGGTCAGGCATTTAGGTGCAGTCTGTATAACATAATTCAACCCATGGGTCCTGATCCATTCATGTGGAATGAAGATTCAATTGCTGCGTTCCATGAATTTATTGATAATGCTTTAAGCTTGTACATGGAGCTGAAATGCACAGTGTATGCATTGACTATTGTAGAAGATAAAGGACTCTGTAATATTGTGGATTTGAACACCCCATTCCAAAGTGCTTGTCAATTATTAATCGAGCGTGGCTTAGCCAAGTTTGTAGGATCACCTAGTATTCTTGCCCCTTCTGTAAGTCTTTACACTTACTATTATTCAACTCATGATGTGAAAATTGGTAGTGAAGAAGAAATGTATGTGAGTCATGTTGTAAATCCAACAAATTTCTACTGTCTTCTTGGTAGAAACCTGGGTATTCTAGATAAACTTACAGAGAAAGTTAATAAACTGTCTGCTAAGATGCAAGGCTATAATTTTACACATGGTATAGACCCTATCTGTCTTGCAAAATACACAGATAATCGGTGGTATCGTGCTTTAGCGTGGCCTGTACAAAACCGGATTCGGGTTTCATTCGTGGACTACGGGAACAAACTAGATGTTGATAAGAATGATTTGCTTCCTATACCCAACAGTGCAAAAGATGTTAAATTCTTACCCATGCAAGCAATTAAGTGTGGTTTATCAGACATACCAGCTGACTTAGCCCTTGATGTTATGTGGTTTAAAAAAGCTGTGATGGATAAACCTTTAAAAGCTGTAGTAGTTGCAAAGGAGACGGATGGAAAACTGATCGTTGAACTATATGATGGGAACATGCAAATTAATGCAAAAATTAAAGAACAGCTTTGCCTACAGGGTACTAATGAAACAAAAGTAAATGGAAATTCAGGAAGGCAAAAAAATAAGAGTGAAAAGTCAAGCTCTCCTTATTTGGCAAAGAGTGATCATGAGGCTCTCAAAAGCTGCATAGTTGAAGATCAAAATGAAGACTGTGAAATTGAAAAGTTAACTGGATCTGTTTGCAAGCAGGGCAGATGGAAGAATAGGGCTGAAGTCACTTCACAGACTGATGAAACAAGATTAAAAAAATGTATTGCCAACAAAATAGCTGCAATGCAGACAAAAGAATCTTCAGATATAGGGTCCAATGGAGAAATGGGGAAACATAAATTTGGAGGGTCTGTTGAAAGCACTAACTTAATTACAACATGGCCTAAGGTGATGCATGTTCCTCCATTACTAAATCCTGGATTTAAAAGTGGAGTATATGTTTCACACATTATCAGTCCATCTCATTTTTTTGTTCAGCTTTCGGAAAATGAAGATAGGATAAAAATAATGGAAAAAAAGTTGAATGTATGTGTTATAAATTGTAGAAATGTTGGAAGCTTTAAGATGGGAGATGTGTGTGCAGTGTTCCCTGAAGATGGCTCTCCATATAGGGCTATAATAACTGAAGCTCACAACGATAAGTTTTCAGTGGAATATATAGATTATGGTAACACAGCAACTGTCGATGCCTCAAAAATCTTCCCTCTTCCAGTTGATTGCTTGGAAGTTCAGCGACTTAGCATACCTTGTTCTCTTGCTGGATTTCGGAATGCAAATTTTAGAGAAAGCAAAGTTATTCTATCTGAGTTTACAAAGAGAACAAATAAAACACAGCTACAATGTGAATTTATCCAACAGTTTGGACAATTGTGGGAGATTCACCTCTATGACAAACAGGGATTGTTGGCTGATAGTTTGAAAGATTCTTTATATAAAAGTGAATTGCAATACTCTCAGCAATTAACTGAATGTCCTGTATTTGATGTTAGGCCTGCTTCAAAGTTCAAGGCATATGTTCTTTCAGTTAATTCTCCCCAGCAATTTTGGTGTCAGTTTAAGACAACAGAGGATGGTGTTTTTATTGAATCACTTGAAAGGAACAAATGTGAACATGAAGGTCAATTAAAAAATGACTTGGCTGTCAAGGCTGGGAATCTATGTATGGTAAAAAGTAAAACTCACCATAACTGGGCTACTTGTGAAATAGTGCAAGTTCTTTCTGGAACTGTTGAAGTACTCTTTCTGAAGGAGGGCATTAAGGAAGTTGTGAAATATGAAGACCTAAAAGAAATAACACCTAAATTTGCATTGACTTATGAATGTAAATTGTATGGTTTGGTTCCAGTTGATGGGAATAGCTGGTCTGAACAAGCCACTGAACTCTTTAAAACTTCAGTTTTGCACAAAACTGTAACTGTGAAAGTAATCAGTGTTTCAGAGGATAATGTATTAGAAGTTGCTATATATGAGAACTTGGAAAATATCATGAGAAACAAATTAACTGCTTCAGGGCTAGGTGTTGAGAAATTGAATGAGAGTTTGCCTAACACTATCAACTTTGGACGTTACATCAGAAAAATGCCTTTAATGGGACAAGCTATTGAAGGATATATCACAGCAGTGGAAAGTCCTAGCTATTTCTGGTGCCAATATTCAATGCCTGAAATTCGGATGCTTTCTGAAAAGATGCGTGAAGTTGGAGTATTTGGTATTACAGATAAAGAATTATTTTCCACCATCTCAATTGGTGACAGTTGTGCTTGTAAATATTCTGAAGATGACCTCTGGTACAGGGCTGAAGTAAAAAATATAAATGGCAACATGCTAACATTGCAATATGTCGACTATGGGAATGAAGATGATGTTGAACTAGAGCAGGTTAAAAGGATACCCAAGGAGCTGCTGAAGATTCCTACCCAGTGTTTTCCATGTTCCCTGTTTGGGTATGATTTGTCAAAAGGCTGCTGGAAAGATGGTGCAATGGATGTACTTGTTGAATTTTCAAATCATTTGTTAAATATTTCTGTGATAGAAAATGAGCGTGGAAAAGGAAATGCCTCATTTTTATCACATGTCCAAGTCCAATATGCTGGCGGCATAATTAATGATGTTTTGAGAGACTTATGGATTCCTCATCATGGAAGCGATCAGGTATGTGACAATTCATTAAGTGCTGAGCTGTTAACTCCTGTGCAGTCAACTGCTGGGATCCAGAATGACGAAGATAACTTCATGTGGCCTACACATTTGAAGGGATCAAATAAAGACAGCACTATCATTTTTACACAAAATGAAAACGAGGAAAAAGTAAACTCTAAAATTCTACCTGTACACATAAAGGAGGGAGATTGCATAATTAATGTTCAGTGTATTGAGTTGTCTCCAGTAGTGGATAGTATGACCAATGGAATAGAAGCGCTACATACATCAAAGATGAGTGAACCTTTTGAGCAGTGTTCAGTTATGGCTGAGGGCAATACTAAAAATGTCCATTTAAGCTCTACCAATGAAATGTCTTCAGTACTGAACTGTGTGAATGGAAACACTTCAAACCAGCAACCTGAAGATGCAGATCTTAAGAAGCCACTCTCAGAAGAAGAACCAATCAAAGTGTGTGAAGATTTGCAGGGTTCAGTGCAGTCTATTGATCTGTATGAAGAGATTTTTAAATGCCACAGTGATCAGCTTCTTACTGAGGAGATTGGTGATGATTCTATGACCCGTATTCTCATATCTCATGATGATGATGAGGACTACTATGAAGATCAAAACTTGCCTGAAGCCCAAGTCAACAGCAGCTTAATAGAGGACCAGTTTGTGACAGGTGGGTAAGAAAGCAGTAAGAAAGTAAAATTTCAAAGTTTACTGTAGACTATAAAGCTTAGAAGTATGACTTTAAAACTTAAAAGTAATATGTGACTTTACTAAAATTCTGAAGGTGGCATTAGGAGTAATTCTACAAAGCAAAGCTGGAAATGTACGAATGGGAATTATTTGCATGTGTAGATAATCTTTACTCCTTTAGATCAAGGGTTCCCAACCTGGGGTCTACGAACCCCTCTGTTAATGGTGGAGGTCCATGGTATAAAAAAGGTTGGGAACCCCTGCTTTAGATGCTTTTGAAGCCTCCTCAAAATTGGGAAAGAGGTAACAATTGAGTTTGTGGAGAAGGTTTGAGTATCTGAGGGAAAATATCGAACAATGTGAAGCCAGGTCAATAGGAAGGCTACAATGTGCCTAGACAGAAAATAAAGTGCTGTTTCTTTTTGGTATGGGCAATTATAATGGTGCAGAAAGCCAAAATGGGCCAGTGTGGGAATGGCATAGAGAATTAAGAGTGGTACTTTTCTTTATGCCCAAGTTATCCTGAAGTAAGGAAAGATTCAATAGGTTAGAACTTTATTCCCTAGAAGGAAGAAGATTGAGGGGATATTTGATAGAGGTATACAAAATTGAGGGGTATAAATGGGGTAAATGCAAGCAGGCTTTTTCCGCTGAGGTTTGTGAGACCACAACTGGAGGTACCCAGGTTTTATGTAAGTTTGTTTTACGCTACTTCACTTTTACGAGAGACCTACGTTAGTACCTGTTTTTGCTAACCGAAAGAATTCCGAAGAGGACCTTCACTTTTACAAAAAAAAGCACCCACTTTAAACTGGTCTTTACCCCAAGAAAGACTACCATGACAGTGAAGCCTTGCATGGGCAGGTGTGTGCATATGCGTGTACGTGCCGTTTTTTTTTCTTCAAATCAGTTTTGGCTAAATCTTCCCATTCTGGTAGTTTATATGGTTTGGGGTGGACCAGATAGGCCAAAGGGCCTAGGCTGTACATAAGGTGACTAATGATGTATAAAGTAGTGGTGGAGTTAATGGGTACAAGTGTTGATCAGCCTTACTCCTTTGGGAAAGTAACTTTTTGAGTTTAATCCTGGTGTGTATGCTACTTAGCTTTCTCCCTGACGACCCATGAGTGAGGTTGGTGGGATCCTTCAAGAAGTTTCTCGCCCTTTCTGGGACTATTATTTAAACAAAAATGCAGTGTGTTGGGTTGGAAGAGCTGTAGGTTAACTAACTGCTGCATTGTCTGGAAGAACAGTTTGAGAAGGAAGGGAGGAGGTATAAAGATTGGTGTTACATTTTCAATTGCATGGTGTAAGTACTATAAGGACAGTAGTTGTGGCTCATGGACAAGGGAGTTACAAATAAACACGAGGAAATCTGCAGATGCTGGAAATTCAAACAACACACAAAATGCTGGTAGAACACAGCAGACTAGGCAGCATCTATAGGGAGAAACGCTGTTGACGTTTCAGGCCGAGACCCTTCGTCAGGACTAACCGAAAGGAAAGATAGTAAGAGATTTGAAAGTCGTGGGGGGAGGGGGAAATGTGAAATGATAGGAGAAGACCGGAGGGGGTGGGATGAAGCTAAGAGCTGGAAAGGTGATTGGCGAAAGTGATACAGAGCTGGAGAAGGGAAAGGATCATGGGACGGGAGGCCTCGAGAAAGAAGTGGGGGGGAGCACCAGAGGGAGATGGAGAACAGGCAAACAACTAAGTATGTCAGGGATGGGGTAAGAAGGGGAGGAGGGGCATTAAAGAAAGTTAGAGAAGTCAATGTTTCCATCTCTCATCCATGCCGGGTCTTTACCATTCCCTCCGACCTTCAACTCTCTGAGGCAGGGCGCTCTGTCCTCATTAAGGGCCTCGCCTTTGTCCCCCTTCACCCACACCTCAGTGAGTTCTGCGTACGTCATGACGCTGAACTCTTCTTCTGCTGGCTCTGTCTCCGAGTTTACTTCTTTGACAAGGACTCTCCTACACCCACCGATGACCGCTTCTCCCGTCTTCAACCCTCCTCCTCTTCATGGACACCCGCTCTGGTCTTCTACCTGCTCTGGATCTCTTTATTGCTAATTGCCGACGGGACATCAACCATCTTGACTTCACCACACTCTGTTCCAATTCCAACCTCACTCCTTCCGAATGCTCTGCTCTCCGCTCCCTCCGCACCAATCCCAACCTCACTATAAAACTTGCTGATAAGGTGGGGGAGCTGCTGTTGTCTGGCGTACTGACCTCTACCTGGCCGAGGCACAGCGACAACTCTCTGATACCTCCTCTTATTTACCCCTTGATCATGACCCCACTAAGGAGCACCAGGCCATTGTCTCCTATACCATCACCAACCTTATTAGCGCTGGGGATCTCCCATCCACTGCCACAAACCTCATAGTTCCCACACCCCGCACTTCCCGTTTCTACCTCCTACCCAAAATCCACAAACCTGCCTGTCCAGGTAGATCTATTGTCTCAGCTTGCTCTTGCCCCACTGAACTCATTTCTGCATACCTTGACACTGCCTTATCCCCCTTGTTCAATCTCTTCCCACCTATGTTTGTGACACTTCTCATGCTTTGAATCTTTTCAATGATTTTAAGTTCCCTGGCCCCCTCCGTCTTATTTTCACCATGGACGTCCAGTCCCTATATACCTCCATCCCCCACCGAGATGGTCTCGAAGCTCTTCAGTTTTTTTTGGATTCCAGACCTAACCAAATCCCCTCTACCACCACTCTCCTCCGTCTAGCGGATTGAGTTCTTACTCTCAATAATTTCTCCTTTGGCTCCTCCCACTTCCTCCAAACCAAGGGTGTAGCCATGGGCACCCGTATGGGTCCCAGTTATGCCTGCCTTTTTGTTGGCTTTGTGGAACAGTCCATGTTCCAAGGCTATGCCGGTATCCATCCCCCTCTTTTCCTTCGCTACATCGACGACTGCATTGGCGCTGCCTCTTGCACGTGTGCTGAGCTTGTCGACTTCATTAACTTTGCCTCCAACTTTCACCCTGCCCTCAAATTTACCCGGTCCATTTCCGACACCTCCCTCCCCTTTCTTGATCTTTCTGTCTCCATCTCTGGAGACGGCCTATCTTCTGATATCTACTATAAACCTACAGACTCTCACAGCTACCTGGATTATTCCTCTTCCCACCCTGTTTCTTGCAAAAGGCTATCCCCTTCTCACAATTCCTCCCCTTACCTACCACCCCACCAGCCTCCAGGTCCAACATATAATTCTCTGTAACTTCCGCCACCTCCAACGGGATCCCTCTACCAAACACATTTTTCCCTCCCCCCTCTTTCTGCTTTTTGCAGGAATCGCTCCCTACACGACTCCCTTGTCCACTCGTTCCCCTCCCACCCCCATCCCTTCCCACCGATCTCCCTCCTGGCACTTATCCTTGTAAACGGAACAAGTGCTACACCTGCCCTTACACTTCCTCCCTCACCACCATTCAGGGCCCCAGACAGTCCTTCCAGGTAAGGCAACACTTCACCTGTGAGTCGGCTGGTGTGGTATACTGTGTCTGGTGTTCCCGGTGTGGCCTTTTATAGGTGAGACCGGACGCAGACTGGGAGACCATTTCGCTGAACACCTATGCTTGGTCCGCCAGAAAAGCAGGATCTCCCAGTGGCCACACATTTTAATTCCACATCCCATTCCCATTCTGATATGTCTATCCATGGCCTCCTCTATTGTCAAAATGAATCCAAACTCAGGTTGGAGGAACAACACCTTATATACCGGCTGGGTAGCCTCCAACCTGACGGCATGAACATCGACTTCTCTATCTTCCGTTAATGCCCCTCCTCCCCTTCTTACCCCATCCCTGACATATTTAGTTGTTTGCCTGTTCTTCATCTCCCTCTGGTGCTCCCCCCCTCCTTTCTTTCTCCTGAGGCTTCCTGTCCCATGATCCTTTCCCTCCTCCAGCTCTGTATCACTTTTGCCAATCACCTTTCCAGCTCTTAGCTTCATCCCACCCCCTCTGGTCTTCTCCTATTATTTTGCATTTTCCCCTCCCCCCACGACTTTCAAATCCCTTACTATCTTTCCTTTCAGTTAGTCCTGACAAAGGGTCTAGGCCCGAAACGTCGACAGTGCTTCTCCCTATACATGCTGCCTAGCCTGCTGTGTTCTACCAGCATTTTGTGTGTGTTGATTGAGTTACAGATAAAAGTGCCTTTTGAAATGCTGAAAGGGAATTGGAAGATGTGACTGAAAGCTGGTGGAAAATTGAATTCTGTAATTAGATGATCTCTAAAACTTATCTGTGAGGCAATCCTGATTGTCTTGGTAATAAAATCTAGGATGCAGAGCTGGGCTGAGAAGTAGCTATTGGAGTTCAATCTTGAAAAATGAAGTGATACATTTTGGAAGGCCAAACTTGAAGACATTACAGGGTTAAGGGCAGGATTTTTAATTGTAGGAACAAAGGAGTCTTGGTGTTCACATTTAATAGATCCCTCAAAGCTGCCGCACAAGTTGGTAGGTTGATTAAGAAGTCGTATGGTGTGTTAGCCTTCATTAGTCAGGGAATTGAGTTTGACCGCGAGATGATGTTGCAGCTCTAGAAACATTGAAAACCTACAGCACATTGAACATTGAAAAATACAGGCCCTTCAGCCCACAAAGCTGTGCTGAACATGTCCTTACTATAGAAATTACCTAGGGTTACCCATAGCCCTCTATTTTTCTAGCTCCATGTACCTATCCAGGAGTCTCTTAAAAGACCCTTTTGTATCCGCCTCCAGCACCATCGCTGGCAGCCCATTCCACGCACTCACCACCCTGCTTATAACAACTTACCCCTGACATCTCTGTACCTACTTTCAAGCACCTTTAAAAATGTGTTGTCTCGTGTTAGCCATTTCAGCCCTGGAGAAAAGCCTCTGACTATCCACACGATCAATGTTTCTTACCTTATACACCTCTCATCCTCTGTCACTCCAAGGAAAAAAGGCAGAGTTCACTCAACCTATTCTCATATGACATGCTCCCCAATCCAGGCCACATCCTGGTAAATCTCATCTGCACCCTTTCTATGGCTTCTGCATCCTCCCTGTAGTGAGATGACCAGAACTGAGCACAGTACTCCAAGTGGGATCTGACCAGTGTCCTATATAGCTGCAACTTTACCTCTCAGCTCCTAAACTCAATCCCACGACTGATAAAGGCCAATGCTCCGTATGCCACCTTAACCACAAAGTTAACCTGCACAATAGCTTTGAGTGTCCTACTAACTTGGACCCCAAGATCCTTCTGATCTCACTGCCAAGAGTCTTACCATTACTATTCTGCCATCATATTTGACCTACCAGAATGAACCAGCTCATACTTATCTGGGTTGAACTCCATCTGCCGCCACTTGGCCCAGTTTCATATCCTATCGCTATCCTGCTGTAACCTCTGACTGCCCTCCACACTATCCACAACACCCCCAGCCTTTGTCATCAGCAAATTTACTAACCTATCCCTGCACTTCCTCATCCAGGTCATTTATAAAAATCACTAAGAGTAAGGGTCCCAGAACAGATCCCTGGGGCACCCCACTGGTGACCGACCTCCATGAAGAATATGACACACCTACAACCACTCTTTGCCTTCTGTGGGCAAGCCAGTTCTGGATGTAGAGCTCTGTTAGCTCTGGTTAGACCTCATTTGGCATATTGTTCAATTCTGTCAGCTCATTGCATGAAGGATCTGAAAATTTTAGGAGTACAGTGGCGATTAACCAGGAAGCTGCCCACATCAGAGCGTGTGATTTGAGCAAAGTTGAATGAGCTATGATTTTCTGTTCAAATGAAGGTGAATGAGAGGTGGTTAATAAAGGTGTACAAGATGATAAAAGGCATAGATAGTGGTCAGTCTGAGACTTCTCTGGGTAGAGATGGCTATTATGAGAGTGGGCCTAATTGGAGGAATGTGTAGGGTTGATTGGGGGGGGGGGAATATCACTGTGCAACTATTTTAGTGCATGGAATATGCTGAGGTGATGTTATAAACAGACACACTGGGACATTGAAGAGAATCTTAGATGGACATGTGTGGGAGGGAAGGATTATATAGATCATGGCGTAGAGATTAAAAGTTGACATAAAATTGTGATTTGAAGGGTCTGTACTGCACTGTTCTACGACTGTTGATTATAGTTTAGAATTTTATATTCAGTACACAGAGCTTTCATGAAAAGGTAGGTGATATTGCTAATACTAACATTTTAAAATTAGGCCAAAGACATACTATCAGGAATTAGGTCAGTCAGAGTTCAGGATTGTTGGTTTCCTAATCAGTTAAGTCATCTATTTAGGAATTCTTGGGAGACTGATTTTCAAAGTTCCATGTAATCAAGAAATCCTGACATTTCTCAATTTCTTCTTAATCCCACCCACTATTTTGAAAAACATTGAGGCCATGGTATTTTGGGTTCTACCATAGTAGAAATCTCCCCAATTGTACAGGTCACTATCAATTGCTGTGTTGATTGTGATAATGGTAACAATTATCTTTAAAGTTAAACATGCAGTTTTTGATTGTTTGAATTAATATTTGATTTGTGTCAATCATTTGATCTGATGTTAACAGATGTCAAAACACTTAGTTTTTGCTTTTTATCTCATTGCCATATAAGCCCTGTTGTCTTTAAATAGCACCGTCTTGTGTTTTCATCGAAACATAGAAAAACTACAGCACAGACCAGGCCCTTTGGCCTACAGTGCTGTGCTGAACTTGCACAGGCAGTCCCTGGGTTACGAACAAGTTCAGTTCCTGAGTCCGTCTTTAAGTCAGATTTGTACGTAAGTCGGAACAAGTACATCCGGTATTATTTAGCGTGCGTTAGTCAAACGTTTGCCTTAGTATATAGTATAGTTTACCTTTCTATAAATATAAAACACTTAAGAAATGTACTTTGTATGTATTCTAATAATTAAGCCACTGAGTTGCTTATTAATAATTGTAGCTTTCATCAGGGCAGGGCCTTTCACATGCTCCATTATTCTCACTTTATCCTTTAAAATTGTTCTGATCATTGACCGACTGTAGCCTAGCACTTTTCCAATGACTGATGATGTTTCACCTCTTTCCAGACGCTTAATTATTTCCACTTTATTTTTAATCATGATCGCTTCCTGTCAACGGAACAGAAACACTGCAGGTGTCGGGTCCCGACCTTCGCCAGCTCCTGAGGTCCGCTGGGTCCTAAGGACCACCGCACTAAATTCCCCGTGTCCTGAAGTCCACCACACTAAGGTTAAATGGGACAAGTGGGGGCTGTGTTGGGTTTGGGTATTTGATCTTCCACAATATTCCGCATGGGAACTTAAACTGGAGGTGGCGGTGTTTTTTACGAGGTCGAGTTGCGAGCTCGACATCAACCCGGCACGGATAGTATGGGAGTCACTGGATCGACATCAACCCGGCACGGGAGTGGTTTGTCACTGGATTGAACTCGGGAACCTCTGTTCTCGAGCCCAGTGCTGATCTCACTGTGCCACCAGCTGACTGGAACGGGGGGTGGGGTCAGGGTGAATCTTGCTAAGAAAATTTTAAGCTAAACATAAAGTGACACACTTAACACTGTGTCAACAGCAACGAATTAAAATGCTGGATGGCGTTGTGATCAGAATTAAAATGGCGGATGATGTTCTCCTTCGGTTTATAAGTACGAGTCGTCCATAAGTAGGATGTTCATAACTCGGGGTCTACCTGTACTTCAGAAATTACCTTGGGTTACCCGTAGCCCTTTATTTTTCTAAGCTCCATATACCTATCCATAAGTCTCTTAAAAAGACTATCTGCCTCCACCACCATCGCCGGCAGCCCATTCCATGCACTCGTCACGCTGTTTTAAAAAAAAAATTAACCCTGACATCTCCTGTGCACCTGCCTCCAAGCACCTTAAAACTATGCCCTTTTGTGATGGTCATTTCCACCCTAGGGGGAAAAACCTCTGACTATCCACATGATCAATGCTTCATCATCTTTACCTTTACCAGTTTTTTTGTTTGTTTCTCTAACTTGGTTTCCTTGAAATTTCTAGTTGTCTGTATTGAATTATCAACCTGAAGTGTGTGGAGTTTGAAGATCTGAACCCATGATAGTGAGGTTCAAGTTTTCAGACTTGGTATGACTTTACACAAATGGATTACTGAATTGAAAATACCTGACTGGCTGCATCACTGCCTGGTATGGGAACTGTACCTCCCTTAATCACAGAATTCTGCAGAGAGTGGTGTGGACAGCCCAACACATCTGTAGTTGTGAACTTCCCATGATTCAGGACATTCAGAAAGTCAGGTGTGTAAAATGGGCGTGAAGGATCATTGGGGACCCACGTCACTCCAACCACGATCTATTGCAGCTGCTACTATCTTGGAAATGGTACCACAGCATAAAAGCCAGGACCAAAAGGCTCTGGGACAGCTTCTTCCACCAGGCCATCATTCTGATTAACCCATGCTGAATTGAGTGTATTCTATGTTATATTGATTGTTCATTGTAAATACTGTGATTGCACATTTAGATGGAGATGTAATGTGAAGATTTTTACTTGTATGTGAAGGATATAAGAAATAGTTTTTCATCATTTTAACAGACATTGGGATGAATATCTGCTTGGAAGAAGAAAGCAAAATTCTATCTGGTGAAAGTCTTGAAGTGATGAATGAAGGTATATAACTTCATGACCCTGTGGAAAACTGGAAGTTTAAGATATGACAGTTTAAAATAAAGTACAAGTCAGATCTGGTAAAAGCATGAATAAATTGCTTTATATTTACTGAATCAGATTAATTGTTAAGAGATCATTGTTAGGATTTTAGACATAACAGTAATGGATCTGGGCAGTTTGTCTGTTCTGTTGACAACATCACTGGAGATATTTTGTACTACAGTTGATTTTTAAGCTTGTGTTTACACCACAGTTGTATTTTGGGTGTGCAGCATTTATCGTAAAGTTGGTAGAATTTATTTAAACATTCTCAAGGATCTATTCATGTTGTAGAGTACATGGGTACTTGTTCACATGGTGCTTTTTTTTGCAGGAAAACACAAAGATTTTGAAAAAAATGAGAACAAAAGTATTCTGTTAGATGATCCTTTATCTGCAACAGGTGATAGCAACACTGTACAAGGTATGAAACATTTCTTGTATGTATTGTAATGAAATGTAACTTGTCATTGTACTGTATGTATATTTTGGTAAATTATAAGTCGTGATCTTATTTGAAAATTGTTTTTAAATATTAAGGAGTTTTTAAACATTTTTCCATTCCAGCTTTTGTTATATCTTAATCTTATAAATTTTTTCCAAATATTGCAAAAGAGACCTTTGGCAGAGAAGGTAGGAAACTTGATCTTGTTCTGATGTGATATTTGAGATAGCTGTTGAAATTGGGAAATGACTTAGTGCGATAATTGTATCCATTCTGCCTGAATTTGGCAGTACTTCGGTTCAGGAAAGGTCTGTATGGTTAATTTCATTCTTCACATTTTCTCAAATAAATTGATCTTGGCTGTATCCAGTGTTGATCTTGTGTTAGAAGATAATTCAGTTATCTACAAAAATGCTGATTTTAAAAAAGCTGTTTGTTTCAACATTGTTTCAGTATTTCTGGTAGAGACAAAGATATTTCAATTCCATTGGCTTTGGCATTAATTTGGTTTAAAAACCCACCAAGCTGTATTCTCCCATATCTTTTTGTTGTAGAAACATAGAAAGCCTACAGCACAATACAGGCCCTTTGACCCACAAAGCTGTGTCTAATATGTCCTCACTGTATAAATTACCTAGGGTTATCCATAGCCCTCTATTTCTCTAAGCTCCGTGTACCTGTCCAGGAGATTCTTAAAAGACCCTATCATATCTGCTTCCACCACCATTGCCAACAGCCCATTCCATGCACTCAACACTTTCTTTAAAAAAACAACTTAACCCTGACATCTCCTCTGTATCTACTTCCAGGCATCTTTAAAAATGTGCCCTTTCGTGTTAGCCACTTCAGCCTTGGGTGGGGGGGGGGGGGGCCTCTGACTATCCACACAATGAATGCCTCTCATGATCTTGTACACCTCTATCTGGTTACCTCATGCTCTGTTGCTCCAAGGAGAAAAGGCCAAGTCCACTCAACCTATGATAATTAAAGAGGTGGAAGTACTAGCACTTTTAAGAAATTTAAAAGTGGATAAATCTCCGGGTCCTGACAGGATATTCCCCAGGACCTTGAGGGAAGTTTGTGTAGAGATAGCAGGAGCTCTGATGGAGATCTTTCAGATGTCATTAGAAACAGGGATTGTGCCAGACGATTGGCGTATTGCTCATGTGGTTCCATTGTTTAAAAAGGGTTCTAGAAGTAAGCCTAGCAATTATAGACCTGTCAGTTTGACATCAGTGGTGGGTAAATTAATGGAAAGTATTCTTAGAGATAGTATTTATAATTATCTGGATAGACAGGATCTGATTAGGAGTAGCCAGCATGGATTTGTGCGTGGAAGGTCATGTTTGACAAATCTTAGTGAATTTTTTGAAGAAGTTACGAGGAATGTTGACGAGGGTAAGGCAGTGGATGTAGTCTATATGGACTTCAGCAAGGCCTTTGACAAAGTTCCACATGAAAGGTTAATTAAGAAGGTTCAGTCGTTGGGTGTTAATGCTGGAGTAATAAAATGGATTCAACAGAGGCTAGATGGGAGATGCCAGGGAGTAGTGGTGGATAATTGTTTATCGGGATGGAGGCCAGTGACTAGCGGGGTGCCTCAGGGATCTGTTCTGGGCCCAATGTTGTTTGTAATGTACATAAATGATCTGGATGATGGGGTGGTAAATTGGATTAGTAAGTATGCCGATGATACTAAGGTAGGAGGTGTTGTGGATAATGAGGTGGGTTTTCAAAGCTTGCAGGGAGATTTATGCCGGTTAGAAGAATGGGCTGAACGTTGGCAGATGGGGTTTAATGCTGAGAAGTGTGAGGTTCTACATTTTGGCAGGAATAATCCAAATAGAACATACAGGGTAAATGGTAGGGCATTGAGGAATGCAGTGGAACAGAGAGATCTAGGAATAACAGTGCATAGTTCCCTGAAGGTGGAGTCTCATGTAGATAGGGTGGTGAAGAAGGCTTTTGGAACGCTGGCCTTTATAAATCAGACCATTGAGTACAGAAGTTGGGATGTAATGTTAAAATTGTACAAGGCATTGATAAGGCCAAATTTGGAATATTGTGTACAGTTCTGGTCACCGAATTATAGGAAAGATATCAATAAATTAGAGAGAGTGCAAAGACGATTTACTAGGATGTTACCTGGGTTTCAGCACTTAAGTTACAGAGAAAGGTTGAACAAGTTAGGTCTCTATTCATTGGAGCGTAGAAGGTTGAGGGGGGATTTGATCGAGGTATTTAAAATTTTGAGAGGGATAGATAGAGTTGACGTGAATAGGTTGTTTCCATTGAGAGTAGGGGAGATTCAAACGAGAGGACATGATTTGAGAGTTGGGGGCAGAAGTTTAAGGGAAACACGGGGTATTTCTTTACTCAGAGAGTGATAGCTGTGTGGAATGAGCTTCCTGTAGAAGTAGTAGAGGCCAGTTCAGTTGTGTCATTTAAGGTAAAATTGGATAGGTATATGGACAGGAAAGGAGTGGAGGGTTATGGGCTGAGTGCAGGTAGGTGGGACTGGGTGAGATTAAGAGTTCAGCACGGACTAGGAGGGCTAAGATGGCCTGTTTCCGTGCTGTGATTGCTATATGGTTATTCTCATAAGGTATGTTTCCCAATGCAGGCTACATCCTCGTGAATCTCCTCTGCACCCTTTCTATGGTTTCCATATCCTTCCTGTAGTGAGGTGACTAGAACTGAGTACAGTACTCCCAAGTGGGGTCTGACCAGGGTCCTGTATAGCAGCAACATTAACTCTTGGCTCCTAAACTCAATCCCACGATTGATAAAGGCTAATGGACTGTATGATGCCTTAACCATAGAGTCAACCTGCGTAGTAACTTTGAGAGTTCAGTGGACTCAGACTCCAAGATCCCTCTGATCCTCCACACTGCCAAGTGTCTTGCCATTAATACTATATTCTTGCATCATGTTTAACCCAGCAAAATGAATCCCCTCACACTTATCTGGGTTGAACTCCATCTGCCACTTCTCAGCCCAGTTTTGCATCCTATTGATGTCCTGCTGTAACCTCTGACAAATCTCCACACCAGCCACAATACCTCGACGTTTGTGTCGTCAGCAAATTTACTAACCCATCCCTGCACTTCCTCATCCTGTCATTTATAAAAATCACAAAAAGTAAGGGTTGCAGAAAAGATCCCTGAGGCACTCCACTGGTCACTGCCCTCCATGCAGAATATGACCATCTACACCCACTCTTTGCTTTCTGGATCCACAAAGCAAGCTAATTCTAGATCCACAAAGCAATGTCCCCTTGGATCCCATGCCTCCTTACTTTCTTAATAAGCCTTGCATGATGGGGTATCTTATCACATGTCTTGCTGAAATCCATATACACTAAATCTACTGCTCTATCCTCGTCAATATGTTTAGTCACATCCTCAAAAAATTCAATCAGGCTCCCAAGGTACGACCTGCCTTTGACAAAGCTGTGCTGACTATTCCTAATGATATTATGCCTGTCCAAATGCTCATAAATCCTGCTTCTCAGGATCGTTTCCTTTTCCAGTAAAACTCACTGGTCTGTAATGTCCTGGGCTATCTCTACTCCCTTTCTTGAATAAGGGAACAACATCTGCAGCCCTCCAATCCTCTAGAATATTGGTCACCAACCTTTTTAAGCCCAAGATCCCCTACCTCGGCCTTAGTTCAAGGCAAAATCGACCCCAGAGCAATTAGTTACATGCATGTGCACCAGAGCAGAAAAGACTGGAAGTAAAACCCCGCAACCTGGAAATAGAAATAATGTATGAACACCAGGGGTCCCCACCCTTTTATGCACTGTGGACCGGTTTAATATTGACAATATTCTTGCAGACCGGCCAATGGTGTGGGAGGGGGGGGTGTTAAACATGACAGGAATACAGCGATACTCGAAGCAGGTTCCTTATGTCCAGTCTATTCCGCAATTTCGTGGCACTCGGCATTTAGCTTCTGTCCTGCGCTGCTCACAAAACTCAACGCTTTTGTCTTTAAGTGCTGGGTGCTTTGACTCAAGGTACTGAAGCAGTTTTGAGGGCTTCATTGCCTCGTCAGCCTCCCACCCGCCAGACGCCTTTGCCAGGTGCGGTTGGTCGTGGGTCGGGTGAAAGGACAAGGTCAAGGGCAGGTGGTCCCCATACGGGTGGGGGGGGGGGGGGTGGCGGTAGCAATCCGAAGAGAGCGAGCGAGGAGTGTAACGGAGCGGCCCCCCCCCCCCCCCCCACTATAGGATCTATCGGCCAACAGAAGTTTGTTTCAGTAGATTGCAGCGAGGTAACTGCTCTGATACTTGCGAAATGGTGCGTCCGAATTAGGTCGTCTGTGAATATTTTAGCACTGGGTTCCCCACAAACATTCGGTGTGCTAAACAGGCTTGGAGGCAGCGCTTCAGGCCATTAGCAATGGTGCTTCCCACTTTCTGCCCGAGGCCAACCAGTTATCCCCGGCGCGAGGGTATCACTGTGTTTAGGCAACTGATGACCTCGCGTGGGTTCAAGTTCAACAGTGGCCGTGACAGGGAGTGAGGAAGAATGCAGCTGACTCATTGTTTCCTCCTGGCCCGGTGGTTGAGGACCACTGAAGTACACTGTGTAGGGCGGGCGTGCTAGACGCATGTGCACTGGGCAGAAAGAATGGAAGTAAAACTGAGCAACCCGAAAACAATCTCTCAACAGTATTTGTGTTTCTATTTTACTTTTTTTCGCGATCTACTGGGAAAGTCTCAAAGATCGACGGGTTGGGTTCCTAGAACCTATCCTGTCCCCATTGATGATGCAAAGATTATTGCTAGAGGCTCCCACAGTAGCCTGGGGTATATTTCATCTGGACCTGGTGACTTATCCAACTTGATGCTTTCCAAAAGCTCCAGCACATCCTCCTTCTTAATATCTGTGTGTTCAAGCTTTTTAGTCCACTATAATTGCCAAGATTCTTTTCTGTAGTGAGTACTGAAGCAAAGTATTCATTAAGTACCTCAGCTATCTCCTCTGGTTCCATACACACTTTTCCACTGTCTCTTGATTGCTCCTATTCTCTCTTGTCCTCTTGCTCTTCACATACTTGTACAATGCCTTAGGGTTTTCCTTAATCTTTCTTTTTCAATCTTTTTATTGATTTTCACATATACACAAAAAAAAATAACATAGTAATAAGTAAATTATAAATACAATAGACTTGAAATCACATTGATAATAAGATAATAATATCCTACTAAACATCAACAAAAGAAAATACCTTAATCAAGTCCACATGATTATATGAAAAAAAAACAAATAACCATTAAAAAAGAAAAAAAAAATATTAAAAAATATGTGAGAAAAAATATATATTAAAAAAAAATAAAACACTAAACTAAACTAACATAGGCAATAATAACAGTTTACAAGTATAAGATAGTGTCAAAGAACTCCGGAACTCCATACCTGAACATGAATAAGCAGAAAGGTCTGGAAAAGGCCAAATTAATTCATATGAAAATGTCGAATAAACGGTCTCCAAGTTTCTTCAAATTTAATTGATGAGTCAAAAATAGTGCTTCTAATTTTTTCCAAACTCAGATAAGAAATAGTTTGAGAAAGCCACTGAAATGTAGTAGGAGGATTTACTTCTTTCCAATTTTGTAGTATAGACCTTCTGGCCATTAATGTTACAAAAGCAATCATTCATCTGATTGAGGGGGAAAACTGATTGCCATCTTCATTTGGTATGCCAAAAATTGCAGTAATAAAATGAGGTTGTAAATCTATATTCCAAATTGAGGAAATAGTAGTAAATATATCCTTCCAATAATTATGTAAAGTGGGACATGACCAAAACATATGGGTCAATGAGGCCACTGCTAAATGACATCTGTCACATAGAGGGTTAATATGAGAATAGAATCGAGCAAGTTTATCTTTAGACATATGAGCTCTATGTACAATTTTAAATTGTATTAAAGCATGTTTAGCACATATAGAAGAAGAATTAACCATTTGCAAAATTTTTTCCCATTTATCTGTTGATATGTTGTATTGAAGTTCTTTTTCCCATTCTTGTTTAATTCTAACTGATATTTCTGGTTGTATCTTCATAATCATATTATAAATAAAAGCTACTAATCCCTTCTGACAAGGATTTAAGGTAAAGATCAAATCTGTAGTGTCCATCAAAGTTGAATTAGGAAAAGATGGTAAAACTTTATGTAAAAAATTTCTAATTTGTAAATATCTGAAAAAATTAGATTTAGGTAATTCAAATTTATTAGAAAGTTGATCAAATGACATCAAAGTATCTTCAAAAAAGAGATCACGAAAACATTTTATACCTTTCCTTTTCCATATGTTAAAAGCTTGATCTGTCCAGGAAGGTTTGAAAAAGAAATTAAATAAGATAGGGCTATCAAGAACAAAGTTTTTCAAAATAAAAAACTTACGAAATTGAAACCAAATTCGTAATGTATGTTTAATAACAGGATTAAATATTTGTTTATTAAATTTAACTAAATCCGCAGGAAGACAAGAACCAAGAACAGAGAATAGAGAATATCCCTTTACCTCATTACATTCCAAATTTACCCACTGTGGGCACAGTGGTGAATCCAAATCTAATTTCCAATACAATAAATTACGAATATTATTTGCCCAATAATAAAATCTAAAATTAGGTAAAGCTAAACCACCATCTTTTTTTGATTTTTGTAATTGCTTTTTACTTAACCTAGGGTTTTTATTTTGCCACACAAATGAAGAAATTTTTGAATCAATGTTATCAAAAAAAGATTTAGGAATAAAAACTGGTAGGGCTTGAAATAAATATAAAAATTTCGGTAAAATCATCATTTTGACAGCATTAATCCGACCAATTAATGATAAAAACAAGGGAGACCATCTTGTAGTAAGTTGATGAATTTGATGAAGCATAGGTAAAAAATTCATTCTAAATAAATCTTTATATTTCTTGGTAATTTTTATACCTAGATAAGTGAAGTTATCAGTAACAACTTTAAATGGTGTCCTATCAGTCAATAAAGTTTGTGCATTTAAAGGAAATAATTCACTCTTATCTAAATTTAGTTTATAACCAGAAAAAGTACCAAATTGAACCAACAAGGATAAAATAGCAGGAATAGACCTATCAGGGTCAGAAATATATAACAGCAAATCATCAGCATAAAGAGATAATTTATATAACTTCTCATTACGGGTAATACCAAAAATATTAGGAGATTCACGAATAGCAATAGCTAAAGGTTCTAATGCAATATTAAATAATAAAGGACTTAAGGGACAACCTTGTCTCGTACCACGAGATAATTGAAAAAAAGAGGATCTGTGGTTATTCGTAAAAACAGAAGCAACAGGTTTATGATATATTAATTTAATCCATGATATAAAATTAGGACTAAAATTAAAATTTCTCAATGTATTAAATAAATATATCCATTCAACTCTATCAAAAGCTTTTTCAGCATCTAATGAAATAACACATTCTGGGATTGTGGGTGGTGAAGTATGAATTATATTAATCAATTTTCTAATATTAAAAAAGGAATACCGATTCCTCATAAAACCAGTTTGATCTTCTGAAATAATCTGAGACAGTACTTTTTCTAATCTAATAGCTAAAATTTTTGTAAGAATCTTAGAATCTACATTTAATAATGATATAGGGCGATAAGATGTACATAAAGTAGGATCTTTATCTTTTTTAAGAATTAGAGAAATATTAGCTTCATAAAAAGATTGAGGTAATCTCTTCTTAGCAAACGCATCATTAAAAATTTCACATAACCAAGGAGAAAGCAAAGAAGAAAAAGTTTTAAAAAATTCTACTATATAACCATCAGGACCAGGAGCTTTCCCTGAGTTCATTGATGAAATAGCCTCTCCTATTTCCACTATAGAAATAGGAGCATCTAACAGACTATGATCTTCATCAGTCAGTTTAGGAATATTCAAATTGTTAAAAAAATTATCTATCATGGACTGGTCACCATCAAATTCTGAATGATATAAAGATTTATAAAAATCTTGAAAGGTATTATTAATTTCTTTATGATCAGTAGTTAAATTACCGTCTGATTTGCGAATTTTAATAATTTGTCGCTTAGTCGAGATAGCCTTTAATTGATTAGCTAACAGTTTACCAGTACGGTCACTATGAATATAAAATTGAGCCCTGGTCCTAATTAATTGATTTTCAATTGAAGAAGATAATAGTAAACTATGTTCCATTTGAAGCTCAACTCTCTTCTTATAAAGTTCTTTGGTAGGAGTCACGGAATAAATCTTATCAATTTCCTTAATTTTATCCACCAATAAAGCAATATCTAAATATCTTTGTTTTCTTTTACCAACAGAATATGAGATAATTTGACCACGAATAAAAGCCTTAAAAGAGTCCCAAAGTATTCCTCTGTCGATTTCTTCAGTACAGTTTGTAGAAAAGAACAAGTCAATTTGCTGTTTTATATAAGTAATAAATTCTGGGTCTTGAAGCAAAGTAGCGTTAAGTCTCCAAGATCTGGTGTTATTGAAATAGTCCGAAATCTTAATAGATAACTTCAAAGGTGCATGATCCAAAATAGTAATAGAATCATATTTACAATCAATAACATCCGTTAATAACCGATGATCAATAAGAAAATAGTCAATTCTAGAGTAGCTATGATATACATGTGAAAAAAAAGAAAATTCTTTATCTTTAGGGTTCAAAAACCGCCATATTTCTGTAATTCCCGAGTCAACCAAAAATGAATTAATAAGTAGGGCTGATCTATTCGGAAGAGTGCGAATAGGTTTAGATCTATCCATCGAAGGATTCAAACAACAATTAAAATCTCCACCCATTATCAACATATATTCATCTAGATTAGGAAGAGAGGTAAATAAACGTCTAAAAAATTCAGGGCAATCAAAGTTTGGAGCATAAATATTAACTAGAACAACTTTCCGATGGAAAAGTAAACCAGTTATCAACAAAAATCTACCCTGTGGGTCAGAGATAATTTCATGATGTGTAAACGATATTGAGGGATCTATAAAAATAGACACACCCCTAATTTTGGCGGTACAATTCGAATGAAATTGTTGACCCTTCCAGAACCTAAAAAAATGTTGATTATCCTCCCTCCTGATATGGGTCTCCTGTGCAAAGATAATATTAGCATTCAGTCTATGGAATACTTTAAATATTTTTTTGCGTTTAATCGGATGATTTAAACCATTAGTATTCCAGGAGATAAAGTTAACAGATCTATCCATCATACCAATATTAATTGTGTGTATCATAAAAGGTTAAAAAGACACATAACCCACAATTCAGGAAGGAGGAAAATTGATTCAGGAGCAGCCGGAGAACATGACACCTCAACAATATTAGTAATTTAAAGTCGGCCCATAAACTAAAAGCAAAAAAATAAAAAGCAAAAGCGTGAAAAAAGATCCCTACCCCCTCCCCCACCCTTCGAAAAAAAGCCAAGCGGCAGGCGCATAATCTAATACTAATATTACCCCCATTTCAAGATGGCAGCTCTATAAAAAAAAAGATTAGAAGAAAACTATATATCACCCAAATTAAAATATAGAGTTGCAAAAAAAAATATATATATCAATCAGAATAATAAAAAAAAACTAATATAATACAACAATCATTAATAAAAAAAAGGTATAAACGTCAAAATTTAAAAGTGTAGTATACCTTTAAAAAAAAATCCCATATTCAAATACAAGATGACGTTTCAAGAGCAAAGACTTATGGGAAGAAGAAACGCCATTTTGAAAAAACCATATTACTAAATACAAATGTGAGTTCAGCAATCTGTTAAAAGACAAAATAACATTTAAAAAGAAAGGGATATAGTACAGTACAGCATATATATAAAAAAAACTAAAAGTCCAAAACATTCGTCCCATATCTGAGTACAGGCAAACAGATAAATGCTTGTAAAAAACAGAATCTTACGGGAAAAATAAACAACTTAAAAAAAAAGATAAATCATTAATGCAAAATATAAACGTATATAACCAAAACAGAAAGAAAAAAAAGAATATTATCAAAATTAAAAAAAAAACATCTATAAACAATGAAGCTAGTAAAGAAAAACCGAACCCATAGATCAAAAAATAAAAAGTTATAACCCAACTTCATAGGTTAAAACTTAAAATAGAAAGATATCCTCTCTCCGAAAAATCTTCCACATAACACATAGTTCAAGTTGCAGTAGAAGATCGAAATTCTCCAACAAATTTCTTCGCTTCTTCCAGAGTGTTGAAAAATCGTTGACTGTTGTCGGGCAGCACAATTCTAAGCTTCGCTGGATACATTAAAGCTTGTTTAAGTCCGATCGAATGAATCTCTGCCATCACTGGTTTAAAAGCGATCCTGGCTCTCATTACTTCAAAAGAATAATCCTCGACTATTCGAAACTGAAAGTTTTTGTAGGAAATCATACCTTTTTTACGAGCTAATCGAATTAGAAGCTCTTTCTCACGAGGATAATGAAGGCGAACAATCACCGCTCGTGGTTTATCAGGCACAGACGAAAACCTCGCAACTCTGTGAGCGCGGTCGATAACAGGTTTAGTTTGCAAACCTTCATCACCGAAAATTTCCCATAGTAAATTAGAGAAAAATTCAGTTAAATCACCGGACTCAACTTTTTCGGGAAACCCGATAATACGCAAGTTCTGTCTGTGAGATCGATTTTCGAGATCAGAAATTTTAAACTTATACTGATCTACAGTCTTAAGAGTCGATTGTACCTTCTTATCCAACACTTCAATTGTACGTACTTTTTCAACAATTAATTTTTCAAGAGTCGCCAACTTATCTTCATGCCGCTGAATAACCGATGCCTGCGACTGAAACTTAGTATCAAGCGATTTAACAGCTCCTTCAAGTTCAGACATTTTCGTGGTAAACGTGTTTTCCAAACTTGCCATTTTACTTTCCAAGGGTTTTCCTTAATCTTGTCCACCAAGGCCTTCTCATGGCTCCTTCTGGCTCTTCTGATTTCTTTCTTAAGCTCCTTCCTGCTAGCCTTATAATCTTCTAGATCTCTATTATTACCTAGTTTTTTGAACCTTTTGTTAACTTTTCTTCTTGACTAGATTTACAATAGCCTTTGTACACCATGGTTCCTGTACCCTACCATCCTTTCCCTGTCTCATTGGAACGTACCTATGCAGAACCCCACGCAAATATCCCCTGAACATTTGCCACATTTCTGCCTTACATTTCCCTGAGAACATCTCTTCCCAATTTATGCTTCCAAGTTCCTGCCTGATAGCCTCATATTTCCCCTTACTCCATTTAAACACTTCCCTAACTTGTCTTTTCCTATCTCTCTCCAGTGCTATGGTAAAGGAGATAGAATTGTGATCATTATTTCCAAAATGCTCTCCCACTGAGAGATCTGACACCTGACCAGGTTATCTCCCAATACCACATCAAGTACAGCCTCTCCTCTTATAGGCTTATCTACATATTGTGTCAAGAAACTTTACTGGACACACCTAACAAGCTCCACGCCATCTAAAACCCCTTGCTCTCGGGAGATGCCAATCAATATTTGGG
Organism: Hypanus sabinus; assembly: GCF_030144855.1. Classification (NCBI taxonomy): domain Eukaryota; kingdom Metazoa; phylum Chordata; class Chondrichthyes; order Myliobatiformes; family Dasyatidae; genus Hypanus; species Hypanus sabinus. The sequence continues at coordinate 49,863,184 of NC_082715.1, forward strand.
AAGTTAAAATCTCCCATCAAGACAACCCTGTTATTATTACACCCTTCCAGAATCTGTCTCCCTATCTGCTCCTCAATGTTCCTGTTACTATTGGGTGGTCCATTTTATTAAAAAAAAACACCCAGTCGTGTTATTGACCCCTTCCTGTTCCTAACTTCCACCCACAGAGACTCCATAGACAATCCCTCCATGACTTCCTCCTTTTCTGCAGCTGTGACACTATCTCTGATCATCAGTGGCATACTCCCACTTCTTCTGCCTCCCTCCCTGTTCTTTCTGAAACATCTATAGCTTGGCACTCTAAGTAACCATTCCTGCCCCTGAGCTAGCCAAGTCTCTGTAACGGCCACAACATCAGAGCGCCAAGTACTGATCCACACTCTTAGCTCATCCTCTTTATAATACTCCTTGCATTAAAATCGGTCTGAGCGCATCCCTTCTCTATTACCTTCCTATCCTCCCTCTCGCACTGTCTACAGGCTTTCTCTAATTGTGAGCCTACTGCTTCTTCCTCAGTCTCTTCAGTTCGGTTCCCACCACCCCCCAGCAATTCTAGTTTAAAGTTTCCCCTATAGCTGTAGGTAGTAATCCCGAGATTACTACCTTTGAGGTCCTGCTTCTCAGCTTCCTTCTGAACCTATGTTTGGTTACATCTGCCAAATTAATGGAACTGTATTGGATTTGTATATCTAAATTTGCCTTCAAGTGTAAAAGGTCCAAGCAACTTGGCTTGCACCTGGGTAATGTCCATTGCAGTCTTGAAATAAGACTTTGGTATTGACTGGGACATAAGTGAAGTATCTGTAAAGTATTTCTGAAGTAAACAAAAGTTGTGTGGAGCTTTGCCTCTCAATAGTTGAGGTTTTATTTATATTTCCTTAACGTAGAAGGGCGTATTTGCCCATTGATTCTATGCCACATTCTTGTTTCTCCATCTGCCCCCCCCATCCCTCCAGTGGCCTATTATTTCATAGTGGTCATACTGACTCATTTTACACATCATCAAGTGAAAGACTTCACATAAATAGCACAGAAGGTTAAGATTATGTGAGTTGCAGGTGTGATGCACAAACTTCATTGGTTGAACTGCTCTGCTGTCCTAACACGTTAAGGATAAAAGTGAATTTAAAAATACATTTTTTCAAAGTTTAAATTAGCATCATAGATTTATAAAACACAAAATTGCAATTTTCTCCTCCAGGAACTTCTATCATATACTAGATTTGGCTATTGTTGAATTGCAACAACAAAATGTAGAGACTGGACATATCCAGATATGCTGCTGAATTTCAAATGGAAACCAGTGAAGGAACAAGCACTTATTGCCAGCTTGTTGGAAATTTAGTTTTGCCTCATGTAAATTTAGGATTAAAAAGTATGGTTGAATGCTAGCTTCTTTTTGAAACTGACTGATTGGTAGTCACAGCTAGATAAGAGCTACCTTTCTTATTGGTCTGGTTGAGTAGCTGTAAAGCAAAAGCTACAATGTTCTGGAAGGACTGGTATGAAATTGACTAGATATGTATGATGTAATGAATTGCAAGTCTTAGCTAAGTATTTTGGAGAAATTGAAGCTTTGTTGGATGTGTTTCTAGAATTGTACTATTGAATCATGACCTTGATTTAATGACGTTGAAGCATTTGATACTTCGAACATTCACTTTGAGCTGCATTTCAAATTGATTATAATTCTTGGTTAATTATTACTAACAACTTATTAAAACAAGATAGAATCATAGTGCAATAAAGCTGACAAACAGCCTAACTGAGATAGTCCCTAAACCTTTTCTATCCATGTAACTGTTTTTAAAATGTAGTTCTATTTGGATCTACCACTTCCTCTGGTAGTTTGATTGATGTAATCATCGCCCTCTACAGGGTTTCCCAGCCTGAGGTCCACAGGCCTCTCAGTTAATGGTAGGGGTCTATGGCATTAAAAAAGGGTTGGGAACCCCTTCTCTAAAAGAACTTTACTCTTGGATTCTCAAATTTTTCGCCTTTCCCTTTGAACCTATTGCAAAAGTTTTGAGCTCCCCAACCCAAGGAAAGATGCTTTGGCTAATTGCCCTATCTATGCCCCTCATAATTTTATAAACCTAAGGTCATCCCTCAGCATCTCGCACTTATTTAGCATTTCTGAATAACCTAAACCTTATAGGCCCAGTAACAACATAATCATTTTAGCACACTGTAGTACTGGATGAGTTGAGCTGAAGGTCTTGTTTCCATGTTTTATTGTGCTATGGTTCTGCCTTTGTAGTAATTAACAGAGAACACTCCCCAAGGCTCTACCATTCACTGAAAGTCCAACACTGATTTGTCTCACCAAATACAGCATCTCTCACCTTTTGGTGCTTTCCATTATGAACTCTTGTTCCCTTTATTACTTGCTGCCATAAGGGACCCAGAGTCTTTACCAAAGCAGTGATTCACTTGCACTTCCACTCTGGAGCACTGCATGTGTTTCTGCTCTTTAAAAGTTTGCAGTGCATGCTGTATGGTGAGGAGTGATTTGGAGCTTCCTGTTGTCTGTCTCTTAAACTTTCCATTTCGCTGTCATTGTGGCCTCCGGATTTGTTTACAATAAGGCTGAATTATGGTTTGAAGGGGCAACACCATCTTCCATATAGTTGTATTGCAGTATAATGGGCTCAGTAATAATTGCACAAACATCAGTTAATTTTCTATTGTCTGTTTTAGAATGGGGCATTTTAGTATGGTATTATCTCAGCTTTCCTCTGTCCCTTGTTAGTGCATTTTGCAATTTTGTAACTTTTCTATTCCTTGCTTTTTCCCCCCTCTGCTTACATTTCATAGTGTTTGCTCGTTTCTATTTTGTAACTCCCCGGTCGACCAGCAGACCTCTGTAATCGCTCCACAGCATCCCTGGCCTCAAATTTTCAGAGATTGTCCTATCCGTGTCCCTCCAACTTCTCTAGCTTGCAAGTAATTTGGTTTGTCTTTTCCAGTTCTGATGGACATTAACTGTCCTCTCCACAAATACTGCCTGATTTGCTGATTATTATTTTTGTTGAAAGAAGGTTCTGTTCTACTGCTAATGCCTTGTTTTTTGAACTTAGAATCATCTTCATTGATGCTTCGGCCTGAATCCGAATTTTCTCACCATTTGCATCAATATGAGAATGAACATCAGGACACTAAGTCAAGCTCCTTTAATTACAGTACTTCTGTCTCTGAGAAAGAAATGGTTGTCTCTGAAGTTAATTGTGAGAAAGGTGATGGTCAAACTGTGCCTTCTAGCACTGTCATTGAACTGGATGAAGAACAATTGATCCATGGGACCAGTACTGAAGTTACAGACGTTGTGTTTTCTTCTACTAAATCGGATGTTGCATTGCTTGAGCACTTTGAAGATTAAAAACCCAGACTTCGATAGATTCCTTTTGCTACACACTTAGCATCAGAAAATAAGTTTGAGAATTCACCTGACACAAATTTAGAAGCTAATGTCTGCATCATAGTCGAAGGCAAATCTGTGGATTTACTCCTTTAATGGTTATCAGTCTTGAAGGAAGATGCAAACGTAAATAGTGATTCCTGCTTCTGAAGTTTTTGTTAAAATACTACAGCTACAATACCGGTAAATAAGTAGTATTTTTCATTTACTCCCTGGTATGGCTCTACTCCTTTTAAAAAGTAAATTTAAAGGATGCTGTAGTCTAATGAAACAAAATACTGCTCTGGTACTTTTTGACAGTTGATTAGAAAACTAGAAAAGAGATTAATCTATTTCATCCTATGGAATGTTTAAGTTTGGGATTCAAACATGCATTCAGTTTCACTTGATGCAGCAGTTTTTTTTTACTTTTCATGAAAATGCTTCAGTTGTGAGTAAGGGAAAGAGCAAGAGACTTAGTGATGGGTATATAGCCTGTTGTGTGCAATTTTTTGGTTACTGCTGGTACCAGTCTGTTGGAAAAATAGCACATTTCATCTATAGTGATGAACAGAAACTTAGTTATTAAAAATAATTTATAAAGCAGATATTGAATACAGAATATCTTGCCAAAACCTGATCAGTATTCAAGAATGTCAATGCCTTTAAATTGTTTCTGTATGTATACTACAGCCAAGAAAAGTAATTACCCAGAGTTTCTGGAAAAAATCCTTTTTAGAAATTCTAAATGATGGATTATAATGCAAGTCAACTTCAGATTAAAATCCAAAAGGATGCTTGCAACACTCAGCATCAAAATACCTGTACACTGCATGTTTTTAAAAGTGTGTTCAATTAAAGTGACAAATAAAGCTTATTTATCAATGCTTGAGGGCTAATGAAAGTTAAACTGCAGTGTTGTACCAAAGAAGTTGTTTCAGGTAATTTTATTCTGGAACTAAAATGTTCAATTTTCTTGCAAACAAAACTGTTTGATTATTCCTTATTTGACAAATACACGCTTAATTTCACGGTAGTAGTTGAAATTTCAACCCCTTTTATACTTCCTAATTTTTCCCTTCGTTCATGTCAGAACTCCTGATATTTCTACAAATGATTTTTGTATGTGTCTTTGGCTTTGAGCAATGTTCCAAATGTTTTATTTCAAACATGTTACTTGTATATCACTTTGTATATAATGAAACCTCCCTTTTGGAGTGGTAAAGAGGTAGAATACAGGATATTCACATAGAACTAAATGTGCTACAGGATCACATAGCACTGATTTAAGATTCAGAATGCACTTCTAGGGTGGTGGTAGAAGCAAATTGTAGTATTCCAAAAAGAACTGATTATTCACCAGGAGAATGTTCAGTCTCTGGCGAAAATGGAGTGGGGCTAACTGGATAGTTCTTGTGCAAGGCCACTTTGGATATACAAGGCTGAATAGTATTTGTGTTACAGCTATAGTTGGAGCAGGGTAGACATTTACTCAAATTAACTTTTGGTGCTATTGTTTCAATTTGTTTTCGGTCTCCTTTATGATTATTTAAAGCAGAAGTATGGCAACTTTTGTTTTCATCTTGCAATCAGATTAGCTGCAGAATGGTGTTTTTAAATTTATTCCATTTTTGGGGATTTGGGTGTCATTGACAATGTTGTCCATTGCTGATTTCCTGGCTCTGTGAAGATGGAGGGAATGAATGTGTAGGATGGTGAGTGTATGCTAGTCAAGCAGGCAGTCTTGGTGCAGTGGCAATCATTCAGGTAAGCAAGAAGTGTTATTATTGAGTTACAGCACAGAACAGGCCCTTGGAGTAGCACTGCCCGGCAATTCCACTGATTTAATCTTATCCTAATTATGGGACCATTTACAATGATGTCTTTGAATTGTGGGAGGGAACCCATGTGTCACTGGGTGAACAGACAAACTCCTTATGGTCAGTAGTGGGTAAGGAACCCAAGCAGTTTCAAGTTCCTGGGTTTCAACGTCTGAGGATCTATCCTAGGTTCAACATATAAAATTACAAAGAAGGAACAACAGTGGCTACATTTCAGTTAGTTCGAAGTGAGTTGGTAAGCTAGCAAAGGCACTCACAGATTTCTACAAATGTACCTTCTAACTGGTTGTATTACTGGCTCCAATGATGGTGCCACTGCATGGTGCCAGCTCCATGGCCACTAGCTCCACCAGCATCCAGGACTCCTTCGAAAGGTGCTGCCTCAAAAAGGTGGCATCCGTCATTAAGGATCTCAGTCATACAGGACATCCCCTCTTCTCATTGCTACTATCAAAGAGAAGGTACAGGAACCTGGAAGACACTCAACATTTCAGGAACAGCTTTTTCCTCCTGCCATCAGATTTTTGATTGGACAATGAACCCATGAACACTCAAAGTCTCCTTTCTTTGCACTGTTTTTATCTATTGTAATTTTTAGTTTTGGTATGTACTGCTGCCACAAAAGAAATTTCACAACCTATGCTGGTATAACCTGATTCTGAAATGAAACTAACATGAACTTTTCAGACATCAGTTGAAGAACCCACAAGAAATTTACTATACCCTCAGAAGCTGACTTCCCTGTACAAGAATGTGATGAAAAATATTTCCCCAATTTCAAATGCATAAGCTCTCATTGCAGTTTAATATGCTGGTGTAGAATTTTTGTTAATTTTTCACTTGATTTAAGGAGCAAGGGTGATGTAACTAGTGCTCAGTTCTGACTGTAGGACAAAGCCACTGATCTGATTGACTTTGTCATTACAGTTACTGCCAGTTGGAGAGATACTATAACGCAAATCCCTGTTCACATGTAGGAAACTTGGGGTTTTATGGCAAACTCTCTACTGACATGACTTGAAAACTGCCAATATATCGTGTACTGGGTAGAGTTGAGTGGATAAAGTTGCAAACTAATTCTAAGAGAAAAGACGAGTTTACTTTAACCAGTAAACTTTGTAAAGTTCTGGTAAATCTCAGAGGGGGATTTAATTCATCTTAGCCTGCACAGTGATTAAAAGTAAACTGGCCAATTTCATTGGAACCAAATGATTTGCATTCTATTTAATTTGAAAATTTGTAACTGACTCAGAGCTAGTGGAAGTGAAAATCCCAGTCCTTTTATTTTTTTAATATAATAAGGCATCTTCAAGAATATAAAATTGTGCTTTGCTTCGTATTTCAACTCCCCATAAACAGGTCCTATGGAATGTTCATGTTATATGTGGGTCCAGTGCAAAAGATAAATATTTTGACTCTAGACTGTCATTATCATTAGTGTCACTGCAGTCTGTTTCAAATGAACCAAGGAATCTGAGGAGGTTGCCTTGGACACATTTAGTGAAAAGGAAAGTTTAATTTTTTAACCAACCAGCTGAACAAAGCTTTGTTGATATGCAAGGAGTGACCCAAATCTAATTAGAATTTCTATTAGAAGGTAATGAGATGCATTGAATTAAGTCTGAAGTTTAGAAAACAATGTAGAGTAAAAATAAATTCACTCTCCAGAAACCTAAATTACACACTTAAAAGATTGGTAAAGTCCTGTTAAGGATGAAATTAAACTTCAGAACTGTGGTGCTATTAACAGATAGAAGATGTGTATTATATTATAAATAACTGAGTGCATTATCAAATACTGAGTGCAATATTCCATCATCTGACAAGCTGTGGAAACTCAGGATATAAAAATGTTCACTTAAAATACAAATATTTAGGTAATTCTCACTTGCATCCCACTGTCCTAATACGAGAGTAATTGGATGATTTGAATATTATCACATAATCTGAAACATGGATCTACAATCATCAAAATGAAACAAAATTATGGAGGTAATGTTGTATGGCTGATGATATTTGAATATGTTAAAACTGGCAACTGCATTGCACAACTGTGAATATTAGGTAGATCTACAATTACTGTTGTGCACTTCAAAATGGCAGAGTCATTGTTTGGATTTCAAATTTAATTGATCCAGAGGAATGTTCGTGCCAGGTATGATATGTTCTCCTTTCCCATCAATAAGAGAATTCCATTGATCAAAATCTTGCTGAAGACCTGGAAAATAAAATTTGGTGTTCAGATTAATTTAGAATCAATTATTCAAGATAGAATTTTGAATCTTTGTAACAAAGGGAAATAATTAAGGAATGGACTTCATCATTTAAACTGGGAAATTCCCTTTACACAGATGCTCTTGTTATGATCCCAGATAATGTTTCCTTTGCATATTATGGTATTAAATTTAATGCCACTGATTTGCATGTGTGGTATTTCAATCAGGAAAAATTTAAGGTACAGGTGTCTTCCCCCCCACCCCCACAAAGGTAGAGCATTCCCATGAAACCTTTGTAAGCTGAAATGGCGTAAAGCGAAGAGCCATTAATTTATATGGGAAAAATTTTTGTAAAAGCAAAAATTTTCTTTGTAATGCAAGAACAGGTTACTAATACAGGTCTTTAGTAACAGCAAAGTAGCATAAAGTGAACATTTGTAAAGTGGGGGATACCTGTATTTAAAAGATAAATTTCATTCATGCACGATCAATGACCACATATGCAAACCACAAAAAATGTTTTCCCTGCAGTTTTTTGATCGCAGAAATCCTATTATTTTGTCTCCCCATTATCCATAAAATAGCTAGTTAGCTAACACCTAGAATTATAAAACTAAAATGGTTCCTTAGTTATATATTTCAATATTAAATGTCTTATTTACTTACTCAAGTGTCTTTGCATGAATGCTAAAGCAGCCTTATTGCTTATATCGATTGCTATATGGGGATCTATAGTTCCTTTCAGTCCAAATATCTTTCCAAGGAAGTGGCCAGTCAGAAATGTAAAATCGGGAAAGCTTTGATGAACTGTTCCCCTATGAAAAATAAAGAAAATGAAGTGAATTAAGGTCTATAAATGCATTACTTGTGTGTTCTATGTAGGAAACAGAAAATAGCAAAGTTTGTAAATTTGTAGTTCTCAAATGCATTTAAACTCAAAGCTAATAATTTGTAATCCTCTGTAGTGCTTAATACTGTTCACTGTAAGTTAAGTATTGTGCAAGTGACTTGATAAAGTTGCAGCTGAATGAGAACCACTGGTGAACATTACATCTTCAGGATGGCCTTCACCATTTTTCTACAGCAAGCAAGCAACCTTCTCAAATAATTCAAAATATACTGAAAGAAAATTATTAAAGGTTTCTATAAAAAGTTGATTTTGAATTTTAGGATGCATGAAGAAACTCATACTGTGGAACAGGTATTTTTTCTGAAATAGCTTTAGAGAAATGAGGATTGGTTTTCTGTTTAAGATGGCTTAATAAATACCAGCACTCTGACAAGCCATAGTGAATGCAGTCACTAATTTCTAAAAAAATTTTGTGACCATATCAAATGCAAAAGGAAACTAAATGATGCTACCTATCAATCCTAAAGCAGAATTTGTGTTCATAAAATAGTAAACAAAAGGAATTATTGTAACTTTATTTGACCCCTAATGATTTGTTCAGAAAGTTGTCAACACTACTTTTATTATCTATGCCTATACAACATAAATAAGGTGGTGGGTCTGCAGGGACAAAATACCAATTTTGTCCATTTACAGTCAAAAGAACATGGCATACACTTAACAAATTCCTCTAACTTGAGAAGTAATAGTTTTTTTAGTACTATATTGGTGGTGGTCTAATTTGTTCTGTATTTCATTTCAGTGTGTAATCTATTACTCAGTTTTTTATACTGAAAACTATTTCCATGAAATTGAGGCAGCTACTTGAGCTAAAAAGTACTGGTCCCATGTGTCCCACAATTAACTGGAAAGCACTGTATATATGATCCTATTTAATCTGATATAGGGAATGACTTTAAAAAGTAATTGACATTTTTTAACCTTGAACTACCTTGGAAGAACTGACCATTTACTTCAGGAAAGATGCTGGTGGATATATTTGTGTCTACGAGCGATGTTGATGTTGGAGAACTTTGTCAGGAGTGAGATACCCTGTCCTCGTCCAACCATGTAGAGGCCACAGCCAGGAAAGGAAGAGGGAAGAAGCCAGAAGTGAAGAAAAAAGGGTAATGAAGCCAGCATAGCAAAATAGAAGGGGAGGGGAGGGGAGAGAGAGAGAGAAGAGAACTCATTCAACATTCATGCCATCAAGTTGGAATGTGAGTTGTTGCTCTTCCAACCTAAGAGGGAAAGATGTGGTGGGCTCCTATTGAAGATGATGGAAGTTACAGAGAATGATTTGCTGGATGTGGAGTCTCGTGGGATGATAAGGACAAGGGGATCTTTATACTTGTGATGATGGAAATACAAATTGAGGGTGGATGGATGTCCAGAAAATGAAGGAGATGCAGGTGGCAGTAGAATTGATGACAGAGGAAGGCAAATCCGTTCTTTGAAGAAGGACGTTTCAGATGTTTTGGAATGGAAACCCTCATCCTAAAAATAGATGCAGTAGAGATGTAGGAATTGAAAAAAGGAATAGCATTCTTACAAGTGTCAGGGAGGGAAGAGGTCTACTCAAGCTGTGAAAGTCAGTAGATCTATAAAAGATACCAGTGGACAGTGTCTCCATTGCTGGAGATTGAGAAAGGGAAGAGAGATGCAGACCATGTAAATTTGAAGGCAAAGTTGATAACAAACTCAGCATAGGTGCAGGAAGTAGTACCAATGCAGTTGTCAGTGTAGTGCAGAAAGTTGGGAAGTAATACTGGATTTGTAACTGGAGTCCCTGTGGGTGCCATGGCTTCTCATTGGTTTCAAATAAAGGAGCCAAAAGTGAAATTATTGGGAGTGAGGACTAGCTCCACCGGAGGAGGGTGGTGGTGGAGGAGTGGAACTGGTTAGAGCTGATGTCTGAAAACAAGAGAAGCATTATCGATTAAAGGATAGAAGAATGTAGGGACAGAACAAAATGAGGCAACCAGGGCCCAGGAACTGAAAGTGGTTAAGTGACCATGCTGGGATGGGCTGAAGGGTCTGTTTGTTATGCAGTGCTCTATGACCCTGTGACAGAATGCAAGACAAGATTTTTACTTCATCTTGGTACATGTAACAATATACCAATTCCAATGTAGCCCAGGTGATAGAGTATCTGCTTATGCAAAAATGTGATCTGGGATATTGAATATTAAATTTTCAAAAAGTGGAAGGTGAAAAATTAACAAGATTATAAAGTTGTGTACAAACCAAATGGGCTTTCAAAGTTATTGCTCCATTGAATTTTTAAAAAATATTGATTGGGAACAAGTAACAGATTTAGATTGACAATAAGGAGGAAACAAAAAGTAAGTTTTGAGTTGTTTAGTCTATGCAAAATGCCACACAAAGAAAAATAATAGCTGAAACTTCAGCAGTTTAAACAGGATCATTGGAGAGTGAAGCATTTTTTTCCAGAGATTAGAATGTTCAAGTTGTAAAGTGCAAAGGGAGAGGAAAGAACAAAAGGGAAAAGTCTGAGGTTACACCACAGGACTGATGGTGTAAGGTAAATAACATGCATAAAGAAACAAACAACTGATCTTGAAAGAAATGTAATTGTGAGTACAAATGTAGGAGTGTAAACATTCTTAAAAGACTGGCAGTACTCAATGCAAGTATGTCACTCAGTCCATAAAGATTACTGAATTACCATCTTAGATTACTAAAGGAGCAAGGGTGGCAACTGTAGAGGCTTGAAAATGGATGTGGCACAAGAACATGGGTAATTTTCAAATCTGATACTTTATCTAATTTTACGATAGGTGGAAGTCCAGTAAATATAGGCCACCTGCCTCTCAGTTGTGGGGTAATTTATATCAAAATACAGAACAAAATTGGGTTATATGGGCACTTGTTCACTTCTGAGCAAAATCAAGTTTCACCCATCCACAGAATAAAACAAAATTCCATAGAAAGCAGGATGTCTTGACTTTACAGAAACTTGCTATAAGCAGCTTTTTTTTGCTTCTGCAAAGAAGCGAAGTCCTAATTTTTACTGTTATTTTCGCTGGCCTAAATTCTCAGTGCCAGAGTTAAAATTCATTTGTCACTATCATTGTTCATCTTGCTCCACCTCATTTAAAAATCTACTCCTTTGAACAGTTTTTTTTTTGTCTCATTGGCAGCACCTTCATCCGCTTTGGTCCCATCTCCTGAAATTCTCTCCCCAGTTGAACTCAAAATTTACCTCCGACTAAGCATTTGGTTACCCCTTAAAATCTCTCAAACAGATTCAATGATTGCTTAATGAATGAACAGATTTAAAAAAATACTATAATTCATCATAAGGAAGCACAAGAGACTGCAGATGCCGTAATCTGAAGCAATAAACAAACTGATGAAGGAACTCAATGGATTTGGCAGTATCATCAGAGGGAAAGGAATTGTCTGCTTCCATCTTTCATCCAGTTGCCTCCTTCCCCCAGTTCCAATTTTCCCTCATCACCTGGCTCCATTTGCCTATCATTCCTTGCTTCTCTTCATACACTTAACAACTTCAAGTCACTATCTCACCTTTCTTTATACTGGCTACTGTCTCTCTATTCTCTTCTACTATAAGGTCTTCATCTGAAATGCTAACAATTCCTTTTTCCTCACATATTTATCCCACCTTGCTGTGATGCTCCAGCAGTTTGTTGTTTGCTGCTAAGTGGATGCAGTGGATATTGCTCAAGTTCTCCACTACTCGATCTGAATTTATTAATATAAACCAGGTTACATCTCGAAGTGTTATGTTGTTGTCAGTTGTATCGATGTATAAAAAGAAATAGCATTGTTTAAATATGTGTGCCAAATACCCAGATATACCAGATGATTTGATTTTAGAGGTGTTGGTTGAGGGTTAACTATGGTCAAGGCACTCATAAAACAAATCTGCATTTATGCTATTGAATAACGTGGCATCCTTCATGCCACTGGGTTTCATTGAAATGGACTTTGCCTCTAACAGTGTGGATTTGGCTTAGTTCTAGGTGAAACAGTAATTCCAGTTATTAGCCAGACTTACAGTAAGACTATTAGGCTAACTACATTTAAATCAGAGTCAGGTTTGTTTGGTAGTACCTTGCAATACATAATAAAAACTACAAGTTACAATAAGTATATCCCATATTAAAAAGAAAATTAAGTAGTCAAGGAGGGGGTGGGGGAATCACTGAGGTACTGTTCATGTGTACATTGTCCATTCTGAAATCTAATAGCAGAGTGGAAGAAGCTATTCCTGAAATATTAAGTGTGTGTCTTCAGGCTCCTGTAACATCTCTGCTGGGGGTCCATGATGGTGAATACTGCCTATTTGAGGCAAAACCTTTTGAAGATGTCCTGAATGTCAGGGAGGCCAGTGCTCATGATGGAGCTGGCAGAGCATACAACTTTCTGCAGCTTTTTCTGATCCTGTGCAATGACTCCTCTGTACCAGATGCTGATGCAAGCAGTTGGAATGCTCTCTACAGTTAAATTGTAGAAATTTGAGTGTCTTTGGTGATATACCAATTCTCCTCAAATTCCAACTTAAATATAGTGGCTGTCATTCCTTCTTTGTAATTACATCAATATGTTAGGCTCAGGAGAGATCCTGAGATGTTGACACCCAGGAACTTGAAACTGCTCACCCTTTCCACTTCTGATCCCTTGACATCCCTGCCTGAAGTCCACAGTTCCTTGGTTTTACTAATGTTGAGGTTATTGTTAAGACACCACTCAACCAGCCAATCCATCTCAATCCTGGATGCCTCCTCATCCCCATCTTAAATTTTGTCATAAGTTGTGTTGTCAGCAAATTTACAGACAGTGATTGACCCGTGTCTAGCCACAATCACAGAGCAGTGGGCTAAGTACGCATTCTTGAGGCCACCGTGGTATCATGGGCACAATCCTCCTCATCATCATGAACATCTTCAAGAGGTAGTGTCTTAATGAGGGGTGCCTTCTCCTTAAGGGATGCCATCATCTGGGACATAGAAAACCATAGAACATTACAGCACAGAAACAGGCCTTTTGGCCCTTCTTGGCTGTGCTGAACCATTTTTCTGTCTAGTCCCACTGACCTGCACCTGGGCCACATCCCTCCAAACCTCTCTCATCCATATACCTGTCCCAAATTTTTCTTAAATGTCAAAAGTGAGCCCGCATTCACCACTTCATCTGGCAGCTCATTCCACACTCCCACCACTCTGCATGAAGAAGCCCCACCAATGTTCCCTTTAAACTTTCCCCCCTTCACCCTTAACCCATGACCTTTTTTTTTCTCCCCTAGCCTCCGTGGAAAAAGTCTGCTTGCATTCACTCTTATCTATACCCATCATAATTTTATACACCTCTATCAGATCATCCCTCATTCTCCTACGCTCCAGTGAATAAAGTCCTAACCTATTCAACCTTTCTCTGTAACTCAGTTTCTCAAGTCCCAGCAACATCCTTGTAAACCTTCTCTACACTCTTTCAACCTTAATAATGTACTTCCTGTAATTAGGAGACCAAAACTGCACACAATACTCCAAATTCGATCTCACCAATGTCTTATACTACCTCACCATTACATTCCAACTCTTATACTCAATACTTTGATTTATAAAGGCCAATGTACCAAAAGCTCTCTATGACCCTATCTACTTGTGACACCACTTTTAGGGAATTATGTATCTGTACTCCCAGATCCCTCTTCTACTGCACTCCTCAGTGTCCTACCATTTACCTTGTATGTTCTACCTTGGTTTGACCATCCGAAGTGCAATACCTCACACTTGTCCGCTTTAAACTCCATCTGCCATTTTTCAGCCCATTCCTCCAACTGGTCCAAATCCCTCTGCAAGCTTTGAAAACCTTCCTAACTGTCCACTAGACCTCCAATCTTTGTATCATCAGCAAATTTGCTGATCCAATTTGCCACATCATCCAGATCATTGATATAGATGACAAATAACAACGGACCCAGCACTGATCCCTGTGGCACACCACTAGTCACAGTCCTCCACTCAGAGTAGCAATCCTCCACTACCACTCTCTGGCTTCTTCCATTGAGCCAATGGAATTTACTACTTCTACCTCTCCATGTATACCTAGTGACTGAATCTTCCTAACTAACCTCCCATGCAGGACCTTGTCAAAGGCCTTACTGAAGTCCATGTATACAACATCCACTGCTTTCCCTTCATCCGCTTTCCTGGTAACTTCCTCGAAAAACTCTAATAGATTGGTTAAACATGACCTGCCATGCACAAAGCCATGCTGACTTTTTCTAATAAGTCCCTGTCTACCCAAATACTTGTAGATCCTATCTCTTAGTATTCCTTCCAATTTACCTACTACCGATGTCAAACTTACCGGCTTATAATTTCCCGGCTTACTTTTTGAGCCTTTTTTAAACAATGGAACTACATGAGCTATCCTCCAATCCTCTGGCACCTGACCCGTGGATATCGACATTTTAAGTATTTCTGCCAGGGTCCCTGCAATTTCAACACTAGTCTCCTTCAAGGTCCGAGGGAATACCCTGTCAGGTCCTGGGGATTTATCTACTCTGATTTGCCTCAAGACGGCAAGCACCTCCTCCTCTTTAATCTGTATAAGTTCCATGACCTCCCTACTTGTTTGCCTTGTTTCCATAAACTCCATTCCAGTTTCCTTAGTAAATACAGATGCAAAAAACCCATTTAATATCTCTTCCATTTCTTTTGGTTCCATACATAGCCGACCACTCTGATCTTCAAGAGGACCAATTTTATCCCTTACTATCCTTTTGCTGTTAACATACTTGTAGAAGCTCTTAGGATTATCCTTCACCCTGATTGCCAAAGCAACTTCATGTCTTCTTTTAGCCCTCCTGATTGCTTAAGTATTTTCTTACTCTTTTTATACTCCTCAACCATCTTATTTCCTCCCTGTTGCCTATACATGTTATATATCTCTCTCTTCTTCTTTATCAGAGTTCCAATATCCCTCGAGAACCAAGGTTCCTTATTCTTTTTAATTTTGCCTTTAACCCTGACAGGAACATACAAACACTACAGTCTCAAAATTTCTCCTTTGAAGGCCTCCCACTTACCAATCACATCCTTGCCAGAGAACAACCTGTCCCAATCTATGCTTTTTAGATCCTTTCTCATTTCTTCAAATCTGGCCTTTTTCCAGTTTAGAACTTCAATCCAAGGACCAGATCTATCTTTATCCATGATCAAGTTGAAACTAACGACGTTATGATCACTGGAACCAAAGTGTTCTCCTACACACACTTCCGTCACCTGCCCTAACTCATTTCCTAATAGGAGATCTAATACTGCATCCTCCCTAGTTGGTACATCTATATATTGATTTAGAAACCTTTCCTGAACATATTTTACAAACTCTAACCCATCTAGACCTTTAACAGTATGGGAGTCCCAATCAATGTGTGGAAAATTAAAATCCCCTACAATCACAACTTTCTGTCTCCTGCAGTTGTCTGTTATCTCTCTGCAGATTTGCTCCTCCAATTCTCGCTGACTATTGGGTGGTCTATAATACAACCCTATTAATGTGGTCATACCTTTCCTGTTTCTCAGCTCCATCCATATGGCCTCAGTAGACAAGCCCTCTAATCTGTCCTGCCGAAGCACTGTTGCAAAGCCTCCCCCCTCCACCCTTCATCCCTCTCCCTCTTATCACGTCTGAAACATCGGAACCCTGGAAAATTGAGCTGCCAGTCCTGCCCCTCCTGTAGCTAAGTTTCAGTAATGGCTATGATGTCGTAATTCCACGTGTCAATCCAGGTCCTCAGCTCGTCTGCCTTTCCCACAATACTCCTCACATTGAAATATACAACACCTCAGAAGATTATTACCACCACACACAATCTTACTATTTGTGACTTTGCATGAACTACTCACATCATTTATTTTTACCCCCATTCCACAATCTGCTCTGGCACTCTGGTTCCCATCCCCCTGCAAATCTAGTTTAAACCCTCCCCAATAACACTAGCAAACCTCCCTGCAAGTATATTGGTCCCCTTGTAGTTCAGGTGTAACCCGTCTCTCTTGTACAGGTCCCACCTGCCCCAGAAGAGGTCCCAATGATCTAGAAATCTGAAACCCTGCCCCCTACACCAGTTTCTCAGCCATGTATTCGTCTGCCAGAGCATCCTACTCTTACCCTCACTGGCACGTGGCACAGGCAGCAATCTGAGATTACTACCCTCGAGGTCCTGCTTTTCAACTTCCAACCAAGCTCTCTGTACTCATT
Source organism: Hypanus sabinus (assembly GCF_030144855.1). Lineage (NCBI taxonomy): Eukaryota > Metazoa > Chordata > Chondrichthyes > Myliobatiformes > Dasyatidae > Hypanus > Hypanus sabinus. The sequence goes on from NC_082715.1 coordinate 49,879,783, forward strand.
CTTCAGGACCTCCTGACTCTTTCTACCTATGTCATTGGTACAGATGTGTACCACGACATCTGGCTGATCACCCTCCCACCTCAGAATGCTGTGTACGCAATCAGAGACATCCCTGACCCTGGCACCTGGGAGGCAACAAACCATCCAGGAGTCTCTGTCATGACCACAGAATCTCCCTGACTATGAAGTCCCCTATCACTACTGCTCTCCTCTTCTTCCTCCCTCCCTTCTGCACTGCAGAACCAGACTCAGTGCCAGAGATCCGGCTGCTGCAGCTTGTCCCAGGTAAACCATTCCCCGCCCCCCTCCCCCCCCCACCAACAGTATCCAAATCGGTATATCTGTTTTGGAGGGGAATGGTCACGGGGAACCCTGTACTACCTGCCCTTTCCCCTTCCCTCACCTGACGGTAATCCAATTACTTGTGCCCTGTTTCTTAGGTGTAACTACCTCCCAGAAGCTACTATCTATAAACTGTTCAGTCTCCCGAATGATCCGGAGGTCATCCAGCTCCTGCTCCAGTTCCCTAACGTGGTCTGTTAGGAGCTGCAGCTGGATGCACTTCTTGCAGGTATTGTTGTCAGGGACACCTGAGGTCTCCCTGACTTCCCACATCCTGCAAGAGGAGCATTCCAACATCCGGCTTGGCATATTCTCTAGTCTGAACAAAAAAAAAAGAAAATCAGAAACTTACTGGAACCTACCCTCGCCTCTGCCTGTTTCTCGCCGAAGCCTGATTGAGCCAAGGCCGTCCCACTCCGACTCAGTCCACTCCAACGATGGCCGCTGTATATGGCGGTCTTTCTTTTAAACCTTGGCGCGCTACGTCATGCGCCTACACAGTCTAGCCTCTTTACCCCGAGCTGTTAAAGAAAAACGACCTCTCCGCAATGCCTTCAGTCTTCCACTCTCAGCCTCTTGCTTCGATTGAAGAGACGGTTGAAAGTTTTTCTCTCCCTTTTAAACCTTGGCATGCTACGTTTGCACCTGTGCAGTCTAGCCTCTTTTTCCCGAGCTGTTAAAAGAAAAACAACCTTCTCTCTGCGGCATACCCTCTTCTCATTACCACCGCTGGTGAGAGGATACAGGAGTCTGAAGGCCTACACTCAATTCAGATTCAGATAATTGTCATTTAAAAACCACAAGTGCAATGCAGTTAAAAAATGAGACAACGTTCCTCCAGAAAGATATCAACAAAGCACATCACAAAATAGACTACACCAGAAAATCCACACAACGTTTGGCAATCCCCAGTCCAGAGTCTGGAGAGGCTGCTGCGTATTAATATTACGCTACCATCTTAGCGCGTTCTCTGGAAAGGAGCACCAAATCCACCAGACAAACAAGACCAAAAACTAAAGCTACAAGACCTGCACAAAACCATAAATGTTACAACAGTGCAAACAATACCATAATTTGATAAAAAACAGACTATGGGCATGGTAAAAATAGACCAAAGATGTTAAAAGACTCTAAGTTCGAAAGAAACCACCACACAGTTTTGACAAGTCCTCAGGGTCCTGATAGACTCGCCATCCCACGCCGGCGACGGAAGGGAATACCCCTGCTATGGACTTCTACTGTGCCGGCCAACTCAGCCTCGCAGGCGCAGCACACAATGAAAGCTCCGTCGAACCCAGCCTCGCAGACACAGCACACACTGAAGGCGACCTGACCGCAGCGGACTCTGAGTCCGTCGAACCTCCGAGCCTCCGACCATCCCCTCCGGCACAGCTTCTCCGAGCACCATTCTCTGCCAAGCATATTAAGACGCCCCCGCCAATGGCCATTGGCAACGCAACCCCGAGGACTGGGGACCTGTTCTTCTCAGCAGAGACCTGGACCTCACAGCTGCAGCAGCAGCAACGAATAAGGCCATCCTGGAGATTTCCAGATGTTCCTCCACGCTCCCACGTCTATTTTTCATTAGATTAGGATTGTGCAAGGCAGCCCGCTTAACGAATAACATATCAGCTCTGGAGTGGCCGCTGCAAGCTGCATCGCGCCGTCATCTTGAAATGAGATTAATGCTATAAAAACATCTTTTTCCTTTTAGCTATCAGATTTCTGGATGAGCCCATGACACAATCTCAATACAGTATTCCCTTTAACATGTACTTAGAAATTTTTAGTAATTTTGTCATTGCACTGTACTGTTGACACGAAACAACAAATTTCGAAACGAGAATGATACTAAACCTGATTCTGATTTTATAAACTGGTGTCTGTGCACATTTAATCACAAAGTTGCTCTTTGGTTTACCTATTCCTCTGTTAATGAGGTGAGGTGAGAATGATAGCCTTTGACATCAAGGCAGCATTTGACTAAGCATGGCATCAAGGTGCCCTGAATAAAATGGAGTCAATGGGAATTGGGGGAAAGCGCTCCACTGGTTGGAATCATACCTGACGCAAAGGAAGATGGTTGTGGTGGTTGAATGTCAATCATTTCATCCTCAGGACATCACTGCAGGAGTTCCTCAGGGAAGACTCCTAGGACCAACCATCTTCAGCTGCTACTTCAATGACCTTCCTTCCATCATAAAGTCAAAAGTGGGGATGTTCACAGACGATTGCACAATGTTCTGCACTATTCATGACTCCTCAGATAGTGAAGCAGTTCATACCCAAATGCAGCAGGCCTGAGATAATAACCAGGCTTGAGTTGACAAGTGACGAGTAAAATTCGAGCCAGGCAATGACCATCTCCAACAAGAGAGGCTCTAACCATCATCCCTTGACATTTAGTGGCATCGCCATCACTGAATCTCCTACTATCAACATCCTGGGGGTTACCGTTGACAGGAAACTGAAGTGATCTAGCCATATAAACACTGTGGCTACCAAAGCAGGTCAAAGACTAGGAATCCTGCAGGGTGTAACTCACCTCCTGACTCCCTAAAGCTTTAGTCCACCATCAACAAGGCTCAGCTCAGGAGTGTAATGGAATACTCAGCACTCACCTGGATGACAGTAGCTTCATCAGCAACTCAAGAAGCTTGACACCATCCAGTACAAGGCAGTCACTTGACTGGTACCCTTTCCACAAGCATCCAATCCCCCCCACCATCAAACAGTTGCAGCAGTGTGTACTATCTACAAGATGCACTGCAACAACACACCAAAGTTCCTAAGGCAGCACCTTCCAGTCCCACAACTACTCTAATCGAGAAGGACAAGAACAGCAGATACCTGGGAACACCACCAATTTGAAAACCCCCTCCAAGTCACTCACCATCCTCTTCTAGAAACATTCCCTCCCTACCGGCACTGTAGACCTTCCAATCTGATTAATTGAGGAATTCCACTACTACTGGTAATGTTCACTGAGCAGGATCTGTGAAGAACATGACCGATTCCCGTGACTAAGATGCTGCCTAAGATTCCAGCAGCATTCTACAGATGCTTGTAAGCCTAACGAATAGCACGTGTCCACTTCATTTCTGATCACAAAACCTGGGCTTTTGGGCTTGAGCTTAAAATTCTGGAGTTTGACTTAGATCGCTGTTATTTTGAAACCAAATTGAAACTTGCACTTCTGCATACAAAACTGAAAACTTGTGAAGGGAATGCTAAGTACATGGCCCTGGATATCAAGAAATTGGGAAACTTTTTATTTGTTTAGGATTAGTTTTATACGTGGTGTTGGATTAATGTGTTCTTCAGAAAAAGCAGATATTTAAAAAGAATATGTTCTACCAAACTTCCTCCAACTAGGATCTTCTCAATTTGAAATTATAGATGACAATGCTTGTTTGTGTAAACCAGTAAAGATTATTTTGTTCAAATATTTGACTGCTTTTGACAATAATTTTCAACCATCCATGCATTCTATAAATAATTAGAAACTATTTAGCAGATATAATCAACTCATAGTTAATATAGTTCACTGATTTGCTTAATTTACCTATACTTACAGTTACTCACATGATAGTTATCATCTTTCGTTGTACGGTGTTCGAATCAAGTTGTTTAATTTTCAGAATATTTGCAAGCCACTGGAATTTTTCAGAGTTGATGAACAATATTGGCTTCTGTACCTTTTCATGAATCTCATCTTCTAGAGGGAACATCCAAGTGTCTAATGCCACTCCACAACTGTGTATAGAAGAAAAGTGCAATGCAATTCAATTAATAAATACTCTTTGATGTACATATTTGGCAGTCATTTATAAAACAATTTAATGTTAAATAGCTATTTGTCACTAGATACCTCTTTTGATCAACTGATCAATCAAGGTATCTCTTCTAACCAACTGAAAGAAATTAAATTATTTTATGGAGCAACTCAGATGGAAGAGATAGGCCATTCCTTGGTTAAAACTCATCACTTAGTAATTCTCTTACTGCACTTTCATTGTATATGATAACTTCCTCTTATTAGATTCTGACTACTTCATGTAAAATAAATCATTAACTTCTACTTATATTCGTTGATAAACTAGTCATAATTAAAATAGGCTAGAAGTAGAGAGCACAAAAATAAAGCAGTTTACGTTGAATCTAATGAAAGCTATTGGGTCACAACTGGAGTATTTCTTCCAGTTTTTGCTTTGGGAAGGATGTCAAAGTTCAAAGTAGATTTATTAACAAAGTACATACATGTCAGCACATATTACCCTGAGATTCATTCTCTGGCATGCATTCAAAGTAAATGCAATAAAACCCAGTATAGTCAAGAAAAAACTCATACAAGATGGACAAACAACCAAGGTGTAAAAGGAAACAACCAAGGTGCAAATACAATAAGAAAATAAACAAAATAATAATAATAATAATAATAATAATAATAATAATAATAAATAAGCCATAATTATCAAGAACATGAGATGAAGAGTCCTTTAAGAGAGTCCAGAGGCTGTGGAAACAGTTTAGTATTGGGTGAGTGAAATTATCCCTTCTAGTTCCTGATGGTTGAGAGATAATAACTGTTCCTAAGCCTAGGGGGTGTGGTTCCTGAGACTCTAGCACCTCTCCTGATGTCAATAGTGAAAAGAGAGCATGGCCTAGGGTGGGGGTGGGGGTGTGTGGTCCTTGATGATGGATGCTGCTTTCTGCAATAGCTGTCTTTGTAGATGTGCTCAATGCTGGGGAAGGCTCTTCCTGTGATGGACAGGGCTGTGTCCATAGCTTTTTGCAGGCTTCTCTGTTCAAGGGCACTGGTGTTTCATTCCTGGCCATGATGCAAGTAGTCAGTATATTCTTCACCACACATGTTAAAGTCTGTCAAAGTTTTAATGACATGCTGAATCTTCACAAATTTTTAAGATAGTAGAGGTGCTGCCATGTTTTCTTTGTAATGGCACTTACGTGCTGTACTCAGGACAAATCCTCTGAAATGATAACTCCGAGAAATTTAAAGTTGCTGACCCTCTCCACTTCAGATCCATAGATGAGGACGGGCTCATGGTGCAGGAGAAAATTTGAGAGATATACAAGATCTTAGTAGGTATATTTTGATTGACTAGACAAACTGTTCCATTAGTAGATGATCAAGGGCCAGGGACAGAGATTTATAGTGATGAATAAAGAAAGATACTGGATATTTGTTTTTAAATTGACAGTGGTTATGAGCTGGAACTCAATTACTTCAAGGTTGGTGAAAACAGTCAAGGAGGGTAAAGTATAACATACTCAAGAGAAAATAATTTGTAGAGCTATGGAAATAGTTCAGGGGAATGAAACTGGCTGGATTTCTTAACAAAAAGTCAAGAGTAATGTGATGCTCTGAATGGTCTGCTTTTATGTTAGAACATAGAAACATGTATTAATGTATAATGAAACTCCTTATCCTTCACCTTCAACCTTTGCTATCTTTAATTAAACTACATGTTTCCCTTGGTTTACTCACTTCCCATTTTCTGTGGAATTATTCATGTTGGTCTCTTTGCTTATTTTATAATCCAAATAAATATGTCTATTGATGTAAATTTATATGCCATTAATGTGTCATGGAGTTCCACCATGCAGACAATGCCGGTATGTGTACACACTCCAAGACAGTGTTAAATGTCATTGCTGATACCTTTAATAAAGCACTTGAAAGAATGCATTAAACATATGGAGAGAAAAGTCCTCTCTCAACCTGCTTCTGCAGCGCAAGACTCTTCACAGTGAAGATTCTTTCCATTTTAGCAACTACTTCTCAGTGAAGGCGAATATCAATGATGAAATTCAGCAGTGCCTCCTGTCCACCATCACAGACCAAGGAAAAGAATGTTCAAAGACTAGGATCTCAAACTTGGCAGACTAAGCTCAGTCTGCCAAGCATCAGTGATCACTACCCATGGTACGTGCCTCAAAGCACTTAAAATAAATAATAACAAGCCTCTTTTGGCAAACGTTTCAAGTTCACTAACATATATTTGTCTATCATCAGAGTCCTCTCCCAAATGACTACCTCCAGTATGATACCAAGCTGTAATGACCAGACTCTATTATTCACCTACCAGACTGCCAATGCAAGCATTCCACTGCAAGATATTTCCTAGAGTCAGAGAGAATGCTTCCCATCCTGTCCAGTACCACCTGGAAAATAATGCCTCATATGCTAAGATGCTGTTTATCAACTTCAACATGGCATTTACTACATAATCTCTCAGGAGCTGGTGGGTGAACTGTCCTTGTTGGATGTCAGCACCTTTCTTTGTAATTGGATCTTGGACTTTTTGACAGAAAGACCCCAGTCAGTATGCGATGACAGCAACAACTCTAGCTCCATCACACTGAGCACCGGTGACCCTAGGGCCGTGTGCTCAGTCTGCTGCTGTTCACGGTGCTGATGCACGACTAAACTGCTAGATCCATTTCAAACCAAATTCATCAAGTTTGCTGATGACACAAGAGTGGCTGGCTCATCAACGATGATGAGGTGGCGTACAGAGAGCAGGTGGAGCAGTTTGGTAGAATGGTGGGAGTGCAACAACTTGAGTCTCAACGTGGACAAGACTAAAGAGATGATTGTGAACTTTAGGAAGGTGCAGGCTGACCACTTCTCACTGCACATAAACGACTCCACTGTTGAGAGAGTTGGGAAGACCAAGTTTCTGGGAGTGCAAATAATGGAGGATCTCACCTGGTCCCTCAACACCACCTGCAGTCAAGAAAGCACAGCAGCATCTCCACTTCCTGAGGAGACTGAGGCAAGTGAGGCACACCCCCCTCCCATTCTAACCAATTTTTATAGGAGCACCACTGTGTCCTGACCAGCTCCATCACCACCTGTTACAGAAATTGCAAGGCATTTCACCACGAGACCCTGCAAAGGATTACGAGCTCTACTAGAGAATCATCGGGGTCTCTCTTCTACCTAATCTGAGATATTTATTGGGTGTGCTAGGTACACAGGACCCTTAACATTGACAATGATCCTTCCCATCCGTACAACAATCTCTTTGACCTCCCCCACCCCCCCACCATCAGGCAGGTGGTACTACAGCATCAGGGCAAGGATGGGAAACAGTTACTTCCTCAGGTTGTGAGTTTACTAAACTTCCTGCCATCACCCAGGTCCTATCACTTATGAAGTGCCAGTTGCGTTTTACTGTTTACTTTTTAATTTATGTTGTAACTGCACCTTATTATTTATAAATGTATTTGTGGTAATATTTCTTTATGCATCGTGCGTGAGTTATATGCACTATGTTGTGCACCTTGGGCCGGAGGAATGCTGTTTCAGTTGGCGGTATTCTTATATACGGTTGAATGACAATAAACAACTCCTTCAATTCTTAGTTTTTGACCACTCAAATGGTGAGGAAACTTCCAGGAAGGACACATCATCACTCTCTACAACGGAAACACATGGATGGCAAGAGCATAGAGTGGAAGAAGTGCATGACATTGCATACAATTTACCCATCTCCCCATCCAATACTGACCTACCCCAACTGAGGCAGAATTGTGGACCCTGCATGGAGTTTAGTAGCCACCTCAGAACCTACAGCACAGTAACAAGCACTTCTGGCCCAACGAGCCTGCACGAGATCAATTAAGCTACTAATCCGTACATCTTTTGGAAACCAGAGCACTCAGGGGAAACTCACACGGTCGGGAAGGATGTACACACTCCTTACCGACAGCCGCGAACTGAACCTGGGTTGTTGGCATTGCACTAACCACTGGAGTCTGGGGCAATTTAACAGCTCTTGATCACTATCATTTTTTCAAGAATGAGAAGATTGATAAGTGAATCTAAGTGAGTGCTAATTGGCTCAATTTGTAAAGTAGAGGAATTAAGATGTGAGCATTCTGTATTATTATTCGTATGGAACAGCAACATTAGAGACCTGCAGTGACAAAACAGAAACTATTTTCAGTTCCTTGTTAGAGGAACAGCACCTAAAGTAATAAACTGGTTGTCCGCATGGTGTGTTGGAGAATTATCAAGTCCAGCACTAGACTTGCAGCTTAAAGCAACAGGACAGGCGTGCCAGAGACTGCAATGAATTTATGTATATTCTGTAATACATTATTATTCAAATGGAACACTATTATCAGACATCTGTGGTGACAAAGCAGGGACTATTTTCAGTTCCTCGTTAGAGGAATTGCAACTAAAGTAATAGAGTGGTGGGCTGCATGGTGTGTTGGAGAAGTATCATGTCCACCACGAGACTTGCAGCATTAAGTGTGGAAGGGTCTGCCAGAGACAGCAATGGAAATAATTAACACACACAAAATGCTGGTGGAACGCAGCAGGCCAGGCAGCATCTATAGAAAGAAGCACAATCGACGTTTCGGGCAGAGACCTGATGAAGGGTCTCGGCCCGAACCGTCGACAGCGCTTCTCCTTATAGATGCTATCTGGCCTGCTGCGTTCCACCAGCATTTTGTGTGTTTTGCTTGAATTTCCAGCATCTGCAGATGTCCTCGTGTTTGTAATGGAAATAATTAGTCTGCCCTTTTCCTTTAAAAAGGCTTTTGTCAAGCACCTTAATAGTAATGCCAGTGGTTGGTCAAGGTTAATTGACATAATTGTCAATAACTATAATTCTTTTTCCCCTCCATATTCTTTGCTTTGCATATTTCTATTCATTTTGCTTCCTTCGTCTGGGTCCAACGATCTCATCACAATAACTGATTGATGCTTGGTGAACTTGGTCTCATAGGTTGATGAAGATGATTTTAGGAGACAGGAGTTACACCAGATGTGAACATCCTGAAGAGTAAAGATAACAACTGAGTAAGGATAAAAATCATATGAACGTTACACACATTTATTTTCTGAAAGTTATCATTTATTTCTCAGGCACATTTACACCATCTTAAATCATTGGGACTTTCGGGGAGATACCTTAATAGTTATTGCCTGAAAATATTAATCCTATTTCCTTCTCACTAAAGATAGTACTTGAACTGCTTGGTGATTTTTCCTTCATTCCAGCCTTCTAACATCTATAACATGTGTTTTGAGGAAATCTACATATACAAGAAGTAGAACCTGTTGTATTTTTTAAAGATACTCAAGATATGATGATTTCACTATCATATACAATGTTTAAAAGTGCTGAATATACTTCTTCTAGCTAGAAGTTGTAGATTCTGAGAATGGTCTTGCCTTTAAATGTTGACTTATTTATTCCTCTCCATAGATGCTGCCTGACCTGCTGAGTTCCTCTACCATTTTCTGTGACAACATGTAATACTAAAGTTCAAAGTAAAATTGATTATCAGACTACCCACACGTCACTAAGCACAACCCTGAGGTTCTTTTTCTGTGGACGTACTTAGAAAAAGAATCACAGGGTTGTAAGTGGTGACATGTAATCTTAGTATGTTAAAATGAAATGAGGGAAGTTTTGCTTTTAAATGAATAAATCAATCATAGGCATAATTAGAGCATTCTTGTTTACATCAGGTTACTGATGCATTCTCATTTACTAAACAAAAAAATTCTATAAAATGAATAAGAAAATTATAGGTTAAGCATTGGGCATTTTAGTTTCTATAAATTTTATAAAGCATAGCCATAGCACAAATTAACATGGAGATCTGTGCTCAGTTTTTTGCACTCTTCTACAAATAATTTTCACTGTGTACTGTCTCCAATTCAATGAGACTTACCCAAACCGAAGCTCCTTGCTAAGTGATTCAACAACTGTAGCACCACCAAATGAGTGGCCCATAATAGCTACCTTACACAGATCAAGGCAATCCTACAAAAAAAGTAGGACAATGTTAAAGCAGAATAATTATTACATTTTACTTTGAAATAACCAATATTTTTTTTGAATTGACCTTATTTTGAATCTGTATATTTATAATCTATGGACAAAACACGCAATTTAGTCTAATTTCTCAGCTGTTATATAGGTGAGGGTAAAAAGGAACTTCTTTTTTACAGGACATGAGCCAACTCCTATTACTGGTTCACATTGTTTTAAATGTTGAATTAATCTATCGTTTTCGTATCTTAGAAGCCTAGAAGAGGGCAACTGTCGAACCTTACTAATCTCTGCAGCTCTGAGAGCTTTTTTTCCCAACCTAACAATGTGTTTGAACCAAAAGTACCATGCTTAGACTTTATCTTGCTCTTTCTCAGATCATATTTTACTAGCTCTCGACAGATATTTCAAAATTATTACTAGTCCACATGAATATGAATTGAAAGGTAATTTCATATGAACTTGAGATAATAAAGTGTGCATTTTTAACTAAAAGTATAATTTAATGTTTTTTTTTAGCATACTGCTGGTTCTTGATGTTTCTCCTATTTACCAAATCTAAAAATGTGACAGTGGAGTTTGTTTGCAGATCACAGGGGGAAGTGGAGAGAGTAGAACAAAGTTATTGGGCAAGGGAATAATCATGAGATATTCTAGTGCAAAATGACTAGCAGCAGCCAAGAGGGGAGTAACGGCAGGAATCAGCAAGTTGGTTCAAAATAAATTCCCAACTGTATGGGAACAAGCGAATATTCAGCAACACTCTGCAATGAGACTGTTGAACAATGAGGCGTGAAAGAAAATAAATTTGTCTGTCCAGGAAAATATATCTGGGTAGATGTGGTACAGAGAACAAGTGTACTGAAATCATACAATCAATTTTGAATGGTGAAAATCAACCTGCTCTCAAACCTTCAAGGCTGATCTTACCAACCCTAATTGCATTCCTGCCTACTAACGGTAACCTGTCATCTTGCTATCCAACTCTGCCTTAAAAATATTAAAATAACACATCATAAACACAGGAGATGCTATAGATGCTGGAAATGCAAGTTATCCAAAGATGTAGTCTCACAAATGCTCTATGTAATCGAATCCTTCAGCCCAGAAAGTTGTGTCGAGCATGTCCCTACTTTAGAAATTACTAGGCTTACCCATAGCTCTCTATTTTTCTAAGCTTCATGTACCTATCCAAAAGTCTCTTAAAAGACCCTATTGTATCCACCTCCACCACCATTACCGGCAGCCCATTCCATGCATTCACCACTCTCTGAGTAAAATATTTACCCCTGACATCTCCTCAGTACCTCCACCCCAGCACCTTAAACCTGCGTCCTCTCACGTTAGCCATTTCAGCCCTGGGAAAAAGCCTCTGACTATCCACATGATCAATGCCTCTCATCATCTTATACACCTCTATCAGGTCACCTCTCATCCTCCGTTGCTCCAAGTAGAAAAGGCCGAGTTCACTCAACCTATTTTCATAAGGCATGCTCCCCAATCCAGGCAACATCCTTGTAAATCTCCTCTGCACCCTTTCTATGGCTTCCACATCCTTCCTGTAGTGAGGCAACCAGAACTGAGCACAGTACTCCAAGTGGGGCCCAACCATGGTCCTATATAGCTGCAACATTATCTCTCGGCTCCTAAATTCAATTCCAAGATTCATGAAGGCCAATTACACCATATGCCTTCTTAACTACAGAGTCAACCTGTGCAGCTGCTTTGAGTGTCCTATGGAATCGGACTCCAAGATCCCTCTCATCCTCCACACAACCAAGAGTCTTGCCATTAATACTATATTCTGCCATCATATTTAACCTACCAAAATGAACCACTTCACACTTATCTGGGTTGAACTCCATCTGCCACTTCTCAGCCCAGTTTTATATCCTATCAATGTCCCGTTGTAACCTCTGACAGCCCTCCACACTATCCACAACACCTCCAGCCTTTGTGTCATCAGCAAACTTACTAACCCATCCCTCCACTTCCTCATCCAGGTCAATTATAAAAATCATGAAGAGTGAGGGTCCCAGAACAGATCCCTGAGGCACCGCACTGGTCACTGACCTCCATGCAAAATATGACCCACCTACAACCACTCTTTGCCTTCTGTTGGCAAGCCAGTTCTGAATCCACAAAGCAATATCCCCTTGGATCCCATGCCTCCTTACTTTCTCAATAAGCCTTTCATGAGGTACCTTATCAAATGCCTTGCTGAAATCCATATACACTACATCTACTGTTCTTCCTTCATCAATGTGTTTAGTCACATTCTCAAAAAATTCAATCAGGCTCATGAGGCACGACCTGCCTTTGACAAAGCCATGCTGACTATTCCTAATCATATTATACCTCTCCAAATGTTCATAAATCCTGCCTCTCAGGATCTTCTCCATCAACTTACCAACCACTGAAGTATGAATCACTGGTCTATAATTTCCTAGGCTATTTCTACTCCCTTTCTTGAATAAAGGAACATCAAATGCAATCCTCCAACCCTCTGGAACCTCTCCCTTCCCCATTGATGATGCAAAGATTATCGCCAGTGGCTCAGCAATCTCCTCCCTCACCTCCCACAGTAGCCTGGGATACATTTCATCTGGTCCCAGTGACATATCCAACGATGTTTTCCAGCACATCCTCTTTCTTAATATCTACATGCTCATGCTTTTCAGTCTGCTACACGTCAGCACTACAATCACCAAGATCCTTTTCCATAGTGAATACTGAAGTAAAGAATTCATTAAGTACCTCTGCTATTTCCTCTGGTTCCAAACACACTTTCCCACTGTCACACTTGATAGGTCCTGTTCTTTCATGTCTTATCTTCTTGCTCTTCACGTACTTGTAGAATGCCTTGGGGTTTTCCTTAATCTTGCCTGCTAAGGCTTTCTCATGGCTCCTTCTGGCTCTCCTAATTTCATTTTTAAGCTCCTTCCTGTTAGCCTTATAATCTTCTAGATCTCTAACATTACCTAGCTCTCTGAACCTTTTGTAAGCTTTTCTTATCTTCTTGACAGGATTTATTACAGCCTTTGTACTCCACAATTCCTGTACCTTACCATAACTTCCCTGTTTCATTGTAACGTACCTTTGCAGAACTCCACACAAATATCCCCTGAACATTTGCCACATTTCTTCTGTACTTTTCCCTGAGAACATCTGTTTCCAATTTAAGCTTCCAATTTTCTGCCTGATAGCCTCATAACTCCCCTTACTCCAACTAAATGCTTTTCTAACTTGTCTGTTCCTATTTCTCTCCAAAGCTATTGTAAAGGAGATCGAATTGTGATCACTACTTCCAAAATGCTCTCCCATTTAGAGATCTGACATCTGACCAGGTTTTTTCCCAATACCAAATCAAGCACTGCCTCTCCTCTTGTAGGCTATGTCAAGAAACCTTCCTGAACTCACCTAACAAACTCCACCCCATCTAAACCCCTTGCTCTAGGGAGATGCCAATCGATATTTGGGAAATTAAAATCTCCCATCACGACAACTCTGTTATTATTACACCTTTTGAGGATCTGTTTCCCTATCTGATCTTCGATATCCCTGTTACTATTGGGTGGCCTATAAAAAACACCCAGTGAGGTTATTGACCCCATCCTGTTCCTAACCTCCACCCACAGGGACTCCACAGACAACCCCTCCATGACTTCCTCCTTTTTCTTCAGCCGTGACACTATCTCTGATCAACAGTGCCACACCCCACCTCTTTTGCTTCCCTCCCTGTCCTTTCTGAAACATCTAAAACCCGGCACTTGAAGTAACCATCCCTGTCCCTGAGCCATCCAAGTCTCTGTAATGGCCACCACATCATAGCTCCAAGTACTGATCCACGCTCTAAGCTCATCCATTTTGCTTACAATACTCCTTGTGTTAAAATAGACACATCTCAAACCATCCGTCTGAGCGCATCCCTTCTCTATCACCTGCCCATATCCCTCACAGACTGTCTCCAAAGCTTTCTCTATTTGTGAGCCAACTGTCTCTTCCCGTCTCTTAAGTTCAGTTCCCACTCTCCAATAATTCTAGTTTAAACTCTCCCTTGTAGCCTTAGCAAACCTCCCCGCCAGGATATTCGTCCCCTTGGGGTTCAAGTGAAAGCTATCTTTTTTGTACAGGTCACACCTGTCCGAATGATTCAGAAATCTGACTCCCTGCCCCCTGCTCCAATCCCTCAGCCACACATTTATCCTCCACCTCATTCTATTCCTATTCTCACTGTCACGTGGCACAGGCAGTAGTCCCGAGAGTACTGCCTTTGCAGTCCTGCTTCTCAACTTCCTTGAGAGTTCCTTCTCAACTCCCTGTAGTCTTTTTTCAAGACCTCTTCCCTTTTCCTACCTATGTCATTGGTACCAATATATACCATGACCTCTGGCTGTTCTCCCTCACACTGCAGGATATCTTGGATGCAATCTGAAACGTCCCGGATCCTAGCACCTAGGAGGCAAACTACCATCCGAGTTTCTTTCCTGCGTCCACAGAATCGTCTGTCTGACCCCCTAACTATAGAGTCTATACTATAGTAATTTTCTCACATAATACTCTATTTGCCAGACCCTTGCTCACTCAGCTAATCAATATTCCATTGTCTTTTTGTTATCTTCATAACCTAATACATATCTTCATGTTATTAGCAAGTTCAACAACAACTTTGTACTTCCATGCAAATCATTAAAGTTTAATTCCCACGTTACATCTTGCCAACATGTAGAAGACTAACTGATGTTTATTATTTTCTGCAACTTGTAATTTCTTTATTAGTCTGAATGTGTGGTATTTTAAGTATTATTTTGTATGAACAATAAATATTGTAAAAATACTGCTAAGTGAAAAATGACAGAAGATGGCAGAGCTGCCTTAATGGGACAAATTCTGCTGCTATCTCTTATGGCAAAAGAAGCAAATACTATGCTCTTGTGGTTTAACTAAAAAAAATGATGGAAATATTCATCAGTTCAGCCAGTCTCTGGGATTGATGAACCATTTTCAGAATTGTGAAATAAAAATAGAAAATGCTAGAAACATTCAGAGATCAGGCTGCATCTGTGGAAAGAGAAACAGAATCAATGCTTCAGGTTTAGTAACCATCTAATGAAATATTAACTGTTTCTCCCTCCACGACTGAGTATTGAAAGTATTTTCTGTTGTTAGCCTTCTGGCATCAATATTTTATTTTGATATTCTTCTTTAGAACTCACGGCTTTCTGGGTTAGGGAAAGTTGCACTGAAGTGTTCTTTGGAAATGTTATGAATTTAAATAGTAAATTTCAAAAGCTTCAGCTCAAAGTACACAGGCAAAATAGTTTTAAGTCTGCATGTTTTCAGAATTTTCCAGTCATTGGCGAGTTGACAAGTGGAATTTATTATTTAACTTGCAGAGTTTGTCTGATGGATTTTGTGGAATGAGAATGGGTGCTCTGGAATTTCGAGGTAATAGGATCTGTGCAGTATTAACTGCCCTACAGGGCTGAGTGTTCCGTTTGTGTGCTGATATATAATGTCAATATAATGAGTTTGTGGGCCTATTTGAACACTGTGGAAAAAAATGTCTTCTTTCTGCAACTGAGCAGTTCTGCTATTTTAATGTACAGTGACATTGGAAGGGATGGAACTACATACAGACCAGATTGGGTAAGGTCAATGAGTTCCTTTCTCTAAAGTGTAGACATGATCCAAGATGAGACTCGACATCATAATGATTTGAATTATTTTTTAAAACTGACATCAAATTCTTGAAGTACTTTGGTGGAACTCCAACACATATTTGTTATATTTATCAATACTATGAACTGGCCATACCTTCATTTTAGTGAAATCAAAGTCTAGTGGGAATACATTATGGACAGATTTCCCCTTATTTATGTCAGTAAGCAGATTTAAGGCCCTGGTACATTCTTCTGCTCGCTGCTGTACCTGAAAATAACAAACAAATAAAGAGAAAAGCAGTTTTTAAATTGTTGCAGACCATTAAAAAAAGTTATCAAGTGAAGCAGGAAAACCCATGATGATGAAATAGCCAATGATTAACCTAATTCAAGCTATCATTTACTGAATGGAACTATCGAGTTAAAGTGGTTAAACCTAATGAAAGGCACAGCTATATGTTTTGACTTCAGAAGTTATCCTATTTTTCATTAGTCACCCGATGATACCGAATAAATGTCAGTTTTTGACAAAACACACAATAGTCAACAACATTAGAGAGTTAGAGAGGGAAGTAAATTAATCCTCAACATCTATACTTCTTGCACAGTACCTTAAAATGGTGGGTCTAATTAGATCACTATAACAGTAGCAGATGAATTTCAGGTCTCAGAAAACAGTATTCCAAAGCACCTCGTAAATTTGTGAGTGCTAAGTGCAATATGCCCCTGTTGAGTTTCATAGAAGTTGGGGATGTACAATCCCCTTCTGGCCAGGATGGCACCTGTGTACAATGCTCCTATGGTAAATGCTTTCAGATCAGACCATTAACCTATTTATTTCACTTCTTTTGTGTCACTTGTGTCTGTTTTTTGCCTTGAATGTGAGTCTGGAACTGTTGGAGACTGTGATTTGCAGTTTAAAGATACTGGGTGATCCAGCAATTTGCAGTCTCCAGGAGGATTTTGGGAGTAAAGACAGCGAGTGTGAGCCATGTGGTGAGGAAACCGTGGGATGGGGCGCCAGTTAAAGCTTCCACTGATCAAAGCAATGAGGCGAATGCGAAAGGTGAGCACTGGCTGTCAGCCTCTTGATTGTCCTATGTCAGTTATGTCAGGATGCTGTTCATCAACTTTTGCTCAGTATTCAACATCATCATTACCACAATCCTGATTTCATGTTATTTCATACTTGCTATTTATTGCTATTTAGTTATATTTGCATTTGGAGTTTGTTGTTCATTGATCCTGTTTACAGTTGGTGTTCTGTAGATTTGCTAAGCATGCCTGCTGGAAAAAAGAATCTCAGGTTGTATGTGGTGAGATGTATGTACTCTGATAATAAATTTTACTTTTTTGAAATTTGAATCTACTGAAACAGATCGGACGTCCGTGCTGACTGAGATGCCCATCTATGCTAATCCTGTTTTTCTGCATTTGGTCCATATCTCTCTATTCCTTTCCTATACCCACATCTGTCCAATGTTTTTTTTAAATGCTGTAATTATATAACACCATCTAGGTGTGAAGTGTTATTCCAAATAAGTCTTAAAAACTTGCCCTTTGGATCTCCTTTAAGTGTTTCCTCTGTCACCTAAAACCTATGGTCTCTAGTTTTCCTAATCTTGGCTAAAAACTATGTACTCTACCCATGTTTGTCATAATTTTATAAACCTTTCAAAGGTCTCCTCTCAGCTTCTTCCACACCAGTGAGAACAATCTTATTTTTCTCCGCATTTATCAGATTGGCGGGGTTTGCAAATTTGCTATCTCAGTTTAAGGGAGAGAAAATATGGCAAGGGATAATGGTCGTAACATATCTTCAGACATCATCAGATATCCTTTGTACAAAACAAAATTGAAACTCATACAAATGTGATTATGTTGCAGAAGATTTCTCCAATTCCCACTGAGCACAGCAAGACCAAATGTTAGGATGAGTCTTGACGTTATAGCCAGAAAATGTGTCAAATATTACAGGACCTGTATTTACGGGTTGTAAAATGAGAATTTGCAACTTACTGCACCAATTCTGGTATATAATCTATACTAAAGTAGGTGACATCTTGTGGGTTCTCCAGCAGGTAAGCTGCATTTTCTACCTATGAGGACTGTTGCTGATTAGTAAATGAGATTTGCCTCCAGCTTCCGAGCTCCTCTCTTTGGTTCCTCATTATTATATTTAAGTAAAACAAGTTGAGTCTTCAAAGCACACAGGATTTTTCTTCACACAGCTGTTCCTCCTCAGCAGGCACATACACAATGACTACCCTTCAAATGACTGCATATTTCATCTGCAACATTTAGTTTATTTAGGTTGCTGCTGCATCATTCAAAAGACAAGAAATGGCAGAGTAGTGTAGTATGTAGCACAATGCTTTGCAATACCAACAATCACCATTTGGGGTTCAATTCCCACCACTGTCTGTAAGGAGTTTATATGTTCTCTCCATGACCGTGTGGATTCCTCCCACATTGCAAAGATGTTTGGGTTAGGGTTTGTTGCACCATCAATAACTCACTCTGAGACGTAAGGCAAGATATCGGCTTTTATTGACTGGAAGAAGGAACAAGCAGTGAGTGACCACCATACTACATCCTGGAGACTGAGAGGCCGGGCTCAGGCCTTGATCGCCTTTATACAGGGGTCTGTGGGAGGAGCTACAGGAGCAGTCAGCAGGGGGCGTGGCCAGACAGGTATATGTAGTTCACCACAGGGTTAGTAAGTTGTGGGCACGCTATGTTGGTGTCAGAAGTGTGGGGCCACTTGGGGGCTGCCCCCAGCATAGTTGCCTTTGCAACAAAGGCAACATTTCACTGTTTTGATGCACACTTGACAAATAAAGCTAATCTTTCCTTAACCATTGAAACTTGTGTGGAAATGGCAAATTACAGGTGGGACACTTTTAAAGATTTAAAGTTTTATGTTTAACACATTTCTTCTCCAAGTGAAGGTTAAAGTAATGGACTTTAAGACCACAAAATATCATCTGAGTTTTGAAAAGAACGATTATGTCAAGTTTTCCTGATCAATTTTTTAAATTTCTTATTCTTCAAAGAAATTTAGGGATAAAAATGTCAAGACGTATCTATTCTTTTTCAGCCCTTTCTGGATTTCTGTTGAATATTCCAACTAAAAACATGCATGAATAATTAGCATTCATATTTTATTAATACTCTGCCGCTGAAAGCCATGAATTTGCTTTCACTTAATGATACAGTGAATCTGCTGATTACTCTACATATTAAAATAATAATTCTGTTAGTATTTCCTGAAGTGATTATGGAAATACTGACAAAGCAGCCTGAATCCACAAGCCATATTTCATGCTGCAGTACTAAATGCCCTACAAGGTGTCAACCTGTTTATTTAAGTTTTAAATTGTTTGCCTTAGAACTCTTTAATCTCTTCTCAACTACAAAAAATTCCATTTGATTCCAAGCATATTTCATATTTCTTTACCTGGACATTTCGAAATAGGAATTCTTGTTCTCCTGGTTTGTGCGGCTGATAGTAACACCACTTCTCCTCCAAATGATCCAGAGTAGGTGCTGAGCTTGTGCAGGAGGCGTCCTGTTCTACTTCATTTCCTGTTCTTATTTTCTCTTCGTAGTAGAAAGTTGCTGATGCTGATCCATCCCTAAAAATGAACACTGATCATAGTTCTTTCAGCAATTTCACTAAAAAAAACCAAGATTTATGTTTTCATATTCTGGGTGATCTTTCATCTTCATAGTTCCATTGAAAGCAGAAATACTATTTAATCAAACTGCTCTTTGCCTAAAGAAAGTAATGCACTCAGTCACAACGTGGCCAGATGTGCACAATCTTACTGGAATCCTTTTTTTTTAATACTGATATACAAACAACACCAAATATATTCTTTATTATATAAGTCATCGAGACTTACAGCACGCAACCAGGCCCTTCGACCCATCTATTCCATGCTGGAACCATAGACTGCCTACTTCCATCGACCTGCATCAGGACCATAGACCTCCATTTTCCTACTACCTATGCTTCTCTTAAAACTTGAAATTGAGCTCGAATGTACCACTTGTGCTGGCAGCTCATT
This sequence comes from Hypanus sabinus, assembly GCF_030144855.1. Classification (NCBI taxonomy): domain Eukaryota; kingdom Metazoa; phylum Chordata; class Chondrichthyes; order Myliobatiformes; family Dasyatidae; genus Hypanus; species Hypanus sabinus. Next base: position 49,899,685 of record NC_082715.1, read on the forward strand.
CCACATTCTCACAACCCTCTGAGCGGAGAACTTTCCCTTAAGCTGTTCACCTTTCACTCTTAACCCATGACCTCTGGCTGTAGTCAGTGGGAAAAGTTTGTTTACATTTACTCTATCTATACCCCTCATAATTTTGTATACCTCTATCAAATCTCCTCTCAATCTTCTACATTCTAAAGAATACAGTCCTAACTATTCAATCTTTCCTTGTAACTCTGGTCTTCCATGCCTAACAGCATCCTTGTAAATTTTCTTTCAACCTTGTTTGCATCGAGGAATGACCCACTGTTTAGCTGATATAAGCACCAGGCTAGATTGTAAAGGCAAGGGTGTCAAGGCTAGAGGCGAGGGATGGGCCGCTGCTCCGTGAGGTTTACTCACTTCTGCACCGACCTGAGGCTGGTCAGTTCCTGGATTCCCATGACTGGCTTCCTGGCTGTAGACCCACTTCTGTGAACTTCAGTTCTGAATGTCATTTGCTTATTTTTATTGTTTGCATGGTCTTTTTTTCTGTACTTTGGGTGTTTGACAGACTTCTTTAAAATAGGTTCAATTAGATTTCATTGTTTTGTATATTGTGTACATATTTTGATAATAATGTACTTTGAACTTAGAGAAGTCAATGTTTTAGCACATTCACTCCACTCTCTGTGATCCAGACAAAAAAAATATTGTTGTAGCAAATAATATTACTATTCGAGCAGATAATTAACTAAAACAATTTCAAATTGGATTAGTTTAAAGGAGTTCAGATTTGCCTGAAATTTGTGCAGGGCTTATCTTCTGTAACAACTTTAGTGGAACCGAACAAAAGACACAAATAACTGGCCAGTTCCGCTGAGTTGAGGCCTGTTTCCTTGAGTTTTCCATTCATCGCATAAACAAACATCTTTTGCAACGCTGGACAAGGTTATGTATGAACTATATTGTACATCAAGGGAAGTAAATTTCAAGGCAAATAAACAAATATTTTCACTGTGGTAACTGAAAGAAGTATTCCATTGTTATTGTAAGTATTTCATGAATGATGTGATTGATTGGCCTGATATACAAACTCTACCTTGATACTCCAGTGCATTGAGAATAGTGTGGCAAATTTGTCAAGAATATTTGAACTTTAATGTGCTTTTAATAAATTTTGTGTCAATCATCTATAATTGTAAGTTTGAAGAATATATTTTTGAAATGTGAAGCTATTTTAATAGATTTTTAATAAAGCTATTGAAATGTTTTCTGCACTGACTTTTGACTGATTCAGAAGGTAAAGGGGAATGGGATTTGTAGATTATAAGCACAAGAGATTCTGCAGATGCTGCAAATCCAGAGCAACACACACAAAATGCTGGAGGTACTCAGTAAGTTAGGCAGCATCTATGGAAATGTACAAACAGTGGACATTGTTGGCCGATTGCAAAAAAACACAATTTCTCAGTGCCCAATCATTTTAATTCCTATCTCTATTCCTGTTCTGACATGTCAGTCCATGGTTTCCCCTTCTGTCACAATATGGCCACCCTCAAATTGGAAGAGAAACAGCTCATACTCAGTCTAGGTAGCCTTCAATCTGATGTCATAAACATCGATTTCTCCAACTTTTAGTAATTTTTCCCCTTCCTGCTTTTGTCTACTTCAGTTCCCCAATCAGGCCCCTTAACTCTTCACCTCACCTACTTATCACTCCCCCAGTGCCCCTCCTCTTTCCCTTTCCCCTATGGGCCACTCTGGTCTCTTATCTAATCTTTTATCTTTTCAACCTGTCACCTCCTTGTTTTTTTACTTCATGTTCCCTCCCCTATCCACTTGGCTTCACCTATCACCTTCAAGCTTGTAACCTTTTTCCACCTTCTTAGTCTGGCATCTTTCCCCCTTTCTTTCCAGTCCTTAAAAAGGGTCTCAGCCTTTGTTCATTTCCATCCTTGAAAGATCAATACTAATGCCTCCACGATCTCTTCAACCACCACTTTCAGAACCCTGGGCTGTACACCATCTGCCTTATCTGCTTATCTCCCCAAGAACATTCTCTCTAGTTATGGTAATTTCACACACTTCACGACCCCTGACACCTGGAACTTCCACCATACTGCTAGTGACTTCACAGTGAACCCTGATGCAAAATACTTATTCAATTCATCTGCTATTTCCTTGTCCCTCATTACTACTTCTCCACCAGTGTTTTCCAGTGGTCCAATATCCACTCTCACCTCTCTATTTCACTTTATGTATCTGACGAAACTTGGTATCCTTGTTAATGGTGTTGGCTAGCTTACTTTCGTATTCCATCTTTAGCTTCTTAATGACTTTTTTAGTTGCCTTCTGTCGGTTTTTAAAAGTTTTCCAATCTTCTAACTGCCTTCTAATTTTTGCTCTATTATATGTCTCGTCTTTAGCTTTTATGCTGGCTTTGACTTCTCTTGTTAGCCATGATTGTGTCATCTTGCCTTTAGAACACTTCTTCCTCAGCCTAACCTGCTGAGTTCCTCCAGCATTTTGTGTGTGTTGATGGAATCTACAGAGACTTGGTAGATTTAATTTAAAAATACTTGGGCATAGAAGACATTCATGGGTGTTATTCTGACTGGAGACCTGTAACTAGTGGTATTCTAGAGATATTAGAGATGGGACATGTTTTATGAAATTCTAAGTAGGCTAATTATTAAGCCTGCAGACATTATTATTGGCAGAGTTTTGGATAGTGAGGAAAGTTGTCAAAGGATAAAGCAGATTATAGATCAACTGCAAATGTGGGCAGAGATTCAGCAGATGACTTTTAATCTGGACATGTATGAAGCGTCGAACTTTGGGAAGGTAAATACAGGAGGAAAGTATATTGTAATTGTCAAGAATCGCTGGAGTATCAATGTATAGAGCAATGTTGGAATGCATGTCCATAGTTCCCTGAAAATGGCAACACAGGTTGCTCATGGAAACATACAATACGCTTTTATCGATCAGGACATTGAGTGTAAACGATGGGAAAACCTTATTGAGGCTGTTAGGCCACATTTGGAGTATTGCATGTAATTCTGGTTGCTGCACTAGAGGAAGGATATGATCTTCAAAAGATGCAGATGTGGTTGCCTGGATTAGAGAGCATTAGCTATGAGAGGATGTACAAATTTAGAACTTTTTTTTCTGGATGTTAGGGGCTGGAAGCCAACCTGAGAGAGGCATAGACAGTAAGAATCATATTCCCAGCAAGTAAGTATTAAATACTAAAGGGCACAGATTTAAGATAAGGAAAAAATTTTAAGGTGGCTGTGAGTTTTAACATGCCGAGAGTGGGAGGTACTTTAAATGAGCTTCAGGGGAGAGGGTGGAGGCAAAAATGATAGCAATGTTTAAGAGCCATTTTGAAACATACATAAACAGGCAAGGAATGAAGGTGTATAGATTATATTCAGGCAGATAGGATTAGTTTAAAATGGTATCATGATCGACACAGACATCATGCTTCAAAGGGCCTGATCTTGTGCTGTATTGTTCTATGTTCTAGATTTTTTTTCAGGATATAATTTAAAGTATTGTACATTAAGCACATTACAGTTCTTCATTATTGATTACTTACAGTCAAATACAACAATCTCAACATTCAATTGGATACAAATCTTGTTCTTCTGTTTGTTCTTTTTATATACTTCCTTTTCTTCACTATTTTGTTCTCTGTGCTTAATTTGACTTTAAATTACTGCACCTTTTTTTTTAAAGACGTTAAGATTGACCTTTGAATGCAGTGTCCAGAGTTTCCTGCAATTCGTATTAGTGCTGCTGGAACAATATGCACTCACATTCCAAAATGGTGTGATGAAAATGCAAGTTGCAGAGATATGTGGATTTTAGTTATTTCTGTGTCATTGGCAAGTCTAATTAGAAGTTGCAACACAGACATAAGGTGATGGTAGTACCACAAAATATTAATGCCATGTACTTGGTTTGTCCTAAACATTGAAACTTGAAAATAAAGCATTAAAGGTTTTCATAGAAAAGTTGGTGAGAGGGGTAACTAGTTGATAGCAATGATAGTTGGAGGACAATAGCGTTATTTTTTGATTTAGCCCAAGGGTTCCCAACCTGGAATCCACAGGTCTTTTGCTTAATGGTATTAGTCCATGGCATAGAAATGGTTGGGAACCTCTGTCTTTGTCTACATAGATAAACCTTAAATAACAAGACCATGAGATATACAAGCCAAATTTGGACATTTGGCCCATCAGGTTGGCTCTGCTATTTCAATACGGCTGATCCAATTTTCCTGTCAGCTGCAATTTCCTGTTTTCTCCCTGTATGCCTTCATGCTCTGTCCAATCAAGAATCTCTCAACTTAAATATGCATAAAGACTCGGTCTCCACAGCTGCCTGTAGCAAAGAATTCCACAGATTCACCACTCTCTGGCTGAATAAATTCCTCATCTCTTTTCAAAAAGGATGCCCTTCTATTCTGAGGCTGTGTACTCTTGTCTTAGATGCCCCTAGCATAGGAAACACCCCTTATTCTGAATTCCAGTGAATACAGGGCCAGAGCCATCAAACACTCTTCATATGTCGAGCCATTCAATCCTGGAATCATTATCGTGAACCTCCTTTGAATCCTCTCCAGTTTCAGCAGATCTTTTCTTAGATAAAGGACACAAAACTGCTCACTATACTCCAAGTAAGGCCTCACCAGTGCTTTATAAAGTCTCAACATTACAGCCTCGCTTTGATATTCTAGTCTTCTGGAAATGAATGCTAACATCACATTTGCCTTCCTCACCACAGACTCAACTTGCAAATTAACCTTTAGGGAATTCTACACAGGGACTCCCAAGTCCCTTTGCACCTCAGTTTTTTTAATGCTTTGTATCCATTTTGAAAATAGTTAACTCTTTCATTTCTTTTACCAAAGTGCATGACCATACACTTCCCAACTCTGCGTTCCATTTGCCACTTCTTTGTACATTCTCCTAATCTGTCTGTCCTCCTGTAGCCTAATTCCTTAAAACTACCTTCTTCTCCACCTATCTTCATACCAATTGCAAACTTTGCAACAAAGCCATCAATTCCATCATCCAAATAATAGACACATAACATAAAAAGAATCGGTCTCAACACAAACCCCTGTGGAACACCACTAGTCACTGGCAGCCAGTCAGAAAAGGCTCCCCTTATTCCCACTCTTTGCCTCCTGACTATCAGCCACTGATTTATCCATGCTATGATCTTTCTGTAAACCTTGTAGCTTGTTATGCTGCATCATGTGTGGCGCCTTGTCAAAGGCCTTCTGAAAATCCAAGCATACAACATTAACTGACTCTCCTTTGTCTATCCTGCTTGTTACTTCTTCAAAGAATTTTAACAGATTTGTCAGGCATGATTTTCCCTTGAGGGAACAATGCTACCTACGGCCTATTCTATCACGCACCTTCAAGTACCCTCCTTAATAATCAACTCCAATATCTGCCCAACCACTGAGCTTAGACTAACTAGCCCATAGTTTCTTGTCTCTCTCCCTTTCTTGATTCCAAAATACAGTGATGAAAATCTAAAATAAATAAAGGAAAGTGTCCAAATTGCAGAGATATATGGATTTTAGTTATTTCTGTGTCATTGGCAAGTCTAATTAGAAGTTGCAACACAGACATAAGGTGATGGTAGTACCACAAAATATCAATGCCATGTACTTGGCTTGTCAGAAACTTTGACATTTGCAATTTTCCAGTTTTCTAGAATCATTCCAGAATCTAGTGATTCTTGAAAGATCATTACTAATGCCTCCACGATCTCTTCAACCACCACTTTCAGAACCCTGGGCTGTACACCATCTGGTCCAGGTGACTTATCTACCTTCAGACTTTTCAGTTTCCCAAGAACATTCTCTCTAGTTATGGTAATTTCACAGACTTCATGACCCCTGACACCTGGAACTTCCACCATACTGCTAGTGACTTCACGGTGAAGCCTGATGCAAAATACTTATTCATCTGCCATTTCCTTGTCCCTCATTACTACTTCTCCAGCATTGTTTTCTAATGGTCTGATATCCACTCTCACCTCTCTATTACACTTTATGTATCCAAAGAAACTTTTATTATCCTTGTTAATATTATTGGCTAGCTTACTTTCGTATTCTATCTTTACCTTCTTAATGATTTTTTTTAGTTGCCTTCTGTTGGTTTTTAAAAGCTTCCCAATCTTCTAACTTCACAGTAATTTTTGCTCTATTATATGCCCTCTCTTTGGCTTTTCTGTTGGCCTTGACTTCTTTTATTAGCTATGGTCGTGTCATCTTGCCTTTAGAGTACTTCTTCCTCTTTGGAATGTATATATCCTGTGCCTTCCGAATTGCTTCCAGAAATTCCAGCCATTGCTGCTCGGTTGTAATTCCTGCCAGTGTTCTTTTCCAATCAATTCTGGCCAACTCCTCTCTCATGCCTCTGTAACTCCCTCTACTCCACTGTAATACCTTCTGGCTTAAGTTTAATTATATGGATGCTCTGTCATTGCTACAAGCTTAAGGAAGCCCAATAGAAAACCAGCAACTAAGTAACATGGGTAGAGGAAGTTTAGCAACTCAATGACAACACAAAATCAGCAAATTATTTGTTGTTGTCAAGGCCATCCGTGGCTCAAATACCCAATGACTCATCCTATTGTGAAGAGGTGAACTTTTCAGTGATAGGCACCTGGTCAGTACCCACCGGATGGGATACTTTGAAGATCCCCTCCACTCTGACTACGTCCCTGACTGAAGTCCTTATTTCCATCTAATAGAAGTTTATCCAAACCAGCCTTACTGCTCTCCCACGAATTCTATGAGAATACATTTTATCACACATCACTACTCAAAAATTTGAGATTTGTGAATTCTCTCAGTGTGAATTTCCCTTACCCAAACAGTTGTAACATGGGAGTTCCCTGTACAAAAGGCCCGCACAAAAGGACAAGAGTAGAACAGTTACGTTTTCTGCACAAAGGTTCAGAAAATGTTTAAAGGCAGGCATTAAACAAATACCCAACTGCAAAGTGCTTTATATTCCAGTTAGTATACACACAGTTTTAATTATTGTGTGCTGCACCAGCATTGCCTCAAATTGATGATGCTGGAATTTTATTGTCTTGATGCACTTGCTATCTATTATTCTAGAAAGAAAACTGTATCTATAAGAAAACTATTTTAAGCACTGTTTGAGGACTTTGGAATACAATTTTTTGGTCCTCTTTTCTTACAGCAGACAAAATCTTATTACATGCACAACGACAATGTTGTTTTCCATTTTCTGATTGATTAGATAAAAAAAAATTATTCTGGAGAATGACCCAAATTTGTGGCCAAAAGTACAAATGTAATAGTGAAACTATGGTTCACTGTCTATATTTCACCTTGAACTGTCCACTAATTTTGACATGTTGACGAGTCTATCCTCTTGGATCACAAATTTCATGAATTTTTTTAACTGATTTCTCCTACTTTGCCTGCATCCTTACCTTCTGGATACCACTGGATGCTGTCCATTGCTCCAATCTCCAAGTAATGGTGAGATGACATTGCCCCTCAATTAAACAGGGTCATCTTTATTAGCTACCTGACATTCAGATTCCTCTAGGATTCATTCTCACAACAAGCTGTGTAATCTCCATGCAGCCATAGCAAGTTTGCAATAGCAGCTTTTGCTACTCACTCTCTGCCCTTCCAGCATCCACTCTTACTAAAGATCCAGGAGCAATTGCAGGCTATCAAACCCTTTCAGTGGATCATGGTAGAAATTTTACTAAGGAGTCAATTTTAATCCAGAGGAATGCATGGGAAAATAAAAATACTTAAGTTCACAAATTCAATATCAATTGCTTCCAGCCTTCCCAGCTCAAAAGAGACAGCTTGGGTGAATTTGTGACAAATCCATTCTCTGAAATTAATGCAACTTTTGAAATCTTCTGTAGAGGTCTTCAACATACAGAGGCCAAGCTTCCTGGTCAGGAAAAATTGAGAAAAGGACAATTGTTTTATTGCCAGATTTGGAGTGTGTTTTTGCCACGAGTGCTGCTGAGAGTGCTTTTCACTGCGGTGGACAGTACTGCAAAAATTGTAGAAAAGTATTCCTACATTATATAGGCTGTGTATTTATCAGATCATTCCTGCTTTTACTATATGTTCCTGTTATTTTAGGGTTTATGTGTTATTTGGCATGATTCAGTAGGTTATTTTTTGGGTCTGTGAATGCTCACAAATTTTTCCCATATAAATAAATGGTAATTGCTTCTTCACTTTACGACATTCCGGCTTACGAACCATTTCACAGGAATGCTCTACCTTCAAATAGCGGGGGAAACTCCGTAAACTGAGTTTACTCATCAACTCAGTAAAACAGAAACTGAAAACTTGCAACTGATAAGGAATAGAAGCTGGATACTGTAAAGCAGAATCATATTCAAATAATATTCCTTAAATTTATTTCCCAGTTCTTTGATTCGTTTCTTACCATGAAATTTTGTCAAAATCTTCAAACACGCTGGCAAGTAAGAAGGACCATTAACTACTACAGCCATTAAACTTTATTAGTGCACGATTAACCAAGCAAAACTATTCTACGTTATGCTACGCTTCTTTTGAAAAATCTGATTGCAAGATTGTTCACATTCATTTTATTAGATTTTAGCAAATGAATTCCTTACCTGTGTTCCACAGACGCTACTACAAATCCCCGAGAAGCTATTTCAATGCAGATGGCTGAATAAAGAGTCCTATAGAGAGAATACATTCAGATTAAAAGTGCCTTGATCTATGATATTTTAACCCAGCAATCTCTACCCAGCACAGGAAACTCCATGGATAATTGAGGTCAATTAGTAGATTAGCAGGTATTCTTCAAGATGTGTAGTGCTGATATAATTTTTGACCACCAACGCGGGCACAACTGGAAAGTCACCCTCAGTTGGTGCAACACATTGCACTTTGTCTCTAAGATTCATTCCACTGACTTCAACAGCAGAATACAACCCACTAATAGTGTATCCAGACCAAAGAAGAGATTTAGCTCATTGCATGTAGGCAAAATAAAAAATAATCAAGGTAACATTTTCAGAGCGAATGGTAGGGCCTTGGGAAATGTTGTTGAACAGAGGGACCTTGGAGTTCAGGTACATGGTTCCTTGAAAGTGGAATCACAGGTTGACAGTGGGGTGGAAAGGCTTTTGGTTTTCATCATTCAGGGCAATAAGTGTACAAGTTTGAATTATTTATTCAGTTGTACAAGATGTTTATTCAGATTCAGATTCAGTTTTTTGTCATTTAGAAACCACAAATACAATGCAGTTAAAAAATGAGACAACGTTCCTCCACAATGATATCAGAAAAGCACATGACAAAACAGACTACACCAGAAAATCCATGTAACGTTTGGCAATCCCCAATCCATGTCTGGAGAGGCTGCTGTGTATTAATATCGCGCTACCGTCTTAGCGCATTCCCCGGAAAGGAGCTCCAAATCCACCAGACAAACAAGACCAAAAACTAAAGCTACAAGACCTGCACAAAACCACATAGTTACAACATATAGTTAGAACAGTGCAAACAATAGTGTAATTGATAAAAAGCAGACTATGGGCACAGTAAAAATAGTCCAAAGATGTTAAAGGATTATAAGTTCAAAAGAAATCACCACACAGTTTCCACAAGTCCCCAGGGTCCCGACAGACTCGCCATCCCTTGCCGGTGGCAGAAGGGAATACCCCCGCTATGGACTTCCATGGCGCTGCCTGACTCAGCCTTGCAGACACAGCACACACCGAAAGCTCCATCGAACCCAGCCTCGCAGACGCAGCACACACCGAAAGCGACCTGACCGCAGTGGACTCCGAGTCCGTCGAACCTCCGAGCTGACGACCATCCCCTCCAGCACAGCTTCTCCGAGCACCATTCACTGCTGAACGTATTAAGACAGCCCCGCCAACGGCCATCGGCAATGTGACCCCGAGGACTGGGGGCCTGTTCTTTCCAGCAGAGACCCGGACCTCACAGCAACAGCAGCAATGAAGAAGGTCTTCCTGGAGATTTCCAGATGTTCCTTCATGCTCCCACATCCGTCTTCAATCGATTATGATTGCGCACGGCACCCCACTTAACAAATAACAGACAATCAGCTCCGGAGTGGCCGCTGCAAGCTGCGTCGTGCCGCCATAATTTGAAGATGAATTATAAGGAAGATTTACAAGTATTATTAACCAGGCTAGCTCTTTTTCCCTTGGAGTATAGGAGAATGAAAGGTGATCTTCTGTAGGTATACAAAATCATGAGTGGCAGTTCGGGTGAATGCACTCAATCTTTTTCCCAGGATGGGGGAATCAAGAACTAGGTAGCACAATGGGGGAAGATATAGTGGAAACTTGAGAGGGAATTTTTTTTTACAAGAGAGACACAACATGATAGATTATGTGAATAAGATCCAGAGGAAGTGGTTGCTCTTACAGAAACATCTGCAGATACAGTAAGAACTTTTAAAAGAAATGTATACATGTGTGGACCTAATGCAGGCAAATAGGACTAGCTTGGAGGGGCAGCATGGTCAGAACGGACCAGTTGACTGAAGGGTCTGTTTCTTCACTGTAGACTATGATTCTAATCTAAATTTGACCTTTTTGGAAGGCTTTCTTAAACAAACACAAATACATTTATGCTCAGTTATTATTTTAGCAGGGTGGAGGAAATGGGAAAGAGGAGAGCGCTGTTCATCTTCTGCCCACTCTCCTCATTATGTCCCTAGACTGGTAACTGGTATGCCATTCCTTCAACAGACCAGTTCATCTACTCTACACCTTAGCTATCCAATCAAGAAATCAACCACCCAATAGTAACAGAGATGTCGAGGGGCAGAGAGGGAGACAGGTTCTGGAAAGGTGTAGTAATAACAGGGTTGGCGTGGTAGAAGATTTTAATTTCCCGAATATTGATTGGCATCTCCCTAGAGCAAGGGGTTTAGATGGGGTGGAGTTTGTTACATGTGTTCAGGAAGGTTTCCTGACACAATACGTAGATAAGCCTACAAGAAAAGAGGCTGTACTTGATCTGGTATTGGGAAATGAACCTGGTCAGGTGTCAGGTCTCTCAGTGGGAGAGCATTTTGGAGATAGTTATTACAATTCTATCTTCTTTACCATAGCATTGGAGAAGGATGGGAACAGACAAGTTAGGGAAATGTTTAATTGGAGTAAGGGGAAATATGAAGCTATCAGGCAGGAACTTGGAATCATAAACTGTGAACAGACGTTCTCAGGGAAATATGTGACAGAAATGTGGCAAATGTTCAGGGGGTATTTGTGTAGTGTTCTGCATAGGGTATGTTCCAATGAGACAGGGAAAGGATGGTAGGGTAGAGGAACTGTGGTGTGCAAAGGCTGTTGAAAATCTAGTCAAGGAGAAAAGAAAAGTTTCTGAAAAGTTCAAAAAAACTAGATAATGATAGAAATTTAGATTATAAGGCTAGCAGGAAGGAGCTTAAGAATGCAATTAGGAGCACCAGAAGGGGCCATGAGAAGGCCTTGGTGAACAGGATTAAAGAAATCCCCAAGGCATTCTACAAGTATGTGAAGAGCAAGAGAGAGAATAGGGTGGTGTGACAGTGGAAAAGTGTGTATGGAACCGGAGAAGATAGCTGAGGTACTTAAAGAATACTTTGCTTCAGTATTTACTACAGAAAAGGATCTTGGCAATTGTAGCATGACTTACAGAATATTGAAAAGCTTGAGCACATAGACAGTAAGAAAGCATCAACTTGGATACGTCTCCTGGACTGGATGAGATGTACCGTAGGCTACTGTGGGAGGTGAGGGAGGAGAGTGCTGAGCCTCTGGCTATGATCTTTGCATCATCAATGGGAATGGGGGAGGCTCTGGAGGATTGGAGTGTTGCAGATGTTTTTCCCTTATTCAAGAAAGGGAGTAGAGATAGCCTAGGAAATTACAGACCAGTGAGTCATACTTCAGTGGTTGGTAAGTTAGTGAAAAGATCCTGAGAGGCAGGATTTATGAACATTTGGAGAGGCATAATATGATTAGGAATAGTCAAGCATGGCTGTGTCAAAGGTAGGTCGTGCCTTATGATCCTGATTGTATTTTTTGAGGATGTGACTAAACACATTGATGAAGGTAAAGCAGTAGATGTAGTGTATATGGATTTCAGCAAGGTATTTGATAAGGTACCCTGTGCAAGGCTTATTGAGAAAGTAAGGAGGCCTGGGATCCAAGGGGACCTTTCTTCAAGGATCCAGAACTGGCTTGCCCACAGAAGGCAAAGAGTGGTTGTAGATGGGTCAGTATGGAGGTTAGTGACCAGTGGTGTGCCTCAGGGATCTGTTCTGGGACCCCTTCTCTTTGTGATTTTTTAATATGACCTGAGATAGTGGAGGGATGGGTTAGTAAATTTGCTGATGACACAAAGGTCGGGGGTGTTGTAGATAGTGCGGAGGGCTGTCAGAGGTTACAGCGGAACATTGATAAGATGCAAAACTGGGCTGAGAAGTGGCAGATGGAGTTCAACCTAGATAAGTGTGAAGTGGTTCATTTTGGTAGGTCAAATATGATGGCAGAAAATAGTATTAATGGTAAGACTCTTGGCAGTGTGGAGGATGAGAGGGATCTCGGGGTCCGAGTCCAGAGGACACTCAAAGCTGCTGCACAGGTTGACTCTGTGGTTAAGAAGGCATATGGTGCATTGGCCTTCATCAATCATGGGATTTTTAGGAGCCAAGAGGTAATGTTGCAGCAATAAAGGACCCTGGTCAGACCCCACTTGGAGTACTGTGCTCAGTTCTGGTCACCGCACAACAGTAATAATGTGGAAACTATAGAAAGGGTGCAGAGGAGGTTTACAAGGATGTTGCCTGGATTGAGGAGAATGCCATATGAGAATAAGTTGAGTGTACTCGGCCTTTTCTCCTTGGAGTGATGGAGAATGAAAGTGACCTGATAGAGATGTACAAGATGATGAGAGGTATTGATCATGTGGATTGTCAGAGGCTTTTCCCCAGTGCTTAAATGGCTAACCTGAGAGGGCATAGTTTTAAGATGGTTGGAATTAGGTACGGAGGAGATAGCGGAGGTAAGTTTTTTTAAAATCGCAGAGTGGTGAGTGCATGGAATGGGCTGACAGCGGTGATGGTGGAGGCAGATACCATAGGGTCTTTTAAGAAACTCCTAGATAGGTACTTGGAGCTTAGAAAAATAGAGGGTTATGGGTAACCCTAGGTAATTTCTAAAGTAAGTACATGTTCGGCACAGCATTGTGGGCTGAAGGGCCTGTATTGTGCTGTAGATTTAACATGTTTCTAAATGCTTGCTTCATACTACTAATTCTTCCCCAAATTAACACTTCTTACTTTCAATGCTGGACAAGTTGGCTGGGACAGGAAAAATAAGACTGGCCATTGGATAATTCTCCATGCTATACCCACCGGCTTATCAGGGATTTTCAGAGTATAGACAGATATTTGGCAACATGGGATCACTGGAAAATAAGCTTCTACTCATGTTTTCTATCCTCAGAATAAAACCCTATTAGCGATACCTTAGCAGAGACAAAAGACTTATGCTTTAAAAATAATATGGTTGGATAGAGCTAAACAAAATTACGAGGGTATAGATAGGATAAATGCAAGCAGGCTTTTTCCACTGAGATTGGGGAGACTATAACCAGTGGTCATGGTTTAGGGGTGAAAGGTGAAATGTTTAAGGGGAACATGAGTAGGAACATCTTCACTCAGTGATAGGGAGAACGTGGAACGAGCTGCCAGTAGAAGCGGTGGTTGTGGGGTTGATTTCAACATTTAAGAGAAATTTAGAAAGGTACTTGGATGGGAGGGGAAATGGAGGGCTGTGGTCCAGGTGCAGGTTGATGGAGCTAAGCAGATTAATAATTTGGCATGGACTAGATGGGCTGAAGGGCCCCTTTCTGTGCTGTAGTGTTCTGTGACTCCATTGTGCTAAAAGATAAGGAGGCAGTACATGGTGAATGATTGAGACGCGAGGCCACTCTCTTTTGGTTCTAAAAACAGAAAGAATGATTATGATAAAAACGGAAAATGCTGAAACAACAGATCTTGCAGCATTATAGAACATAGAAATCTACAGCACATTACTGACCCTTCAGCCCACAATGTTGTGCTGACCAAGTAACCTACTCATCAGTGGAAAGAGAAACAGAAGTTAACATTTCAGTCTGAAGACACATAATCAGAACTGAGACACAGCCTCAGAATAAAGACACATTCCTTTAAAACAAATGAGGAATTTCTTCAGCCAGTGTATAGTGAATCTATCAAAGTCATAGCAGAAGGCAGCGGAATCCTAGTCAATCGATGTATTTAAGTTAGGGACCGATTGATCCCTGAATGGTAAAGGGGGTCGTGTTAAAAAAGAAATCAACTCCAAATAACTCCTATTATATCTTATGGTCTATAACTGACCCAAACAGGTCTTCTGAAGCAATTTTTGACCTAAAACTCCTATTTCTCTTCCAAGAGATGCTGCTGAACTGGTGAGTATTTCTAACATTTTCTGTTTTAATATATGATTTCCAGATTCTACATTTTTTTGAATCCCAAGTCAGAATATTATCTGACTGGGGATTGGGAACAATGGAAGGTGCAAGAAGCCTGGGCATCCTTATAAACCAGTGACTGAAATCAAGCTTTCTAGGAAGACAAATGGTACATTAATCTTCAATGCCACAAGTTGAGTACAGGAACAAGGATGTGTTACTGAAGTTGCCTAGGGCCTTGGTGAGACCTGACCTGGAATTTTGTCTAAGATTGACTTTGCTATAGCAGGGAGTGTAACAGGAATGGCAGGACTGTGTCAGTTTGGACTAAATTCACTATTGTATAGAAGAATGTGATTTCATGAAATACTTTAAAATTCGAATAGGATTGAGCACTTTAGATAGAGGGAAGATCTTCTCGATGGGTGGAGTGGCCAGAAGCAAGGGTCACATCTGCAGTTTACAGAGCACAGGGGCACAGCTAGTAGAGCTGCGGCCTCAGTGCCAGATACCTGGGTTCAGTCTGACATAATGCACACTTTGTGTGTGGTTTGCAAGCTTTCCCTGTGACTGCATGGATTTTGTCCCAGTGCTCTGGTATCCTCCCCCATCCAAAAGGGTAAGTGGTAGAATCTGGGGGCAGTAAAGGGTGGGGGGGGGGGGAATAGTTGAGCACACAGAGCAAATCAAAAAATGGAATTAATTAGGATTAGTGAAAGTGGGTGGTTAAGGTTTAGCATGGATTTAGTAGATTGGAGGGCCAGTTTCAATGCTCTTTACAAGTAGGAGGGTATACCATTTGGATTTAAATCAGGAGAAAATTTCTTCACCCAGGGGCTGAAAAACCTGTAAAAAATTATACTACAGGAGGGAGGAGGCCACGTCATTGACCTGTTTCTAAAGGTTTATTCCTTATTACTAGTGGGATCAAGGGAAGTGAGAAAAATGAGAAGGGAAATGATATACCAATATGTGTGTTGAAAGATGGAGTAGGTTTAAAGGACAGAACTCTATTCCTATTTTCTGTGGCTATCATTCATCGAAACTGCATAATTCTTGCTAACTGAGAATATTTACTCATTTTGTTCTCGCATTCTTTCATGACAGCCTTTTTCTGTAAGACTTCTGAAATTCATAATACAGCTGCAGTTTAAAAATACTTCATTCCTGCTCCACCCTCCTGGCAAGAATAGTGTGGTTCTGCTGAAAAAGCAAACTGCCAGAGATAAAATTTGTTTTTACTGCATGAAAACCTCTTTTCACCTACAATAAATAACATGAATTTCCCGAGTTCAGCCATTAACAAGAATCTCTAGACCAGTGATACAAATGTTCCATAATTGTATTTCTAACTGGCGGTTTAGCATGGCAAGAATTACAACATATCCTGGCTCTGGGGGAACAGGTTTGAGGAGATCTTAAGAGTAGGAATTTAGAATAAACAAAAAGATTCATTACAGCCAGGCTTAAATTGCCCAAGTACTGAATAAAATGATAATTGCCATGGGAACCATTCTTTCCACAGAAGGGAGTGTTGTTTGGTGCTCAGGTACAAGAAGTGAAATGCAGGCTATGTAACACTGTCAACAGCATTTAAATTTAGCTTGTCAGCCGTCAGAATATCCAGATAAACTAATATATTCCTAAGAAAAGAATGTTTCTTTAATAACACTTAATCATGCCAACTTGGGTGTTCTAATCTAAGAGTTTATGTTATCATTCCCACTGTCCTCAGAAATGACGCACTCGATTCAGGAACAGCTTCTTCCCCTCTGTATGAGCATTGAACCCATGACCACCATCTCACTTCTTTTTTTCCTGCTCTGCTTACTTATGCGTGAGTGTCTGTGTATATACACACATGCACAGTATTCACAGTTTCTATTATGGTTTACAATGTATTGCTGCCAAAAACAAAAATATCATGACATATGCTAGTGATATTAAACCTGTTTCTGTTTCTGAATTGAGGTGGCATGGGGGAAGGAGGGTTCCTGATAATAAAGCAGCATAAATACAAAATGTTGCTTTACTACCTATCCCACTTATTTCTAAAGTAAATGAGAAATTACTGAAGATCCATGAAACATTGTATCACGAAAGAAAATGCTTAGGAAAAGAAATTAAACTCAGTGCAATGAGGTGGGCAACTGATTTCAATACAAGGTACTTCATTAAATTCTTGTGGATCATTTGTAATTTTACCCCCTTAAATACACCACAGAAAAGTTTACTTGCTAGTATCAGTTTAGATCTGAGGTTGGCTGCTGATCTAAACATGTATAGTCCGCCCTCCTTATCCACGGGGGATTGGTTCCAGGACCCCCTGCGGATACCAAAAAATGCAGATGCTCAAGTCCCTTATTTGACCTGTCGCAGTGTGGTGGATTTTAGGACCCAGCAGAATCCTGGACCTTATTTAACTGGTCTCGGTGCGGTGGACATTAGGACCCGGCACAGCTCTGAATCTGCAGTGTTTCTGTTCACGAAAGTAATCACGATCGCGATTGAAAATAAAGTGGAAGTAATAAAGCGATCGGAAAGAGGCAAAATGCCATCGGTCATTGGAAAAGCGTTAGGCTACAGTCAGTCAACGATCGGAACAATTTTCCTGGAGCATGTGAAAGGCACTGCCCCGATGAAAGCTACGATTATTTCTAAGCAACGCAGTGGTTTAATTATTGAAGTACATACGGTTCTTAAGTGTTTTATATGCATAGAAAGGTAAAATATATACTATATACTTAGACAAACATTTGACTAACTGACGGTTAATAATACCGGATGTACCTGTTCCGACTTCAAATCCAACTTAAAGACGGACTCAGGAATTGTACTTGTTCATAACCTGGGGACTGCCTGTACTTTTAAATCATCTCCAGATTGCTTATAATACCTAATACAATGTAAATGCTATATAAATAGTTGTTATACTGTATTGTTTAAGGAATAATGACAAGAAGAAATAGTCTGTACATGTTCAAACAACGTGTGCTGGAGAGAGAACTTCCGGGTTTTTCCGGTCCGCGGTTGGTTGAATCCGCACATGTGGAACCCGCGGATGAGGAGAGCCGATTGTATAGCAGGGCCTAGCTTGGCTGATTTAGAATTCTAGTAGCATCTTGGACAATATCCTGATTATCAGTAATATTTATAAGCAAATCAGAATTTTGACACAAGGATAAAATGAAATTGGGAATAACAATGGCCAAACTTAGATGCAACGATGGGAAAAAGTTGAATTCTGTGGATTGAAATGTAGCATTCAAAGATTCCGGACAGGTTGAAAGGAAAGTCAAAAACAGGACAAGATTTATTAACAAGTAAACAACATTTTATGCACTGATCTTGAAACTTAATGCTCAGCTAGCAAAGTTCTCAAAAACTCCAGAACATTAAGGTGGTCATTGGGATACTGCAACATGGAAGTGTGACACTAATCTATATGAGCAACACTTTTGCAACATGCAAGTGCTGAACAGAATTGAAGTTGCATTAATTGATCTTAACCCAAAGGCTTTCATTGTTTCTTCGTGTTAAGAATTCATGTGGCATTTACAGTGGACTAGCAACAAGCTCTGCTGAGAACTAGTTAGAATCATCCTCTCCCCTCCCCCATGGTTCTTAGAATAGCAACACTGAAGGAAATTGGTCTACCCTATGATTCTGCAGGCGCTTGCTGTAAGAATAAGATAGCTAGTGAAAACCAAAATTATATTGCCTTCACCGTCATGGCAGATAAAACATTTAAAATAGATTGCTTCATGGATGTAGTCCTGAAATTGTATGAATTAGGAAGGACAATTTTTCCCCTTTGTTTCCCCTCCCCCCCCCCCCAAGAAATCAGGCAAATATAAATTATACAGAGACACAAGTAAATTTAAATTGATGCTGCTCAGAGCAAAGCATGGAATATACAGTGAGTGGAGTTTACTGATAACAACTTTCCTAAGCAGCAGAACAACAAACTTCTGGAGGAACTCAGTGGGTCGAGCAGCATTGGTGGGAGGAAATAAGTTGTTCGTGTTTCAGGTCGAATCCCTGCAACAGGACTGACATCAGAGAGGCAAAGTGGCCAGCACAGAGAAGGGAGGTAGCAAGGAAAGATTCTCAGGCAACTGGAGGATTGAGAAGGGGTGAAAAATAACAGGCTGGTATTGACAGGGTTGTGGGGGTGGGGGGGGGGGTTGTTGGGGAAGTTGCTGGAAGACTGTGTAGGTGAATGATAGATGGTGGCAAACAAGAAAGGGAAAAACAAAGTAAAGCCAGGTAAAGAGAGGGAGTCCGAAGGCAGTCTCATGTATATTGGAATTCGATCTTGCCTGTCCATTCTATGTTGGCCATCTCACCTCCCAACCCACACCCACTCTCAATCCTGATGCAGAGATTTGACGCAAAAGTTGACAATTTCCTTTCACTGATGTTGACTTAAGGTTGTTTGTTGCTCCGGATTCTAGCATCTGCAGTCTTGTGTCTTCTGAGCAGGAGAATAATTTTCTTTTAGCTACAGTTAAGTGGAAAGGCTTACTAAAGGTGTACATGAACACGTGCAGTAGAAAAGCTAACAAGATTACAGCTCACAATGATGAATATTGAAAATAAAAGTCAAAAATAGCTTCAGTGCAAATAAAAGAGGATTTTAAAGATATTGATGAAAGTGAATCACAATTTAACGTTTTAAAACTGTGATTATATCTGTGTCAGGGTATTAGCTACAGATCATTATGTGAATTAGAAACATAGAAAATAGGTGCAGGAGTAGGCCATTTGGCCCTTCGAGCCTGCACCGCCATTCAGTATGATCATGGCTGATCATCCAACTCAGAACCCTGTACCTGCTTTCTCTCCATACCCCCTGATCCCTTTAGCCATAAGGGCCATATCTAATTTCCTCTTAAATATAGCCAATGAACCGGCCTCAACTGTTTTTTGTGGCAGAGAATTCCACAGATTCACCACATTCTGTGTGAAGAAGTTTTTCCTCATCTCGGTCCTAAAAGGCTTCCCCATTATCCTTAAACTGTGACCCCCTCGTTCTGGACTTCCCCAACATCGGAAACAATCTTCCTGCATCTAGCCTGTCCAATCCCTTTAGAATTTCATACGTTTCAATAAGACCCCCCCTTCAATCTTCTAAATTCCAGTGAGTATAAGCCTAGTCGATCCAGTCTTTCTTCATATGAAAGTCCTGCCATCCCAGGAATCAATCTGGTGAGCCTTCTCTGTACTCCCTCTATGGCAAGAATGTCTTTCCTCAGATTAGGGGACCAAAACTGCACACAATATTCTAGGTGCGGTCTCACCAAGGCCTTGTACTACTGCAGTAGAACCTCCCTGCTCCTGTACTCAAATCCTTTTGCTATGAATGCCAACATACCATTTTCCTTTTTCACCACCTGCTGTACCTGCATGTCCACCTTCAATGACTGGTGTACAATGACACCCAGGTCTCGTTGCATCTCCCCTTTTCCTAATCGGCCACCGTTCAGATAATAATCTGTTTTCCTGTTCTTGCAACCAAAGTGGATAACCTCACATTTATCCACATTAAATTGCATCTGCCATGAATTTGCCCACTCACCTAACCTATCCAAGTCACCCTGCATCCTCTTAGCATCCTCCTCACAGCTAACACCGCTGCCCAGCTTCGTGTCATCTGCAAACTTGGAGATGCTGCATTTAATTCCCTCATCTAAATCATTAATATATATTGTAAACAGCTGGGGTCCCAGCACTGAGCCTTGGGGTACCACACTAGTCACTGCCTGCCATTCTGAAAAGGTCCTGTTTACTCCCACTCTTTGCTTCCTGGCTGCCAGGCAATTCTCTATCCACACCAATACCATACCCCCAATACCGTGTGCTTTAAGTTTGCACACTAATATCCTGTGTGGGACCTTGTCAAAAGCCTTTTGAAAATCTAAATATACCACATCCACTGGCTCTCCCCTATCCACTCTACCAGTTACATCTGCAAAAAATCCTATAAGATTCGTTAGATATGATTTTCCTTTCACAAATCCATGCTGACTTTGTCCGATGATTTCACCTCTTTCCAAATGTGCTGTTATCACATCTTTGATAACCGACTCCAGCATTTTCCCCAACACCAATGTCAGACTAACTGGTCTATAGTTCCCCGGTTTCTCTCTTCCTCCTTTTTTAAAAGGTGGGGTTACATTAGCCACCCTCCAATCCTCAGGCACTAATCCAGAGTTTAAGGAGTTTTGAAAAATTATCATTAATGCATCCACTATTTCTTGGGCTACTTCCTTAAGCACTCTGGGATGCAGACCATCTGGCCCTGGGGATTTATCTGCCTTTAGTCCCTTCAATTTACCTAACACCACTTCCCTACTAACATGCATTTCCCTCAGTTCCTCCATCTCACTAGACCCTCGGTCCCTTACTATTTCTGGAAGATTATTTATGTCCTCCTTAGTGAAGACAGAACCAAAGTAGTTATTCAATTGTTCTGCCATGTCTTTGTTCCCTATGATCAATTCACCTGTTTCTGACTGTAAAGGACCTACATTTGAGTTGACCAATCTTTTTCTTTTCAAGTATCTATAAAAGCTTTTACAGTCAGTTTTTTTGTTCCCTGCCAGCTTTCTCTCATAATCTTTTTTCCCTTTCCTAATTAAGCCCTTTGTCCTCCTCTGCTAGTCTCTGAATTTCTCCCAGTCCTCAGGTGTGCCGCTTTCTTTTGCTAATTTATATGTTTCTTCTTTGGACTTGATACTATCCCTAATTTCCCTTGTCAGCCACGGGTGCACTACCTTTCCTGGTTTATTCTTTTGCCAAACTGGGATGAACAATTGTTGTAGTTCATCAATGTGATCTTTAAATGCTTGCCATTGCATATCCACCGTCAACCCTTTAAGTATCATCTGCCAGTCTATCTTAGCTAATTCACGTCTCATACCTTCAAAGTTACCCCTCTTTAAGTTCAGAACCTTTGTTTCTGAATTAACTATGTCACTCTCCAACTTAATGAAGAATTCCATCATATTATGGTCACTCTTACCCAAGGGGCTTCGCACAACAAGATTGCTAACTAACCCTTCCTCATTGCTCAATACCCAATCTAGAATGGCCTGCTGTCTAGTTGGTTCCTCGACATGTTGGTTCAGAAAACCATCCCGCATACATTCCAAGAAATCCTCTTCCTCAGCACCCTTACCAATTTGGTTTACCCAATCTATATGTAGACTGAAGTCACCCATTATAACTACTGTTCCTTTATTGCACGTATTTCTAATTTCCTGTTTAATGTCATCCCCAACCTCACTACTACTGTTAGGTGGCCTGTACACAACTCCCACTAGCGTTTTCTGCCCCTTAGTGTTATGCAGCTCTACCCATATCGATTCCACATCCTCCAGGCTAATGTCCTTCCTTTCTATTGCGTTAATCTCCCCTCTAACCAGCAATGCTACCCCACCTCCTTTTCTTTCCTGTCTATCCCTCCTGAATATTGAATATCCCTGAATGTTCAGCTCCCATCCTTGGTCACCCTGGAGCCATGTCTCTGTGATCCCAACTATATCATATTCATTAATAACTATCAGCACATTCAATTCATCCACTTTGTTATGAATGCTCCTCGCACTGACACACAAAGCCTTCAGGCTTGTTTTTTACAACACTCTTAGCCCTTATACAATTATGTTGAAAAGTGGCTCTTATTGCTCTTTGCCCTGGATTTGCCTGCCTGTCACTTTTACTTTTCACCTTACTAATTTTTGCTTCTACCCTCATTTTACACCCCTCTGTTTCTCTGCACTTGTTCCCATCCCCCACCACATTAGTTTAAAGCCTCCTGAACAGCAGTAGCAAACACTCCCCCTAGGACATTGGTTCCAGTCCAGCCCAGGTGCAGAACGTCCTGTTTATATCGGTCCCACCTCCCCCAGAACTGGTTCCAATGTCCCAGAAATTTGAATCCCTCCCCCTTGCACCATTTTTCAAGCCACGTATTCATCTGAAATATCCCCCTATTTCTACTCTGACTAGCACGTGGCACTGGTAGTAATCCAGAGATTATTACCTTTGTGGTCCTACTTTTTAGTTTATCTCTTAACTCCCTAAATTCACCTTGTAGGACCTCATCCCATTTTTTACCTATATTGTTGGTATATGTAATTGTAAATGAAGATGTAATTACTCTCAGAATTATTGCTTCCCTGGCACTGAATGGTTGAAACTCTGCAAAGAAGCAACAGCGATTATTGATTATCTGAAAATCTGCATTGTTTTACCTGAAAGCTCCGAGGCCATGGGAAAAGATGACTAGGGGATATTTTCCATCTGATTTAAATGGGGCGTCCCACTCAGCAGGAACTCTGTATGACCCTGGCAAGAAATCAAAATACTTCAACTGGATTGCTAAGATAAATGATGATGACATCGACTCAGCCCTGAGAGGCCAGCGTCGGGCATTTTCATGCCTTACAAGGAGCAGAACGAAAGACTGTGCGGCGCACCACTCCTCACACAGATGTTTTCACAGTACTTTTTCTTTATTTTACGAGGTCGAGTTGCAGGCTCAACACTCAACCTGGCACAGATGGAAAGAGTACTCGGGAACGGCCCGACTGGATTCAAACCCGGGAACCTCCATTCCGGAGTCTGGCGCTGATGTCACTGCGCCATCAGCCAACCAAAATAAGATAAAGGTGGAGCTGAAATGTGCTGCCAAGTCATAACATAAGAACATAGCGTAAGAAATAAGTCACTTCATTTGCTTGAATACAAGTGAAAACAATTTTTGAAAAATTTCAATTACTGAGAATAAGACTGGAATTAGAACTCTGTGTTTTAACTCAGTATTATGAAAGATGTATATTCTCCTTCTCTACAAAAGCCAATTAAAATATTTGTTAGAAAGCAAGTATCAGTGGCTTGATGTACAGCAAAACGTAATTTAGTTGATTTTTCAAATAATTTCAACTTTAAGTAAGAATGGATTGAAATGATCTGATGGTCAATACATGGAACTGTGAACCATCACAGAGACATGGCAGGAATGGCTGCTGGATGTTCTGGGGTTTCAATGTTTAAAAAAGGGACAGGGAAGGAGGGTTGACTATCGAGTTGGTGAGAGCAAGTCAGAAACAGAAAGGCAGCCTTCCTCTGTTGAGAGTTTATTTATTTAGAGATACAGTGCAGAATAGGCCCTACAAGCAACACCACCTCAACAACTCCAATCGAACCCTAACCTATATCACAATGACCAATTAGCCTAACAGGTACGTCTTCAGACTGTGGGAGGAAACTGGAGTGCCGGAGAAAACCCACGTGCAGAGCCCTTACAGATAATGCTGGAATGGAATCCGGCACCCTGAGCTGTAATAGTGTCACGTTAACCACTACTCTACCATGGCACCCAGAGATTTCTATAGACTTTCCAATTGTAACGGAAGCACCAAGGAACAGATCAGGAGGTTTTGGAATTGTCATCTTCCCTAATACTGATTACCAGCTCAGAGCAAATGGTTTAGATAGGGTGGAATTCGTTAAGCAATGAACCAGGTCAGATATCAGATCTCTCAGTGGGTGAGTGTTTTGGAGACAGTGATGTCAACTCCCTGATCTTTATTATAGCCTTAGACAGAGATAGGAGCAGATGATATGGGAATGTATTTAATTGGTGGGGGTGGGGTGGAGAGAAAGGGAAATTATGATGCTATTAGGCAGCAACTTGGGAGCACAAATTGGGAACAGATGTACTCAGGGAAATACACAATGAAAACGCGGAGGTTGTTTAGAGAGTACTTAAAGGGGTTCTGGATAGGTTTGTCTCATTGAGGCATGGAAAAGGTGGTAGGGTGAAGGACCCACAGTTGGCAAAAGATGTGGAACATCCCATTAAGAGAAAGAGAAAAAACAATTAAGGCTTAGGAAACAAGGATGAGACAAAGTTTTAGTAAGTTACGAAATAGCCAAGAGGGAACTGAAGAAAGGACGTAAGAAAGCTAGAAGGGGGCATGTAAAGATGTTGGTGAGTTGGATTAAGGAAAACATCAAGGAGTTCTACATGTATGTGAGAAACAGGAAGGTGACTAGAGGGTAGGCATGGGATCTAAGGGGACATTACTTTGTGGATCTAGAACTGGCTTGCCCACAGAAAGCAAAGAGTAGTTGTAGACGGGTCATATTCTGCATGGAGGTCAGTCACCAGTGGAGTGCCTCAGGGATCTGTTCTGGGACCCCTACTCTTCGTGATTTTTATACATGACCTGGATGAGGAAGTGGAAGGATGAGTTAGTAAGTTTGCTGATGACACAAAGGTTGGAGGTGTTGTGGATAGTGTGGAGGGCTGTCAGAGGTTACAACGGGACATTGATTAGATGCAAAACTGGGCTGAGAAGTGGCAGATGGAGTTCAACCCAGATAAGTGTGAAGTGGTTCATTTTGGTAGGTCAAATATGATGGCAGAATATAGCATTAATGGTAAGACTCTTGGCTGTGTGGAGGATCAGAGGGATCTTGGGGTCGGAGTCCATAGGACGCTCAAAGCAGCTGTGCAGGTTGAATCTGTGATTAAGAGGGTGTACAGTGTATTGGCCTTCATCAATCATGGAATTGAATTTAGGAGTCGAGAGGTAATGTTGCAGCTAAATAGGACCCTGGTCTGACCCCTCTTGGAGTACTGTGCTCAGTTCTGGTCACCTCACTATAGGAAGGATGTGGAAGCCATAGAAAGGGTGCAGAGGAGATTTACCAGGATGTTGCCTGGATTGGAGAGCATGCCTTATGAAAATAGGTTGAATGAACCGGCCTTTTCTACTTGGAGCAACGGAGGATGAGAGGTGACCTGGTAGAGGTGTATATGGTGTTGAGAGGCGTTGATTGTGTGGATAGTCAGAGGCTTTTTCCCAGGGCTGAAATGGTTGCCACAAGAGGACACAGGTTTAAGGGGCTGGGGAGTAGGTACAGAGGAGATGTCAGGGGTAAGTTTTTTACTCAGAGAGTGGTGAGTGCGTGGAATGGGCTGCCGGTAACAGTGGTGGAGGTGGATATGATAGGGTCTTTTAAGAAACTTTTAGATAGGTACATGGAGCTTAGAAAGTCTAGTAATTTCTAAGGTAGGGACATGTGGGCCGAAGGGCCTGTATTGTGCTGTAAGTTTTCTATGTTTCTATGATGGAATTTCTGGAGGAACCAACATATTTTCATTTATTCTCTAAATCTTTTTTGTTTGGCCCTCCATTAAGTGAATAACAACCTTGTCATAAATGTTGAGAGAGTATCTGGTTCCACCACATCTCAAGCTGTGTATTCCAGAATCCAACCACCCTCTGCATGAAAAATTGCCCTCTCAGATCCCCTCTATAAAGATTTTTATTAGTAGCCTTTATCTTTCATCATTCTGTAGGTAACTAGGGAAAACAAGCCCAGCCTATCCATCCTCTCCTTTCCATTGGAGTGCTTCAATCTCAGCAACACCTTGGCAAATCTCCTCTGCCCTCTTCCTATAGTCTGGTGATGAGAAGGGAAACAATGCTCTGGTGCACCATGAAATCCATACATTCATGCAAACCTAAGCACCCAACTCACTTTGGCTTAATTATCCTGTCATTATAATACTGAAGGAGTCAGGTGGTTGTCATGTAGCAAGCTCACACTATTTCACAACCAGACGTAGGAGAATTTACACCAACTGCAGCAAATGAAAGCTTTGAACTTAACAACGTAAATATCATTGAGCCTTAGTGAAATAGCACAGACGTGTCCAATCTATTAGTATTCTGGCATCTAAGTAAGAATACTTAGCATTTTTTCTAAGTAACATTACCTTGCTTTGGCAGGAATGGTACTGGTGAAACACTGGCACGTAGCGGGCTGCTTACAAAACTAATAAATATCAATGAATCTTAGGGTTGTATATTGTGACATATATGCATTTTGATAAACTTACTTTGAACTATTTGATAAGAAATTAAATAATCCAAACTAACATGTACACACTGTTTGAATACCCTGCCCTCTCTCCAACTCACAGACACATTCTCAACCTGTAATGGTCACATTTAATCTTTTATTGCTATTAATATGACTATTTGTTTTAGTTATTGATATGACTGCTTGTTTTATAATGATAGTGTCAGAAATATTAAATTGTCTTGTATAAACATTCACTTTATGTCAACCTGTCATCTTCAGGCCATGCCTCTCAGAGTCTTGTGCTAACTATTTTGTGATTGTACATGCTGGATTGTAGCTACATGTGCTGTGTGTGAATATATCATGTGTACTTGGTTTTGCACGTTGGCAACAGAGGAACAATGTTTCATTTAGTTGTATATGTGTGCATGATTGAATGACAATAAACTTGAATTTAAAATGCTGTAAATGTTTACCAAAGAATGTGGTGTGTAAAAAAAAGTCAAGAGGGGATTTCAGCCAATCTAGATTACTCTCACCAAACAACACTACATAAAATGCTGGAGAAACTCAGCAGGCCACTCAGCATCCTAGGAAAAGAGTAAACAGTTGACATTTTAGGAACTCTCACCATATGTAGCTCAGATTTAGACCCTTAGTAATAGGCAATCCATGTGAAGTGCCAGTCATCTTGAAAACTTTATATCCAACAACTAATGTTCAAGAACCATAGATATAAATAGAATACAATGAGAATATTTCTTACCATACATATACTTTAAAATATATTCCACAGCTTTTCTGTTGTATTTAAGAAAATCAGCAAGTCCATCATAATATTCATCCCTGGGAATCCACAATGGCTGTTGACTCTTCTCACCCTTATTACAAGGATAGTACAGGCGTAATAAGCATCCCTATTTGGGGGAAAAATAGTTTGACAATACAGTAACACAATAAGGAAAAAAAGGGAAAATAAATACAGCTTAAGGACATTGTATTACACCCATAAAGGAGGCATCCTAACAGGTTCTTGAATGGGCAGGGTAAGAGGTATGCAGAATTAATGCAGGCACGTGGGATTACTATTAAGTAATACAGCATATTATTAAGTATGCTGGTTGGCATAGGTGTGGTAGATCAAAGGGCCTGTTTACTTGTTGTGCAATTCTATTACTCTGTAACATAATATTCAAAGAATAATTATTAGCTTAGTGTAGGTTATAACCTCCTCTACCAAACTGGCCCAGAGATCTCTCATTCTTTCATTTTCAATGCATTAGCAATGCTGTCTTGAATTTTAAGACTACCATTGATTGATTTGTAATGAGGACGATTTAATGTTGTATGAATTATTGATTTATAATTGACATTACGGATATACAAATGGTATCACAATAATGTCCCAGCAAAAAAAATTTATGGGCTACCCTTTTCGATCTTTATTACATAACAGCTCAGTTGGATTGACTATGTACATCATTAACCTGGACTAATTCGCACACTTCATTACTTTTGATTTTAGAAAAGATTCAAACAATTGTCAAAGACCTGAACAACAGGAAATACTGTTGCTTCACAGATCCAGTGACCTGTCTGATACTGATCCTGTCTGTGATAGTTTGCCCATTCCCCTCTTTTCTCTCACCACTAAGTACATTCTGGTTTCCTTTCACATGCAAATGACTTGATGATTGGTAGATTAATTTGCTACATAATTTGTTATATCAAATTGCGTCTTGTCTCACTGGGTAGGCGGGGAATTGGGGGACTGAATTGAAAGGGGTGCAAAATGCAAGATGAAATTCCAATAAGTGGGCACTTGATAGGTGGGTGGTATGGATACAGTGAACCAATGAGTTTGTTTCTGTGCTGTACGGCAGTACGATTCTTTTAACACAAAGTGGGGGTGGCGGGGGCAGGTGGAGAAATTTTTTGGTTATCGCAAAGATACGAGAGTAGAATACAGCAGTAGGTTAGATCCCATATGAAGTACTACATCAAATTCTCGTAATGGCACTTGAGAGCAGACATGAACTCTGAGAAAATTCCAGGAATAAACACATTTCAACAGCAGGATTAGACTGAAGAAGCTAACATTTTAACTCTCTTATTAACTTTCTTTGCTCTATAGAGTTTTACAATATCATTTTTCTAGCAATAAATGATAATATTGTGTTAAGTTTACCAACTACTTGTTGTGTCAGAATACTAGGTTGATGGATCTTTCATTTACCAGATCTTTGTCCACTCAACCAATCTACATCACTTTGTAGTTTATGTTCTCTTCATAGCTTATTATCTGGAAGGTGAAGATTTAGCACTGATTGTCAGGGCATTCTACTTATTACCCTTCATCAACTGGGAAGAAACCATTTATGCCCATCAAGGTTTTTGTTCTCCGGGCAATCTCCTATTTACACTAATTGGTTAATTCCCACACCAACATCTTATATTTTTCATAATAATTTCTCATGTAGCACTTAGTCAAAAGCCTTCTGAAAATTAAGTTATTGTACATTAACTAAAACCCTCAATGCCCCATTAAGCTGAGCTCATAACTTTAGTTATGACTAACATATGAGGAGCTTTTATCGGCTCTTGGATTGTATTCATTAGAGTATAGAAGAATGAGAGGGGATCTCATAGTAACATTTTGAATGTTGAAAGGGTTGGACAGAGTAGATGTGGAAAGGCTGTTTCCCTTGGTGGGTGAGTCCAGGAAAAAAGGTCACAGTCTTAGAATTAGAGTGTACCCTAATTAGAGGGTACTGTACAGCTAAAGGAATAACTGTTCTTTGCAACATAATGAAAGAAGGAACACTGTTCAGTTTTGAAATGCTTAAAGAGAAACACTTATTAGAAAAACAAGATTTTTATCGGTATTTACAGATGCGACAATATGTTAACAAGACGTTTAAAAATGTAATCAAGGCAAATACATGCTTGATAGAGCTCTTTAGAAAAGCATATAATTCAGATAATGGTAATAGAATCATTTCAAGCATGTATAAGGGGTTGTCAAATCTTAAGACACATTCGACTTCATACATGAAAACAAAATGGGAGAAGGAAGGAGGGATAATTATATCTGAGGAAGAATGGACAACAATATGGAGATATCAATGGAAGTGTACCAGTTCACAGAAATGGAGGGAGTTTGCATGGAAAAACTTGATGAGATATTTTATTACACCCTCTCAGAAATCCCATTATGATAGTAACCTCCCTGTTTGCTGGAGAAATTGTTGAAATCAAATTGCAAATCATTATCATATTTTTGGGACTGCTCTGTTATCAAAAACTATTGGAGGGGAATACACAATGCCCTACAAGACATCTTTAAATGTGAAATACCCTTAGAGAGTAAGACCATTTATTTTGGATATATACCTCAAGAATGGTTGAAAAGAGATAAATATTTAATGAATATATTGTTGGTTGCTGGTAAAAAGACTCTTTCGAGCAAATGGTTATCACAGGAGAGCCCAACTTTAAGAACATGGATGGAAATTACAATGGACATTTACAAAATGGAGAAGATAACAGCGTCTGTTAATCATAGGCTGGAACAATTTGATTCATACTGGGAAAAATGGTTTAACTACATAATGCCTCATAGGCCTGATTTTATTCTCACAAATCAATGAATCTGCTGTAAAAAAAATCACTCCCTACTTGTACATAGTTCTTTCCTTTTGCTTGTTTTTTCTTTCCACTCTTTTCTATAGTGTATACCTCCGATAAATACTTTGAGGAGATTTGTGATATATATGATTATATGATATATATGCACAATGTCTGAACTACATCTTATGGAAATGTTTGTTTGATGATGAACTTCAATAAAAAAAATAAATTACCAAAAAAAAAAGAATTAGAGGGTACCCATTTAAAACAGATGAGGAGAATTTTTTTTAGACAGAGGGTCATGGATTTATGGAATACGTTGCCACATACAGCTGTGGAGGCCCAATCATTGAGGGTTTTTAAGGAGGAGATTGACAGGTATCTAATTAGTCAGGGTATCAAGGGAAATGGGGAAAAAAGCCTGAAATTGGAACTAGATGGGAGAATAGTTTAGCTCATGGTGGAGTGGTGGAGTGGATTCGACGGGCCGAATGGCCTGCTTCTGCTCCTTTGTCTTGTGATCTTGTGAATTAGGTATTTCTTTATTGATTACATTCATTTAGAATTAAAGCTTTTTGAGAATTCATTACATCAACCATTGAAGACAAAATTAAATGAATGAAGGACTTTATTCCTTGGAATGTTGAAGATTGTGGGAAGATGTGATAGAGATATACATATTATGAAGGGTATAGATAGGGTAAATACAAGCATATTTTTTTCCACTGTGGTTGAGTGGGACTACAACCAGAGGCCATGGGTTAAGGGTAATGGTAGAAAAGTTTAAGGGGAACATGAGGGGAAACTTCTTCATTCAGAAGGTTGTGAGAGTGTGGAATGAGCTGCCAGTGCAAGTGGTGCATATAAACTTGATTTCAATATTTAAGAGAAATATGGATAGGTACATGGATAGTAGGGGTATAGAGGGCTATGGCCCCAGTACAGATCGATGGCTATTTAAATGTTTTGGCATAGACTAGATGGGCTGAAGGGGCTGTTTCTGTGCTGTACTTTTCTATGACTCCAAGTTTAATAACATTAAATATGTCCTTACTATTCATTTCCTACACATGATAATATTCTTTTCAGCAACTGACAAAAGTGTTTTTTTGGTTTGTGTTTTGAGACAGCTTTGTGCTTATTTGGATTTTACATGTAACGTAGCTCCTCACCTGAATTGTGTGATCAGACATAATATCTATACATCCAACAAGATGTGGTCCTTTTCCAGCAGGGATCCCAAGGCAATGGCTGCCACCATGACCCATATTCTGCTTAACTATAAAATCTGTAAGAAAAATATTTTTGAATTAGATTCACTAGTTATGCTGCTAATTGCATTCCATTCTTCAATCATCGTCTGCATGAAAAATTTCCCTCTCAGATCCCCTCTAAAACCACAGCTCTTCTGACTGATTACCTTGACAACATTTACATAGCCGACATTCATTAACTTGATCACTAAAAGGCGGCAAATTTTTCTGATTAAGTTTATCAATAGATCATACTGCTCTAATGATTAGTAGCAGCTGCATAGAAAGCTGCTCTGAATTCTTTTCATTTTTCAGTCTGAACATTACTGGCAAGACCAGCATTTGCTGACCTTGGGAAGGTGGCATTAAGTCACTTCCTTGAACTGCTGCAGTCCACCTGTTGAAGGGACTTTCATAGCGGCCTTGAGAAAGCAGTTCCAGAATTTACTGTAGATCCAATGACAATGAAGGACCAACAATAAATTTCCAGGTGCTGATAGTATACAGCTTAGGGGGCAATCTGCAGTTTGTGATCCCATATGCCTGAAGCCGTTTTACTTCCTGGTGGTATTTTGTAGATGGTGCACTGGTAGTAGAGGGAATGAATATGTAGGATCTTCAAAAGTGTTGAGGTTCTCGAGTTGTTTTCATTGAGATAATGGATGCACTCCATCACATTCCTGAGGCATGCTTTGTCATGCTGAAAAGGCTCTAGTGTCAGGAGACAAGTCATTCACCTACACACTAGAGCAGAAAATTATAGAATGTATGGGAGGCCAGCACTAAGTCCAGAAAGAATTCCTAACCCTACAAATGAGGAGATGGATAAACCTGTTATGTGAAGGGCCACTAACAGCCAATAAACAAGCACCAGCCTTGTCATTTGAATAAGGCTATTGAACAAATGATTGTTTTTTTTAAAAAAGTGAATTTGAAATCACAAACAATGTTTAATTTTGATGTTTTCTGTTAGGTAGATATCAGCCGTTTTTAAAAAATAATTCTGGTCAGGGGCATTTAGAAATACTGGCCAAGACCTTCTGATGGCAAAACTTGTCAAAGGCCTACCAGGGTACTTCATGAGAGGGGATCTCTGGTTGCACTGCCTATAAACAAGATGCTGCTCTAGAGGGCCACAAGGATCTCAGAAGCCATCAGGTCACTAAAATATGAGAGTGACATTCCCACAGGAGGGAAAGGAAAAATGCAGCGTAGGTTGATAATAGCACAGCTCATTGTTGAAATTGATCTAGTTATCAAAATAAAGGAAAAGCTGAAAATTATGCAGAAGATGCTGGGAATCTGAAATGGAAGCAGAAAATGGTTTTGTCCCATTAACTGCTTAACAGAAGCAGTTAATGGGACAAAACCCACTCATTTAGAGAGCAAATTCCAGTTATTGATTTAACCTTCAATAGCACAAGGGACTGATAATAGGAGAAGGAACAGTCCATTCAATCCCTCGAGTTTGCTCTGCCAGCCAATCAGACAAGGGCTGATCTTCAACTTCAGCTCCACTTTCCTACATTATTCTCTCACGCCTTGATTCTTTTATTATCCAGAAATCTCCCATGTAAACAACAAGCTCATTTTTATAAACTTCTGGGAGTAGAGAATGTGAAAAAACATTATCACACAGTGAAATTTCTCATTTCAGTCTGGAATAGCGTATCATTTACTTGGATATTGTAAACCCTGGTTCTCGATATCTGTCAACGATGAAAAACCTCCTCCCAATATCTAGCATCAGGAGCCCTATAAATTATTTCAATGCTCCTAAGAGGTCATGTTCTAAGCTCTGGCAAGTAGAAGCATGGTCTACTTAAAGCTTACTGCAGGTGACAGACCACCAACCCAAGATGTAAATAATCCTTTTTTATGTTAAAAACACCAAAATTGCATACAATAATCCTCTCGTGGTTCTATAAAGATCTTACACAATTGTAGTAAGACCTTTAGTCTTTATTCCATGATTTTAAGTATGTGAGTGATGTTTAATTTGCCTTCATAATTGCCTGCTGTGCCAATAGTTGCTTACAAAGACACCCATGTCAATTTGACTATCAAAATTTCCAATTTAAAAAACGTTCAGTACTTCTGATTTTCCTCCCGGGCATAATCTCACATTTTTATCTCATTTAATACTCCCTCTTCAATGTTGCTGCCCTGTCATTTTGCTTGAAGCTCTTTGCATTCAGTTAATTTTGTGCCATCAGAAAATTTGGAAGCCAAAGTCAAGACAATATATTAACCAAGATTGCGAACAGCTGGAACTCAATCACTGATTTCTACAGTACCCACTAATGATAGGAACTATTTAAGAAGAACTGTTAATTTCTACTCTTTGATTACTGTCAGGTCTCCAAATTCAACCACATACAGAACCTTACAATAAGCTTTCCGACATTCCAAATACAATTAGGATTCCCCCTCATTTTTCTACCAATTACTCCTTCAAGACCCCAATAGTTAAATATGATTCAGAGTATCTTTTTTCCAATCATTTTCCAAGTATCTTGATAACACATCTTTTATTATATGCTCCATTGTTTTCTAGTCCACCAATGTTAGATTAACAAATCAGTAGTTCACTGCTTTCTTTAAAAAGAGGCCATGTTTTTGAGAGAGAGAGAAACTCACAGGTTGACAAATTTAAGCCTCTGTACTTCTGACTTGAAAAACGAATTAAGTTGTGTATGTTCTAAATGACAAGATAGAAAGAATAGATTATTTTAATGTTATTGCAAAACAAAAAAAAGAAACAATGCTAGGTACAACATTTGAGGAAAGCTAGACTGGTCTTGGAAGATGGTACATTGCAGACTTACCAAAATGATATCCAAATTCCAAAAATAACAAGAATATAATAAACCAGAAAAGTATTTGCTGCAATTTGTAACATCAAAGTCAATTTAAGTTTGCAAAGGTGAAAAATAAGGCAGATAGAAAGAACAATTTCTACTACAACAAGAAACAAAATACTGAAAATGCTGAAAAAATTAGAAAACATTAGAAGATCAAGTTGGAGTCAAAGATTAATGAGGGTAGTTTAAAAAAATGAGAACCTGATTTTTCAGGAGTGAAATTAGGAAAGGCTTCTATATGCATAAAATGCTTGGAAAATTCTTCCTCAAACAGCAATTGCTGGTATAAAAGCAAAATTCTGGAAATGCTCACCAGGTCAGGCAGCACCTATGGAGAAAAATATGCAGTTGATTGTCCAGTTCAACAGAACTTGAGATGTGAAAAGAACAACTTAGTTGTAGAGACTGGGGATGAAATAGATAGGACAAAGGATATATCTGCATTGTTCTACATCCACAGACACCCTTAATATGCTACTCATTACTCAGAAGCATACCCTTAATATGCTTCTCTCTCTGTATTCACTCCTCCCTCACCCATCCACTTCCCTCTTCACCTGTCATCTGCCAACTTGAACTTCCTCCCCTCCCCCTTATTCTGGCACGAGGCCCCTTCTTTTCCAGTCCTTAAGGGTCTCAGCCTGAAACATTGACTGCTTAGTTCCCTCCATAGATGCTACCTGACTTGCTGAATTCCTCCATCATTTGTATGTGTTGCTCAAGATTTCCAGCAACAGCAGAATCTCACAACATCTCCATTATTTGTTTTTCCTCTCTCTCCAACTACCCTGACTAATTTACAGAGCACATTTTAGATAGATTAAAAGATACCACACCATTATTCAAAGAGGAGTAAGAAATGTCTGTCTGGTTTCAATGGTAGTTAGAAGTAGAATTACCAATAAATTGGCCTGTGGGTATATACAGTAACAATTTAAGTATTTAAAAGACCTGCAGATTTATTCAGTATTGTGTTATTCAGAATTGTTGATGACACAAAGGCTGGAGGTTGGGGGTGTTGTGGATAGTGTGGAGGGTTGTCAGAGGTTACAGTGGGACATCAATAGGATGCAGAACTGGGCTGAGAAGTGGCAAATGGACTTTAACCCAGATAAGTGTGAAGTGGTTCATTCTGGTAGGTCAAACTTGAAGACAGAATATAATATTGATGGTAAGATTCTTGGCAGTGCTGAGGATATGAGAGATCTTGGGGTACATGCCTATTGGACACTCAAAGCTGCTGCACAGGTTGACTATGCATCGGTCGTAGGATTGAGTTCAAGAGCCATGAGGGAATGTTACAGCTATATAAGACCTCGGTCAGACTCCACTTGGGGTACTGTGTCAGTTCTGGTCACTTCACTACAGGAAGGATGTGGATACTATAGAGAGAGTGCAGAGGAGATTTACAAGGATGTTGCCTGGATTGGAGAGAGTACCTTATGAGAACAGGTTGAGTGATCTTGCCTTTTCTCCTTGGAGCAACAAAGGATGAGAGGTGACCTGATTGAATGTATAAGATAATGGGCATTGATCGTGAGGATAGCCAGAGGCTTTTTCCCAAGGCTGAAATGGCTAACAAGAGGTGTCATAGTTTTAAGGTGCTTGGAAATAGGTACCAAGGAGATGTCAGGGTTAAGGTTTTTTTTTTACACAGAGAGGGGTGGTGGAGTGGATACAATGGGTCTTTTTAGAGCCTCTTAGATAGGTATATGGAGCTTAAAAAAATAGGGGGCTATGCACTAGGGAAATTCTAGGGAGTTTCTCGAGTAGGTTACATGGTCAGCACAACATTGTGGGCTGAAGGGGCCTGTAAGGTGTTGTAGATTTCTATGTTTTATGTTCTAATAATTAAAAAAATCCTTGAAGCTATCACTATGGTGAGAGCTTGTTCAGATTACACATAGCCATAATGGTCCCAAGATCAAAATAACTTCGCTTTAGTTAGTGTTAATGTTAATCACAGATCAAATAAACACCCAAGTTACAAGCTAAAACAATTGTATCATTCAATGATTCTTCTGACAGATTATGCCATTCACACTGAAAATTGAGCAGGATACTTTCCACTTTCACCTAATAAAATTAGTTTTTTTTTTGCATTCTTAAGTGAAAACATTAAGTTATGGAGGGCTATGGTTCAGATGCAGGCCAAAGGGACTATTTATAGTCAGCATGGACTAGATGGGCCAAAGGGCCTTTTACTGTGTGGTACTATTTTATAACTCTATAATCCTACATAGCAGTCCACCACAGAATGAGCAAACCAGCTGTAAGGGTATAGTCACCTTGATTATATCTAAAAGTCGGGATAGAGGTAGGATGGTTTCCAATAATAAGAATCAAGGACCAAAGGGCACAGCTTAAGAATAGAGAGATGTTCATTTAGAACAGAGATGAGGAGGAATTTCTTTAGCCAGAGGGTAGTGAATCTGTGGAATTCATTAATACAGGTGGGTGTGGAGACCAAGTCATTGAATATATGTAAAGCAGAGTTTGATAGGTTCTTGATTAGTCAGGATGTCAAAGGTTACAAGGAAAAGTCAAGAGAATGGGATTGAGAGGAATAATAAATCACCCATGATGGAATGGCAGAGCTGATTTGATGGGCCAAATGGCCTAATTCAGCTCCTATGTATTATGGTCTTAAAGATTAAAAGATGGGACACAAATAAGGAAATGTAAGAAAAATTAAGCTGCTGGAAGAACAAGACAAGCATCATCCATTAAGGTAAAGTGATGGTCCTTTGGCCTTGCCCCTCACCCCAGCACCACACGTATCATCACCTCCCCCCCCCACAAACTCCCTCTCTCTAACACCATGCTGTCAGCTCTCAGCACAGCCACACTTTTGTACCATCGTGCACAAACCTCAAAAAATTCCAGAACCAACATGACAGAGCTCTTCTTCTATATTCTTCACCACTGAGGCCACTTCTTCAGCAGGGAATCCATCTCCCCACTGGTGACACATTTCCAGCACTTGCCCTCCATTTGTACACCTCCTTCTGGCCTCTTACCCTCTTTTGACCTTTTTCCATTTCTAATTGCCAACATGGCATGAACTTTCCCAATCCAATTACCCATTCCAACTTTAGCCCCTTTCAATATTCACTTTGCACCAATCCGCAGAAGGTGGTGGGCGTTGTCTGGTGCAGATTACTACAGTACCTTGTAGAGGCCAGGAGACAGTTGATATTTCCTCATACCTCCCCCTTAGACCATGACCCCATCAAAAAACACCAGGCCACCATCTCTCAGACAATTAAAAATCTCAGTACATCAGGATATCTAGCCTTGCTATCAAAGTATCCCAAACTACACTGCCCACTTTAATCTCTAACACATTTTCTACAAACAGGACTGCCCTAGTAGTCCTGTTGTTTCAGCCTGCTCTAGTTCCATCAGGCTCACCTCTTCATACTTCGATACCCAACCCATCTTTTGTCCAATCCCTTCTCACCTACATCTATTGCACCTCTCATGTTCTCTACCAGTTTGACAACTTCCAATTATATCATCCCTTTGCCTCCATAGGTGCTGCTTGGCCCAACGAATTCTTCCAGCAGCTTATTATATGTTGAGATTCCAATATGTTCCAAAGATCAAAGCAAGTTTATTATCAAATTACATATACAGTATATCATATAAAACCCTGAGGTTCATATACTCAATTGGTCCCTAATAGTCCCTATAACAGAATCAATGAAAGGCCATGCCAACTTGGGCATTCAAACAGTGTGCAGAAAAACAATGAACTGTGCAAATACAAAAGAAAACAAATAAACAATAAATATGAAGAAAAGAGTCCTTGAAAGTCAGTCCATAGGTTGTGGGAACTTTTCAATGATGGGGCAAATTAAGTTCAGTAGTTCAAAGGCATCATGTTTGAGGGGCAAGAACTGTTCCTGAACCTGCTGGTGAGTCATGAGGTTTCTGTACCTTCTTCCTGATTATAGCAGTGAGAAGAGAGCATGACCTGTGTGGTAGGGGTTCCTGATGATGGATGCTGCTTTCTAGTGATAAAATGGTTCATGTAGGAGTGCTCAGTGGTGGGGAGGACTTTACCTGTGATGGACTAGGCCATATCCACTACTTTTATAAGTTTTTCATTCAAGGACATTAGTGTTTCTATTCCAGGCTGTGAAGCAGTCAGTCAATATACTATCCACCACACATCCCAACGATTTCAAAGGTACATTTTATGTCAGAGAAACGTATAGAATATACATCATGAAATGCTTCTTCTTCGCAAACATCCACGAAAACAGAGTGCCCTGAAGAATGAATGACAGTTAAATGTTAAAAGCTCACCCCTCCCACGCAAAAGCAACAGCAAAGCAATGACTCCCCCCCCTACACAAGCACTATTGGTGCAGCAAAGCATTAATAAAGGTAAAAATTTTGCTGAACACCAAAGACTACTCGCTCACCCAGTAACTTGACACAGCACAGCTCTCTCTCTCTCAAATAAGGGAAAAAGAGGTGTTCCCGTTTCAGATCGGGATCTGAGAGAGGGAAGACATAACAAATAACTTGCTGATTTATGATGTTAAAAATCTGTTGCGCTGTTTCTTCCGAGTTCTGTGCCCTAAGAACTGGGGTCTCTGGGCACAAAGCCAGCAGCCAGCTTGCTGATTTCTATCTTCTGTCTCCCACGACACACTAGTTCCCTGCAGCAGCATCAACCTCCACAGCCATGAAGGCACGCTGGTTTTCCAGGCCACGACCTTGGTATATTGAACAGTGGCCCATCGTGAGACCCCAAGAGCATGTCCCACTCCCACAAAGAACCAAAGTTAGCATGGAACTCCAGGTCAGGGTCTCCAAAAGAACCCTGAAAGGGAAAAATAGAAATATTAAAGATGGAAATACAGCTTCAAGCAAAGGAGTTACTGTTAGGCTCCATTGTTCTCCTAAGCTCTTCCTCCTACAACTATAGAAGTTTGTCCAAGTTTTAGACGTCATGCCGAATTTTCACAAGCTCCAAAGGAATTAGAGACATTGCAGTGTTTTCTTCATAATTCCACACATACTGGGCCCAGGACAGTTCCTCTGAAATGATAACACCGAGGAATTTAAAGCTGCTGACCCTCTCCACCTCTGATCCTTCAATGAAGACAGGATCACGGACCACAGGTTTCTTCCTCCTGAAGTTAACAATCAGCTCCTTGGTTTTACTGACAAGGGGTGGTGTTCAGGCACCACTCAGCCAGATTTTCAATCTCCCTCCTATAAGCTGATTCATCACCACCTTTGATTCGACCTACCACAGTGGTGTTGTCAACAAACTTGAATGTGGCATTGGAGCAATGCTTAGCAACACAGTCGTAAGTGTAAAGTGAGTAGAGAAGGGGGCTAGGCACACAGTCTTGTAAGGCACCTGTGCTGATGGAGACTGTGGAGATGTTGCCAACCTGAATTGATTGGGATCTGCAAGTGAGGAAATTGAGGACCCAATTGCATGAGGAGGTATTGCGGCCAAGGTTGTGAAGCTTATTGACTAGCTTTGAGGAAATGATGATATTGAATGCTGAGCTGTAGTCGATAAAGAGCATCCTGATGCTGATGATGATGTCAGCATCTTCGCTGTCCAGATGTTCCAGAGTTGAGTGAAGAGCCAATGAGATGGTATCTGCTGTGGACCTGTTGCTCCGGTAGGAAAATTGGAATGGATTCAAGTTGGCACGTTGGCCTCAGAGACTGAAATCATAGGGTCATTGGTGGGTTGTAGTAGTTCATGATAGTTCCTCCATGTTTTGACGGTCAATACGAGCATAAAAGGCAGTCTCTTGTGTCTCCAACAAAGAACTATACTGGGCACATGAGTAGCAGTTATAGTATTCCTCTCACGGTATTCAACTGTGAAATAATCCCAAATAACCCCAAAGACTTTCCTACTCTGGTTTGCATTCAGTATGTTTATCTATTTATAGCTTTCAGTTTAAATCTCCTCCACCTATCCTGTTTTTAAGTGGTTGTTTAAATTAGTCTTTCCTTCATTGTTCACAAACTTGTATCTAGCTTCCTAAAATCCTAGATCGGGAGTTTTAAAAGGTTTTCTCTACTCTTCAATAGCCCCTCCCTACATACACCCTGGGCTCGTCACCCAAACAGGGTGCAATACCCAGAATGTAGCTCACTACCACACAGCAAGTTTTGTTCAAACATGTCTATTGAAGTGAAAACTGGAAATGGCAAAAAGACGCAGCAGATCAGGCAGCAGCACTGTTTTTCTAAAGAGAGTTGACACTTCAGGATGATAACCTTTCATCAGAACCACCGTAAAAGCTTTGCTCGGTCTTCTAATTGCCCAAATAACTAAACTTTTGTTATTTCAATAGACAGTAGATAATAGACAATAGGTGCAGGAGTAGGCCATTCGGCCCTTCGAGTCAGTACCGCCATTCAATGTGATCATGGCTGATCAAACACAATCAGCACCCCGTTCCTGCCCTCTCCCCGTATCTCTTGACTCCGTAATCTTTAAGAGCTCTATCTAACTCTCTCTTGAAAGCATCCAGAGAATTGGCCTCCACCGCCTTCTGAGGCAGAGCATTCCATAGATCCACAACTCTCTGGGTGAAAAAGCTTTTCCTCAACCGTTCTAAATGGCCTACCCCTTATTCTTAAACTGGGGTCTCTGGTTCTGGACTCCCCCAACATCAGGAACATGTTTCCTGCCTCTAGTGTGTCCAATCCCTTAATAATCTTATAGGTTTCAATCAGATCCTCTCTCATCCTTCTAAATTCCAGTGTATACAAGCCCAGTCACTCCAATCTTTCAACATATGACAGTCCCGCCATTCCGGGAATTAACCTTGTGTACCTACACTGCACTCCCTCAATAGCAAGAATGTCCTTCCTCAAATTTGGAGACCAAAACTGAACACAATACTCCAGGTGTGGTCTCACCAGGGCCCTGTACAACTGCAGAAGGACCTCTTTACTCCTGCACTCAACTCCGGGCCAACATGCCATCAGCTTTCTTCACCGCCTGCTGTAGTTGCATCGTGTTACCTGCATCTTCAGCTCCCCTATTTTGACAACTTTCACAAAGTACTTGTCACGCATACACATTCTTCACACATACCTTCGTAATTATAATCTGATATGACTGCACAGATTTCAGCCAACTCGTTTTGATGAATTCCTAATCGCCTTCGTCTCGCTCATCGGTTTCGCGATCTTCTCAAATCTGTTGTTAATTGAAGCGTCTGAAAATTAAGTTGATACATTGCCCTCTGAATTGAGACATCTCAAGCACTGTCCTTCCCAGGGAGCCTCGCCGGCACCAAATCGGTGCTAGCCTGAATGTCCACACCGATTAAGTCTTGGAATCACATAGTAAGCAATGACACTTTTCCTGAAAGTGTATATCTCATTGTTTGCAACACCACACACTGCTCTTCCCCCTTTTCCAGACTGGGACTTTGCACGAGCCCGTTTGTTGCCTTTATCACCACTTCCCCAATCCCTTCTTCGTTCAGGCCCACTTAGTTGTCACTGTGTGAAAAAGCGTCTTTTTGTCTTGCTTTCATTTCTACTGTATTATTGTGCTCGTCCGCCCTGGCAGTAGTACACGCTTTAATAAATTCAACACTTCTTACCGCTTCACGCTTAGCAGCTGGATCCGGAGCTGACGAGACAGCGTCCTAATGAACGAGCCGGGAACGCTCCACAGAAGCCCTCTCCCCTCTATCTCAGTTCGGTTCTTCGTCAAGTGTCAGTTAACCAATGCAATCAGATCTCACAATTGGCGGCACACCTAGTACTTTGCCGCCTGTTCGGGCTCTCCCTGTTTGGCCGCTCTCCGCAATGACTACGGAAGGAAAACACAAAAAATACTTCCCCACTCGGGAAGGAGTCCGGTGCTTGCGTTCAATAACAACGTCGAGAAAGTGCAAACAGAAAATCCGCAGACGCTGGAAATCCAAACAACACACACAAAATGCTGGAGGAGCTCAGCAGGCCAGGCAGTATCTATGGGAAAAAAGGACAGTTGACTTTTCGGGCCGAGACCTTTCGCTGTCGTCTGTAATGCTCTCTGAACTCCGAGGCCGCGGCTTGCCCTTTGGTCCACCATCTAAAAATATCAAGGGGGCATAACACTTAAAGAACTAACTCATCAAATTTGGTAAATTAAGACTATCATTACCCGAGTCCACAAACCCATGATTGTTGAAGGGTACCGGCCTGACAGCGGGGTAATTAATTAGGAAAGTGTGGAAATCAGTAAATGTTAAGCTAGTAAATTCAGCTAGGGAATCGGGTGACAAATCAGAACTAAGCGGTTACAGTATGGAACTGGCCGCAACATTGACTAATCTAAGGTAGAACACATCAAACAATTGTTAGGCTCAAGCTGAGAATTTTGTAAATTCCTTGATGCCCTATAGGAAACTAACATTTGACGTGTGTCCTTCAACGCCAATTAAAAAAGCTATTCCCCACCCCGTGGAATTATAGTGGTATCTTCCACATGCGCACGTAGCCTCTACTTATTTACAATAGGATCATCGGTTTTACAGGCCAGCTGTGTATTGGATAATGTTCACTGTAAGCACTGTGATTGTTAAAGGGCTACTTCCTTTGTTAGTTCTAGGTTTGGAAACAAAGAAGTTTGCGCAGTGATGTGCGTGTGGGTGTTTGCGCCGTTAAGTGGAATGTTATTTGCCTCAGTTGATTTACCGTGGAGAGCATTCTGACAGGCTGCATCACTCTCCGCTATGGAGGAGGCTACTGCACAGGACCGAAAGCAGCTACAGAAAGGTGTAAATTTAGTCAGCTGCATCTTGGATGCGAGCCTCCGCCGTGTCCAAGACATCTTCAAGGAGCGGTGCCTCATTAAGGCGGCGCCCATCACCCAGGACATGCCCCCTACTCACTGTTACCATCAGGAGGGACGTACAGTAGCTTGAAGACACGCACTCAGCGATTCAGGAACAGCTTCTTCCCCTCCGCCATACGATTCCTAAATGGACATTGAACCCACGAACACTGCCTCACTTAAAAACACATACTGTTTCTGATTTTGCACTATTTTAATTTAACCATTTAGTATACGTATACATACTGTAATTTATTTACTTATTTTTTTCTATATTATGTATTGCATTATACTGCTGCCGTAAAGTTATCAAATTTCACGACATATGCCGGTGATATTAAACCTGGTTCTGAAGTTTAAAAGATACATTTTAGTTAAAGTGGATGCTGGTAAGGGAGATTCTGCTAACCCTAATCTCAAAAATCCACTCTGGGTTCCTCATTCCATTGCAATACATTGGGTGATTGTAATTTGCTGATATAATCTAATGCCAATCCGGAGTTTTCTAAATGTACTGGGGGAGGGGCAACGTTTAGTAATGCTTTCGCTGAGTTGCAGTCTTCACTTATCGGCCAAAATGATTCAAAGACGGACAGTGTTGTAGATAGTGTAGACGACATTGTGAAACATAAACACACACAAAATGCTGGTGGAACACAGCAGGCCAGGCAGCATCTACAGGGAGAAGCGATGTCAACGTTTTGGGCCGAGACCCTTCGTCAGGACTAACTGAAAGGAAAGATAGTAAAAGATTTGAAAGTAGAGGGGGGAGGGGGAAATGCGAAATGATAGGAGAAGACCGGA
Source organism: Hypanus sabinus (assembly GCF_030144855.1). Classification (NCBI taxonomy): domain Eukaryota; kingdom Metazoa; phylum Chordata; class Chondrichthyes; order Myliobatiformes; family Dasyatidae; genus Hypanus; species Hypanus sabinus. The sequence goes on from NC_082715.1 coordinate 49,943,458, forward strand.
GGGGGTCGGATGAAGCTGAGAGCTGGAAAGGTGATTGGCGAAAGTGATACAGAGCTGGAGAAGGGAAAGGATCAGGGGACGGGAGGCCTCAGGAGAAAGAAAGGGGGAAGCACCAGAGGGAGATGGAGAACAGGCAAACAACTAAATATGTCAGGGATGGGGTAAGAAGGGGAGGAGGGGCATTAACGTAAGTTAGAGAAGTCAATGTTCATGTCATCAGGTTGGAGGCTACCTAGCCGGTATGTAAGGTGTTGTTCCTCCAACCTGAGTTTGGATTGATTTTGACAATAGAGGAGGCCATGGATAGACATATCAGAATGGGAATGGGACGTGGAATTAAAATGTGTGGCCACTGGGAGATCCTGCTTTTTCTGGCGGACCGAGCATAGGTGTTCAGCGAAACGATCTCCAGTCTGCGTCGGGTCTCACCAATATATAAAAGGCCACACCGGGAGCACCGGACGCAATATACCACACCAGCCGACTCACAGGTGAAGTGTCGCCTCACCTGGAAGGACTGAATGGTGGTGAGGGAGGAAGTGTAAGGGCAGGTATAGCACTTGTTCCATTTACAAGGATAAGTGCCAGGAGGGAGATCGGTGGGAAGGGATGGGGGGGGGGGAACGAGTGGACAAGGGAGTCGCAGAGGGAGCGATCCCTGCAAAAAGCAGAAGGGGGGGGGAGGAAAAAATGTGTTTGGTAGTGGGATCCCATTGGAGGTGGCAGAAGTTATGGAGAATTATATGTTGGACCTGGAGGCTGGTGGGGTGGTAGGTAAGGACAGTCGTCGATGTAGCGAAGGAAAAGAGGCGGATGGATACTGGTATAGCCTTGGAACATGGACTGTTCCACAAAGCCAACAAAATGGCAGGCATAACTGGGACCCATACAGGTGCCCATGGCTACACCCTTGGTTTCGGAGGAGAGTGAACCCACAAACACTCTAATAAGGTTATTAGCCTTATATAATAACCTTATTATCTCTGGGTATCTCACATCCACTGCCACCAACCTCATAGTTCCCACACACCGCACTTCCCGTTTCTACCTCCTACCCAAGAGCCACAAACCTGCCTGTCCAGGTAGACCTATTGTCTTAGCTTGCTCCTGCCCCACTGAACTCATTTCTGCATACCTTGACACTGTCTTATCCCCCCTTGTTCAATCTCTTCCTACCTATGTTCGTGACACTTCTCATGCTTTGAATCTTTTCAATGATTTTAAGTTCCCTGGCCCCCTCCGTCTAATTTTCACCATGGACTTCCAGTCCCTATATACCTCCATCCCCCACCGAGATGGTCTCGAAGCTCTTCAGTTTTTTTTGGATTCCAGACCTAACCAAATCCCCTCTACCACCACTCTCCTCCGTCTAGCGGATTGAGTTCTTACTCTCAATAATTTCTCCTTTGGCTCCTTCTACTTCCTCCAAACCAAGGGTGTAGCCATGGGCACCTGTATGGGTCCCAGTTATGCCTGCCATTTTGTTGGCTTTGTGGAACAGTCCATGTTCCAAGGCTATGCCGGTATCCATCCCCCTCTTTTCCTTCGCTACATCGACGACTGTCCTTACCTACCACCCCACCAGCCTCCAGGTCCAACATATAATTCTCCATAACTTCTGCCACCTCCAATGGGATCCCACTACCAAACACATTTTTCCCTCCCCCCTCTTTCTGCTTTTCTCAGGGATCGCTCCCTACGCGACTTCCTTGTCCACTCGTCCCCCCCCATCCCTTCCCATCGATCTCCCTCCTGGCACTTATCCTTGTAAACGGAACAAGTGCTACACCTACCTTTACACTTCCTCCCTCACCACCGTTCAGGGCCCCAGACAGTCCTTCCAGGTGAGGCGACACTTCACCTGTGAGTCGGCTGGTGTGGTATACTGTGTCCGGTGCTCCCGGTGTGGCCTTTTATATATCGGCGAGACCCGACGCAGACTGGGAGACCGTTTCGTGGAACACCTACGCTCGGTCCGCCAGAAAAAGCAGGATCTCCCAGTGGCCACACATTTTAATTCCCCGTCCCATTCCCATTCTGATATGTCTATCCATGGCCTCCTCTATTGTCAAAATGAATCCAAAATCAGGTTGGAGGAACAACACCTTATATTGACTTCTCTAACTTCTGTTAATGCCCCTCCTCCCCTTCTTACCCCATCCCCGACATATTTAGTTGTTTGCCTGTTCTCCATCTCCCTCTGGTGCTCCCCCCCCCCCCCACTTCTTTCTCCCGAGGTCTCCCCGTCCCATGATCCTTTTCCTTCTCCAGCTCTGTATCACTTTCGCTAATCACCTTTCCAGCTCTTAGCTTCATCCCACCCCCTCCGGTCTTCTATCATTTCGTATTTCCCCCTCCCCCCTCTACTTTCAAATCTCTTACTATCTTTCCTTTCGGTTAGTCCTGACAAAGGGTCTGGGCCCGAAACGTCGGCATCGCTTCTCCCTATAGATGCTGCCTAGCTTGCTGTGTACTACCAGCATTTTGTGTGTGTTGTTGTTTGAATTTCCAGCATCTGCAGATTTCCTCGTGATTGTGAAACATAGATCTGTTACAGATACAGGCAGAGAGATAACAGATTGGATATAATCTGGCAAAATGTTAGCTGTGGCATTTTGGGAGATCGAATGTACAGGGAGTGTGCATTGAGGCTTGATGTTTATGCACCAAGGGAGCTTGGGATGCAGGTTAATAGCTCCACGGGTTGAAAGTCATATGGGTATGCATGCCTTTAACAGCCAGGGCATTGAGTTCAAGAATTCAGGAAGTTATGTAAATCTCCAGTCAGGCTGCATTTGTAGGATTGCGTTCAATTCTGATCGCACTTCTATATGAGGGGTATGAAGACTGGAGAGGGTGCAGATGAGATGTTGCCTAGCTTAGAGGGCATGGGCAGTATCATTTTTTTCCCAGGGTTGAAATGTCGATTACTAGAGAGAATATTATGTCCAGTTTTGATAACTCTGCTTTAGGAACATGCTATTAAACTGGAAAAAGTGCAGATGAGATTTACTAGAGCTGCTGGGACCCAAGGGGCTGAGTTACAGAGAGAGCAGGTTTGGACATTTTTCATTGAAACTTACAATGAAGGCTGATCTTTATAAAATTATAAGGTGCATAATTTTATATACCTCTTTAAGATCACCCCTCATTAAGATAGAGCGAATGTGCAGACTTTTCCCGTGGTAGAGGATTCATGAAGCATGCTGAAGTTACCACAACTAGAGAGCAAGTTCTTGGGAAACTGAAAGGTCTGAAGGTAGATAAGTCACCTGTATACCTGAGTTCTGACAGAGGTGGCTGAAGAGATCATGGAGGCATTAGTAATGGTCTTTCAAGAATCACTAGGTTCTGGAATGGTTCTGGAAGACTGGAAAATTTCAAATGTCACTCCACTGTTCAAGAAGGGAGGGAAGCAGAAAAAAAACTATAGGCTAGTCTGAAATTTAAATGCACCTGTACTCGTGATTTTCTATTTCAAATGAGAAGTCATAGATCTGAAAGGCTAACAATTTCTCTTTTCACAGATGCTGTCCAATTTTATGTAAAGAATATATCTGGGAACTTATCAGCCACATTTATCAGCAAATCATAAACACAGATACTGTAGATCTAGAGCAACATGCACAAAATGCTGGAGGAACTCAGTAAGTCAAGCAGCATCTAAGGAAATGAATAAATGGTCAATGGTTTTGGGCCGAGACCCTTCATCAGGACTGGAAAGGAAGGGAGGAGAAGTGGAGGGGTGGGGAAGGAGGACAAGCTAGAAGGCGATAGGTGAAGCCATGTGGGTGGGAAAGATAAAAGGGAATAAGAAGGGGCACTGAGGAGAGGTGATAGGAGAGTAAGAGGCCAGAGTGGGGAATAGAAGAAGAGCAAAGGGGAAAGGGAAAAAAAGAGAAAAAAGAAAAAAAAATAATTGAAGAAGAAATCAATTTTCATGCCATCAGCTTGGAGACTACTCCAGATAGAAATTGAAGTGTTGCTTCTCCGTCCTGCAAGTGGAGGAGCACCACATCATCATGTCAGAATAGGAGGCCACGGACCTCCAAATCAGAGAGGAAATGGGGATAGGAATTAAAATGATTGGCCATCAGGAAAATTATGTCTTTAGCAGATGGAGTGGAGGTGCTCAAGAACATGTTCTCACAATTTACTGTATGTTGGGTATGAAGGGTCTCGGCCTGAAACATCAACCGTACTCTTTTCTATAGATGCTGCCTGGCCTACTGAGTTCCTCCTGCATTTTGTGCGTTTGGCTTGGATTTCTGGCATCTGCAAATTTTCTCTTTTTGTGATTGACTACCAGAACCAAATCATTGACATTTAACATAAAAAGAATCAGTCCCTACATAGACCCTGTGGAACGCCATTAGTCACCAGCGGCCAGTCAGAAAAAGCTCCCTTTATTCCCACTCTTTTGTCTCCTGCCACTGTTTGATCCATGCTAGAATCTTCCCTGTAATGCCATGGCCTCATAGCTTGTTAAGCAATGGTGACACCTTGTCAAAAGCCTTTTGAAAATCCAAGTACACAACATTAACTAATTCTCCTTTATCTATCCAGCTTGTTATTTCTTCAAAGAATTCCAACAGATTTGTTAGGGAAGATTTTCTCTTGAGAAAATCATGCAGACTACGGCCTATTTTATCATGTGCATCCACAATCATCTACTCCAACATCTTCCCAACTACTGAGCTCAAGTGGACTGATGGAAAGAACAACTGGAAAATAGATAAGGAATGTACATTTAAAATCTCATGCACTCTCCAAAAACAGATTGCTATTTCAGTCTCTAATGGGCCCTACTCTTTCCCTAGTTGTCTTCTTCCCCTTAATATAATTATAAATTATCTACGTACATTTGAAGATCAAGGTTGTCTTGGTGACACTGTTGCATTTCATGCCATTAGTGAGAGTGAAATGAATGCTTTTTAATCATATCCAATCTGTCTGGAGAAGTGTAAATAGAGAAAGCACAGTTAGGCAGAGAATAATGCTGAAACTGTAACCACAACAGTTTCTGGAAATCTAATTTAAAAAGTAGAAAGTTGGAAATTTGGAAATCAGCTGATCAGGTAGCATTTCACTGATTTGTAATATTAAATCTGCTTCTCCTTCTACAGATGCTGCTTTGTCTACTGACTTTTCAAACATTTTCCTTTTTTAATTCAGATTTCCAGCCTCTGCAATATTTTAGTTTTTAGTTAACCTCAAAGTTATAGACATACAGTATGGGAACAGGACCTTTGTTCCACTGTGTCCATGCTGACTGCCTAGTATCGACTTGCACTAATGCCATTTCCCAGCACTTCACTGCTGTGGTGTTTCAAGTACTGTACGCACACTGCTGAGCCACAGCTGTGGACTCATTTTCAGGGACTCTACAATGCATTTTTCATGTTTTTTTTAACTACTTGTGCAATTTGATCAAGGCATCAAAGCTGAGGACGAAGGATGAACTGGTGCTCAGCCCACTACTCCAGGAGGTTTACTCGCTTCAGCGCTGAACTGACTCTGCGGTCGTTGCCTGCAACCAATGCTGATGACCTCAGTGCTGAACCGGTCCCGTGGCTGTGGACTCACTTTTGGTGACTATATGGTAAATGTTATGTGTGTTACTTGTTTCCCTTTTTTATTGTTTGCACATTTTGTTCTTTTCTCACACATTGGGGGTCTGATGTTCTTTGTTGTGTGGGTTTTTCTTTGTTTTGAGGCTGCCAGCAAGAAGATGAAACTCAAGGTTGTATTCTGTATAGATACTTTGATAGAAAATGTACTTTGAACTTTAGGATTACTCTGGTAGCCAGAAAGGGATGTCAACAATGATCCTTCTAAGGTGTGTGCGTGCACACATCTTTTGCTACTTGCACACAAAGGAATTTAAACTGTGCACTCTATCTTACTGGCATGTTCAATATGTTTCATGACTGTACACAATCACATTTCCTTTTTTGGTTTCTGATGCAGACGGTGTTGACAGTGTGGAATTTGCTATGATTTATCTGCAGATTTCAGATTGGGCTTATTTATACTGTTTTTATTGAAGACATATTCAGTGCACACAAGAAGATGCAAAAAGTTGCACAAGATTTTTGCGTACACTGGTTATTACAAATGGAGGGAACATTGGATGTCAGTTATGCCTTCAGGATCTGGGAGGACACTCTGCTGGCTAGAAAGAGATATTAGTCCTCTACCTTCTCCTATCAGATCCCCCCCCCCTTCTCCAGCCCTTTATCTCTTTCACCGATTGACTTCCCAGCTCTTTACTTCTTTACACTTCTTCCTCCCGTCTCCCCACCTTACTATTTCACTTCATCTATTTTTTCCAACCTGAAACGTCGACTGTTTATTCATTTCCATAGATGCTGCCTGACATGCTGAGTTCACTCCAACATTTTAACAGGGGTGATTGGAGCTTTCATTACATGCACGTGCAGTTCAACTCTTTGAGTGATTATGCAGAAAGTCTGGTGGTATTTCTGTTTCAGATAATCGGAAATTGCAAGTAAGAAAATGGACCCAGGCCACGAATTTATCAATCACCCCCGGTATGTGCGCGCGTGTGTGTGGGGCAGTAAAATGGGAAAATAGTTGTGGGGGCTGAATTCTTTTTCAAGGCACTGCCCTCACTCCGTCCCATTTGTCCTGCTGAATCACTTGCAGTGTCTTGGCTGCCCAAACATATCGCCCCACAATGTTTCAACAAGAAAAATGGTTTGCGAACGGAAGCATTCCCCGCTTCCTTTCCGCTATCTGGTGGTCGCCCATTTCTTTCTCCACTGCTTTGGAGGATTACTCTCAGAATTTACCGCGACCCCGGCCCGAGCGGTTCGCGCGCTCCCGGCGCGTCCTGTGCGTGCGTGCGTGCGCGCGACCCGCCCTGTTGGACGGGTTGCCTGGGTGACGCCGGGGATGTCGGAGCTGCACGAGGCGGCGGCGGCGGGCGACGCTGATCTGCTGGAGCAGATCCTGCAAAAAGGGTCGTGCGACCCGAGCATGAAGGATCCGGACTGGGGCGATCGGACCCCGCTACACTGGGCGGCAGCTAAAGGTCGGGTGGCGGGGTGTCTGCAGCGCGAACCTTCGCCCCGGTCCGGTAGCCATCTCCACTCCCAGCAGGAGTAAGGGCCAACCCAGACAGTCGCTTCCAATCCCCAACCCAGACAGTCGCCTCCAATCCCCGACCCAGAGATTCGCTTCCAATCTCCGACCCAGACAGTCGCTTCCAATCCCTGACCCAGACTTTGCCTCAAACTGTGTGAGACTGTAGGTAGATCTAGTCTCTGTATCTAGCTGAAAGTTTAACTTGTCTCCCAGACCGTGTGCAATACAACTGTGACCGTGCTTGTCATTCATCTGAGTCAGTCTCGAGTGACCTCTGTGTCTTTGCAGTCTGCATTCCCCCCTCGGTCGGTCTGCACCGAACCTTCACCTTCATTGCGCTGTGTGAATTTGTCACGCCCCTCACTCTCGGTGTTGTTTATTTCCATGTCTCTATCTGTGCGTTTGTATGTGGGAACTCCCTCTGGCCTGTCTTCAGCAGATGCTTCCTGTTCCTCCTGTAGACTCTTCCATCCAGCGTGCAAACTATGAAGGATCTTGGTTGCTGATGTCTGTCGCAACCACAGCTGGTTGCCAAGTGTCTCCTCTCTGTATTCTGACATTTTCACCTGTATGCAGATCTGCTAACTGTCTTGTATGTCTGTCATAGTAGCTGTTTTGCTTTTTTTGCTTGTACTTTTGCTTGTCATGTACTTGAACATTACCTTCGGGAGTCAGTAGAGTTGTGGATGTTGGGGGTTTGGACTTCAGACAACGTCCCATCAACAGCAGTGCAGGAGAGAACCACACACCCTCAATCGGTGTGTTGCGGTATTCGAGCAGAGCAACGTACGGGTCACTGTTGCTGCTTTGAGCCTTCTGGAGCATGTTCTTGAAAGTTTGTACAGTTCTTTCTGCTTGTCTATTAGACTGAGCGTGCCCTGGACTGGAAGTAACGTTGAAGTTCCCAGCTTTATGAGAACCCTCCAACCTCACCACTGGCATATTGTGGACCATTGTCACTGACAACAATATCTGGAATACCATGTCTTGCGAATGTCGACTTCATTGTGGTAATGACACAATGTCATTAATTGCACAGTGTCACTGAACTTGGTGATTTCCGGATATTTTGAATGGTAGTCCACACAAAGCAGATATTCTGCATCATTGTAGTGAAAGAGATCTGTGCCAATCTCCTCCCATGGTCTTCCTGGTAGTGGGTGGGGAAGCAGAGGCTGTCCTGGATTCTAGTCCTGACGAAGGGTCTCGGCCTGAAACTTTGACAGTGCTTCTTCCTATAGATGTTGCCTGGCCTGCTGTGTTCCACCAGCATTTTGTGTGTGTTGTTGTTTGAATTTCCAGCATCTGCAGATTTCCTCGTGTTTGCTCTCTTGGATTGCTGTTTTTGTTTTCATTACAGACAGCACACTGAGACACAATGTCCTCTATCTCAGTTGCCTGGCCAATAGAGAATGTCCCTTACTCTTTCTTTACATTTCACTATCCCTAGGTGTGACTCATGAATTCTGTTGAGCATTTCCTGTCTCATTCGGTTTGGTACGATGAGTTTTGCCGCTTTGAACATTAGTCCTGATGCATAGCTGATTTCCTCTTTAAATGTCCAGTATTTCTGCATTTCCTTTGGAACATCTGTTCTTTCTGTTGGCCATCCATTCATTGTAATGTCTCTTAGCATTTGCATTTCAGGATCTTCTGCAGTTGCTTTCCTGAACATGTTCAACTTCTCCTTAGAGATGGGTAGCTGAGGTGTAACCCAGTTGACCTCCAGCTCTGTTCCTAGCAACTTCCTTTTGCTCTTTGAGATAAAGGCTCAAAGCGTCAGTATTGTACAGTTCTTTTCCTGGCTTATAGGTGACTGTGAGAGTGTACCTCTGTCGCCTTAGAAGCATCCTTTGCAGCCTCATAGGAGCTTGGTGAAGTGGCTTTTTGAAGATGCTCTCAAGTGGTTTGTGATCACTCTCAACCTGGATTTCTTTGCTATATACATACTGGTGGAACTTCTCGCACCCATAAACTATGGCGAGTAATTTCTTCTCGATTTGAGCATATCGGCGTTGACAGTCTATAAGTGCTCATGATCCATACGCCACAGGCCTCCCATCCTGCAGTGTAACAGCTCCTATTCCTTCCGAACTGGCATCCACAGACATCGTCACCAGTTTATTGACTTCATAGAACTTGAGTGCTGGTGCATTGGTAACCAACTGCTTCAATGTGTCAAAACTTTTCTTTTGTTCATCTTCCCAATGCCATTCAGTATTGCTCTCTAGTAGCTTTCGAAGTGGAGCACTGACCTCCGATAAGTTGGGAATGAACTTGGCAAGATACTGTATCATGCCCATGAACCTCAAAAGTCCTTGCTTGTCTTCGGGTGGTGGTAGCTGTACCACAGCCCTGACCTTTTCATTATCTGGTTTTAGCCCATCAGCGCTGGGTACGTGACCTATGTATTTGATCTCTGTAGTTCTGATCTTACATTTACTTTTGTTCAGTTTTAGGTTGTACTCGCGTGTGCTCTCTAGAAGCTTCCTCAATCTCTGATCATGCTCCTCAATGGTGTCACCCCATATCAGCAAATCATCAATGATGTTGACCACCCCATCCAGGCCTTCAATCATTTGTGCTACTGACCTCTGGAATACCTCCGATGCAGAAGAAATCCGAAGGGTAGATGCAGGAAATGATATCTCCCTATGGGTGTGTTGAAAGTGCATAATTTGGAACTTTCCTCATCCTGCTTGATCTGCCAGAAACCTTGATTTGCGTCTAATACTGAAAAGTGTTTCGCATTAGGCATGTGTTACGAACCCCGTAACTGGGTGTCTTACCAGCAAAGATAGGAGTGTCCGTTGAAGTCTTAAGATACTATTTTCAACAGTATTTATTAGTAAAAATACACAAAAATAATATCAATGCAAATATACAGATAATATACGTCATCAATACGAAACCTAAAAGTGCGGGTATAATAATAATCAATAAGAAATAAGCTCTATCATTGTCTAGGGGATAATGGATTGTCAGATGGAAATATAAAGTTCAGTTCAGTTCATGCAGGCTGCGGTAGTTGTTGGTCGCTGTGTTGCAATTGTTGGAGAGAGAGAGAGAGAGTAACAGCTATTGACTTGCTGACTTTCCTTTATGATCTTGATCCATCGATGCGTTGTTGTTGTGGCCATTCACGTATGAACCCTCCGTCCTTTAGCTAGACTGTTCTTCCATGGTGGACTCGTCACCCAGGCAAGGGTGGACATACACACAAGCCCCCACCGGTCTCGTAGCGTTTCTCCTGGTGCGTCTGGGGGGTGTTCCCCAGACCTTGCTTTTATCCCCACTCACGGGGTCTCAGGTGTCAGTCAGGTTGGGATGCTGCAACCCATCAAACCAGCCCACTCTTGTTGCCCCCTGAGGGGTTTCGATGAATAGAACAGTACCAAATACACAAACCTTCTCCAAAAGACAATAGCAGTAATCAATGGATCCGTTCCTCTTTTGTTAGGATGAGACATTCCACTTTGTGTATCTCTGAGCTGTCTCTCTCTCCTTAATTTTTCATGAGCCGTTATCAATAACAACTGTCCTGGCAGAGTCCTGTCTCTCTCTCACTTCCTTGATAACAGCATCGGAATAGTAGCGATTTGCGATTCTCCGGGGGGGGGGGGGGGGCATTGGCGATTTTGTACCCTTCTGCCCATCAGAGTTGTTCATCATTCGTAACACATGCGGGAGACAACCTCTTCAACCTTGAGCAGCGGATAGTGCTCTCTTTTGATGGCTCGGTTTAGATCTTGTGGATCCATGCAAATCCTCATCTTTTTTTCTGTGACCACTGTCACCATACCATTCACCCAGTTGGTCGGTTCTATTTGTCTCGTTATGACTCCCATCTGTTTCATTCTGTGTAGCTCCTCCACTACTTGATCCCTGGGAGCTACTGGAATCTTTCTTGGGGCATGCATGACTGGTGCAATAGTTGGATCAATCTGGATATGGTGTTTCCCTGGTAAACATCCTAGTCCAGAAAACAAGTCAGCAAAGTCTTTGAGAATGTCATTTTCTTTTACAACACCATAGATTCACTTCACCAGGCCTAGCTTTGTGCATGTTGCTTTGCCCAGTATTGCTGGAACATGTTGCTGTACCATCTCAAACTCTTATCTTGTGTTTTTGTCCTTTGTACAGACAGGTGAGTGTTTTCTTTCCCAATGCGCCATCTTGTGGCCAAAATATGCAACAAGCTTCCAGGTGGATTCTCTCCGTCTTCCTCTGATGTCCAGAGAGTTGAATGTTTCTGCTAACATGACATTGCACTTTGCCCCAGTGTCAAGCTTAAATGTCACATTCCTCCTGTTTATTATCAGATCTTGAGTCCAATCAGCTTCATCCTCCATGTCTGCATTGTGAATATTCTTGATGCATACCTCCTGTTCCACTTCGACTGTGCCAATGAACATGTCACTGTTGCTCTCACTCTATTACACAGCATGCATTTTCCTTGCTTGCTCCTGTGATTTGCACATCTTTGCAAAGTGATTTCTAGCATAACTTGCATGTCTGACCAAAGGCTGGACATTTTCTGTATCCATGTTTATAACCACATCTGTTGCAGTTAACTTCCTTTTGATCATCCTTTGGAGCTGGCTTTGTCCTATTCTTGTCAGTTTTCACAGTTTTGATTTTGTACACTTCAATCTCTTCATTGAGCACTTTAAGCTGACTTGACGTGATCTCGCTGGCACGGCAAACATTAATCGCCTTTTCTAATGTAAGCTCCGCCTCTCCCAACAGCCTGCCTCGCACTTGATCATCTTGCATGCCGCATACAATCCTGTCGCGTAGTAAAGAATCATGCAGTTGTCTGAACTCACAGTCTTTTGCCTTGTTCTTCAAATCTGTTACATAGGCATCTATGGTCTCTGTCGGTTCTTGAGCCCTCGTAAAAAATATGTGTCAGATGTACGGTAGGTTTTTTCTCGGCTCACAGTAAGCTTGAAACTTTTTCTTCAACACTTCAATTTTATCTTGCTCATCATCTTGGAAGACAAACGTGTTGCAAACCTTTATTGCCTCTTCCCCCGCCACATGCAGAAACGTCGTCTTGTCATCTACGCCGCTAGTGGTGCAAAACAGCTCAAACTTCTGGATCCATATTTTCCAGTTTTCAGCAAGATTACCTTGTAGGCTTAAACTTGACGGTGGCTGTAACTGTGACATCTTTTACGTGTCTTTTCCTTTTTTTTCGCCATTTCTTCTGACGCCATGTAGTATTGATGTGACTTGGACATAGCTGTAGATTGAACAACCATGTTTATTCAACAGACTTCCATTTTTCTTAACTCCCGTCCTGACTTCATACGCACTCTGACCTACGAATACTCACACAATACATTACAATCCCCAACCCAGAGAGTCATTTGCAATCCTTCTCTTTTTTTCCCGAAACAATAGACGCCCCCCATGCCAGTAACCAGCATCACTCCCACTTCCCAGCTCGTTTTGTCACATCCGCAACTTTGGAATATCTATCTCTCCTCCCTCTCTCCCTTCCCTCCCTCTCACGCTCTTGCCTTCCCTCTCTCCCCTCCCTCCCCCTCCCCTTCCGATCCCTCCCTCCCACACCCCTCTCCCTCTCCCCGCTACCCCCTTTTCTCTGCCCTCCTTCACTCCTTCTCTCTCTCCCACCTCCCAACCCCTCTCTGCACCCTCCCAACCCCTCTCTGTACCACCTCCCAACCTCTCTCTGTACCACCTCCCAACCCCTCTCTGTACCACCTCCCAACCCCTCTCTGCACCATCCCAACCCCTCTCTGCACTCTGCCAACCCCTCTCTGTACCATCTCCCAACCACTCTCTGCACCCTCCCAATCCCTCTCTGCACTCTGCCAACCCCTCTCTGTACCACCTCCCAACCCCTCTCTGTACTACCTCCCAACCCCTCTCTGTACCACCTCCCAACCCCTCTCTGCACCCTCCCAACCTCTCTCTCCACCCTCCCAACCACTCTCTGCATCCTCCCAACCTCTCTCTCCACCCTCCCAACCACTCTCTGCACCCTCCCAACCCCTCTCTCTCCACCCTCCCAACCCCTCTGTACCACCTCCACCCTCCCAACCCCTCTCTGTCCACCCTCCCAACCCCTCTCTGTACCACCTCCCAACCCCTCTCTCCACCCAACCCCTCTCTCTCCACCCTCCCAACCCCTCTCTCTCCACCCTCCCAACCCCTCTCTGTACCACCTCCCAACCCCTCTCTGCACTCTCCCAACCCCTCTCTCCACCCAACCCCTCTCTCTCCACCCTCCCAACCCCTCTCTGTACCACCTCCCAACCCCTCTCCCCACCCTCCCAACCTCTCTCTCCACCCTCCCAACCTCTCTCTCCACCCTCCCAACCTCTCTCTCCACCCTCCCAACCACTCTCTGCACCCTCCCAACCCCTCTCTCTCCACCCTCCCAACCCCTCTCTCTCCACCCTCCCAACCCCTCTCTGTACCACCTCCCAACCCCTCTCTGCACTCTCCCAACCCCTCTCTCTCCACCCTCCCAACCCCTCTCTCTCCACCCTCCCAACCCCTCTCTGTACCACCTCCCAACCACTCTCTGCACCACCTCCCAACCCCTCTCTGTACCACCTCCCAACCACTCTCTGCACCCACCGAACCACTCTCTGCACCCACCCAACCACTCTCTGTACCATCTCCCAACCCCTCTCTGCACCCTCCCAACCCCTCTCTGCACCATCTCCCAACCCCTCTCTGCACCCTCCCAACCACTCTCTGTACCATCTCCCAACCCCTCTCTGCACCCTCCCAACCCCTCTGCACCCTCCCAACCCCTCTCTGCACCCTCCCAACCCCTCTCTGCACCCTCCCAACCCCTCTCTGTACCACCTCCCAACCCCTCTCTCCACCCAACCCCTCTCTCTCCACCCTCCCAACCCCTCTCTGTACCACCTCCCAACCCCTCTCCCCACCCTCCCAACCTCTCTCTCCACCCTCCCAACCTCTCTCTCCACCCTCCCAACCACTCTCTGCACCCTCCCAACCCCTCTCTCTCCACCCTCCCAACCCCTCTCTGTACCACCTCCCAACCCCTCTCTGCACTCTCCCAACCCCTCTCTCTCCACCCTCCCAACCCCTCTCTCTCCACCCTCCCAACCCCTCTCTGTACCACCTCCCAACCCCTCTCTGCACCACCTCCCAACCCCTCTCTGTACCACCTCCCAACCACACTCTGCACCCACCCAACCACTCTCTGTACCATCTCCCAACCCCTCTCTGCACCCTCCCAACCCCTCTCTGTACCACCTCCCAACCCCTCTCTGTACCACCTCCCAACCCCTCTCTCCACCCTCTCCACCCTCCCAACCCCTCTCTGTACCACCTCCCAACCCCTCTCTCCACCCTCCCAACCCCTCTCTGCACCCTCCCAACCACTCTCTGCACCCTCCCAACCCCTCTCTCTCCACCCTCCCAACCCCTCTCTGTACCACCTCCTCCCTCTCCACCCTCCCAACCTCTCTCTCCACCCTTCCAACCCCTCTCTGTACCACCTCCCAACCCCTCTCTGTACCACCTCCCAACCCCTCTCTCCACCCAACCCCTCTCTCTCCACCCTCCCAACCCCTCTCTGTACCACCTCCCAACCCCTCTCTGTACCACCTCCCAACCCCTCTCTCCACCCTCCCAACCCCTCTCTCCACCCTCCCAACCACTCTCTGCACCCTCCCAACCCCTCTCTCTCCACCCTCCCAACCCCTCTCTGCACTCTCCCAACCCTCTCTCTCCACCCTCCCAACCCCTCTCTGTACCACCTCCCAACCCCTCTCTGCACTCTCCCAACCCCTCTCTGCACTCTCCCAACCCCTCTCTGTACCACCTCCCAACCCCTCTCTGCACCCAACCCCTCTTTCTCCACCCTCCCAACCCCTCTCTGTACCACCTCCCAACCCCTCTCTCCACCCAACCCCTCTTTCTCCACCCTCCCAACCCCTCTCTGTACCACCTCCCAACCCCTCTCTCCACCTTCCCAACCCCTCTCTCCACCCTCCCAACCTCTCTCTCCACCCAGCCACTCTCTGCACCCTCCCAACCCCTCTCTCTCCACCCTCCCAACCCCTCTCTGTACCACCTCCCAACCCCTCTCTGCACTCTCCCAACCCCTCTCTCTCCACCCTCCCAACCTCTCTCTGTACCACCTCCCAACCCCTCTCTGCACTCTCCCAACCCCTCTCTGTACTACCTCCCAATCCCTCTCTCCACCCTCCCAACCCCTCTCTGTACCACCTCCCAACCCCTCTCTGTACCACCTCCCAACCCCTCTCTGCACCCTCCCAACCCCTCTCTGCACCCTCCCAACCCCTCTCTGTACCATCTCCCAACCACTCTCTGCACCCTCCCAACCCCTCTCTGCACTCTGCCAACCCCTCTCTGTACCACCTCCCAACCCCTCTGCACCCTCCCAACCCCTCTCTGCACCCTCCCAACCCCTCTCTGTACTACCTCCCAACCCCTCTCTGTACTACCTCCCAACCCCTCTCTCCACCCTCCCAACTCCTCTCTCCACCCTCCCAACCCCTCTCTGCACCCTCCCAACCCCTCTCTGCACCCTCCCAACCCCTCTCTGTACTACCTCCCAACCCCTCTCTGTACTACCTCCCAACCCCTCTCTCCACCCTCCCAACTCCTCTCTCCACCCTCCCAACCCCTCTCTGTACCACCTCCCAACCCCTCTCTCCACCCTCCCAACCCCTCTCTCCACCCTCCCAACCACTCTCTGCACCCTCCCAACCCCTCTGTCTCCACCCTCCCAACCCCTCTCTGTACCACCTCCCCCTCCACCCTCCCAACCCCTCTCTGTACCACCTCCCAACCCCTCTCTGTACCACCTCCCAACCCCTCTCTCTCCACCCTCCCAACCCCTCTCTCTCCACCCTCCCAACCCCTCTCTGTACCACCTCCCAACCTCTCTCTCCACCCTCCCAACCCCTCTCTCCACCCAACCCCTCTTTCTCCACCCTCCCAACCCCTCTCTGTACCACCTCCCAACCCCTCTCTCCACCTTCCCAACCCCTCTCTCCACCCTCCCAACCTCTCTCTCCACCCAGCCACTCTCTGCACCCTCCCAACCCCTCTCTCTCCACCCTCCCAACCCCTCTCTGTACCACCTCCCAACCCCTCTCTGCACTCTCCCAACCCCTCTCTCTCCACCCTCCCAACCTCTCTCTGTACCACCTCCCAACCCCTCTCTGCACTCTCCCAACCCCTCTCTGTACTACCTCCCAATCCCTCTCTCCACCCTCCCAACCCCTCTCTGTACCACCTCCCAACCCCTCTCTGTACCACCTCCCAACCCCTCTCTGCACCCTCCCAACCCCTCTCTGCACCCTCCCAACCCCTCTCTGTACCCTCCCAACCCCTCTCTGTACCATCTCCCAACCACTCTCTGCACCCTCCCAACCCCTCACTGCACTCTGCCAACCCCTCTCTGTACCACCTCCCAACCCCTCTCTGCACCCTCCCAACCCCTCTCTGCACCCTCCCAACCCCTCTCTGTACTACCTCCCAACCCCTCTCTGTACTACCTCCCAACCCCTCTCTCCACCCTCCCAACTCCACTCTCCACCCTCCCAACCCCTCTCTGCACCCTCCCAACCCCTCTCTGCACCCTCCCAACCCCTCTCTGTACTACCTCCCAACCCCTCTCTGTACCACCTCCCAACCCCTCTCTGCACTCTCCCAACCCCTCTCTCTCCACCCTCCCAACCTCTCTCTGTACCACCTCCCAACCCCTCTCTGCACTCTCCCAACCCCTCTCTGTACTACCTCCCAATCCCTCTCTCCACCCTCCCAACCCCTCTCTGTACCACCTCCCAACCCCTCTCTGTACCACCTCCCAACCCCTCTCTGCACCCTCCCAACCCCTCTCTGCACCCTCCCAACCCCTCTCTGTACCATCTCCCAACCACTCTCTGCACCCTCCCAACCCCTCTCTGCACTCTGCCAACCCCTCTCTGTACCACCTCCCAACCCCTCTGCACCCTCCCAACCCCTCTCTGCACCCTCCCAACCCCTCTCTGTACTACCTCCCAACCCCTCTCTGTACTACCTCCCAACCCCTCTCTCCACCCTCCCAACTCCTCTCTCCACCCTCCCAACCCCTCTCTGCACCCTCCCAACCCCTCTCTGCACCCTCCCAACCCCTCTCTGTACTACCTCCCAACCCCTCTCTGTACTACCTCCCAACCCCTCTCTCCACCCTCCCAACTCCTCTCTCCACCCTCCCAACCCCTCTCTGTACCACCTCCCAACCCCTCTCTCCACCCTCCCAACCCCTCTCTCCACCCTCCCAACCACTCTCTGCACCCTCCCAACCCCTCTGTCTCCACCCTCCCAACCCCTCTCTGTACCACCTCCCCCTCCACCCTCCCAACCCCTCTCTGTACCACCTCCCAACCCCTCTCTGTACCACCTCCCAACCCCTCTCTCTCCACCCTCCCAACCCCTCTCTCTCCACCCTCCCAACCCCTCTCTGTACCACCTCCCAACCTCTCTCTCCACCCTCCCAACCCCTCTCTCCACCCAACCCCTCTTTCTCCACCCTCCCAACCCCTCTCTGTACCACCTCCCAACCCCTCTCTCCACCTTCCCAACCCCTCTCTCCACCCTCCCAACCTCTCTCTCCACCCAGCCACTCTCTGCACCCTCCCAACCCCTCTCTCTCCACCCTCCCAACCCCTCTCTGTACCACCTCCCAACCCCTCTCTGCACTCTCCCAACCCCTCTCTCTCCACCCTCCCAACCTCTCTCTGTACCACCTCCCAACCCCTCTCTGCACTCTCCCAACCCCTCTCTGTACTACCTCCCAATCCCTCTCTCCACCCTCCCAACCCCTCTCTGTACCACCTCCCAACCCCTCTCTGTACCACCTCCCAACCCCTCTCTGCACCCTCCCAACCCCTCTCTGCACCCTCCCAACCCCTCTCTGTACCCTCCCAACCCCTCTCTGTACCATCTCCCAACCACTCTCTGCACCCTCCCAACCCCTCACTGCACTCTGCCAACCCCTCTCTGTACCACCTCCCAACCCCTCTCTGCACCCTCCCAACCCCTCTCTGCACCCTCCCAACCCCTCTCTGTACTACCTCCCAACCCCTCTCTGTACTACCTCCCAACCCCTCTCTCCACCCTCCCAACTCCACTCTCCACCCTCCCAACCCCTCTCTGCACCCTCCCAACCCCTCTCTGCACCCTCCCAACCCCTCTCTGTACTACCTCCCAACCCCTCTCTGTACTACCTCCCAACCCCTCTCTCCACCCTCCCAACTCCTCTCTCCACCCTCCCAACCCCTCTCTGTACCACCTCCCAACCCCTCTCTCCACCCTCCCAACCCCTCTCTCCACCCTCCCAACCCCTCTCTCCACCCTCCCAACCACTCTCTGCACCCTCCCAACCCCTCTGTCTCCACCCTCCCAACCCCTCTCTGTACCACCTCCCCCTCCACCCTCCCAACCCTTCTCTGTACCACCTCCCAACCCCTCTCTGTACCACCTCCCAACCCCTCTCTCTCCACCCTCCCAACCCCTCTCTCTCCACCCTCCCAACCCCTCTCTCTCCACCCTCCCAACCCCTCTCTGTACCACCTCCCAACCTCTCTCTCCACCCTCCCAACCTCTCTCTCCACCCTCCGAACCCCTCTCTGTACCACCTCCCCCTCTCTCCACCCTCCCACCCCCTCTCTGCACCACCTCCCAACCCCTCTCTGCACTCTCCCAACCCCTCTCCCTCCACCCTCCCAACCACTTTCTGTACCACCTCCCAACCACTTTCTGTACCACCTCCCAACCCCTCTCTGCACTCTCCCAACCCCTCTCTGTACCACCTCCCAACCCCTCTCTCCACCCTCCCAACCCCTCTCTGTACCACCTCCCAACCCCTCTCTGTACCACCTCCCAACCCCTCTCTGCACTCTCCCAACCCCTCTCTGTACCACCTCCCAACCCCTCTCTCCACCCTCCCAACCCCTCTCTGTACCACCTCCCAACCCCTCTCTGTACCACCTCCCAACCCCTCTCTGTACCACCTCCCAACCCCTCTCTGCACTCTCCCAACCCCTCTCTGTACCACCTCCCAACCCCTCTCTGCACTCTCCCAACCCCTCTCTGTATCATCTCCCAACCCCTCTCTGTACCACCTCCCAACCCCTCTCTGCACTCTCCCAACCCCTCTCTGTACCACCTCCCAACCCCTCTCTGTACCACCTCCCAACCCCTCTCTGCACTCTCCCAACCCCTCTCTGTACCACCTCCCAACCCCTCTCCTCGTTTTTCCAAATTCCTGTCCTGTCCACCATGTGGCTGTTTTTCGGTCTGTCATGTGACATCACGTGATTGATCGATTTCACCGGCTTGTCCATCTATTAATTAATGTTTGACCTGCTAAACCTGTGTGTGTAAATGTGTTCGTTGTTTCTGGGTGGCTATGGATCAAGCAGCCCTATTTGGACACGATAAGTGTTCTGTTCCAACCGCATAGTTTTTCTGAATTGTAATGGTGGTGATGAGGATTAAGTCTGTGGCACTCCCTTTTTTTGGAATGCATGCTCACATTTGAACAATTGGAAATTTGAGAAATAGTGTGATCCACAGTACTCCTGGAATACAGGAGCAAGGATGTGATGCTGAGTCTTTATAAAGCACTGGTGAGGCCTCACCTTGAGTATTGTGAACAGTTTTGGACCCCTCATCTTAGAAAAGATGTGCTCGCATTGGAGAGGGTCCCGAGGAGGTTCACAAGGATGATTCCAGGAATGAAAAAGTTATCATACGAGGAATGTTTGATAGCTCTGGGTCTGTACTCACTGGAATTCAGAACAATGAAGGGGATTTTTCATTGAAACCTTTCGAATGTTGAAAAGCCTGGACAGAGTAGATGTGGAAAGGATGTTTCCCATGGTAGGAGAGTCTAGGACAAGAGGGCACAGCCTCAGGATAGAGGGGTGCCCTTTCAAAACAGAGATGTTGAGAAATATCTTTAGCCAGAGGGTGGTGAATTTGTGGAATTTGTTGCCACATGCAGCTGTGGAGGCCAGATCGTTGGGTGTATTTAAGGCAGAGATAGAAGGATTCTTGATAGACTCGGTGGGCCAAATGGCGTAATTCTGCTCCTGTGTCTTACTGTTTTATGGAATGTTTATGTCAAATGTTTGAATTGTTTTCTTCATGGCAAACGACATCAGTGATCCCAAAACAAAGCCAGTATCTTGCTCTGTGTATGACATCTATGACATCGTCTGAAGTTTGTTGAGTCCCGATTTTCCCACTTTGAAATCTTATGGGAAATTTGTGAGATTAATTTGGTCTCATTACAATCCTAAACCATTAGTTCCAGTGCAATGCTTTAGATTCTACACTCGTATCCAGTTAGGAAATGAATCAGTGGCAACGTTTGTTGCTGAATTCTGTGATTTTGGTACTGTTCGAGGAGGTATGATACGCGATGGCTTGGCCGTTCTGGGTGCGTGATGTTCGCATTCAATGTCACCTACTGGTAGAACACTCAAGTCAGCCATTGAAATTGCAAATGGCATGGGGATAAGAACGTACTTCTGCTGTGTCAGTGCAAAGTACAAGGAGAAGTGACATCCCACCACCTACAGATTATACTGACCTTAACAAGGTGTCCCGAGGTAAGAATAAAGGAACACTCTAGGATTCCGACGTACCATTGCAATGAATATCACCAGAAGCCTATTGACTGTCGACAATGAGACTCCATCTGCCATACTTGGCAAGAGTTTACCGATCTTGGCCTCTATTCAAACCAGAACGTTTCACTGCAGCACAGTACGTGGTTACGGAGCTGGATGGATTTGTAAGACACTCAGATGGTTTAGGGCCAGTTCCCCTATGTTGATGGCTTTAAAGATTAACAACATCCATTCCCTTTGAATTGAATTGAATTGAATTGACTTTATTTCTTACATCACGTACATGAGGAGTAAAAATCTTTACGTTACATCTCCATCTGAATGTGCAATGTGCAATTCCTAGTAGTTTCTAATAAATAGTATTGTTACGTCTCCTGTAACTGGATAACTTACCAGCAAAGATAGAGAGGTCTGTTGAAGTCTGTTGTCACTATTTTCAAACGTTTTTATTTATAAAGGGACACAAAAGTAGGGTTAATACATACATTCAGATAGTGCACATCGTCAACATTCAATCTAAAGCGCGGGTATAGTAATAATCATCATTAAGGAGTGAGCTCTGCTGGTGTCTAGGGGTTAATAGATTGTCCGTTGGAAAATATAAAAGTCACTCTGAAAGTCTGCGGGCCTCAGCCCTTTGAAAATCACTGGGTTTTGCGTGGGGCGACAGAGAGAGAGAGATTGGAGGGAGAAGAGAAAGAACTTGCTGAGTCTTGATGAATCTTCCGTGAAATCGGGGGAGCGTTGGTTTTCTCTCCCCGATGTGAGTTAAAAGCGGTTTTCTGTGATTCCAGCCACAGATTCCAATCCCGGAATCTAACGCACGTGGCTTCCTTCAGAATGGCATCCCGCTGCTGCGGGACCACTCTCTCGTGTCTTCTGGGTGCGTCTGAGGGGCTGTCCCCCTGAGACTCTCCTTTATACTTCCTCACGGGGTCGCAGGTGTCAATCAGGTTGGGATGATGCAATCTCTCTCTCAACCAGCCCACCTTGCCCGAGGGCTTTTCACGTGGTCTTCATGAGACAATAGTTGCTGGCATCTTATTCTGTATCCCTGGTGGGACGTGCAATTTTTCACGTTTCTCTCTCTCTCACTTCCTGGGTCTACTGACCCCCCCCCCCCCCCTCAACGGGTGCTCTTGCGATTCTCACAAAGGAGGGGGCTGGGATCATAACAGTATGTACAACAGGACAGTCAATATAGCCAAGAAATACAATTGTATCAGTGTGAAGAAGCTGTCCCAGAGCCTGTTGGTCCTGGCTTTAATGCTGCGGGACCATTTCCTGGATGGTTGCAGCTGGAATAATTTGTGGTTGGGGTGACATGGGTCCGCAGTGATTATTCAGGCCTCTTTTATGCACCTGTCTCTGTAAATGTCCTGAATAGTGGGAAGTTCACACCTACAAATATGTTAGGCTGTCCGCACCACTCTCTGCAGAGCCCTGCAATTGAGGGGAGTACAGTTCCCATACCAGGCAGTGATGCAGCTAGTCAGGATGCTCTCACTTGTGCCCCTGTAGAAAGTCCATAGGATTTGGGGACCCATGCCAAACTTCTTCAACCGTCTGAGGTGAAAGAGGTGCTGTGGTGCCTTTTTTGCCATACGGCCAGTATGTACAGACCACGTCAGATCCTCAGTGATGTGTATCCCGAGGAACTTAAAGCTGTTCACCCTCTCAACTCCAGACTCATTGATGTCAATAGAGGTTAGTCTGTCTCCATTCCTCCTGTAGTCTACAACCAGCTCCTTTGTTTTTGCGACACTGAGGGAGAGGTTGTTTTCTTGACACCACTGTGTCTGAGTGAGGACTTCTCTGTAGGCTGCCTCATTATTATTTGAGATTAGGCCAATCAGTGTAGGGTCGTCAGCAAGCTTAAATAGCAGATTGTAGCTGTGGGTGGTGACACAGTCATGAGTATACAGAGAGAAAAGGAGGGGGCTTAGGACACAGCCCTGGGGGGGGGGGCTCCTATGTTGAGGGTCAGAGGGCAGAGGTGAGGGAGCCCACTCTTGCCACCTGCCGGTGATCTGACAGGAAATCCAGGATCCAGTTGCGCAAGGCAGGGTGAAGGCCAAGGTCTCGGAGCTTCTTGTCAAACCCGGAGGGAATTATGGTGTTGAGTGCCAAATTAGTCCAAGAACAGCATTCTCACCTAAGCATCCCTCTTCTCCAGGAGAGTAAGGACGGTGTGTGGAGCACCTTGACACCGAGTGTGTTATTACTCTTTGTGGTGAAAAGACTCTTTGAAGACACTTCGATCACCATATTACAGACTGCAGACTTACACGGGGGATCAGTTACAGACGCTTGGTTGTGACAGGGTTCTTCTTGAGCATGAAAGTCAATCACCAACAACCAGTGACTGAGGAAGCTGTAGTGACCTTACTTGCGTGTGATTACTTACTTACTTAGTTGTGTGTCAGATGAAAACCGACATGTCAGTCAACAGCTTACTCAAGCAGTATAAACTTTTTTTCAGCAATCCTGATGAAGGTAAGCTCAAGGATACCAAAGTACATTTTCCAGAATCGGACACAACCAAACCAAAGTTCTTCAAGGCATGTTCCCTGCTGTACATGCTTCTCCCCAACATTGAGGCGGAGCTTATGCAGTTATAAGAAAATGGGATAATTGACACTGCAAGATTTTCACACTGGGCAACCTCTAGTGTGCCAGTGGTCAAGAGTGATGGAAGCATAAAAATATGTGGAGATTACAAGGTCACAGTGAATTCATGCCTACCCACCAAGACAAACCTGATTCCAAAGATGGAACACAACACTAAGAGGCTGAAAGTTCTTCACTAAATTTGACCTTGCATGTGCATTTCAACAGCTTGAGCTGGAAGAGCAGCCTTGGAGCCTCTCACTATTATTGCAACCTGCAAAGGCTTGTCCCAGTATACGAGGCTCCTGGTATACAGCATAAATTCACCTCCAGCAAATGTTCCAACTTACCATCAAATCCTGCATTAAAATTGTGCCCAACACAATAGCTTAATTTGATAATATTCTGATTACCGCCTCGACCTTAAAAGATCTGAATAACGTTGATAAAACCTTCTCCTGACTGATACAACTTGGTCCATGACTAAAACACGAGAAATGCATCCTTCTGGCAGATCGAGGGTTTTGTTTGTGTTCCAAAGGTGTACATCCACTCAAAGAAAAGCTTTGCTCCGTTCCTGAAGTCCCAGCACCACGGAATATCCATGAGCTTTGCTCTTCTTTGGGCATGTTCAATCATTATGCCAGATTTTGCCTTTTACAGACACACTTTTTGCTCTGTTTAATGGTTTGTTGAAGAAAGCTGTGAGGTGGTGGAGGGAGTGGAATCAGCTCTTCAGAGAGCTGAACAAGTGCTGACTCAATCCCAAGCGTTAATGCACGTCAGACCCAGAGTGCCAATGGTTTTGTACTGTGATGACTCCCTGTATGGTATTGTTGCCATGCTAACCCAGGAGAATATATACGGCGATGAAAAGCTTGTCGCTCTTGCGTCAAGCACCCTTAACTCAGCCAAATTAAACTACGTACAGTTGGACAAGGAAGCATTGGCATTTGTTTTTGGGGTCATGTGTTTTCACCATTGCCTGTACGGCCAGTGTTTCGAGATTCATACGGACCACAGGCCATTGGTGGGATTGCTTGGTGAGATCGAGACCATGCTGGAGATGGCACCACCAAGGAAACACTGGTATGCCTCTCTGCACATGGGTATACGATATCTAATGTTTCTGGGAGAAACAATTACACCGTAGATGGCTTAATTCGTCTTCTGTTACATGAATATCCTTGCAAGTCAGAACTCCTAAGCAAACTGGTACTACTGACGGACTGGTTCAAGACATTTCTGATCATCATTTCTCAGGTACAAGAAGAAACTGAGCGAGTTTATGGGATTATTCAGTACCTGAACAAGAACTGGCCAATCCTGTTACACATGTCATTCTTATATTACAAGTAAGAAGAAATTTTCAAACAGAAGAAGGACACTACCGTGGCTGACAAGTGAAGTCAGAGCCAAAGTAAAGGCAAAAAAGAGGGCATACAAGGAAGCCAGAGCATGAGGGAAGATAGAGGATCGGAAAGCTTTTAAAAACTCACAGAAGGAAACTTAAGAAAGTCGTTCAGTAGGAAAAGATGAATTATGAGAGGGAGCTGGTGACTAATATTAAAGAAGATACTAAAAACTTTTTTAAGTATATAAAGGGTAAAAGGTAAATATAGGACCAGTAGAAAACAATGCTGGAGATATTGTAATGAGAGATGCATAGATGGCAGAGGAACTGAATTCATACTTTGCATCTGTCTTCACAGTGGAAGACATCTGCAGTATACTAGACATTCAAAAGTGTCAGGGAAGTGAAGTAGATGCATTGAACATTACGACTGAGAAGGTGCTCAGGAAGCTTCACGGTCTGAGGATGGATAAATCACCTGGACCTGATGGAATGCACCCTCAGGTTCTGAAGGAAGTAGTTGGAGAGACTCTGGCATTGTACCGGATGACTGGAAAATTGCAAATATTATTCCGCTATTTAAGAAGGATGGGAGGCAGCAGAAAGGAAACTATAGACCTGTTAGCCTGACATCAGTGGTTGGGAAGTTGTTGGAATCGATTGTTAGGGATGAGATTACGGAATACCTGGAGGCACATGACAAGATAGGCCAAAGCCAGCATGGTTTCCTGAAAGGAAAATCCTGCCTGACTAACCTACTGCAATTTTTTGAGGAAGTTATGAGCAGGGTAGATAAAGGAGATGCAGATGTGCTGTACTTGGATTTTCAGAAGGCCTTTGACAAGGTGCCGCACACGAGTCTGCTTAGCAAGCTAAGAGCCCATGGAATTACAGGGGAGTTACTAGCATGTGTTTCTCTCCATTTGAGCTATTGATGGGCCGTAGGTTGCGTTCCCAATAGAATTTATTGCGCCCATTGCTGGAGGACCGAGTAAGAGACAGACAAAAGACAATGAAAGTACGGTACGATTCAAATACAGAACATGGAAGCATTGAGGTGGAAGATCTAGTTTATGTTCACCTGAACCCTGAGAGCCCGAAGATGGACAAAAGGAAAAGTTGTAGTGAAAGAGGGTCATCGAGTTACTTCAGCACTTGAAGATGGTAGTGTTTGCTGCCGACATCTAGACCACATCAGGAGACAGCCAAGTGAATCTCTCATTCCAGAACTAGCTGGTGGATAAGACGGGTTAGCACCACAACTTATTGATGCAGAATCCCCAGTTGAAAGCAGTGAATCTGGACCAGCACTCGATTCTGGGGTTTCTGGATTGTCAGATCAGAGCAGAAAATCGGTGAAATATTATCAGGCTGGTTTCACCTAAAAACTTTCGGGTGGAGAGATGTCTTAATCACCACGTGACTCTTTATTGGTCTGTCATGTGACATCACGTAATTAATTGGTTTCACTGGCTTGTCCATCTATTAATTAATGTTTGACCTGCTAAACCTGTGTGTGTAAATGTGTGCGTTGTTTCCAGGTGATTATGAGTCAAATGGACCTATTCTACTGCACAGGACATGATATACATTCTGTTCCAACCTCTGGTTTTTCCCTTAGTTGTAATACCTCCACTCACTCTCCTCCCTCCCCCACATCCTGACTCTTCTCCCTGTCCCCTCCTCCTTTTCCCTCTCTCCCCACTCTCACCTCTCTGCCTCCACCCTCCCCCCTCCCCATCTCTCCCCTCTCTCCTCTCCCTCATCCCTCTTTCTCTCTCCCTCTCCCCTTCCCTCTCCCCTACCCCCTTCCCTCTACCCTCCGCTTACTCCCTCTCTCCCCCCTCCCCCCTCTCCCCTCCCCCTCCCCTCCCCCTCCCCCTCCCCTCCCCCTCCCCCTCCCCTCCCCCTCTCTCCTCCCTCCCCCTCTCTCCTCCCTCCCCCCTCTCCCCCTCTCTCCCCCTCCCCCTCTCTCCTCCCTCCCCCCTCCCCCCTCCCCTAATCACATATTAACATTTTTTTAGTTTGTTTAATCTTTCCAGATGTCCCATTCCAGGTATGTGTTAGACTTTGACATCAATGGTTCCTAATATTTTTCAAGTTTAATTTATGCATCTGTTTATTTTCCAGCAATATATCATGCAAGTATAATAACATGCACTTTTATCAGCATAATCTAATATTTAATTGCTTGAAAAATTCATATTTTCTGCCCTTTTCCTTCTAATTTAATACACTCTCAATTGTGCTTTTTTGGTATTATCTGATAATTTTGGATGTTTTCCTTGTTCCTTGGTAACCAAATCTAAACATATTCAATATGATTCAGAAATAAGATGTCAGTCTAGCTGTTTGGATTACTTCAGGGCTTGTGGTGGGATTCATGCATGGTCATGCAGGCCTTACAAAAATATTTAAGTGGCCTTTGAAGTAAAATTAGCAATTTATCACGTGGCTTTGCGGAAATCTACACAGTGTAATTGCTTTGTAAACCACTAGGGTGCTCTCTTGCCATGCAATTTTTTTATATTTATTCCAGTACTGTGTGGCAGAGATTTGAGGATCTTCATACCTTCAGATGTTTCTTAACCAGGTTTAAATCTACTTTGCTCATTAGTTTTTAGCCAGTGTGAGATAATGAGATGACAGATTAGTTTTATAAAGATAAAGATTAGCTTTATATTTGTAATGTGTGCATCGAAACGTACAGGGAAATGCGTTGTTTGCATCACCAATCAATGCAGTCCGAGGATGTGTTGGGGGCAGCCCATAAGTGTGGCCATTCTTCTGGCACCAACGTACTGACCCTTACTAACTCATCTCTATATCTGTGAAATATGGGAAGAAAGCAGAGCATCTGGTTACAGGGAGAATGTAGATGCTCGTTACAGGTCGTGACTGAGAATTGGACCGCAGTTGCTGGTGCTGTAAAGTAACACACCAGCCATAATGCTACCATGTTTTCTCATGTATGAAATTTGTACATACATAATTGCAATGAATACTTCATTAGAACGGTACCTTATGGTATACATCCTTTGACCACTATGTGCCAATCTTTTAACTTACTCCAAGATCAATCTCATGCTTCCCTCCCACATAATCCTCTATTTTTCTTTCATCCATGTGCCTATCCAAGAGTCTCTTAAGTGTCCCTAATATATCTGCCTCTATATCTGCGTTCCATGCACCCCCCACTCTGCGTGAAAAACTTAACTTCTGATATCCCATCTGTATTTTTCTCCAATCACTTTAAAGTTATGCCCTCATGTGTACTTGAAATATTCTAAATTATTCTCATTCCAAATCTTTTCTAGGCATGCACCAAAGTAAGGCTTTTCGATCTTTTTTCCATTTACTAATCAAAAGCCAAATACTTTATAACCAAGCTTATTTTGAAATAAAAATGTTGGACTCTTAGTTATATTCTGATTTTGCTTCTGATCAGGTATCTGTAATGATAGTACAGATTGCCTATCCTACTTGAATTAAATTCAGATGTTCTTCAGTTTTGAACATAATATGAAGATTTCTATGCTTTATGTAAAATACTAATTTGGAAATTTTGACAGGGAATGCAGACATGGTTAAGCTCCTCATAACAAGTGGGTCACGTCCCTGCTTGAGAACAACCACTGGATGGACTCCAGCACATTTTGCTGCAGAATCTGGAAAGCTGTCTGTCCTTAAAATGCTGCATTCACTACATGCTCCTGTTGACAAAGCAGACCTGTATGGGGACACCCCCAGAAGAATGGCAGAGATATACGGTCAGGGAGACTGCGTTAAATTTCTCGAAGTGTGAGTAGTTGCCCAAGGTATTATAAATAAGTTTTGCAATGTTTGTGATGATAGAACTTAACATTTTCTTCAGCCAATCGTAAAATGATTTGATTAGCCATTGAATGGCAGATGGGAAACATTTTTAAAAAGTGTAAGAAATTGAATGAATACAGTAATTAGGTTGTACTACCAAGGAAATAAGTGTTAAATCCACTGTGGGGCATTAACAGCTAGATGGCACATCTGTCCAGGAATGCACACATCTGCACTTAACGGCTTTCTGTGTCTGTGCACTGTAGTACATAAGGACAGAATGCGCAGGTCAGAAGGCATTTGCAGTGCACTAACCTGAGGGGAAGGATTCAAATCTTGTCTCTTGGGTTCATTCATTTGAACGATCTCACCTCATTAAAATCGAGGTGTTTCTTTCTTTTAACTTTAATTTACGTGTTTTATGTGTAATTGAATGCATTCGTTTTTTTAGAAAATTGAATTTTTTAAATAATTTACAAATTGTCAAAGATGTTCTGGAATGGTGGAAAGGCCTGACAGTACAAGCTGTGAGAAAGCTACTTGGGCAGTCTGGCAGTCCATGGGCAGGGCCATAACTTCCCTTGGTTGGTGCTAGATTGTAAGTCACAGTCCATTACAGCTTACAGAATTATTGCAGCACCAAGGCTGTGGTACATTTGGAACCGTGATACATGTGTTTTTGAATATCTTGCAAGATCAAATGCAAGGTATGCCCGAGCTTAATAGGAATTGCATCCCACAAGCTCTCTAAGTAGCATATCTTATTGGTAATAATGATATTCTATTATTCATTTTAAAGTTCCCAAATTATTAGAACTAATTATTCATTTAAAAATATACATTAATTAAAATTTCCCTTTTCTTTCAGAGCAGAGCAAGAGTGTTCCAATTACAGAAGGGCTGCTGAGATGAAAGGTATTTTATTAGATGACACAGATGAAGAGTGGGAAAGTCAGAAGGAAAGCAAAACAGCTGAAAAAAGGGAAACTGTCAGTAAGAGTATCATTACATGTAAGCTTCAGACACAGGTGAATAAAGTGCCTAAAAAAGGAAAATTACCAAAAATAAACAAAGTTTGCAAAAAAGAAGTACAAGTTGAATACCCCTTATCTGAAATTCCAAAATCCAAAAACCTCTGAAATCCAAAGTATTTCTAAATGCTGATATGACGTTTCAAATGAAGAATTCCACAAGGCGTGAGGAAGGTTCCTAGGCGATAATGCAGTTCTCTGCGCATCACAGATAGTTTAAGAGGTGACTCACATTTATAATAAACAGAAGTTGATGAAAAATGGAAAAGCACTGCATAAAGCAAAAAATGATCTTGGATCATGTATTGAAAGAATGAAGTGAACATATGAAATTTAATGGTATGCTGATCATGAAGCAAGCAAAGATCCATCATGACAAACTGAAATTTAAGAGAAAGCGTGGCATTATATTTTTAATGATTTATAAAACTTAAATGATAAAGTAAGTGTTTGCTGATCGCGAGGCAACAGGGAAATTCATGGATGAGTTTTCAAAGATAGTCATTGATGAAAATCTAACACCGGACAATGCTGATTGTTTTTATACTTTACGTAAAACCTAAAAAAAGTAGAATATAAACACAGTGTATTGTGACCTTTTAATCAAGAGACAGCATCGTAGATAGAGATTGAAAGCTTGCCATTGTTTGTCGTCATTCAACAGCTGATTCAGGTATTTTCCCTATGTTGCTGTGCTGTTTTTGTTACCCTGCACGCATTACATTTTCATTGTATTAATGGTATGTAAAAATACTTACTGTTAAGTACTGTATGTGTGATGAACAAGTATAAAACAAAGACTGCTTACTGGTAGCACGTAAATTCAGAGTCAGAAATGATGGCAATCACAAGCTATCTTATGTATTTCAAAAGCTGAGACACTTCCAGCCCCAAGCATTTTGGATAAGGGGGTACCCAACCTGTAAAATAAAATTATCTTCAAGTCAGAAAAGTCATGCAGCCTTATTACTTCAAATTGCTTAAACTGAAAACTTGATTTAGATTGACTCAAGACCAATGTCCAAAGGCACAGACTGATAAGTGATTTTATATTCCTGCAGAAACACGCACTTGATATAAGGTGTGCCAAGGCTGCACATCTACTGTTGCAGGTTGACATCAGCCTGGAATTTTCTAGGAAACTTTATTAAATAGCAAAAGAACTGTACTGTATCTTCAATGCATTTTTGAATATAGCGTATTGTTGCAAACATTGGTCCCTCATTTGTGATTTCTGGTTATGGAAGCCTGCTACATAATTTTCTTCCACAATCTGCTTTCTTATTTATAAATCGAGGTTTGCTTTATACTTAACCATACTGGACCCTTGATAAATTTGCTTCATGGAGAGGACCAAGCTGGAGGACTGAGCTTTTCAATGTACTAACTCCTAATCTGCTTTACATTGGAAGTGGAGGAGGTCAGTGCAACAGAAGCACATTGTTCTGAAGTAACCATAGCAGATAGAAGTGATAGATGGACTTCAGTTGTACCGTTGTCCAGTACTATTCATGTGAAACTATATTAGATTGGTTGGTAATTTTGAATAGCAAAGATCTCAATAGTGACTTTCAGGCACAAATGTTGCCAAAGGGGTATTAATTTTCTCTTTTGTTACTACCCTTAACAAGTTAATCTTTTTTTTCAGCTACATGTTGGCATAACTATATCTTTAAAAAATCTCTCATAGGCCTTGATGGAAAAGTGGATTTCAAAGCTGATACTTTCTTGGGTTTGAATTAATCTCAACCTACATGTTTTTACAGCCTGTGAACTGCCACAGTCTTGTTGCTGTAAAATGAATGTTTCCTTTAGTTACAGAACCACGTCTACCAAGTAGATACACAGTATTTTGTGCAATTAAGACTGATAACTTGGTGGTGAGGACTATCAAATATGTTTCTTTGAATATTACAGTGACATTTTGCTCCTCTTGATAGAAGTGTTCAATCATA
This sequence comes from Hypanus sabinus, assembly GCF_030144855.1. Taxonomy (NCBI): domain Eukaryota; kingdom Metazoa; phylum Chordata; class Chondrichthyes; order Myliobatiformes; family Dasyatidae; genus Hypanus; species Hypanus sabinus. The sequence goes on from NC_082715.1 coordinate 49,975,001, forward strand.
ACATAAACTTTAATCTTTGTTTATAACTACAATAAATAATTTTAACTGTAATACACTTGGCAAAATGTATTGTCAGTTCATAACTTATTACTTCTTCACCCAGTCTAATAACTGAAAAATTAACACTCATATACTGTACTTTATATTTGATATTTAGCAACAAAAATTTCAAACTCTTTCTGCTGCAATTTGTATTTTAATCTGGTGGTGTAATTAAATAAAAACACGAAATGCTGGCAGAACTCAGCAGGCCAGACAGCATCTATGGGAGGATGCTGTCTGGCCTGCTCAGTTCTGCCAGCATTTTGTGTTTTTATGTATTTCCAGCATCTGCAGATTCACTCGTGTTGCCTTTGTTGTTGTTGGTGTAATTGAATATTGCTTTTTATTATGTTCTGATGGTGGGACTTTGATTTTTACATTCAATTTGTTACGTATTCAGGCAACAATAAATATATGAGTTCAGCAAGGGTTTCTTATAACAAACAACACGTTTATTAAACACAGAAAACAAACCCCCCAAAAGTAAACAAACACTACCGTAACCGGAAACAGCTGCTGAGCGGCAGCCCAAACAGTTCTTAAAGTGATATTCCAAATACAGTTCTTAAAGTGATATTCCAAAAACAGTTCTTAAAGTGATATTGCCAAAGGTTCGATATGCTCACAGTCCATTTAAAAAAAGGAGAGACTTTATAGGACGATTTAGGTTCTCTTTCACGTCGCTTGCTTCGATCCCTGACGTTGAACTTCTCACGAAGAATTTACGAAACAGAACGGCTTAAAGGCACTGACCTTTCCTTCTCCACTACCTTCAATCCTTTCTAGTTAAACCTAGGGATTAACACGAAGATAGTCAACGAAATCCTTCCAAATAAGGATCAAACAAAGGTCACCCCCGTTTCACTGTAGAAAGCGATTCTCCTCGATCTTTAACTTCCAACTTCCAATCTTCACTCTCCACTGTCTCGAACTAACAGGATCATAAAGAACCTGCTGGCAATGACCTCTTAAACTTTAGGCATTAAATAAAAACTTCATCCTTCAACTAAACTGCGTCATCACTTAAAACACGCAGTGGCATGAAGTCAACCTGGCAAATCCAGCCATGAACTGCCCCTCTTCACAGGGTGGGGTCTACCTTTTATAACCTGTAAAAAAAACCCGTCACATGATCTCTACTGGCGGGAAAATGACGTCATTCCACCATCACAAGACCATCACCTCAAGTCCAGTACAGCTTCAACCCCAGTCACATGACAAGGGCTCCACTGTCATGTGTCACGAGTATGTAACACCTCCCTCCAAAAAAACATTTTTGGTCTGACAAGAACAAAAATTTTTAACAATTGCTTACAAGAAAAACAAAGGTATAAATTTTATAACACACAATATACAATACCATCATATAACAGCTTGTAACTCACAATACAGTAGGAGTGTTACAATTGAAAAAAAACACTCCATAAAAAAATTACAGTGTACATTCAACATCGAGATAGACAATCAGCAACCACATTATCTTTACCTTTAATATGAGTCATCATAATATTGTACTCTTATAACATCAAACTCCAATTTAATAATCTTCTGTTTTTATTTTTCATCTTACTCAGGAAAACTAACGGATTATGATCAGTGTAAACAATAAGTGGTTTTTGAGTTGTACTAACATATACCTCAAAATATTCCAAAGCTAAAACAAGAGATAACAATTCTTTCTCTATTGTCGAATAATTTCTTTGATGCTTATTAAATTTCTTAGAAAAGTAAGCTACTGGATGATCAACCTCATCACCCTCATTCCTTTGCATTAATACTGCTCCTGCAGCCTCATCACTAGCATCCACAGCCAATGAAAAAGGTTTTCCAAAGTCAGGTGCCTTAAGCACAGGTTGTTGACATATCATTGTTTTCAATTTTTCAAATGCTTCTTGACAAGGCACCGTCCATACAAACTTCTCATTCTTCCGCAGAAGGTTAGTTAATGGAAGGGCAACATTAGCAAAATTCTTACAAAATTTCCGATAATATCCTACCATTCCCAAAAACCTTCTGAGAGTCTTTTTCCCCGTTGGAGTGGGAATCTTTAAAATTGCCTGAACTTTTGCCTGAACAGGAGCTACCTTACCTTGACCCACAACATAACCAAGGTAAGTCATAGTGGCATGTCCAAATTCACTCTTAGCTAAATTAATAGTTAAGTTAGCTTTTGAAAGCCTTTCAAACAATTTCTCCATTGCAATAATGTGTGCTTCCCAAGTATCATTTCCTGTCACTAAATCATCAATATAAGCATCAGTATCTTTCAATCCCTGAATCACAAAGTTAATCATCCTCTGGAAAGTACCTGGGGCATTCTTTATCCCAAACGGAAGAACATTATACTCATATAACCCAGATGGAGTTACAAATGCAGAAATCTCTCTACCTCTGTCCATTAATGGAACACACCAATACCCCTTCAATAAATCAATCTTTGTAAGGAACTTTGCTTTTCCAACTTTATCTACACAATCATCTACTCTAGGAATTGGATATGCATCTGTTTTTGTTACAGCATTCACCTTCCTATAATCCGTACAAAACCTAATACTACCATCTGGTTTTGGCACCATTACACATGGCGAACTCCAATTCGAGTTAGAATGTCTAATAATATTATTCTCTAACATATATTCAATTTCTTTCTCAGCAAGTTCACATTTTTCCATGTTCATCCTATATGGATGTTGTTTAATAGGTTTGGCATCTCCAACATCTACATCATGTGAAGCTATAGTAGTCCTTCTCGGAACATCTGGAAACAACTCCCTATACTTAAAAATCAACTCCTTCATCTGTTGTCTCTGCTCTAACTGTAAATGTGCAAATTTTTCATCAATATTTTCCAGAATGGTTGAATTTGGTAACCTAACAGAAACAACGTTGGATTTAGAATGAAAGTCAAATGAATCATCTACCATGTTCTTAGTTAAATCAAACTCACTCTCACTAACCACAACAGTCACAGTATCAGATTGTTTCTCAAAATATGGTTTAAACATATTTATATGGCAAAGTTGTGTTGACCTTCTACGATCTGGAGTTTTTACCACGTAATCCACATCATTGATTTTAGACACAATTTCATAAGGACCATGAAATCTAGCTTGTAAAGGATTTGTCTGCACTGGGAAAAGAACCAACACCTTATCTCCAGGCTTAAACATCCTCATCCTAGCTTCTTTATCATACCAAGTCTTCATTTTCTCCTGAGCCAACTTTAAATTTTCCTTAGCTAAGCGACAAGCTTTATGTAACCTGTCCTTAAATTTCAACACATAGTCCAACAAATTAGTGTGTACTTCCTTATTAATCCACTGTTCTCTCAATAAAGCTAAAGGTCCTCTAACTCTATGCCCAAACACAAGTTCAAATGGACTAAAACCTAAAGATTCCTGTACCGATTCCTTTACTGCAAATAAAAGTAAGTTTATACCCTCATTCCAGTCACTTTCATTTTCCACACAAAATGTCCTAATCATATTCTTGAGGGTAGAATGAAACCTCTCCAAGGCACCCTGCAATTCTGGATGGTATGCAGATGAAGTGATTTGCTTAGCTCCCAATTTATAAGCTATCTGTTGAAACAATCCAGACATAAAATTACTGCCTTGATCAGTTTGTATCTCCTTAGGTAATCCAAAAGAAGTAAAAAAAATTATAAGGGCCTTTGTCTTAGCTTTTATATTCCTAAGTGGTACTGCCTCTGGAAACCTAGAAGAAGTACACATGATAGTCAACAAATACTGATAACCAGTTTTTGTCTTTGGTAATGGACCAACACAATCTACAATAACTTTAGAAAATGGTTCACCAAATGCTGGGATAGGTTGTAATGGAGCTACTGGTGTAACCTGATTTGGTTTACCCACAATTTGACAAGTACGGCACGTTTTACAAAACATCGCCACATCTTTTCTTAGACCAGGCCAGTAAAAATGTTTTAAAAATCTTGTCCACAGTTTTCCTTGCCCCTTGATGTCCACCTAAAGGCACACTATGAGCTAAAGTCAAAATCTCATTTCGATAAACAACTACCTGGTAAACAACATTCCAATCCTCACTTGCAGGAATTGTAGGGGATCTCCACTTCCTCATCAACACTCCTTTTTCCAAGTAATATCCTACTGGCACCTTCGCAATTTCACTATCTAGTAAAACCTGCTCTCTTAATTTTATAATCTCAGAGTCTCTGTTCTGCTCTGCTATCATCTCCTTCCGAGACAAAGATAAATCTTTATAGTCAGACTTACTCCAAGAATCTTGTTCAAGCAACGAAGATAAGAAAGTCTCTGACACATCCTCAAAACTCAAATCCTGAGTTGAACAGTCCTGAATAACAACCTCATTCTGCGCATCAATCTTTTTAGCCATAGCTCTAGTCACAACACAGGAAGAATCTGTGTTAGAATTCAACTCTGGTTCCTCTGACTCCATTGTCAAATGCACTTCAGGAAAAACTTGTCCACCTGCCAAGTTATTACCTAACAATAAAGAAATACCCTTCACAGGTAAGCTATGCTGTAATCCTACTTTAACAAATCCTGTAACTAACCCTGACTTTAAATTTATTTTATGTAAATGTACAGGCATAAAATCACTTCCAACACCTCTTATGTAATTTACCTCACCAGTATCAGACTCTTCATTAAACTTCAACACACTGTTTAACATCAGTGATTGAGAAGCACCAGTATCCCTAAGGATTTTTATTGGCACCAGAGTAGATCCTTCCTTCAAGGATACAAACCCTTCAGTTATAAAATGATCATATCCCTTTCTAACTTGGTCAGACTCTAACAAAGCCTCATTGGTTTTTATCAAACCCTGTAACTTTACAGATGCTTCAGTATGTTGCACACAAGCATCTGGAACTGCTTCCTTCTCTTTCTTTTTCAATTTGAAACAGTTAGCTATTACATGGCCAGGCTTCTTACAATAGTTACAAGTAAGACCAAACTGTCTTTCCTTCACAGGCTTTCCTTTCTCATCAACTTTCTCATTAACCTCTGATTTAATTTCAGATTTACCTGGAGTCTCCATGTTATTTTTCCTCTTAAAATTTCTGCCCTGAGGAAATTTAATCTTATGGATCAAAACATACTCATCAGCTAATCTAGCACAGTCCTGCAATTTACCAGTATCCTTCTCATTTAAGTAGGTCCTTACTTCAACAGGAATGCTTCTTTTAAATTCCTCCATTAAAATCAGCTCTCTCAATGTATCATAGTCCCCATTTACATTTTTAGAAGAAACCCATCTCTCAAAACACATAGCTTTATCATAGGCAAATTCCACATAAGTTTTTTCCACAGACTTTTTCAAACTTCTGAATCTTTCCCTATATGCTTCTGGGACTAACTCATATGCATTTAAGATATGCGTCTTTACAATATCATAATCAAGTGCTTGCACAGCTGTTAAAGCTGTGTAAACTTGTTGTGCTTTGCCTTTAATTACACTCTGTAACAACACTGACCATTTATCTTTTGGCCACTCTGACATCCGAGCAATAGTTTCAAAATGTTGAAAATACCTTTCCACTTCTGTTTCACTAAATGGAGGAACCAATTTAATTTCTTGACTAGCAACAAACGGTTTTTTAGAACCAGAAGTCTGATTTCCAGACCTTAATTCCTCTATTGCATATGCAAATTCTCTCTTCTTTTGTTCCATCTCCAATTTACACCTCTCCAAATCAGCTTTACTTTGTTCCAATTTCATTTGTTCGATTTGCAACTGCATCTCCAGATTACTTATTTGAAACAACTCTAAAATCGATTAATCAAAAACACCCGAATCCACATAGTGTGACGCGATTTTTCTCTGTATTACAGCCTTAGATGTAGTCTGCAAAATACCTTTAAGGCGCAATCTGCTAGCTATCTCAAACACCTCAGTTTTTTTCGCCTTCGCCAACACCTCCGCAGCTGGCGAAGCCAGAAACTCATCAATATTCATTGCTGCCGAATACCACAACAAGCCAAACAAAAGAACCGAGTAATCCCCGTTTCCAAAACACCGATTTGAAAGTTAGCAAGCATTTAAACTCAAATGATTCAATCCCGGACGAGCCCCCATATTTAATGTTACATATTCAGGCAACAATAAATATATGAGTTCGGCAAGGGTTTCTTATAACAAACAACACGTTTATTAAACACAGAAAACAAACCCCCCAAAAGTAAACAAACACTACCGTAACCGGAAACAGCTGCTGAGCGGCAGCCCAAACAGTTCTTAAAGTGATATTCCAAATACAGTTCTTAAAGTGATATTCCAAAAACAGTTCTTAAAGTGATATTGCCAAAGGTTCGATATGCTCACAGTCCATTTAAAAAAAGGAGAGACTTTATAGGACGATTTAGGTTCTCTTTCACGTCGCTTGCTTCAATCCCCGACGTCGAACTTCTCACAAAGAATTTACGAAACAGAACGGCTTAAAAGCACTGACCTTTCCTTCTCCACTACCTTCAATCCTTTCTAGTTAAACCTAGGGATTAACACGAAGATAGTCAACGAAATCCTTCCAAATAAGGATCAAACAAAGGTCACCCCCGTTTCACCGTAGAAAGCGATTCTCCTCGATCTTTAACTTCCAACTTCCAATCTTCACTCTCCACTGTCTCGAACTAACAGGATCGTAAAGAACCTGCTGGCAATGACCTCTTAAACTTTAGGCATTAAATAAAAACTTCATCCTTCAACTAAACTGCGTCATCACGTAAAACACGCAGTGGCATGAAGTCAACCTGGCAAATCCAGCCACGAACTGCCCCTCCTCACAGGGTGGGGTCTACCTTTTATAACCTGTAAAAAAAAAACCCGTCACATGATCTCTACTGGTGGGAAAATGACGTCATTCCACCATCACAAGACCATCTCCTCAAGTCCAGTACAGCTTCAACCCCAGTCACATGACAAGGCCTCCACTGTCATGTGTCACGAGTACGTAACAAATTAAATTACTAAAATGTATTTGTGAAGTTATGGATTATGTAGTACTTGTTAATAGTTTTAAAGGTGACATATTGAACATTTTCTTTTTTTTAAATGATTAAAGACAAAATATGTGAAGTTATTTAGGGACGCTAGTTTTGAATTGTGATTCTGATTTTTGATTCAAGCATTCTGTTTTTCTTATATGCATTTTAACAATAAATTCAAATTCTTTGCTGCATTGTTCAACAAAATATGAATATCTGTTATTTCCAGGTCTATTTTGGACAAAAGTATATTTTTAGTTATCTTGTAGTGATAAAATAAATAAGGTTTTCATGTAGCATGTTGATATATGAAAGCAATCCTGAGAATTTTAATAGAAGACCATAAGACCATAAGATAGAGGAGCAGATGTAGACCATTCGGCCCATCGGGTCTGCTCCGCCATTCAATCATGGGCTGATCCAATTCTTCCAGTCATCCCCACTGCCCTGCTTTCACCCCATATGCTTTGATGTCCTAACTAATCAATATCCTAAATGAACTGCAAGGCAATGGCTTGGGATTGTTGCAGGAATGGAAGGTTTCAGCTTCAAAGACCAAAAGATCAATTTCACTGCAAAGCTGGAATCCACTGCCAATAAAAGTAGCCAATCAAGGGTGTTAAAAGAGGACTGGTAGCAGTAGAGTTAAGATTTGCTGGGCAACACTCTAAGGGCAGCAGATGAGGAATTGTCTAGTTGGTTCTATACAGAGCTGATAAACATTTGATGTGTTGATGCAAATTCTTGATAGAATTGTTGAAGTTTCCATGGTGAAGTAATTTATCAGAGAACATGAAGGAAAATCTGTTTGAAACATGACTAACAAAAACTAAATACCTTAAATGCTGGAAAGAAATGTAAACTAATCAATAAGCTTCAAGACCTTGGCCTCAATACCTCCTTGTGCATTTAGATACTTGATTTTGCAGCAACACACACAAAATGCTGGAGTTTCTTGGCAGGCCAGGCAGCATTTTTGGAACAAAGTACAGTCAATGTTTTAGGCAAAGTCCTGCCAAAGGGTCTCGGCCTGAAACGTCGACTGTACTTTTTTCCATATATGCTGCCTGGCCAGCTAAGTTCATCCAGCATTTTGTGTGTGTTGCTTGTATTTCCAGCATCTACAGATTTTCTCTTGTTTTAGATCCTTGATTTCCTTACTTGCAGACCCCAGTCAGTTCGGATTGGCAACGTCATCTCCATGATCTCCATCAGCACTGATGCATCATAAGGCTGTGTGCTTAGACCCCTGCTCTACTATCTGCTTTACACTAATGTCTGCATGGCTAAGCACAGCGCCAATGCCATATTTAAGTTCGCTGATGACTCTACAGTCACAGGGCGAATCGAAGGCAGTGATAAATCAGCATATAGGAGGGAAATTGAAAATCTGGCTGAGTGGTGCCACAACAACAACCTCTTATTCAGTGTCAGCAAGACCAAGGAGCTGATTATTGACTTCAGATGGAGGAGACCAAAGGTCCATAAGCCAGTGCTCATACGAGGGTCTGCAATTTAAATTCCTCGGTGTTATTATCTGGAGGAACCTGTCTTGAACCAGTATGTAAGTGCAATTATGAAGAACTTATGGCAATGCCTCTACTTCCTTAGGAGTTTGCTAAGATTTGGTATGATATCCAAAACTTGACAGACTTCTACAAATGTGCAGTGGAGAGTATATCATAGCCTGTTCTGGAAACACCAATGCCCTACAAATATTTAGTGGATATGGCCAAGTCCATTATGGGTAAAGAACCTCCCCATTGAACACATATATATAGAGCATTGTTGCAGGAAAGCAACATCCATCATCAGGGATGCCCACCACTTTAGACGTGTTCTCTTCTCACTGCTGTCATCAGGCAGAAGTTACAGGGGCCCAGGATTCATTCTACCAGTTTCAGGAACAGTTATAACCATATAACAATTATAGCATGGAAACAGGCCATCTCGGCCCTTCTAGTCTGTGACGAACGCTTACTCTCACCTAGTTCCACTGACCCACACTCAGCCCATAACTCTCCATTCCTTTCCTGTCCATATACCTATCCAATTTTACTTTAAATGACAATGCCGAACCTTCCTCTACCACTTCTACTGGAGGCTCGTTCCACACAGCTACCACTCTCTGAGTAAAGAAATACCCCCTCTTGTTACCCTTAAATTTTTGCCCCCTAACTCTCAACTCATGTCCTCTTGTTTGAATCTCCCCTACTCTCAGTGGAAAAAGCCTATCCACGTCAACTCTATCTATCCCCCTCATAATTTTAAATACATCTATCAAGTCCTCCCTCGACCTTCTACGCTCCAAAGAATAAAGACCTAACTTGTTCAACCTTTCCCTGTAACTTAGGTGTTGAAACCCAGGTAACATTCTAGTAAATCTCCTCTGTACTCTCTCTATTTTGTTGACATCTTTCCTATAATTCGGTGACCAGAACTGTACACAATACTCCAAATTTTTGGCCTTACCAATGCCTTGTACAATTTTAACATTACATCCCAACTCCTATACTCATTGAGCAAACACGAGGAAATCTGCAGATGCTGGAAATTCAACCAACACACACAAAATGCTGGTGGGACACAACAGGCCAGGCAGCATCTAAAAGGAGAAGCACCGTTGACATTTCGGGCTGAGACCTTTTGTCAGGACGAAGTGCTTCTCCTTATAGATGCTGCCTGGCCTGCTGTGTTCCACCAGCATTTTGTGTGTGTTGTTCCTATACTCAATGCTTTGATTTATAAAGGCCAGCATACCAAAAGCTTTTTTCACCACCCCTCAATCATCAGGCTCTTGAACCAACTTCACTTTCCCCATCATTGAAATGTTCCCATAACCTATGGACTTACTTTGAAGGACTCTTTATCTCACATTCTTGATATTTATTGCCTATTTATTTATTATTATAATTTCTTTTATTTTGTATTTTGCACAGTTTGTAGTATTTTGCACACTGGTTGAATGTCCAAGTTAGCCCAGTCTTTTTTTGATTCTATTATGGCTATTATTCCGTTATGGAATACCCGCAAGACAATGAATCTCAAGGTTGTTTATGGTGACATGTATGTACTTTAATAATAAATTTACTTTGAACTTTGTACCAACACTACAAGGACTTTAAGAGTGGCAAACAATGGAATACTTGGCCTCACCTTGCCAAAATGGGCCTTAATCACCATTCAATATGATCAGTTTGATCTTCTGTGATACCATCTCTCCCTATATTTATGTTTTTTGTGTCTAGAAATTTATCTCAGATGTATTCAGTGACTTGGCTGATGCAGATTTCTGTGGAGAATTTCACAGCCTCAACACAATCTGAAAAAGACATCACAGATTTAAATATCTTATCCTATATCCCTATATCCTACGATTGTGCCTTAACCACCCCCCACCCCAAGCAGAAAAAAAACACCTTCCCTCCATTCAGCCTGTCACACCCTGTCAGAATTTTGTATATATGTTGCACCTTGCTCTGATTAAGCCTTATCTTAGCCTGCCTCCCATTCTTTCTCCCTTGTACCCTACTATTTGCTTCTTTTCTCTTTTTTTTTTGAAGGTTGCCATGGCTAGAATATGGCAATTACTCATCTTCTCAGATGTGGACAATCAGACTGATTTCTGACTGAAACTCTACTGTGTTTTAGAACTTCAAAAGAAATACAGTAGAGACTTTGCATTTTAGTTGGGATCTGGCTTTTTGCCTGGCAGCAAGGTGGACTTAATTCATTGTTGTGGGATGAAGTCAAGAATGTTCACATCAAAGAGTCATTGTTTCTTCTGGCATGTGTTGACTGTGTCTAAGTCCCTGGTTAAGTTGACCTTTATCTTTGCCTATTGATGGGGTGGAGCCATGGATATTTGAGCCCAAGGAAGGCCATTGTAAGAGTGAAAAGACAATTCCATATGAAGTTAGATGCATGATAACTGTGGCAGAGTTTGCTTCCCCATAAGGCAAAACCTAATAGCATAATTGGCTGTGATGCATCACTCTCTGAACAAATCTCTACTTTTCTGGCTTCTGAAAAACTTTCTGACTGTTTGCATCAGCATTTGGTATGGAGGCTCCAATGTAATGAGGTTGCAAAGAGTTCATCGGCACAAGCCTCTCCACCCTTTGGGGCATCTTCAAAAGGCAGTAAGTGCATCAAGAAGGCATCATCCATTACTACATACCTTCACATTCCAGGACATGCCCTCTTGCTGTTAATACCATCAGGGAGGAGGTACAGGAACACAACCCTTAGCACACACAACATTTTAGGAGCAGCTTTTCTCCCACTGCCATTAAATTTCTGAACAGAAAATGAATTCATGAACTCTACCTAACTATTACTCTTTTGCACTATTTATTTCATTTATTGCAACTCTTTGTAATTTTTATGTCTTGCACTGTACACAAAAATACCAAATTACAGGATGTATGTCAGTAATTATAAAGCTGACTTTTATTCTAATAGCATTGAAGAGCCAGCGCATGTATGAATGCCAGAGAATGAGTCATCTTCCAGAACTCTCTCACTGATGATCCATTGTTTCGGCTGGCAGTTTTCTGCTGGTTGGAACTGTTTCGTTTTCCTGAGGAATGGTAAAGCTTTCAATGCAGAAATATTTCTTATGTTTTTGGTTAAGTATGTCCTTGAACTTCTGTTTATTCTCATCAGACCATTTCTAGTTCTTGATAACATAGCATAAAATGTCTTAATTGATGCCAGTTATGGAGGCCTTCAGAGCAGTCCATAATCTGTGGATGACCTGTGACTCCAGTTGGCTGGGAATTGACGGGCTTTCTGTAGCCTCCTGTCGAGAACAGCTGCCTTTGTTGATAGCTGTTATAAACTTTCTTGCAACAATATTTGACACAAGTGTTTTAGAGCCAGGTTGATGGAGTAGATTAGATTAGATGTTGATTACTCCATTGATAATCACTGCTTGTCACGGCATTCATAGTGTGAACATCTTTATAGTCACTGACATAGTCAATGCTATAATCTAACAAGTGGCTATGCTTTGATATTAATGTTCCTCCATGAAACAGGGTGTTTGTGTTTAAATTTAGAAAAAAATCAGAAGTGTCATTTTTGACCCTTCAGTTAAATTCAAACAAATTTGGAGACCATTTATTGATTACTTTCATATGATGTAACTTGACCTTTTCTGAATCATTTTTATTATCCTTAAATATTTGGATAGAGGAGCAGAGTTATTGACACTATTGATTATATCTGTTGCAATATAATAGCCCAACTTTGTTTAGGTTTGCTTAGTTTAGTTTTTTTTATTTCTAATTTGATTTTTTTTGCATATTTTTTCCATCATGTTAACTACATCAAGAGTTTGGGAGGCTTAATACATTTGTGTTATCTATAGCTTATGCTTGTATATACTGTTTATTAAATATGTATTCTCAGTCTCTCTGCATTACTATTGTTATTATGCCTATGTTTGAAAATTAATAAAAAGACTTAAAAAGAAAGAAACAGTGTGTTAGTAATTCCAATACCACACTCCAAGCATTTGAGTTATCCTTATTTACAGTTTCTTTGCCAATCATGCTCATACCTTGGTGGCCATCACCCATATACACAAACATGGTCACAGGAGCCCATGCTTACAGCCTCCAGATTCTGATTTTGCCAATACGCCTAGTAGCTAGCTTTATCTGCGCGCCTGGCTACACCTCTAACTCCTTGTTCCAGCCTTGTTTGTCTGACCCACACTCCAACCTCTGACCCTGACCATAACACCGTGCATATTCTAGATCCATCACTCTGGCCTTACACTTTGATCCTGACTCTTGCCTACTCTGACACATTTACCATGCACCTAAACCCCAGGGCCTACTACACACATAGTCCAAGCTCCTTATAACTTATTGTGAACATACTCATCCATTGAGCCTTCACAGCCCTTAGAAGTGGAGAGTGCTAAAGATTTAGTACTGTCCCTGTCTGTGCCCTTACTCTGAATCTGTGATGCTTGGTGCTGTGTACAAAAGCCAGGAGAAATAGGAACTTTACTGGTTAGGAACTCTATGATCTAGATGATTGGATTAGTAAATTGGATTAGTAAGTATGCAGATGATACTAAGGTAAGTAGCATTGTGGATAATGAAGTAGGTTTTCAAAGCTTGCAGAAAGATTTAGACCAGTTAGGAGAATGGGCTGAACTATGGCAGATGGAGTTTAATGCTGATAAGTGTGAGGTGCTACATTTTGGTAGGAATAATCCAAATAGGACATACATGGTAAATGGTAGGGCATTGAAGAATGCAGTAGAACAGAGTGATCTAGGAATAATGGTGCATAGTTCCCTGAAGGTGGAATCTCATGTGGATAGAGTGATGAAGAAAGCTTTTGGTATGTTGGCCTTTATAAATCAGAGCATTGAGTATAGGAGTTGGGATATAATGTTAAAATTGTACAAGGCATTGGTAAGGCCAAACAGTATTGTGTACAGTTCTGGTTGCTGAATTATAGGAAAGATGTCAACAAAATAGAGAGAGTACAGAGAAGATTTACTAGAATGTTACCTGGGTTTCAGCACCTAAGTTACAGGGAAAGGTTGAACAAGTTAGGTCTTTATTCTTTGGAGCGTAGAAGGTTGAGGGGGGACTTGATAGAGGTATTTAAAATTATGAGGGGGATAGATAGAGTTGACGTGGATAAGCTTTTTCCATTGAGAGTAAGGGAGATTCAAACAAGAGGACATGAGTTGAGAGTTAGGGGGCAAAAGTTTAAGGGTAACACGAGGGGTAATTTCTTTACTCAGAGAGTGGTAGCTGTGCGGAACGAGCTTCCAGTAGAAGTAGTAGTGGCAGGTTCGGTATTGTCATTTAAAGTAAAATTGGATAGGTATATGGACAGGAAAGGAATGGAGGGTTATGGGCTGAGTGTGGGTCAGTGGGACTAGGTGAGAGTAAGCATTTGGCACGGACTAGAAGGGCCAAGTGGCATGGCCTGTTTCCATGCTGTAATTTTATATGGCTATATGGTTACTCTGTGTTACGAACCCCGTAACTGGGTATCTTACCAGCAAAGATAGGAGTATCTGTTGAAGTCTGATGATACTATTTTTAACAGTATTTATTAGTAAAAATGCACAAAAATAATATCAATGCAAATATACAGATAATATACATCATCAATACTAAACCTAAAAGTGCAGGTATAATAATAATCAATAAGAAATAAGCTCTATCGTTGTCTAGGGGATAATGAATTGTCCAATGGAAGTATAAAGTTCAGTTCAGTTCATGCAGGCTGCGGTAGTTTGTTGGTCGCTGTGTTGCAATTGTTGGGGAGAGAGAGGGAGAGTAACAGCTATTGACTTGCTGACTTTCCTTTACGATCTTGATCCGTTGATGCGTTGTTGTTGTGGCCATTCATATATGACCCCTCCGTCCTTTAGCTAGACCGTTCTTCTGTGGAGGACTCATCACCCAGGCAAGGGTGGACACACACACAAGCCCCCACCGGTCTCGTAGTGTTTCTCCTGGTGCATCTGAGGGGTGTTCCCCAGACTTTACTTTTATCCTCACTCACGGGGTCTCAGGTGTCAATCAGATTGGGATGATGCAACCCATCAACCAGACCACTCCGGTTGCCCCCTGTGGAGTTTCAATGAATAGACCAGTACTCAATACACAATCCTTCTCCAAGAGACAATAACAGTAATCAGTGGTTCCGTTCCGCTTTTGTTAGGAGGAGACATTCCACTTTTGCGTATCTCTGCGTTGTCTCTCACTTCCTTGGTATCAGACCCGAAATAATAGCGATTCTCAAAAAGGGGGAGGCGACTTTGCACCTTTCTGCCCATCAGAGTTGCTCCTCATTCTTAACATCTGAATGGATGTGTTCATTGTGTCGCTGATTTGGAATAGAATATATTTTGATCATATCTGAATTATTTTATGAACAATATTTAGATCTTACGTTAGCAGGTTTTGTTTGGAAAGATAGTTATTATATCTTTGAGTGAATTATTTACTACCCTTCTGAATTGTCTGAATAACTCACCAAAAGAAAAGGCTAGGGTTAAAGTGATGTTATTGAACCATGAAGCTATTAGAGGAAAGGCTGTTGGACTATAGCTCTCAAATCATTAGTACTGCAGATTCTTTGTCCGAAACATGCCATAAACATAAATTAACTATACAAAGGATAAAATGCCGAAAACTAAATTTTAATGCATCCATATAATTCAAAAGCTAGGTTGCTAATGGACTTTCTGTCTACAATAAAATGAAAACTTCTGAATTGTTTTCCTTTGACTTAGTTTTTTGTTCACAAATTGTAACACATTAGTGATGTACTACTTTGATTTTCAGATAAATTTTATGATTCTTTCACCAGTAAAACTCTTTTCAGATCAAAGACATTTCTTATGATACATTGATGTTATGTTGCAGTTGTACGAGATATTATTGACCATTTGGAGGATGTTACCATGACGTGAAGGACTGAGTTGTGGAGAAAGGTTAAGCAGAGTTGGATTTTATCATTGGACCATGTGAAAATGAGGTGTGTTTTTATAGAGGTACATCAAATTACAAGCTGTGTTGATAAAGCAAAGAGCTTTTTCCAAGGGTTGGGAAATCAAAAACTAAAGGTGATTGTTTATTAAAATATGAATATATGTGATTATTTTGAGATCTATTTTGAGCAACACCATACTGGATTTTTTTAAATCCTGCAACAATAAAATAAACAATGTTTGCATATAATGTGTTTATGCATTCAAACATCCTTGGAGCTTCTAAACAAGTTGCAGGAGCAGTTCCCTAGAATTGTTTCAAGAATGAGAGGTTTCGACTTTAAGGTTGAATTGGAGAGGTGGATAATGTTCTACTTGCAGCAGTGTAAGTTGAGAGAAATTTCAAAGTGTACTGAGGAGTTTAATTAGAGTACATGGAGGGAAATGGTTCCCATAGGAGCCCCAGAGGCTCCAATGACTACAGACTGGTGGCATTGACCTCCCACATCATGAAGACCCTGGAGGGACTTGTTCTAGAGCAGCTCCAGCCTATGGTTAGGCCACACTTAGTCCCCCTACAGTTCGCCTACCAGCCCCGACTAGGAGTTGAGGATGCCATCGTCTACCTGCTGAACCGTGTCTACACCCACCTGGACAAGCTGGCGAGCACTGTGAGGGTCATGTTTTTTGACTTCTCCTGTGCGTTCAACACCATCTGCTCTGCTGGGTGAGAAGCTGACAGTGATGCAGGTGGATGCTTCCCTGGTGTCATGGATTATTGATTACCTGACTGGCAGACCATAGTACCTGCGCCTGCAACACTATGTGTCAGACAGAGTGGTCAGCAGCACTGGGGCTCCACAGGGGACTGTCCTGTCTCCTTTTCTCTTCACCACCTACACCTCGGACTTCAACTACTGCACAGAGTCTTGCCATCTTCAGTAGTTTTCTGATGACTCTGCCATAGTTGGATGCATCAGCAAGGGAGATGAGGCTGAGTACAGGGCTACGGTGGGAAACTTTGTCACATGGTGTGAGCAGAATCATCTACAGCTTAATGTGAAAAAGACTAAGGAGCTGGTGGTGGACCTGAGGAGGGCTAAGGCACTGGTGACTCCCTGTTTCCATCCAAGGGGTCAGTGTGGACAGGGTGGAGGATTACAAATACCTGGGGATACAAATTGACAATAAACTGAACTGGTCAAAGAACACTGAGGCTGTCTACAAGAAGGGTCAGAGCCGTCTCTATTTCCTGAGGAGACTGAGATCCTTTAACATCTGCCGAACGATGCTGAGGATGTTCTACGAGTCTGTGGTGGCCAGTGCTATCATGTTTGCTGTTGTGTGCTGGGGCAGCAGGCTGAGGGTAGCAGACACCAACAGAATCAACAAACTCATTCGTAAGGCCAGTGATGTTGTGGGGGTGGAACTGGACTTTCTGATGGTGTTGTCTGAGAAGAGGATGCTGTCCAAGTTGCATGCCATCTTGGACAATGTCTCCCATCCACTCTATAATGTACTGGTTAGACACAGGAGTACATTCAGCCAGAGACTCTTTCCACTGAGATGCAACACTGAGCGTCATAGGAAGTCATTCCTGCCTGTGGCCATCAAACTTTACAACTCCTCCCTCGGAGTGTCAGACACCCTGAGCCAATAGGCTGGTCCTGGACTTATTTCTACTTGGCATAGTTTACTGATTATTATTTAATTATTTATGGTTTTATATTGCTATATTTCTACACTATTCTTGGTTGGTGTGACTGTAACAAAACCCAATTTCCCTCAGGATCAATAAGGTATATCTGTCTGTCTGTAGTCCATGATTCGGAGATCAGAGGATCATATTCAAAGTAATGGACAAAACTGGAATCCACTGCCCATAAAAACAGAGTCAATCAAGGGTGTTAAAGGGGAACTAGTAGAGGTAAGATTTTCTGGGCAAAGCACAAAGAACAGGGGACTAGAAAATGTCTGGTTCTCCAAGGAGCAGACAAGGACTCAATGGGCTGTTACAATTTCTTGATAAATTATTGACATTTCTATGGTGGGGAAAATATTTCAATATCTTTATATTGTGAAAATATATTCTGTATACTATAAGGGGACATAGATTTTAAAAAACCTGTTTAAAACATGACCAACAAAAAAGCAACCTGAAATCAAAATGTAAATACTGCAAGATCTTTAAGGTGGGAAACAATGGAATATTTGACATCATCTTGATGAACCAAAAAACAGGGACTTCAGCTGATATTTACTGAAAAGGATTTTTTTTACTCCTGAAGACAAATATGTCAATGATGTTGTGTGTTTTGGGATGGAGAGTTGAAGTCATTTGTCCCAGTGCTATTAAAGCTTGATTGTGTATTTGAGTGAGTGTAAGGATCGCATGAAGATTATTTATTCCACAGACAGAGTTGCTGAATCATTTTTGCTGGTGGAATCTACCCCTTGCTGATAGCATTTGTCTTTCAGTGTGCCTTTTCAAAAGGTTGTCATGCTCAATGAGTAGACACTCTGTATCATGGCTTAATGTCTGTATCATGGCTTAAGATCATGGGCTTGAAAGCAGAGTAATGTTCAGTCCATTCTCGTGAATCTGAACAGATTTGACCATGAGAACAGTTGTGTTCTAGGTCGCAATCTTCATACTGAGTACAAGTTGCTGCGGTGTAATAAGCAATGACAATTGCACACAAGCTACTGAAAGTTTGAACTTCAGTCTTTGTTCAGTGGAATGGAGATCTGTAGTGACCAGATGCTGCTACATGGGCATTCAGGAGTGTGTACACAATTGCCTGTCAGCTCACACGTAAGACAAAATGGTGTGTGCCTCAACCACTAATTCCTCACTGGCCACCTTTGATCTTTATTGTTGAGTGTAGTTAACTCTTGGTCACCATATGGATAGTGTAGTTGTCCATGGTATTTTCGTGGCAAGTTATGGAAGTAGCCTCCTACGTAGATACTGCCGCTACCCAGTTTGGGACTCGGCCAGATTTGAACTCAGGACCATCTGCCTCCAAGTCCAGTGCTGATGCCACTCCACCACCGGTCTTCACCATCAGTCCTTACACCCATTGAATCTCCTTCTATCAAAACTCATAGAAACATTAAAATAGAAGCAGGAGCGAGCCACCATCCTTCAGGCCTGCATCACTATTCAAGATAATCACGTTGATCTTCTATCAAAATACCATATTCATGTACTCTCCCTCTAATTACTGATACCTTTTGTGTCTAGAGAACTATCGCAAGTAAATCCAATGATTTGGCCAATGCAGCAGAATGCCCCAGGTTCACCACACTCTGAAGCAACTTCCCCTTATCACAGTTCTAAATGTCTTATTCAGTATCCCAAGTCTCTCACTCCCCCCAAACTCAAGCAGGGAAACCCTGTCAGAATTTTGTATGTTGCACCCCGGTCCATCTCCATCTCCATCTCTCTCTCTCTCTCTCACACACACACACACACACACACACACACACACACACACACACACAAACACACACACACACACACACACACACACACACACACACACACACACAAACACACACACACACACACACACACACACACACACACACACACACACACACACACACACACACACCATCTCTACATCCCCACTCAAAATTTTGTATGTTTTCATCATGTAGCAGATATGGAAATAAATACATTTTAGTCACATCTGAATTACTTCATGATCAATATTCAAATCTTACAGTCAATTGGCCATAAACTGAATGTCAGCAAGTTTTCTTTGGAGAGATAGTAACTACTTTTCAGAGTGAATTATTCACTATTCTTCTGAATTGTTTTAATAATTTACTAACCAAAGGCTGAGAACACAATAACATTCTTGAACCATGAAGCTGTTTGCTCTCATATTGCTGGCACTGTGATTTATGAACCAAAGTGTCATAAAGTTCAATTAACTATACAAAGTTCATGATATTGAAAACTGCATTTTAATGTGTCCATATAACTCAACCGCCAGACAACTAACACATTTGCTGTCTGCAAAATGAACACTACTGGATTCTTAACCTTTTGTTTAGTAGTTTTGTTTGCAAATTGTGACACTTTGCTGGTAAGAATACACTACTGTCATAGTCAAATAGCTTTTATTGTTCTTTCACCACTTAAACAACTCTTTCTTCTTCCAGATCAAAGAGGTTCCTTCTAAAAATGGTAAGTATTATGATACTTTATCCTATTTCATTACAACTTATTCAAGAACATGTTGTTTTGTTAAAATTTAATGTATTCATTTCTAACCCATTAATCAGAATATGAAGCAGATGCTGAGGATTTGAGAGAGGACATCCTACAAATAAATGAAAGTAAGTTTTAAGAACTATTACATCTTCGAGCATTTTTCAAGTTAAGTGTTTTAAATTTACTGAGTATATCCTGCTGAATTACTCTGGATAATTGTAAATTGTATGCTTTGTTTCTTCATGTGTCATCGTCATTCAGCGTGCAGACTATCTTATAATATGTTTTTTATGTTATGTTTCTGATAGAATCCCAGAGGTTTTTGTTTCAAGGAGACATTGCAGTGGATGTAAGTATGACAAACATTAAGTTCTTTCAAAATAGGTTGATTTCTAGTTCTGTGCTTTCATCTTTCATGGACTATTGATTTCCTCAATCCATTTCAGCAAAAACGGAATGCCATTACAGATACAACAATGAGATGGACATTCCCTATTCCATATATTCTGACGGATAGCCTTGGTAACATTTTGTTTATAAAATTATTGAATAATCTGAAGGTATTTCAACTCTACGGTTAATGTCTTGATTCAAGCATATTATTGTGTCATCATTATCTTGATAATGCATATGGTTTGAAACATGACACTTTGAAATGTTTTCATTGATGACTTTAATGACTTATATTGGATAAGCTATTTGAAATCAAAAGTCAAATATTGTTCAATGAACAGATGAACAGTGCATCTTTTAACTTTATGGTCATTTAACATTTATATATTCAATGTTGTTTACTATAAGCATTTATAGTGGAATAATTTTTTGACCTAGAGTGAAAGGGAACTACTAGAGGACATGCCTTAGACTAGTGGGCAATCATTTGGGTTTATTAACTGCATTTAGTTACATTGAATTATAGGATTACAACCAACCAAGCTTAATATGCTCATTTGAAAATCCTCCATGCTATTTTCAGGAAAGTGTTTTTTTTACACCTGCCACAAAACAGGAGGAGGTGCACACTTTACTTTCAAAGCCCAAGTTCATCAAGTGCTGATTTTCTTTTTGTCTGATCAGATTTCCATCGTGCACATGTCTATTCATTTTTTAGAGCTGGTATTCCTCACTAAAAGGACAGATAATCCATTGGTTTGAAATCCAGTGTTTGAAAACATTTGCTAATTATATAACATAAACTATAAAAGTTATTCTAGAAATATTCCAAGAAATCTAAAGCATATGACTTCATATTGAAAAATCAAAAATCTGGAAAGTCTCAGCAAGAATGAAACAACATCAAAGTTTCAGTTCAGAACAATGTATCACTATGTGGATGCTACCTGGCCTAGTAAACATTTCCACCATTTATTCTACATTCAAATTTCAGCCAGAATCCTGCATGTAGTCTCAAAAGAAAATCAGATCAAACTCAGAACATTTTAAAGTAATTGAAAACGTTAGAACAAACATAAATAATTCACAAGAGGGCAGTTTACCTTATCCTTATGCTTTTCCTTAACAGAATCAGAATCATAAACACAAGATATTCTGTAGAAACTGGATATCTTGAGCAATACATACAAAATGCTGGTCATTTTGCTGACTTCAGCAAATCAGGTGGTACCGAAGGAGATGAATAAACTTGATCTCCCAGTGGAGTCCCATTTTAATTTGACCTCGCGTTCCCGTTCTGACATGTCTGTTCATGGCTTCCTCTACTGTCATGATGAGAGCAAAGTCAAGTTTGAGGAGCAAAACCTCATATTCTGCTTGGGAAGCTTCAACTGGATGGCACCAGCATTGAATTCTCCCCCCTCCCTCCTCCTCTCTTTTTCCATTCCCCACTCTATTTACCCTCTCAACTCTTCACATCTCCACACCTGCCCATCACTTCCCTCTGATTCCCCCCCCTTCTTCCCTTTCTTCCATGGTCCACGGAACTCTCCTGTTAAATTTCTTCTTCTTCAGTCTTTACCTCTATTACCTATCCCCTCTTAGCTTCTTATTTCATTCCCCCCACCACCACCTGTCCACCTTCCCACTCATGTGGTTAAGGCGTTGATCTAGTGATCTGAAGGTCGCTAGTTCGAGCCTCAGCTAAGTCAGTGCATTGTGTCTTTGAGCAGGGGACTTAACCACACATTGCTCTGCTTCTCACTCAGAAGAGCAGGGCAGATGGAATGCAATGTTTCAGTCCTGCTAAAACATTCCAGAATCTAGTAATTCTTGAAAAATCATTACTAGTGCCTCCACTATCTCTTTCAAAAGCCTGGGTTTTAGTCCAAATGGTCTAGGTGATTTACCTTCCTTCAGACCTTTCAGGTTCCCAAGTACCTTCTCCTTAGTAAAAACAACAATATTTACTTGTGCGCCCTGACATTCTCGAATTTCTTGCATTCTCCTAGTGTCTTCCATAGTGAAGACAGACAGACAGATAGACATACTTTATTGTTCCCAAGGGAAACTGGGTTTCGTTATAGCCAACGAAGTGTAGAAATATAGCAATATAAAACCATAAATAATTAAATAATAAAAAGTTAATCATGCCAGGTGGAAATAAGTCCAGGACCAGCCTATTGGTTCAGGGTGTCTGACACTCCGAGGGAGGAGTTGTAAAGTTTGATGGCCACAGGCAGGAATGACTTCCTATGATGCTCAGTGTTACATCTAGGTGGAATGAGTCTCTGGCTGAATGTACTCCTGTGTCTAACCAGTACATTATGGAGTGGATGGGAGACATTGTCCAAGATGGCATGCAACTTGGACAGCATCCTCTTTTCAGACACCACCATCAGAGAGTCCAGTTCCACCCCCACAACATCACTGGCCTTACGAATGAGTTTGTTGGTATCTGCTACCCTCAGCCTGCTGCCCCAGCACACAACAGCAAACATGATAGCACTGGCCACCACAGACTCGTAAAACATCCTCAGCATCATCCGGCAGATGTTAAAGGACCTCATTCTCCTCAGGAAGTAGAGACGGCTCTGACCCTTCTTGTAGACAGCCTCAGTGTTCTTTGACCAGTCCAGTTATTGTCAATTTGTATCCCCAGGTATCTGTAATCTTCCACCATGTCCACACTGACCCCTTGGATGGAAACAGGGGTCACCGGTGCCTTAACTCTCCTCAGGTCCACCACCAGCTCCCTAGTCTTTTTCACATTAAGCTGCAGATGATTCTGCTCACACCATGTGACAAAGTTTCCCACCGTAGCCCTGTACTCAGCCTCATCTCCCTTGCTGATGCATCCAACTATGGCAGAGTCATCAGAAAACTTCTGAAGATGGCAAGACTCTGTGCAGTCGTTGAAGTCCGAGGTGTAGATGGTGAAGAGAAAGGGAGACAGGACAGTTCCCTGTGGAGCCCCAGTGCTGCTGACCACTCTGTCTGACACACAGTGTTGCAAGCGCACATACTGTGGTCTGCTAGTCAGGTAATCAATAATCCATGACACCAGGGAAGCATCCACCTGCATCACTGTCAGCTTCTCACCCAGAAGAGCAGGGCGGATGGTGTTGAACGCATTGGAGAAGTCAAAAAACATGACCCTCACAGTGCTCGCCGGCTTGTCCAGGTGGGCGTAGACACGGTTCAGCGGGTAGACAATGGCATCCTCAACTCCTAGTCGGGGCTGGTAGGCGAACTGGAGGGGGACTAAGTGTGGCCTAACCATAGTCTGGAGCTGCTCCAGAACAAGTCCCTCCAGGACACAAAATACTCAAGTTCTTAAACAATCGACAATAGACAATAGGTGCAGAAGTAGACCATTTGGCCCTTTTAGCCTGCACCGCCATTTTGAGATCATGGCTGATCAACTACTATCAATACCCCATTCCTGCCTTGTCCCCATATCCCTTGATTCCCCTATCCATAAGATATCTATCTAGCTCCTTCTTGAAAGCATCCAGAGAATTGGCCTCCACTACCTTCCGAGGCAGTGCATTCCACACCTCCACAACTCTCTGGGAGAAGAAGTTTTTCCTTAACTCTGTCCTAAATGACCTAGCCCGTATTCTCAAACCATGCCCTCTGGTACTGGACTCTCCCAGCATCTGGAACATATTTCCTGCCTCTATCTTGTTCAATCCCTTAATAATCTTATATGTTTCAATCAGATCTCCTCTCAATCTCCTTAATTCCAGCATGTACAAGCCCACTCTTGCTAACCTCTCTGCGTAAGACAGTCCAGACATCCCAGGAATTAACCTCGTGAATCTACGCTGCACTTCCTCTGCAGCCAGGATGTCCTTCCTTTACCCTGGAGACCAAAACTGTACACAGTACTCCAGGTGTGGTCTCAACAGGCTCTGTACAAATGCAAGAGGATTTCCTTGCTCTTGTACTCAATTCCCTTTGTAATAAAGGCCAACATTCCATTAGCCTTCTTCACTGCCTGCTGCACTTGCTCATTCACCTTCAGTGACTGATGAACAAGGACTCCTAGATCTCTTTGTATTTCTCCCTTACCTAACTCTACACCGTTCAGATAATAATCTGCCTTCCTATTCTTACTCCCAAAGTGGATAACCTCACACTTATTTACATTAAACGTCATCTGCCAAGTATCTGCCCACTCACCCAGCCTATCCAAGTCACCCTGAATTCTCCTAACATCCTCATCACATGTCACACTGCCACCCAGCTTAGTATCATCCGCAAATTTGCTGATGTTATTTTCAATGCCTTCATCCAAATCATTGACGTAAATCGTAAACAGCTGTGGTCCCAATACCGAGCCCTGTGGCACCCCACTAGTCACCACCTGCCATTCCGAGAAACACCCATTCACCGCTACCCTTTGCTTTCTACCTGCAAACCAGTTTTCTATCCATATCAATGTCTTCCCCCCGATGCCCTGAGCTTGATTTTACCCACCAATCTCCTATGTGGGACCTTATCAAATGCCTTCTGAAAATCGAGGTACATTACATCCACTGGATCTCCCCCATCTAACTTCCTGATTACATCCTCGAAAAACTCCAACAGATTAGTCAAGCATGATTTACCCTTGGTAAATCCATGCTGGCTCGGCCCAATCCTATCACTGCTATCTAGATATGCCACTATTTCATCCTTAATAATGGACTCTAGCATCTTCCCCACCACCAATGTCAGGCTGACAGGTCAATTGTTCTCTGTTTTCTCCCTCCCTCCTTTCTTAAAAAGTGGGATAACATTAGCCATTCTCCAATCCTCTGGAACTGATCCTGAATCTAAGGAACATTGGAAAATGATTACCAATGCATCCGCAATTTCCAGGGCCACCTCCCTTAGTACCCTAGGATGCAGACCACCTGGACCTGGGGATTTGTCAGCCTTCAGTCCCATCAGTTTTCTCATCACCATTTCCTTCCTAATGTCAATCTGTTTCATTTCCTCTGTTACCCTATGTCCTTGGCCCATCCATACTTCTGGGAGATTGCTTGTGTCTTCCTTAGTGAAAACAGATCTAAAGTACTCATTAAATTCTTCTGCTGTTTCTCTGTTTCCCATAACAATTTCACCCAATTCATTCTTCAAGGGCCCAACATTGTTCTTAACTATCTTCTTTTTCTTCACATACCTAAAAAGGCTTTTGCTATCTTCCTTTATATTCCTGGCTAGCTTGCGTTCGTACCTCATTTTTTCTCCCTGTATTGTCTTTTTAGTTAAGTTCTGTTGTTCCTTAAAAACTTCCCAATCATCTGTCCTCCCACTCACCTTAGCTCTGTCATACTTCCTTTTCTTAATGCTATGCAATCTCTGACTTCCTTTGGCCCTTTGGCACTGTGGCCCCTTTCCCCCCTTTGAATCCTTCCTTCCCTGGGGGATGAACTAATTTTGCACCTTGTGCATTATTCCCAAGAATACCTGCCATTGCTGTTCCACTGTCTTTTTTGCTAGGCTATCCGTCCAGTCAACTTTGGCCAGCTCCTCCCTCATGGCTCCATAGTTTCCCCTGTTCAACTGCAACACTGACACCCCCGAGCTGCCCTTATCCTTCTCAAATTGCAGATAAAAACTTATCATATTATGATCACTACCTCCTAATGGCTCCTTTACTGCAAGATCGCTTATCAAATCCTGTTCATTACATAACACTAAATCCAGAATAGTCTTGTCCCTAGTCGGCTCTCGTACAAGCTGTTCCAAGAATGCATCCCGTAGGCACTCTACAAACTCCCTATCCTGTGGTCCAGCACCAACCTGATTCTCCCAGTTCACTTGCATGTTGAAATCCCCCATAACTACTGCGACATTACCTTTGCCACATGCCAATGTTAACTCCCTATTCAACTTGCACCCAATATCCATGCTAATGTTTGGTGGCCTATAGACAACACCCATTTGGGTCCTTTTGCCTTACTATTCCTCAGTTCTTCTGCCATTTCTTTATCATCCATTACTATCTCTGCAGCATCATTTTACAGCAGTCCAATATCCACTCTTGTCTCTTTGTTACTCTTATTTGAAAAAGCTTTTGGTATCCTGTTTTATATTAACTAGCTTCCCTTCGTATTTCATCTTTTCTCTCCTTATGGCTTTTTTGGTTTTTAAAAGCTTCCCAATCCTCTAACTTCCCACTAACTTTTGCTAAATTCTATGCCCCCTCTTTAGCTTTGGTGCTGTCTTTGACTTTCCTTGTCAGACATGATTGCCTCATCCTCCTGTTAAAATGCTTCTTCAGCTTTGGGATATATCTATCCTGCATTTCTGAATTGTTTCCGGAAACTCCAGCCACTGTTGTTCTGCTGTCATCCCTGCTGGTATCTCCTTCCAATCAACTTTGTTCAGCTTCTCTCTCACGCCTCTGTAATTCCCTTTAGTCCACTGTTGTGCTGATAAAGCTGACCATATCTTTCCCACTCAAATTGTGGGGTGAATTCTAACATATTATGATCACTGCTTCCAAATAGTTATTTTACGTTAAGCTCCCAAGTCAGATTTGGTTTATTACACAACACCCAATCAAGAATTGCCTTTCACACTAGTGGGCTGAACCACAAGTTGTTCTAAAATGCTATCTCATAGGCATTCTATAAATTCCGTCTCTTGGAATCCAGCACCAACTTGATTTTACTAATCTACCAGCATATTGAAAATCCCTCATTACTATCAAAATATTGCCCCTTTACATACCTTTTGTATCTTCCATGTAATTTGTATGCCACATCCTGGCTACTATTTGGAGGCCTGTAAATCAGGCTCTTTTACACCTGCAGTTTCTTAACTCTACTCACAAGGATTCAACACTTTCAGATCCTACGTCACCTCTTTCTCAGGATTTGATTATATTTTTTACCTACAGAGCTACCCCACTTCCTCTGCCTACCTACCTGTCCTTTTGATGTTAAGTGTATTCTTAGATGTTAAGCTCCCAACTATGATCTTCTTTCAGCCATGACTCAGTGATGCCCACAACATCATAACTGCAATGTCCAATTTTAATTCATAATTAACAATGAGAAGAGGGAATGTCCCAATGAGTGAGGGTGAGGCTCAGTAAGCTTCTTTCCAGTTGCTGGGCTGTCTGCAGAGCCCAGTCACAGAGCACAACCAGATATAAAATGTCAGTGAGTTTATTTCAGCATATGCTCAGGAATCAAAAGACACTGCGGTCTCTTACTGAGAAATTCCTCCAGTATGCAACTGTTAGGAAAATCCAGCAAAATTTTGCTCAAGATCTCATAAGCATACCATAGTAGTGTTGGGCATTATGCATTTTCAGGTACATTTTGCATTGCTTTTAACCTCTACAGACTGAGAGATTCATAGTTCTTCATTTGGGAAATGTAATTAGTGTTGTTTTATTGTGTGAAATTATTTCAAATGAATTGTTTCAGTTTTGATTTTCAGAGCTAAATGCCAAGGGTGTCATCTTACATGCATTTGAGCAGTATCGTTTAAAGTCATGTGTTGATTTTAAACCGTATGAAGGAGAGACAACTTTCCTATCTTTCAAAAAGTTAGATGGGTATGTATAAAATCAAACAATTGTACTACATTTTGAAAGTAAATTAAAAAAACTGATGTACTTTATACACAAAGACAAATTTATTTTGTGCACTATTAATCTGCAGATGGGAATGTTGTGCAAAGTACTTGGTGTTTGTGAAAACAGAGACGCAAACATTATTTCTCCCATTAGTAATGTTGGAAATATGACAGATCCATAGTGTAAATTTAATATTTCTAGCATCTCCAGCATTTTGATTTTTCCTTGATCCCCATTGTCTTTTACCTTAACTTAGACCATAAGACCAGACGATATAAGAACAGAATTGAGTCCTTAGGCCTATCAAGTCTGCTCCACCATCTCATCATGGCTGATCTATTTTCCTCTCAGCCCCAATCTTCTGCCTTCTCCCCATATCTCTACATGCCCTGACCAATCAGGATTCTATCAACCTCTCTCTAAGATACACCCAGTGACTTGGCCTCCACAACCACCTTTGGTAACGAATTCCATAGAATCACCACTCACTGGCTGAAGAAATTCCTCCTTATCTCCATTCTAAGTGGACATCCCTCTATTGTGAAACCGTGTCCTTTGGTCTTAGACTGCCCCACCATAGGAAGTATCCTCACTAAATCCACTCAATTGAGGCCTTTCAACATTCGATAGGCTTCAATAATTTTGTCCCTCATTCTTCCAAATTCCAGTAAGTACAGGCCCAGAACCATCAAACCCTTCTCATACAACAAGCCTTTAAATCCTGAAATCATTTTCATGCATCTCCTTTTAATCCTCTCCAATGTCGACATATCCTTTCTTAAACAAGGAGGCCAAAACTGCTCACAATACTCCAAGTGAGGCATTGTCACTTCCTTATAAAGCCTCAGCATTACATCCTTGCTTTTATATTCTAGTGCTCTCAAAATGACTGCTAACATTGCATTTGCATTCTCACCACTGACTCAACCTGCAAATTAAACTTTTGTGAATCCTAAGTCTGTTTGCACCTCAGAGTTTTGAATTTTCTCTCCATTTAGAAAATAGTCTATACTATTGCTTCTTCCACCAAAGCGCATAACCGTTCACTTCTCACAACTGTATTCCTTCTTCCACTTCTTTGCCCCTTGTCCAAATCTTTCTGTAGCCTTGCTGTTTCCTCAACACTACCTGCCCCTCCGTCTGTCTTTGTAACATCTGAAAATTTGGCCACAAAACCATCAATTCCATCATCCAAATCATTGACATATGACATAAACAGAAGAGGTACAACACAGACCCCTGTGGAACACCACTAGTCTGAAACTACATCCTTAACATACAACTCCAATATCTTCTGAACCACAGAGATCAGACTAACTGGCCAAGAAAATTCCTTTCTGCTGTCATTCTCCCTTCTTGAAGAGTGGAGTGACATTTTCAGTCTCCAGAACCATGGCGGACTCTACTGATACTTAAAAATCATTATGAATGCTTCCACAATCTCTTCAGCCACCTCTTTCAGAACCCTGGTGTGTAGTCCATCTAGTCCAGGTGACTTATTCCCCCTCAGACCTTTCAGTTTTCCAAGCACCTTGTCCCTAGTAATGGCAACTTCACTTCCTTCTTCCCCCGACACTCTCAAACTTGCATCATACTGCTAATATCTTCCACAGTAAAGGCTGATGCAAAATACTAACTCAGTTCATCCATCACTTCCACACCCCTGTTACTACATGTCTAGCATCATTTTCCAGCAGTACGATATCCACTCTCACCTTTCTTTTACACTTTATATATTTGAAGGAACGATTGGTATCCTCTTTAATATTATTGGCTAGCTTACCTTTGTATTCTCTCTTTTTCTTCTTTATGGACTTTCTGGTTGTCATCTACTGGTTTTTAAAAGCTTCCCAATCCTTTAACTTCCCACTAATCTTTTATGTTTGCTTTGACTTAGTATCATAGTGAAATAAAGGGAATTACAGAGACATGAGAGAGAAGCTTGCCCAGGTGGATTGGAGGTACTGGCAGGGATAGCGCAGAACAGAGATGGCTGACGTTTTTCGGAACAATTCACAAGGTGCAGGGTAGATATGGCCCACAGAAGAAATTCTTAAATGGCAGGGGTAGGCAACTGTGGCTGACAAGGGTAAGAGCTGTGTAAAAGCCAAGGAATGAGCATATAAGGTAGCAAAAGTCAGTGGCGAGTTGGACCACTGTAAAATGAGGCTGGTGAGGTACTAATGGGGGACAAAGAAAAGGCAGATGTTCTTCATGGGTACCTTGCATCTGTCTTCACTGTGGAAGACACTAGCAGTGTGCCAGAGGTTCATGAGTGTCAGGGAGCTGGAGTGAGTGCCATTGCTATTACAAAGAAAAAAGTGCTAGGCAAACTCAAAGGTCTTAAGGTGGATAAGTTACCTGGACCAGATGGACTACATTCCAGAGTCCTGAGAGAGATTGCTGAAGAGATAATAGATGCATTAGTCATAATCTTTCAAGAATCACTTTGATTCCCGCTTGGTCCCAGAGGACTGGAAAATTGCAAATGTCACTCTGCTCTTTAAGAAGGGAGGAAGGCAAAAGAAAGGAAATTATAGGCCAGTGAGCCTAACCTCAGTGTTTGGGAATGTGTTCATTATTATGGATGAGTTTTCGGAGACTAATGAAAAAATAAGTCAAAGTCAGTATGGTTTCTGTGAAGGGAAATCTTGCCTGACAACTCTGTTAGAATTCTTCAAGGAATTAACAAGCAGGGTGGACAAGAAAGAAGCTGTGGATGTCATTTACTTGGATTATCAGAAGGCGTTTGATAAGGTGCCACACACGAGGCTGCTTAACAAAATAAAATCCTATGGCATTTCAGGAAAGATACTAGCATGGGAAGAGGAATGGTTGACAGTCAGGAAGCAGTGAGTGGGAATAATAGGGGCCTTTTCTGGTTGGCTGCCAGTGACTAGTGATGTTCCTCGGGGGTTAGTATTAGAACTGCTACTTTTCACATTGTTTGTAAATGATTTAAATAATGGAATTGATGGCTTTGTGACAAAGTTTGTAGATGTGATGCACCATCAGTAACTCTCGGAGACGTGAGGCGAGATATAGGCTTTTATTGGCTGGAAGAAAGAACAAGCAGCAATTGACCACCACACTACATCCTGGAGACTGAGGAAGGGGCTGTGTCTCCAATTGCCTTTATACAGGGGTCTGTGGGAGGAGCCACAGGAGCAGTCAGCAGGGGGGCGGGGTGTGTCCAGGCAGGTATATGTAGTTCACCACAAGATGATATGAAGATAGGTGGAGGGGTAGGTAGTGCTGAGGAAGCAATGCGATTGCAGCAAGACTTAGACGAATTGGAAGAATAAGCAAAAAAGTGGCAGATGGAGTACCATACAATTGGGAAATGTATGATAATGCATTTTGGTAAAATAAATAATAGTGCCTTCTGTTATCTAAAATGGGGAGAAAATTCAAACAGCAGAGGTGCAGAGGGATTTAGGGACTTGTGCAAGACTCCGAGAAGGTTAATTTACAGGTTGAGCAAAGAAGACACTACTTTCTTTCAAGGGGAATAGAATATTTGGAGAGGTATAATATGATTAGGAGTAGTCAGCATGGCTTTGTCGAGAGCAGGTCGTGCCTTACGAGCCTGATCAAATTTTTTGAGGATGTGGCTAAACACATTGATGAAGGAAGAGCAGTAGATGTAGTGTATATGGATTTCAGCAAGGTATTTGATAAGGTACCCCATGGAAGGCTTATTGAGAAAATAAGGCGGCAAGGGATCCAAGGGGACATTGCTTTGTGGATCCAGAACTGGCTTTCCCACAGAAGGCAAAGAGTGGTTGTAGACAGGTCATATTCTGCATGGAGATCGGTGACTAGTGGTGTGCCTCAGGGATCTGTTCTGGGACCCCTACTCTTCATGATTTTTATAAATGACCTGAATGAAGAAGTGGGCCTTTCAATACAATGTGTATCCTTGGACATTAAGCTCCCAACTATAATCTTCTTTCACCCATGATTCAATGGTACCCACAGCATCATACCTGACAATCTGTAACTGTGCTACAATTTTATCTACCTTATTCTGTATTCTGTGTGTATTAAAATATAACACCTTCAATCCTGTATTCATCACCTTTTTCGATTTGCCCCCATTTGCATTACAACTCATCCTATTGACCACAATTTTGCCCTAAAATCAGCCAGTCCTTTCTAGCAGTCTCACGACACACTGCATTTATTTGTAAGCTAACTGTCCCAGTCTCAGCTCTATCACTCTGGTTGCCATTCTCCTGCCAAATTAGTTTAAACCATCCTGAACAGCTCGAGCAAACCTGACCACATGGATATTGGTCCCCCCTGGGTTCAGGTGTAACCCATCCCTTTTGTACAGGTTGTTCCTTCCCCAGAAGAAATCCCAATAATCCAGAAATATGAACCTCTGCCAAAGGCACCAGTTCCTCAGCCAGGCATTTATCTGCAACATCATCCTGTTATCTTCATAAGTTTGCATTCTTAATTATCCTAAATCTAAATTACTGCATGTTTATCTCTCAGGAACAGACCCTTCAGCTAGTATTGTGCTGATCACACTGAAATTCTCTTCTCAACTATCTAAATCTAGTCTACGTATCTAACTCTTTGTGTCACCTTCTCTAACTTTTTTAAATGATTAGTTGTTAGAAGATATATGAGTTACAGTTCTCCTCTATGCTCTCTATGCTTTGATGAGCTTTCTATGTTAAAGTTAGCATATAACAAAGGAATTCTGTTGAAATTGCTCAAAAGTAACAGCAACTTACTTTTAAACATTTTATCTAAAGATTTAGGTAAAGGCTGATTTAATCTTTGGAAAACCTCTGGGAAATATTTGAATGAAAATAAGTATCAAGTTATGGAGACAGGGGATAGGCACTGAGTGAGAAATAGAAAGATCTGACATACCACCACTATTAATATCACTCAGCCTTTCCTGGCCTACAGCAAGTCTCAGACCTTCCCTTAATTCTCCTTATTCTCATTTTTCCCATAACATAAGGTATAGTGTGGTTTGTAACTTGATTTCCCTACATCAGGATCGAGAAGAAGATCTCTGTACTCCACATGGCAAGCTACCTTTGAAGATGTTTGGAGGTTCTTCTTTTTAGCATTGTAAAGTATACATTGTCAGTCAGATTAAGTATGCGAGCAATAGCTGAGTTTGTGGCTGTTCTGATCTATGGGAGGAGGCATCTATGGGAGGAGGTAGTGATGGCGTTTCAGGCCGAAACCCTTCATCGGATCACTCCTGATGAAGGGTTTCGGCCCGAAATGTTGTCACTGCCTCCTCCCATAGATGCTGTCTGGCCTGCTGAGTTCTGCCAGCATTTTGTAATTTTAGATTCTTAGCTATATTTTTTTCTTTGTATGTAATTGTCAAAATATTGCCTTCATTGAACAGGTGCTGGTCTTATGTTGGTGATAATCACAATGGCCAAGAATTGTCCATTGGTGAAAGGTGTGACACAAAAGCTATTGTTGAGCATGAAATTCTGCATGCACTAGGATTTTACCACGAGCAATCAAGAACAGACCGTGATGACTATGTTAATATATGGTGGGATGAAATTATTCCTGGTAAGAATTCAAATTAACAATCTCATTGATATATTGCTCCAGATGAGCAGATTGACACAAATTTGAAGGAATCTGGGATTGATGCTGTTCTAGGATGCTGTCTGTGTGGAGTTTGTATGATTTCTCCATGAACAAATGGGCTTCCTCCCACATAGCAAAAACTTGCTGATAAAGTAATTAGCACGTGCCAATTACTTCTGAAGGTAGGGTGAAGGTAAGAAGAATCAAAAGGCAATTTGATGAGCATGTGTATGGGGAGTAAGTATGCAGGGAAGTAGAGAGTTGATGGGACAATTGGGATAACTATATCTGGAGCCAATGGGCCAACTGGCATCCTTCAGTATCAATTTACACATAAGATAAGTTCTTTTCAAATGATCCTTTAATACCTGAAAATTGTAAGGGAAGAATTGGATTGCCTGGTTGCTGGTATAATGACCAAGATGTTGAAATAAATTTGACTTTTAATCTAATTTTGAAATAAATTGTCCTTCACTGCAGCTGAATGTCAAATGTTGTTCTTTTATTCAGGTAAAGAGCATAATTTTGTTGTGTATGGTGATGACTACATTACTGACCAGAATACTCCATATGATTATGAATCTGTGATGCATTATGAACCATTCTCCTTCAACAAAAACGATAGTGTGCCAACCATCACTGCAAAGATACCAGCGTTTAATGACATTATTGGACAGCGATTAGACTTCAGTGCTCTTGATCTGCTAAGGTTAAATCGAATGTATAATTGCAGTAAGTTCAGTTTCTGTTTTTCTATTTATGACAGTGGCCTCTTCTGGAGGTTCTGTATTGATTTAATAAATTGATTTTTAGTTAAACGTTTTTATAGCTTCCACTCTCACATTGTTGGACCAATGTGCTTTTGAGGTCAATAATATCTGTGGCATGATCCAGGGAGAACGGGAAGTTGCAGATTGGGTTCATGTGAAGAGCAGTCCTGGAAATGAGGATCATACTACAAGTGGAAAATGCAGAGGTGAGTGTGAACCATCAAGTCCTTTCGATTTCCCACGATCACCTAATCCACCATACCGATCCTTGAGCCAGTTCTATCATCGGGGAAGATAATGACTGACCTGGATCTTAATAATGTTTACCTGCCTTGTTTGCATAACCACAAATAAACTTGACTAAAGAAATCTCAGTTGCATCATTTCAGATTGGCCTACTCCTCAAAAGCAGTTTGAGAAAGAGTTTCAGATTTACAGTGTGCTGAAGAGCTTTCTGATATTACAGCCAAATGGGCAAGCTTGCATTTCTTAGTTCTGGATTTCATGATGGAAACCCTAATATCTGTTTACCTGTCTTATAAAAAATACTTTAATTGCCTGCATGTCTTATCTATGATTGAGTTTTACTTTGAGAACTGTGGTCGCATATGAGTTACAACTAGTTGTTTGATACTGAACACATAGCAGCAGTCATGAAGATAAATGCTGAATTTTGTAAAATATGGATTTGATTCAAGGTGATGCCATCATATCATTGTGCCCCAACACCAAAATGATAAGGTTTTATCAAATTATCTTGCATGATTACAAATGACATCTAGACCAGATATGAATAGGAGATAGAGAAAACCCAGAATACTGATTATTAAGTATTTTGTCAATTATAAATAAAAAGGTTAGCAAAAGACTGAAGAATTGTTCTGTGTTAAAATAAAAACTATGGAAGTTCTGAAATGTGGTTGTATTTTCAATCATATATAGCATTAAAGTAAAACAAAAATAGTTTACTCATTAACTTTGTTG
The DNA here is from genome assembly GCF_030144855.1 of Hypanus sabinus. Taxonomy (NCBI): domain Eukaryota; kingdom Metazoa; phylum Chordata; class Chondrichthyes; order Myliobatiformes; family Dasyatidae; genus Hypanus; species Hypanus sabinus. The sequence goes on from NC_082715.1 coordinate 50,010,054, forward strand.
AATTATGTTAATCTTTTAAAAGGTCCTTGAACATTGTCCTCACGAGTCAGCATTTTACTTGGTTCATCCTCCCAAGCATCAGATCTCTGAACCCCACATGGGGAAGACTGAGTCTTTGATATGCTTTATTAACAATATAAAGACTTCCTGGATACTGTTTTATTTTTAATGATGAGCTAAGGGTATTGGGTTAACTCTGTTTAATTGGTGACTTATTTTTTAATGGAACAGAAATTGGAAAAAAAATCTTTGATCTATTTTGCTGAGCACATCTTTGAGTCTATAGACTCAGCACTATTGGGAAGGGTAGTGAAAATTCTGGGGTAAATATTATGATGACATATTACTGTGTTCACAAGCTGCAGGACATTTGGAGCACACAGTTTATTCCAACCAGAGATCACCTCCGTCAGATTAGAGGTCATTTCTGACCTTGAGTGGCTGGCCTTACTCCCAAATAGCCAGTGAGCTGACCCTATATCCTGGGTCTGAAGCTTGTCACTTTCTGACTTAGAATTGAATTTTCCGTTGATTGATTTCATGCTGAAGTGATCTTTTTATTATTTTGAAAGCAAAATAGTGAAGTTGTAATGTATTGCATAGCTGTCCTTTCATTACACTTAATTCATGTGTCCTCTTTGGACCCTTTCTTACTTGGAGACAGTCAAAGAATATTTGTGACATTGGCTAAACTTGAATCTGCTGCTGAGTTAGCCTGTTTGTTCTAATTTTATTGAAGAGTCTGAGGTATTCTTTTAACTGAGTATGCAGCATTTGGCAAGGTGCGAAGGCAGGACGTGAAGAATAAATCCCAGAGCTGCATGAAGTTTGAGCATAAACAGCCCATGTCAAGCCAAGAGCAGCATAGTGAAGGCCAGATGGACAGATTGAGGTTACTAGTGTTTGGATTTCCAGCAGCAGTGGCCATCCACAGATCAAATGGCTGGAAAAAGCAATGCAATAATGTTGAGGTCCAGGGAAAACTCTACAATGCAGCAGAATCAGAATTGGGTTTATTATCACCATCACAACGTGAAATTTGTTAACTTAGCAGCAGTGGTTCAATGCCATACATAATATAGAAGAGGAAAAAATGATAAATAAAATAAAATAATAATAAAACATAAATAAATCAATTACAATATACTTATATTGAATAGATTAAGAAATATGCAAAAAAAAAGAAATACTGTATATTAAAAAAAAGTGAGGTTGTGTCCAAAGGTTCATTGTCCATTTAGGAATCGGATGACAGAGGGGAAGAAGCTGTTCCTGAATTGCTGAGTGTGTGCCTTCAGGCTTTTGTATCTCCTACCTGATGGTTACAGTGAGAAAAGGGCATGCCCTGGGTGCTGAAGGTCCTTAATAATGGACACTGCCTTTCTGAGACACCGTTCCCTAAAGATGTCCTGTGTATTTTGTAGATGAGTACTCAAGATGGAGCTGACTAGATTTACAACCCTCTGCAGCTTCTTTCGGTCCTGTGCAATAGCCCCTCCCCCCCATACCAGACAGTGATGCTGCCTGTCAGGATGTTCTCCATGGTACATCTATAGAAGCTTTTGAGTGTACTTGTTGATGTGCCAAATCTCTTCAAACTCCTAATGAAGTACAGTTGCTCTGTTGCTTTCTTTATAACTGCCTCAATATGTCAGAGATCCTGATACCCAGGAATTTGAAGCTGCTCACTCTCTCCTCCTCTGATCTGTCTCTGAGGATTGGTTTGTGTTCCTTCGTCTTACCCTTCCTGAAGTCCACAATCAGCTCTTGCATCTTACTGACATTGAGTGCCAGGTTGTTGCTGCAGCACCATTCCACTCTTTGGCATTTCTCACTCCTGTACGCCCTCTCGTCACCATCTGAGATTCTACCAACAATGGTTGTATCGTCAGCAAATTTATAGATGGTATTTGACCTGTGCCTAGCCACACAGTCACAAGTATATAGAGAGTAGAGCAGTGGGCTAAGAACACACACCTGAGGTGCACCAGTGTTGATCGCCAGAGAGAAGAGATATTATCACCAATCCACACAGACTGTGGTCTTTTGATTAGAAAGTTGAGGATCCAATTGTAGAGGGAGGTACAGAGGCCCAGGTTCTGCAATTTCTCAATCAGAATTGTGGGAATGATGGTATTAAATGCTGAGCTATAGTCAATGAACCGCATCCTGACATAGGTGTTTGTGTTGTCCAGGTGGTCTAAAGCTGTGTGGAGAGCCACTAAGATTGCATCTGCTGTTGACCTATTGTGGCAATAGACAATTTACAATGGGTTCAGGTCCTTGCTGAGGCAGGAGTTCAGTCTAGTCATGACCAACTTCTCAAAGCATTTTGTCACTGTCAATGTGAGTGCTACTGGGTGATAGTCATTAGGGCAACTCACATTATTCTTCTTAGACACTGGTATAATTGTTGCCTTTTGGAAACAAGTGGGAACTTCTGCCCATAGCAGTGAGAAGTTGAGCAGAGAACTCCACTGGATTATTCAGAGGCTGAAGAAAAATATAGGAAGAAGGTCATCTATCCCTGTTGGCCTAGTTTGAAAAAAAGAAGTAAAGAATTAACAGGGTAACTCTAAAGGGGATTGATTGCACTGCTGGAGAAAGAAAGAGAAAAAAGAGTAAAAGAGAGAGAGAGAGAGAGAGAGAGAGAAAGACTTGCTTGCAGTGGCACATCAATGGACAAGCCAGGAGTGGAACAAAGATATAACTGGTATACAAACACTTATTTCTGTATTGATCTAACATTAGCAGTCCCTAAATGGTCAACTGATTGCTAATGGGCATTTGCCACATTTTTAAGTTGAGTTATATAAATATTATTAACTTAAGCAGAGCTCCTGTTTTATCCAGTGCTGTCCAGTGAGAAACAACTAATCAGTATAATCTTCAATTGTTTATTTAATTACTTAATCTGAAACATGCTTCAACCTCAAACTTGATTTGACTTAGATGTGTCAAACTAAAAATTATACTTTTTTTGTTATTTGCACTTTGTACATCCTAATTCGTCAAATTGCTGCAGATTCATCAAATAGAGTGTTTTTTTTTACTACATTCAAAGTAATTCCACATTCTAACAAATTATTCTCAATTTAGATGCTGGATACTACATGTACTTTGATACTAAGAATGGCAACACTGGTCAAAGTGCTATTCTGGAGTCCAGGATTCTGTATCCCAGAAGGCATGAGCAGTGTCTTCAGTTTTTCTATAAGATGACCGGCAGTCCAATGGATAAGCTCGTTATATGGATGAAAATGGATGATGGAACTGGAAATGTTAGAAAACTAGTTAAAATTCATACATTACAAGGTATGAACTTTTGAGGTTAATGAGACTGCAATTTTTTACTTCACCACTATTACCCGACACCAACCTCACATTTAGAGACCTAGAGAAATACAAAAAGGAAATGGGCTGCCCATGGTGCTTTCCAATTTAGTCCTATTTGCCTGCATTTGGCCCATAACCTTTTAAATACCCCCCATCTATCTAGTTACCTTAGTGTCTGAATGTTTAATATCTAACCGTCTATTAATCTCTGACTTGAATAGACTCAGGGATTGAGCTGAAATTTACTACATCCAGTTGAAGAAATTTCTCCTCTTTTCTGGCCTGTCTGGCCAAATAGTTATTTTAAAATTATTACCTTTGGTTCTAGACATCCCAGCCAGGGGAAATATCTTTCCAACATCTACCTAGTCAAGTTCTATGCTTCTTAATGTCGTCACTATCAATCATTGGTCTAGTCTTCTTAAAAGGGGGGGACCCCTTAACTCCTCCTGATGGGGCGAGGTGCCATCAGAACAAGCTTTTTGCACCGCTCATTTGGTGATTGCTCATCATATGGTGTTTCTTTAGCATTTCTTTTTTTACAAGGACAAGTTGCTAGCTCAGCGCTCAACCCAGCATGGATGGAAAGCGTGCAAGGGAGCTGGTTGGATTCGAACTCGGGACCTCTCACCCTGAAGCCCGGCGCTGATGCCACTACACCACTTCTTAATCTCTCATTAAATGCCATATCTGGTTCACTTTTATTCCTCTTGCTTTGTCACAGATCTGTACATAATATTTCAAATGTAGTCTCACCAGGGTCAATGTAATTGGAGCAAAACCTTTCCATTCTTGTACTCTACTCCACTTGCAATTAAAGGCAATGCACTGTCTGCCTTCCCAGTTGTATGCTGTACCTGTACATTTATTTTCAATGTCTAAGGGTAAGGATGTCCAGATCCCCCTTAACACCACCAATTTTCAATCTCTCACCACTTAAAAAAAAGACACTCCAGCTTTCTGTTTTCCCTACCAAACTAATTGATCTCATACATTTCCATAATATTTTCCATCTGACATGTCTAATCCAATCTGTCACCTTTTCTATATCCCTCTACAGCTTCATTGCAGTCCCCTGACAGCCCACACTGCCGCCTAGCTTTGTATCATCACCAAACTGGATATATTACACTTATTGCCTTCGTCCGTTTCATTGGTATACATTGTGAACATCTGGAGGCACAGCAGCATTCCCTGTGGTCAACCACTCTCCACATCATTTCAAGCTAGAAAGTAATCTGTTTACTGTTGATTAAGTAATCCTCAGTCCATGCAAGCTATTGTTCCCATGTGCATTCACTTTCATTTTGTTTAATTATCTCTTAATGTGGCAGCCGATTTAGAAAGCCAAATGCACTGCATTAGCTAGCTTGTTCTTACTTATTTTGCTAACTCCCATCTCAAGTAGCTCTAACAGATTAATCAAACGTTTTTAGCTGTCATAAGTTTATCTTTATTCCAGCCACATCTATTTTCTAAGTACCTTGTGTACACTAAGCAGCTTTCTTCCCCGCTGTCATTAAGTTCTTGAACAGACCATTACCTTGGATTATATTTATTTTATCCTTATCTCGTCCAGCTTTTCCAGCATTATTTTTACTTTCTGATATTAGATTAATTACATATTGTTCCTTGTTTTCTCTTTCACTTGGTAACTACTAGGAAGCAATTTACTTTTGCTATCTTCTTATCTGTGGAAACTATTCCCAAATTTATAGAATTTTTGAAAATGATAGCCTGTACCTCCATAGCCACCAGTTTCTAAATACAAAGTTGCAGATTTTTATGCCTTGGGAGCCTGTAGCCATTGAGCCCCCCCCCCCCCCCCCCAAGATCAACAATAATAACTTTTACTGATGACTCATTTGCTAATAATGACCCTGAGTTTTTTATTTAACCTGGACCAGTAGTGCTACAAATTTCAGAGAGATTTTCTCATCTTCTGTTAAGGTAGATACAAAGTATTTATCTAATTTCTCTTTGATTCCCTTATTCCCGTCTCAGTCAGTGAGGGCTTCACATTAATTTTGATTGATCTCATTATTTTTTTCATAGCTTAGTCATAGCTCAGTTGGTTAAATGGAATATAAGACAGATTGTGAAATGAATAAGTAGTCAATGTTTTGTCTTGCCAAGTGGATACAATAACTTTGAGAATAAGGAAAAAGACTATCAATGAGAGGCAGAATGTCAACCATGGTACTGTTGTGCATAGAACTGTCCAATGGGAAGGAAGTGCCAAGCAACAAGTTACTGTTTATTGGATATTTCTTTATTATATGTTTAGATGCAATTATCATTTTGTCAGAATTGAAAGCCCTGAAAGGGAAAAGATGTGAGGAAGGTTGGTCCAAATGTCCATTCAGATTCAGGAGAAGCATATCCGGAAATTAGAGAAAAGAAATCTGGAATTGGAAAGAGGCATTCAATTGTTGTTCTAAATTTTGGTAATACTAGGATAGGAAAATTGGGGGAAGAGGTTCAAGTGAAAGAAAATCAAAGGCTTCATATTAAATTGAAAAAATGGATTTATTTTGGTTGTACAATCTTGAGGTTATTACACAAATCTGTGGCAATTGACATTGGAAAGAAAAGATCATGAAAGGCAGTACATGAGTAAAGAAATGGTATAGAAACACCAATTTCATAGGAAGAAGCTAAACTGGATTGCAACAGAACCAGGCAAACACCAGGGAGAAGGTGAAAAGCGTGACTAGGTCTGTAAATCATGTGTTACACTGATAACAGCTTGAAATGGAACTACAAGAAACTATTAGCCTGACAAATTCTCTGGATAGGAGTCCAAAGCACAAATTACAGGAATAAATAAGAACAACTTAGAAAACCAAAAGTTACAGACATTAAAAGTATTATAATTACTAAAAGAGTTAACCTTTTGTGAAAAGTATTATTGAACTTAAGAGCTTTTACATGACATTTGGAGACCTTTAGCAACTACTTAAATCAAAAAATATATTGAAGTTCTTAAAAACATTTAGAAATAATTAAAACATTAAGGTAATGCATAGCTAAACCCAAGGCTAGAATCCCTATTGAAATAAATGGAATTTAACTTCCTGTGCTAAATCTGACCTCTCAGTGGACTGGAGTGATGATTCCTAGTCATGGAGTCTTAGATTTAAATAGTTATACACTACAAGCTAAGCCTTTCACATATATAGGACATATCTATCATGTCCATGTACAGTGAATGTGTGCTGTTCACTAACTCGGTAGCCTTTGAAACCTAGTGTAACACTGGAGAATCCCAAAGTTTGCTGATAGATTCAGCCCCTTATACCACCGAGAAAGCCCCAGACTCCCACCCTATCCACAAATCGGATTTAATGGTAACAAGGCTGAATGCCAGTGGTTCTAATTTGGACTGCAGGTATCAGCTGACAAAATTCAGTCGAATGTATTTAGAAGAGAAGAAAAGGGAAGGGGAATGGAAATACAATGTCCTTTGTAGCCTCCACAAAATAATTTTCATACCACAGTCAAATTCAATGATGTAACAGGAAACTCCATTGATTTTTCATGTGCTAATTTCCTTGATATCACTTATACTGAGTTACCATATAAAACTAATGTAAACTACTGAAAGCTAAATACGGAGGGGAAAAAAAAGACATAATTTTACAGTGAATCCAAAATTTGTTTCTGTCACTTGGTGGGTAAGCTGTCTGACTACATGTCTATGGGATATTATTAAGACAAGAAATTGAAGGAATTGATGGAGTAAATAAAGGAGATAAACTGGGAAAAAATGGAAAAGTAAGGAGATAGTAGGAAATTATGAAAAGATAATCATTTGAATTCAGGAAAATTCAGGAAAAATTAAATTCAATTAAAGCAACTTTAAAAATAAGCAACTTTATTATAGGGCAACATTGATAAATGTGTAAGTGGTACCACACTATAGGTGGCAGGGACAAGGTTGACATGGAAGCTGATTGTATATAAAGTGTGGACAAAGAAAAAACTCTCGCAGAATTAGGAGAATGTATCAAATGCAGAGGCGCAGTGAATATATTGAATGCAGCTAAAGATCTGTTCATTAAGAATTATCATTAATGAAGGAAAAGTGAAGTCAAATCAGAAGCACAGGTGTGGAAAGTAGCAGAACTGGAGCTGATAGGACAAAGATGGAGAGAATAGGAAATGAATATCGTCCTTTAAGTAAACTGGGGTGAAAGGAAGTGTAGTCAAGGCAACTATGGGATTGTTGGCTTTTCCTGAATGTGGAATACCAGTCTATCTCTGAAATGGAGAAGGGGAAACTGAAGAAGGGAAAGGAGGAACCTGATCTGTGCTCCGTGAAATTGAGGGCAGAGTAGAAATTGCTGGCTAACCTGATGTAGTTTTTCATTTTGGAATCTGATCAGGAAATGGCAGCAATAATCAATGTGTTGGGAGGGAGATTAGTGAGAAACATGGTTAAGAGAATTTTCTGCAAAAAATAGAATTCCTACGAGTTTCTGAGGCTCCTTTGATCTGGAAGGCAAGGGAAATTTTACAATGTAATAACAGAAGCCATCCAAGTAGAGTAGAAATTAAGTTTCTTACTCAATAAATAATCCCAATTAAAATAATACTCTGAGCATATGCTTAAGAGCTGGTTGGAAATAATATTTTAAAGTTTTGTTGTTTAGGAGTCATGAAGCTATTTATTTTCAGAGTGGTACATTAACTTTCACTTCATTTTATCTGAACACGTTTTACTCCTTTGAAGTTTCAACAACGTTAAATTCCTTGCCTTCAGCTCTATTGTATGATAAATAATTCTGATTAAAACTTTGGCAAATATTTCATGTTTTTATCATTTACTTCTTTCTCTACAGTGGATGGCAGCCATTCATGGAACATTGCTCATGTGACCATCCCTGCGACAGCCAAGTTCCGTTACGTTTTCCAAGGAGTAATTGGTAACTCCAGTGACTCTTCAGGTGGTATTTTCCTGGATGATGTCACGCTTACGGAGACCAAGTGTCCTCATGGTGTCTGGCACCTGAGGAACTTCACCGAAATGCTTCAAAACAATTATAGCAAGGACATATTGAGCCCATGTTTCTGTAGCCCGGAAGGATATAGATATGGTTTAAATTTAAAACCTCATTCTCGTTATGAAAATTATACAGGGATCTTTTTCCACCTGTGCAGTGGTGAAAATGATGATATGCTTGAATGGCCGGCTGGGAACAGACAAGCTATCATTTCAGTAATGGACCAGCATCCTGATGTGAAACTTAGAATGTCATCTACTTGAAGCTTCACTACAAATGGAAGTTTAGTTATACAAGGTGAATAAATAAATGCACATTCTCTGTTACAACTTAAGCATCTGTTTGAAATGGATTCTGTAAGAAAGGGCTTGATCTTTGGTCAAACTATTTCTCCTTGATTTCAGTTAGTATAAAATGTATGCATAATGGACACTAGGTGAATAAACAAAAGATAAATTTGGTGCTCCATGAGTGAAAATAATCAGACAACACCAGGAAATATGAAACAAAATAACTTCTGTGCTCGTTTCACAGAGAATCTGAATTTTCCCCCATTCTCCTGTTTTAAACCTCAATGCCATACATACACTATGTTCATAGTTTCTATGGGACTTATCTCCATCTTCCTTAACCTATTTCCCAAACTATTAACCACTTAGTGGTCTCTCCTTGTTATTTATTTGTTTACAGACTCTGCAAGGGCATCATCTATTGCCCATCTGTACTTACACACTGAATCAAACACCACTATGGGACTGAATCAGAATCAGGTTTGACAGTCCTGTCATATGTCATGAAACTTGTTGTTACGTGACAGCAGTACATTGCAATACATAGTAATAAAAACTGTGAATTACAGTAAATATGTATATAGTTAAATAAATAGTGCAGAAAATTAGTGAGGTAGTGTTCATGGGTTCAATGTCCATTCAGAAATCTGATGGCAGAGAAGAGGGGTGAATCATTCAGTATATGTCTGCAGGCTCCTGTACCTCTTCCCTGATGGAGGCTGAGAAGAGGGCATGTTCTGAGTGATGAGGGTCCTTAATGATGGATGCCGCCTTTTGAGACATCACTCCTTGACGGTGCCCTGGATGCTGGGAAGGCTAGTGCTCTTGAGGGCGATGACTGTCCTTACAACTCTCTGCAGCTTACTTTGATCCTGTGAAGTGCCCCACCTCCCTCTCATACCAGACAGTGACACAGCCAGTTGCTTCATTTGCTTCTAGTTTCATGCACATAGGTTTCTACACTTTGCTATAATGCTTAAGGTAGCATGAAACTGATTTACAACATATAATGTTGTGTGAATTTAATTACAGACAGAAATGATACATTCTTTTGGGACAAGCCTACATCAACTGGATACTACGATCATGCATGCGATTGTTACCGGAGTGTCTCCATGGGATGGGCAGGATTCATATCACACAAGCAGCTCCACCGCCGAAGTTTCTTAAAAGATGATGACCTCATTATTTTTATTGAGTTCAATGGTAAAGTTTCTTCACTTATTTTCTCTTAGTTTGGTTGTTAAATTTCCTTCCCGATGTCAAAGCTTGGGTCTGTGCTTCATTATTAACAGTGAGAAATCACTCATTTGATTTAAAGTTGTTGAGATATTCTTGCAGGGAAATTTGGTACATTTGAAACCAATAAATGTTATTGGTCAATAAGATGAGCTCATGCCAGGAACACATGAATGAGAAACTTGGGTATATTTTATAAAGCAAATGGTATTGTCAGATGGAAGTATGGATTGGAGAACTGTTCTATTAAAATGAATCAGTGCAAAATTACAAGCACTTGACACTGACCTTCAATTCTCCCATCTATTGCCTTGGCCATCAGATAGAATTTGCAGATTGGAGAATTGTTTTCAAGGTTTCCTGGATAAATAACAGTAATATTGGATGCCAATAAAATGGCCAGTTTTCTAATGGGCACCAATGACATTATGGTAAATTCTGATACCTCTAAATGGGTAAGGATATGCAAGTGTTATTTTTTCATCAGATGAGAATAGTCAACGTATAAAAGAGGTTGCATTGTCAAGAATCCAAGTACCTGTAGATGTTGTCACTTCCACTACATTAGAAAGTTTCTAAATGATTTACAGTACTTTTTGAAATCTGGCCACTTTCATTAGACCGAATTATAAAGAAATGCAGAGCGTTCCAGAGAAACAAGTGGTGGGCAGCTCTCTGTGCTTTGGTCGTGGAGTCAGCCTAAATTCTCTGTGAAGTTATTTATTCAAAGATGTTGCCTAATAAATATTAATAGGTGGGTATTTTACTAAGTTATTACTAATTAACTAACGTCATTAGTGCATTGCAAATCCAATCCTTTGGTTAGCTTTTGGCCTAAATTGACTCATAAGACTCAGGCAATCTTCAACTATGGAAGTTAAAAATGAAGAACAGCAATCTGTGCAAGGTGTGAACCCATTTACCTATTATTATTTAATTATGGTTTTATATTGCTATGTTTCTACACCATTCTTGGTTGGTGCGACTGTAACAAATTCCAGTTTCCCTTGGGATCAATAAAGTATGTCTGTCTGTCTGTCAACTATGACTGAAGAGTAGAGATATTGAAAAGAAAGCAGGGTCAAATAGGAACAAGAGCTTAGAAAACTGGCAGCATGTCTCCTTAAAGAAACAATCCCTCAAAGTTACAAATTTCATTAATATCGCCTTGAAAGATAAGATGCCTTAATTCCAGTTGTTAAAACGTTTGCCTGTTTTCATGCAATATGGAAACTGCTGTTCACTCAATGAAGAATTAACTTTTTTTGAAGCTGAAGATTCTTTATAGTTCCAATCACACCAAATTGTAATTATAATCAGTTTGCTGCATACAATGATCTTGGATTCTGCTTTTAAACACTTCATGCCAATCAAAGATCACCCATTTTATCTTGATCACAATCTTCTTGCAGCAATACACACAAAATATTCGAAGGATTCAATGTGTCAGGCATCATCTACAGAAGGAAATGATCAGTCAACATTTCAGGCTGAGACTCTTCATCAGGACTGAAAAGAAAGACACCAGAATAAAAGGGTGTGGGGGGGCATGGTGAATGTCAACCCTATTTCCCTGTATAGATGCTGTTAATCCTGTTAGGTTTCTCCAGCATTTTGCATGTGTTGCTCCAAATTTCCAGAATCGGCAGTCTCTCTCATGTCACCAATCCTTTTCACTGATGACATGATGATAAGAGATATCTCAGCAGCCCTTAGGGAAATCTTTGCTTCTTCATATTCAGTCCCTTTAGGACTTCTACTACCTCTGAGGTGGCTAATGAGATAATAGGGAACTACAGACATGTGAGATAGCAGATGGCTGATGAGGAGTGTAGTATTATGTGGTTCTTCCTCTTCTTACACCAGGACTTTTGAGTACTCCTCATACAAGACTTTAACACTCTGATTACAATCCTGAATGCACCCTCTCCTCTTTGTCATGGCTCAGGACTCAACAGGAATGTTGCACTTCTTCACAGAAGTATTGATGTTATCATAAATAATAAAGAAAACAGCTCTTACTGAAAATCTATAAGTGGAACAGAACATGCTTGAAACACTCATCATGTCGGTGGAGAGAGAAGCAGGATTAACATGGTAGATCAAAAACCATTTGCCAGAATGCAGTGTTGGGTGCTCAGGGCTCTGAGACTTCCCTGAAGAGAAGTCATTTCTGCTGCAGGCAATGAGATCCATGATCCTCTAAAGATCTCTCTCAGTAATTCTAGAGCAGGGTCCCACCCTCAGGAGTCAATGGTGCAGTCATGTTGAAATGAGCAATGGTCTTCTAATCTGGAAGACTAAGTCTGCCATTGAGGTCTAGATGATGAGTTCTTATGCAAATCTAAGTGCTGGCAGGACTGAGAAGTTGGACCAGTGATGTGTATTGTTCCTGGGCAGTGTTGCATTGCGTACAACAGCTCAACAACATTATTTTTCAACTCCTAATGAACTTCACAATTTTTAGGAGCTTTTTGAGACAGTATCAGGGAGTCAACATATAAATGCTCTAAAGCTAGCGTTGATAAATGTGTAGACCATTGTTTGTAATATGTGAAGCAAATGTTATCACTTGTGAGAAGCATATTCTGTAAAAAGTATTAATTCAGTACTAATTAATAACATTAAATGGGCATATCCTTATGCAGGATTTCGACCCAAAAACCTTTACAATTCCTTTCCTCCCACAGAAGCTGCTCCATCTGCTGAGTGCCTCCAAAAGAGGAGTTTGTTGCATCTGAAGACCGTAGTTCAACACAATTACCAAAATGTTGCATGGAAAGCAACAGCAAAACAGAGGCATACAGGCATAAGCTAATGAATAAAGTCTTTGAAGAGACCAGCATAAGCAAATAATGATAAAGATGCACACTCAGAAGGGAATTCATAAATGTTGTCAAGATATTGTAATGGCACAATACACAAACTTGTTCGTTGCTATTGGCGAGCAATGCCATAGTCAGTAAAATACAGGAAAATATGATCTTGTAAATCCTGACACTGAAATTAGTTACAGTTAAAAAGTAATCCTACAAAATTTTCATCATGCATTCCTGATTGTTGACTCTTATGTCATAATACTGCTATTTTCAGCATAAAATAAAGTACCGGTAATTATATTTTTTTTCCAAAATGAAGCAGTAACAACCATTTCCAGGCCTTTGTACAGCATCGAGAGTTTGACTGGGTGCCAGTGCTGTTTGCCACACTTGCAACCGTATGGTTTCTGCATCAGAGGCACTAGGGTGACTTTGGCAGCAAAAATTGCCATATGCAATGTAGCCCTGCAAGCCATGGAACAGAGAGCACCTCTATGTGCTTGTTGAACTTGTCCTAGGATGGGGAGGGATGGATTAGGCACAGTTCATAATCCTCAGTCTCCTGATGGATTTGCATATTGATTAATGGCAGAGTAATGCTTGGAAATGATCCATGCCATACTTTTCATATCCAGAGTATGGTGTAATTTGATGTTTGAAGAAGACACTGGAGAGAGGCTATGAATGATTGGGAGAAAGCCAAAAAGATTAACTCAGAGAGCAGTGAAGGAAACAGGAAATGGGAATAATTATCAAAATGCATAAATCAACCAGTGAACTTAACTAATCTTGTTTTTTGAAAGATCTGACTCCACTGATTTATACAGAAGTGCCGATCCATCCTACAAGCTCTCCCTTAAGGCATCGGCGAGCAGTGGAAGAGACTAGATTCTCAGCAGGACGCCAGCCACACGGTCTCAGAGAGGAGTGCAGTCCTGGCTATTGCCTGAATGGTGGAATATGTGTTATTGTGAATGGGAAAGCAAGCTGCAGGTAGGTGAAGCTTCTGCAACTTAAGTTTGGGTACTTATCATCTCACTGGAGTGTAGTGCATCGGTTAATTTGCAGTGTTTATTGAGGCAACTCAGTTACTATTTTTGTCTCAGTACGCAGTTTGGTATTTGACACTCTGACTTATGGTATACAGAGCCACTGAGGATACAATTATTGCTTAGAACTGATCTGCTCTTTACTGAATCACAAATTATTTCTTGTTGAAAGCCTCTCTCAATAATATTTGAATATACTGCACCTGATACCAAATTAATTAAATAAAATAGGGATGCAGGATCAGATGGTATGTTGTGTCTGTATGAAGTGGGGGCTGGCAGACCTGGTGTTTCCTGGTGATCATATTAGCAGCAAGTGTTAGCTGCTTGAGGAAGTCAGGCTTAAAGCTGATGACCTGGAATCTACACTTCAAACACTGCGCTGCACCAGAGAGGGGGAGAGTTTCCCGGATACTGTGCTTCAGGAATAGTACACCCGTTAGCATTGGGAATATTGGGACCAAATTCGGTCTGTGGACGGCGACATGAGGGTGTGACTGTGAGTGAGGCAGGTAGGGGTATCCAAGAGGTTGTGCCAGAGGAGTTTCAGCCTTTGAGCTTGCCCAACAGTTCTGAGATTGTTACTCCCTGTGAGGATGAGAGTGGGGGCTATAGGAAGGACAAGCAAGAAAACCATAGCACCATGGTTTAGGGATCCATTCAACAGGGTGGAGGGAGAGAATAGAAATGTCGTTGCAGTTGGAGATAGTATAGTTAGGGGAATAGACACAGTTCTCTGCCGTAAGGATTGAGAGAACTGAGGGCTGTCCGCCCGGTGTCTGGGTTTGGAACAACTCAGCAGAGCGATTTGGAGTTGGGTGGGGTGGATGGGGGGAGGAAGATCTGGATGTTGTGATCCATGTGGGTATCAATGACTTAGGATGAACAAGGAAAGAGGTTCTGCTGAGGAAATTTGAGCAGCTAGGAACTAAATTAAAACACAAACCCAAAAAGGTAATAATCTCAGGATTGTTACTGAGCCACATGCAAATTGGCACCAAGTTAAAAGCCAGGCTTAAAGATTGGTGTGGGAGAAGTGGGTTTGAATTATGGAACTCTGGCATGAATATTGGGAAAAAGACAGCTATAAGACAATAAGACCATAACACATAGGAGCAGAATTAGGCCATTCAGTCCATAATTTCTGCTGCACCATTTGACCATGGCTGATTTATTATCCCTCTCAAATTCATTCTCCTGTGATGACCTTACACAGTTCCCTACATGGTGTTCCATCTGCCATTTCTTTGCTAATTTTCCTAATCTGCCCAAGTCCATCTGCAGATTCCCTGCTTCCTCAACATTTCCTCTCCCTCCACCAATCTTTGTTTCATTCAGAAATTTAGCCACAAAACCATCAATTCCATCATCCAAATGTCTTTTTGAATACTGTAATTATGCCCCCTCCCCTCAACCATCCTGTCTCCAGGAAAAGCAGTCCTGGTCGAACTAATCTTTCCTTATAACTCAAAACCTCCAGTACAGGCAACATTGCTCTGAATCTTTTCGACACTCTCTCTAACTTAGTCACATACTCCTTACAATGTGGCAATGAAAACTGATATTCTTCTAGTTATGATTATGCATGGATGATGAATAGAGTCCAGGCATATTCTTATGGGAAAGTCGGAGAAAAATAAAACTACACATTTAGTACAGTCAGTGAACCAACTGTTCCAAAAGCAGGCCTTTAACTTGCTCCATAGGCACTAGTATATTGCTCCTTTACTGCTTGTATATCTCGAGAGAAAAAGAAAATGTAGCATTACTCACATTCCTTAGCCAATCAGACTGGAAATGCATTCAGGAAGAAAATTCTTATGTGTGTGTTTAAGATGGGAAGATTGATGGATGAGAATAGGTAACTGGATGTTGGAAATTCATGATACTCTCATAGGAGTCATAAATATGCTAAGCTTAATTGTTGATATAATTACATAATTTTAAGATTGTAATGATGCCAGGTTTATCATAAATGTTATAATTTACATAAAAGCATACAAATGTATGAAACTGTTGAAGAAGAAGAATACAGGCAGTTATCACACCTGCCTTACATTCATCACGGTAGTGTTAATTTAACTTCATTGATAGATATTGGCTAACTGACTCATTAGTCCATTGCATCCACTTCCAGCACAGTATAATCTTCAGGGAGAAGTATCACTCACAGCCATAAATGAATACCACATTAGGTTGCTGAAAGCTCACAGCTTTATTGGCAATATCAAAACATTCAAATATGTCTTTTTCCTGTCCCACTATTACCCTGCCCAATTTGGAAATTGGTTAATAACATAAGGATAGATAATTAAGAATTTTCCATTTAATTTGTGTTTGATAGAATACGGACAAGATCCATTTTGGTTCCTTAGCTCCCCTTCCCAAATAACCACTCTGTCCTGTTGCCCTATATTCCTTTCCAATTTCATCATCAAGTTCAAATAAGATGCAAAACATGAAAATTATATGATCAAAAATAAATTGTAACTTCATAAGTTGCTCATATAGAGCAGGGCAACTGGGTGAACTGCTCCAGTCAACTTATCCTGGCCATTATCTGATGACACCTTCTCACACCTGCTTGTTATGGCTCTACATAGTTTGCACTATTGGTATGGCAGAGAGCTATTACTCACTGGGGAACCTAGGTACGTACATGAAGGCTGTAAAATAGATGTGTTAGTGAATTTGGATGCTGTTAGATGGGGGGATCTGTATGGAACATACTGTAAGCACCAGCATTAAACTTTTGGATGGAAAGGCTGTTGTTTGTGTGATTTTGTTATGTAATACTCTGCATTGTTGTTCCATTTTAGGTGTGCCTCAACTCAAATACGTCAGCACTTTGGTGATCGCTGTGAGAAAACACAGGTTCACGGCACTCTCCTGGGAGTCTTCGTTGGTGCAATTGCAGGTGTGCTGGTGTTGACTATTGCTGTTATTAATATAATTGCCAGAAAACAAATTTAAAACCTAAAAGCATTATAAGGCCTTGATCTTTTCCACTTATTTACAAATGTTTTAAAGTTTAGCAAGAACTTGCTGGAAAACAATAAGTTTTGCTTTTTATAGTAATTCCATGAAGTTTGAATGTATTTTGCATCTAATCACATTAAACACTACTGTATTCTCTAACTGTAGTATTGATCATAAAAGGTAATTGTGTTAATTTGTTAATCACACTGTGGTTTGTAGTGTTGTTTGTAGATGCTTTATAATAAATCATTATGCCTGTCTGCAGTTCCTGTACTTTGTGTGTTTTTATTCAGCAACCTGCCCCCACTGCAAAGTTAACAGACAAACCAGACACCAAGGATGGTTAACTAGGCAAGTCCTGGACTATAGAAAAACAGTTTAGCTGAGTTGAGGGATTGTGCAAGAAGTCAATCTCAAAGCCACAAAGCAGAAAATTGGATTTAAAAAAAATAGAGGGGAAAGGAACTTGTATAAAATGGCAGATTAGCAATATGCCAGATATATAGAAAGATCAATGTGCAAAAAGAATAATGAAGGAGTCAGTACTTGGTTGAGGCCTTATGGAAAGTAAGTGAAGACAGGAGATTAGCAGTCTGCTGAGGGCTAGATCCTTGGCACACAAGCATAGCAACCCAGAGCTTTACAGGAAGTCGAGCTATGGCCTCCAGAGAGCCATCACGAGAGCTTGAAGACTGAAGTTAGTGTGAAGTCACTGACCCAGTCAGCGGTATTAGGGACTGTTTTGGAAATATGTGAATATGGCAGATAATAATTCAAAGAAGAACCAGTCTTCAGTTCTTAATGTAAATTTTAAATTGCAAGCAAGTTAAAAGCATGCTTTTTGCAAATGAACAATACTGTCTGTGGAGCACAGTAGGGGGATGGGTGCTCAAGAGATGCAATGTAAGACAATGGGGTTATGTCAATTGGCCTACATCAAATCAGACAATGGGCTAAGATATTTGCAGCATTGTAAACAAGTTCAAGGAAACTTGAGGATCAGGCTGATATTGTCACTTAGCACATCAAAGAGCTGACCTATCAGTAGTTGGGAGATTTGTGCACTCAGAGAGTCAGCCCAAGCTTCTTTACTACAGTACCTCCGTACCTCCCTTTACGATTGGATCCTTGACTTCCAAACCAGAAGATCACAATCTGTGCGGATTGGTGATAACATCTCCTCCTTGCTGATAATCAACACTGGTGCACCTCAGGGGTGTGTGCTTAGCCCACTGCTCTACTCTCTATACACTCATGACTGAGTGGCTAGGCATAGCTCAAATACCATCTATAAATTTGCTGACGATACAAGCATTGTTGGTAGAATCTCAGGTGGTGATGAGAGGGCGTACAGGAGTGAGATATGCCAACTGGTGGAGTGGTGCCGCAGCAACTACCTGGCACTCAACATCAGTAAGACGAAAGAGCTGATTGTGGACTTTAAGAAGGGTAAGACAAAGAAGCACATACCAATCCTCATAGAGGGATCAGAAGTAGAGAAAGCGTGAGCAGTTTCAAGTTCCTGAGTGTCAAGATCTCTGAGGATCTAACATAGTCAAACATATTAATTCAGTTATAAAGAAGGCAAGACAGCAGCTATACTTTATTGGGAGTTTGAAGAGAATTGGTATGTCAACAAGTACACTCAAAAACTTCTATAGATGTACCACGGAGAGCATTCTGACAGGCTGTATCACTGTCTGGTATGGGGGGGGGAGGGCATAGGACTGAAAGAAGCCGCAGAGGGTTGTAAATTTATCAGCTCCATCTTGGGTACTAGCCCAGGACAGCTTCAAGGAGCAGTGTCTCAGAAAGCCAGTGTCCATTATTAAGGACATCCAGCACCCGGAGCATGCCCTTTTCTCACTGTTACCATCAGGTAGGAGGTACAGAAGCCTGAAGGCACACACTCAGTGATTCAGGAACAGCTTCTTCTCCTCTGCCATCCGATTCCTAAATGGACATTGAAACCTTGGACACTACTTCACTTTTTAAAAAATAAATAGTATTTCTATTTTTTGCATGATTTTTAATCTATTCAATTTACGTATACTGTATAAAATATACTGAATAAGATCTATTTATTTATTTATTTATTTATTTATTTATTGTTATTTTATTTTATTTTTTTCTTCGATATTATGCATTCCATTGAATGCTGCTACTAAGTTAACAAATTTTACGTCCCATACCGGTGGTAATAAACCTGATTCTGAATCTGATTCTTTACCTTAGGGTGCCTGGGATCCTTGTCCCCAGTTTTTGGACTATTTGCGTCAATTACTTTGTCCCAGCAAAGGTGTTTGAACATTCAGAGGTGTTTGTCACTGTATATATGAAGCATTGTCAATCGAATATATTGAAGTGAATAATGTTGTAACTATTGAAATTGTATTGCATTACCTTTGATCTAAAGGTATAAAATTGTGATGTACTTTGAGTTTGTGGCACCATACAGAGAGGGTCTCTAGAAGAATCCTATTTGTCGTGATGAATAAAACTTCTATATCGCTGGCTTCAGTATCCCTCCGGTGACCTAGCTCACAGTCACAAGAGGATGCACGACAGCTGTGGGAGGGTTTACATGCCATTACTTTCTGTAAGACCATAAGATCATAAGACATAGAAGCAGAATTAGGTCATTTGGCCTGTTGAATCTGCTGCGCCTTGCAATCATGGCTGATCCTTTATTCTCCTCCTCAGCCCCACTCCCTGGCCTTCTCTCAGTAACCTTTGATTTTGTGTCCAATCAAGAACCTGGCTACTGGACAATGACCTGAATATAACTCCTATCAAAGTCTTTTTAACCTTGCAATTTTAAAACTCTACCACAAGGATTCTACATCTTCCGATCCTATGTCACCTCTTTCTAAGGATTTGATTTCATTTTCTACAAACAAAGCTACCCTATCCCTTCTGCTTACCTGCTTGTCCTTTCATTGCAATGTGTATCTTTGGATGATAAGCATCCAACTATGATCTTCTTTCAGCCATAGCTCAGTGATGTTAACAACATCATGCCTGTCAAACTCTAATGTGCTATATGGTCATCAACCTTATTCTGTGTACAGCATGCATTGAAGTATCACACCTCGGGTCCTGTATTTATCCCCCTTTTCGATTTTGCCCCCATGTTACACTTCACCTCATCCCACTGACTGCAATTTTGACCAATAATCTGCCTGTCCTTCCTCACAGTCTCACAACACACTGCATCAACTTGTATACCAACTACTCCATCCTTAGTCCTGTCACTTTGGTTCCCATCCCCTGTCAACTTAGTTTAAGCTCTTCCTAAAAGCTCTAGCCAGCAGTGTAGATGCATCCTCACTGGACTTTGAGGCGAGTGGTCCCAGGTACGAATTCGGCTGTCTCCTTGCATGCTTTCCATCTGTGCTGGGTTGAGCATCGAGCTAGGGATCATGGACTCATAAAAATCAGACAAAAATGCTAAAGAAAAGAGAGGAATGCTGCTCCAATCTGCTAATTAAATTTGCCGAGGACACTACCCCAATTGGCCTAATCTCAAACAAGGCAGCCTACAGGGAAGAAGTCATCACCCTGAAACAATGGTGTCAAGGAAACAACCTCTCCCTCAATGTTGCAAAAACAAAGGAGCTGCTTTCAAATCTCTTACTATCTTTCCTTTTGGTTAGTCCTAACGAAGGGTCTTGGCCCGAAACGTCGACAGCACGTCTCCCTATAGATGCTGCCTGGCCTGCTGTGTTCCACCAGCATTTTGTGTGGGTTGTTGTTTGAATTTCCAGCATCTGCAGATTTCCTCGTGTTTGCTCTCCAGAGTGTTTTGGGTGACAAGCCTAATCCGTTCAAACTCCAAATGAAATATAGCCACTGTCTTGCCTTCATCGTTGTGTTGCATGCTACATTTCCTGTAATGGTTCAACTGAAAGCGAATTAAGAAGGGAACTGAAAGATGTCCAAACCATCTCCATGCTGTACATCATGAATATTTGCCCAACAGAAGGCAAACAGGTGTTGGTGCCAAACTCTGGGCCTCTGTTTGGAAAGCATATTGGAAGAAATCCTTCACAGTGGTTGGCTTTAGGCCTGATTTGGACAATGTAAAATGTGCTATGCTGTGGATGTCTATCTAATAGTTGTATTATATAGTATGCCATATACAGTATATTATATATATAGGCTTTTTCTCTTTTTGCACTACTTATTTAACATTGTTAATATTTTTTATTTCTTATTGTAATTTACCATTTCAATTACAATGTATTGCAATGTGCTGCTGCAAAGACACATGTCACTGATATTAAACCTGAATCTGATTCCCTGGGAGTTGAAATGCATTCTATATTGAGTAATAGTTAAGCAGGGAGGAACGTTGTGTATTTAATATTTCAGTCGTATTGTTTGATTAAGCATTCTTTGCTGATTACCTAATGCACTGCAGGTTATATGTGTAATGCCCTGGTTCATATTTTTACTGTTATGCTGTATGCATTTCACTTAGCTGTTCTGTTTTCAGCCTGTGTGGGTTACTGCTGAAGATGCCATCCGATTAGGGTGGTTGAATTATGGGGAGGTTTCTCCGGTGAGGGAATAAGGTTGGCCTTGGTCTGGTGTTTGGCGGGAGATGAAGAGAGGAGACGCTGGGGAGAACTGGTGGGAGGATCCGACCTCGTGGAGACGGATTGCAAGCGTCGTTCGGAAGGTGGTGTGAGCTTCCACGCTGACCGAGGGCCCAGCCCGTGAATGACAGGGAAGTTCTAGATGAGTTATGGCACTTTTGACTGTTTAATTAGAATAAGCCCTTTCCTTTTTGTTATTCTTTACTAACCCTTTAGCTAAGATTCATAAATATAATTCCTTTAATCATATGCAGTGTCCTGTCTGTTATTTCGTGGCACTAATTTGTAACAAGGTAGCACAATACGTAGCATCTACACAAACCGAGACGAGCCGTCTCACTCTCACAAGTTTGGCAGGTCTGGAGAGTGTCTTCCCTAGACTTACGCAGCCAAGGAAACCAGGGCATTTCATATGTAAAAGAACGTAAATGCCATATGTCATTATGCCACCATGTCATACGCATGCACTTCCCTTAAAGTAAAAACAAAGTTAGAGTAGCAATCCCATCTTTTCCTTTCAATTAGTTTAATGTTTTGGAGTTACAGACAAAACATTAAGGAAAATGGCGGGGCCTTGATAGAATGGATGTGGAGAGGATGTTTCCTGTGGTGCAAGAATCAGATCGGAAGGCACGGCCTCAGAATAGAGGGGCATCCTTTTAGAATGGTGGTAAGGAGAAATTTCTTTAACCAGAGGGTGGTGAATCTGTGGAATTCTTTGCCACAGATAGGCATGAAAGCAAAGTCTTTTTGTATATTTAAGGAAGAGGTTGATAGATTTTTGATTCGTGAAGGCATGAAGTGATACAGGAAGGCAGGAGAATGGGGCTGAGCTGGGGGAAAAAAAGGATCAGCCATCTTGGAATGGTGGAGCAGACTTAATGAGCCAAATTGCCTGATTCTAGTCCTACATCTTATGGTCTTATGGCATAATTGACTTTTCAGTTTGAGAAGCAAAACATTGTATAGTTTACACCTAGACTGGAATAAGACTTCTCCCTTGTGTGGACATTTCCTCATCCTTTTGAGGAGGTTTGAAACTAATTTGGCAGAGGAATGATACTCACGGTGTTTGTACAATGGTGTGGCAGATGGGAAGGTACAGTCCAATACAGAATAAAAGGTAACTCAGTCCTGACTGCAGGGTGTAATTTGGAGAAATGTGTGGTTAAAAGGATCCAGCATAGTTATACATAATGTATAGTAGGACATCAGGGAGTTTTGAGGAACAGAGGTATAGTAAGTGCAAGTGTCCAAAGTTCCCCGAAGTTGGCAACACAGGTAAATAGGTGGTTAATTCTTGCTTTTATTAACTGAGGAATTGACTATAAAAAAAAAGGAAGTTAGGGTACAACTTTCTATAACAGCGACTAGAGCACAGTTAGAAACTGTGTATTGCACATTATAGGAAGGATTTCATGCCTTTTCACCACACTATAGTCTGCGGAGCGGGAGTTCCCAGAGTGAGTTGGAGACAGCACCACGTGGACTGTACGCACTAGTTTGAAAAAGCGAGTGGAGCCTGCAGAGTGGGAGATCACAGAGTAAGTTGGAGTCAGCTCCTTGTGGACTCCACATGCCAGTTTTATAAGGTGAGCAGGGCTTGTTGGGACTATCTGTCGTGTGGGAGATTGCTGGGTTAATAGTAACTAGGGTCAATAAAGAGGAGTGGGTATAAACAGAGCAGCCATTATTGGAGTGGCCATTCTGTAAGTGGACAGTGTTAGAGTGGTCAGGCTTTGGCTTAATAGGCTTGGGCAAGAAGAAGCACAGGCCAGAACTTAAGCTTGAGAAATTAGAGGTATAACAAGTGTAAGCATGATGATAATTCAGGCAGTGGAATGCTCCTCCTGTGAGATGGGGGATTCCAGGGTACCTAACGGTCTCCCTGATGACTACCTACCTCTGCAGGAAGTGTACACAACTTCAGGTCCTAAAGGAAAAAGGTCAAGGAACTAGAGCTGTAGCTGAATAAACTCAGGACCATTTGGGGGCTAAAAACTTCACAGGTGTGTCTTTCAATGAGGTGGTCACACAGGGCTCCCTGATGGTCATTCCCTTCAGCAGCAAGTATGCCCCTCTGGATACTGCTGGGGGAGGGGGGAGATGACCTATCAGAGTACAACAGCCACAGCCAGGACAGTGGCACTGTGGCCAGCTCTGAGGCTCAGCTGGGAAGGGTAAGTAGAGTAAGTAAGTAGTAAGCTGAGCTCGTCGACTTCATTAACTTTGCCTCTAACTTTCACCCTGCCCTCAAATTTACCTAGTCCATTTCCAACACCTCCCTCCCCTTTCTTGATCTTTCTGTCTCCATCTCTGGAGACGGCCTATCTACTGATATCTACTATAAGCCTACAGACTCTCACAGTTACCTGGACTATTCCTCTTCCCACCCTGTCTCTTGCAAAAAGGCTAGCCCCTTCTCACAATTCCTCCGTCTCCGCCGCATCTGCTCTCAGGATGAGGCTTTTCATTCCAAGATGAAGGAGATGTCTTCCTTTTTTAAACAAAAGAGCTTCTCTTCATCCACCATCAACTCTGCTCTCAAACGCATCTCGCACATCTGCCCTCACCCCATCCGCCTGCCACCCCACTCCGGATAGGGTTCCCCTTGTCCTTACCTACCACCCCACCAGCCTCCAGGTCCAACATATAATTCTCCGTAACTTCTGCCACCTCCAACGGGATCCCACTACCAAACACATTTTTCCCTCCCCCCCCTTTCTGCTTTTCGCAGCGATCGCTCCCTACGCGACTCCCTTGTCCACTCGTCCCCCCATCCCTTCCCACCGATTTCCCTCCTGGCACTTATCCTTGTAAACGGAACAAGTGCTACACCTACCCTTACACTTCCTCCCTCACCACCATTCAGGGCCCCAGACAGTCCTTCCAGGTGAGGCGACACTTCACCTGTGAGTCGGCTGGTGTGGTATACTGCGTCCGGTGCTCCCGGTGTGGCCTTTTATGTATTGGTGAGACCCGACGCAGACTGGGAGACCATTTCGCTGAACACCTACGCTCGGTACGCCAGAGAAAGCAGGATCTCCCAGTGGCCACACGTTTTAATTCCACGTCCCATTCCCATTCTGATATGTCTATCCATGGCTTCCTCTATTGTCAAAATGAATCCAAACTCAGTTTGGAGAAACAACACCTTATATACCGGCTGGGTAGCCTCCAACCCGATGGCATGAACATTGATTTCTCTAACTTCCGTTAATGCCCCTCCTCCCCTTCTTACCCCATCCCCGACATATTTAGTTGTTTGCCTGTTCTCCATCTCCCTCTGGTGCTCCCCCCCACTCCTTTCTTTCTCCTGAGGCCTCCCGTCCCATGATCCTTTCCCTTCTCCAGCTCTGTATCACTTTCGCCAATCACCTTTCCAGCTCTTAGCTTCATCCCACCCCCTCCGGTCTTCTCCTATCATTTAGCATTTCCCCCTCTCCCCCCCCCCCACTACTTTCAAATCTCTTACTATCTTTCCTTTCGGTTAGTCCTGACGAAGGGTCTCGGCCCAAAACGTCGACAGCACGTCTCCCTATAGATGCTGCCTGGCCTGCTGTGTTCCACCAGCATTTTGTGTGTGTGTTGTTGGAGAGCATTCTGACAGGTTGCACCACTGCCTGGTGGGAGTGGGGACTCTACTGCTCTTGATTGAAAGAAGCTACAGAAAGCTGTAAAATTAGTCAGCTCTCTCTTGTGTACTATCCTCCATATTGTCCAAGACATCTTCAAGGAACCGTGTCTAATAAAAGCTGCATCCATTATTAAGGACCCCCATCACCCAGGACAAACCCTCCTAATTTTTACCATCAACAAGGAGATACAGAAGCCTGAAGACACACACTCAGCGATTCACAGACAGCTCCTTCCCCTCTGCCATCTGATTCCTACATGATATTGAACCTATGAACACCACCTCACTTTTATTATCTATGTTTTTGCACTATTTTTAATTTAACTACTTAAATACATACATACACACATGCGCACACGTGTGCAAATATAGTAATATATATATAGTAATAAGTAAATTAATTACAGTAAATATATATACTTAATGTAATGTATTTATTTACTTATTTTCTTTCTATATTATCATCATTGCATTGTACTGCTGCTGCTACTGCTAAGTTAACAAATTCAGACACATGCCTGATTCTGATTCTGATTCTGAGTCGGATTCTGAAATGGTGGATGGATCTCCAGTCAAGTTGTTGTTGGATCAGCCAGTCTCACTCTCACAATGCTGGCTCTCCTGTTTATACCACATACAAGCCCAACGTGGCTGGTTGGTTATTGTATTTCACTGTTACAAATGTCATTCCTACAGGTGTTATCATTTCTCCAGTATAAATTTTTAACTGGATATCTGCAGGCTTCAGTTCAGTACCTTTGAAATGCGGTTCAAATTCATCTTGTGAAATGAGGAAAAAGTTGAGTCAGTGTCCAATTCCATTTTAATTAATATGCCGTTCACTTCGGCTGTCCACCATATCACTGGCTAATGTTAGTTTTCACATTGTAAATCTTAAGGCCATTCAGTCCTGTGTCACTCTCATCATTATCTGATTTTTCAGCAACAGCAGACAAATTCGTGTTCTTCTCAAAGCTGCAACTTGACTTTCCAGCTTTTCCTCAACCGTGTGCAGTCCATTTATTTTTGTCTGCCCAACACGGCCTTGGTATGTGTCCTGCTTGTTGCATCTTCTGCAAGTTTCACCTTCAAAATCTGCATTGGTCAGATGTTTGTGAGTCTCTGCCACAATGGCAACAATACTTCTTTGGCCAGGCCGCTTTCTTTTTAGATGTTGCAATTTTGTTCTTGCTCACTTTCATTCCGGACTGCAACTCAATTGCATCTCTGTCTGCTGTTTCCATTGATATAGCAACAGCTCTTTTAAATGTAAATAGTGCTTTGGCTTTGAGCTGTTTTTGAATGCTTTTTTGTAAGGTTCCACAAATTGCATGATCTCTCTTTTATATAAGCCTTTCATTGAACTGACAATACTTAGACAATCATTTCAATTCAGCAACATATACCGAAAGGTTTCCTTTTGATTCCACTTATAGAGTATGAAGAGTTCTGCAATTAACAATGGTTTTGGTTCTAAATGTTCTTATATTATTTTCACAGTATCAGTAGAGCTTATTTGCATGAAGTAACTAAACTTCGAAGTAAACTGTATGCCTTTAAACCCAACACACTCAGCAAAACTGATATTTGTTTCTTATTGGCTATTTCTTGTGCTTTAAAATACTTCTCAATTCACTCAGTATATAGTGGCATCCAAAAGTTTGGGCACTCCGGTCAAAATTTCTGTTACTTTGAATAGCTAAGCGAGTAAAAGATGACCTGATTTCCAAAAGGCATAAAGTTAAAGATGGCACATTTTTTAATATTTTAAGCAATATTTTAACAACTCACTAACTCCAGATCCCTCCAATGACTCACTAACTTGAATCCCTCTGACGACTCACTAACTCCAGATCCCTCCAACAACTCACTAGCTTGAAACCCTCCGACACCTCACTGTCTCCTGATCCTTTCTACATCTCACTATCTCCTGATCCCTCCGACAATTCTCTAACTCTGCAGGTTGGGGTGGGGTGGGGGGGGGGTCACCAACCCTTGTCTACTCTGGTCTGCCGGCCTGACATCAACCGTAGTTGTCCATCGTCTGTGTCGCAGAGGTAAATCTCTGGCCTAAACTTCAATTCCCCCCAGATCTTTGTAAATCCTAATCTGACCCCTAACTTCCCACTCAACCCCCAAAATCATCCCTAAAAACTAACAAAACAACTAAATCTGAATTGTGACCTCAATGGAGACTCAGTGTTCTCGAAAAAAAGTAATCTACATTATTTATACTGACATTTTACTTCTGTGCTGCATTGAATATGTTCAGATTTGATTACTAAGGACAAAAATTAGCAAACAATGCAAAGTAAAACAATTGACAGAATATTTAGAAGGATAAGGGAGAAATATTTGAATTCTTCAGCTGATTAAATAAAAGACTATTGATTTAAAAAAGACTTAATTTACAACATTTCCATCTTACATAATCACTCTTTGCCTGTTCTCCATCTCGCTCTGGTGCTCCCCTCCCCCTTTCTTTCTCTCTCGGCCTCCCGTCCCATGATACTCCCCCTTCTCCAGCTCTGTATCCCTTTTGCCAATCACCTTTTCAGCTCTTAACTTCATCACTCTCCCTCCTGTCTTCTCCTATCATTTTGGATTTCCCCTTCCCCCTCCTACTTTCAAATCTCTTACTATCTTTCCTTTCAGTTAGTCCTGACGAAGGGTCTCGGCCCGAACCGCCAACAGCACTTCTCCCTATAGATGCTGCCTGGCCTGCTGCGTTCCACCAGCATTTTGTGTGTGTTGCTTGAATTTCCAGCATCTGCAGATTTCCTCATGTTTGAATATTCATACAAATGTGATCTTGGTATAGAATTTGTCTTTTCTTAAATATAAATGAAAGCCTGCTCCATACTTAGCCAAATTTGTCCCGTGATGTACTTGCAGAAGAACTGGATGGGCTTCAGCAGCAGAAGACCATGAATATATGGTCAGTGGCAACTTTATTAGGGAGAGGAGGTACCTAAAAAAGTGACTACTGAGAGCAGTACTGTGCATTTGAAACTGTATTTAGTTGATAATTTTGATTAGTGAAGACGTTAATGGTGACAAGCTGTTCCAGGTAATTGGGTTTGGCTACACATCTCCCTACGTTCCTTAGCCTGGTTCTCAGTTCGTCTGATTATATTCTCATCTCACTCTGGTTAAACATCTGAACCCAAGTTCCAGCAAGGCACCTGACCCCTGCCTCTGCCCACGAGACTGTTCATGTTCCAGGCTACTGACTCTGCCCTTACACCTGATTCACTGCGTTCCAGTCTCCTGGCTTCCGTGACAAATTTATTCATGCTCTTATTCACCCAGAGCTAACTGCACACTTGACCCAAACCCCTGATCACCCGTCTTGCATCTTGTCAGCCCACATACTCTTAGGAGTAGAGAATGCTAAAGAATCAATACTTTCTGGGTGAAGAAATTTGTTCCTATCTCTGTACTTACTTTAAAGTTAATGGAAATATCAGCTCCATGCCCCAACTCTGAATTTTATGTTTTCTTCATGTTGCAGATATGGAATCTTAATTGTATTACTTCATAAACAATATTTAAACCCATGAGGGGTGATTGATAAGTTTGTGGCCTAAGGTAGAAGGAGTCAATTTTAGAAAACCTAGCACATTTATTTTTCATCATAATCCATCCTACATTTACCCACTTCGTCCAGTGGTCGTGGAGCATCCGGATCTTGGACCTCCAGAAAGTGTCCACGGATGGGTGATTGATAAGTCTGTGGCCCAAGGTAGAAGGAGATGAGTTATACAGCTCTCATTACATGCACATGCAGGTCAACTCTTTGAGTGATTATGCAGAAAGTTTGAAGTTAATAACTCATCTCCTTCTACCCTAGGTCACAAGCTTATCAATCACCCCTTGAACATCAGCAAATTTTCTTTTGAGAGGTAGTAATTAGACTTAAGTGAATTATTCACTATCCTTCTGAATTGTCTTAATAACTTACCAAAAAAAAACACAAGGCTAGGAATACAGTAACATTCTTGTACCATGAAGCTGTTATTAGAAGAAAGGATGTTGGACTATTGCACTCATATTCCCCGTGATGTAGATTTATGTCCCAAACATGCTATAAATGTCATGATGGTGAAACCTGAATGTTAGTGTGTCCATATATCGACAGCTAACGCATTTGCTGAGTAGAATAAAGATGCACTCATCTGCATTGTATTCCTTTTCTTTAGTAGTTTTGTTGACATACTGTGAAACTTTGCTGGTAAGATACACTACGTTCATTTTCAAATTATTTCGATTATACTTTTACCATTTAAAATCAAATATTTCTTTTTCCAGATTGGAAAGGTTCCTTCTGAGGATTGTAAGTGTTGCTTTCTTTTGTTACATGCTTTAAAAGCCTTTCACACGATGTCTTTCTTAATATTTAATGCATTCGTTTCTAATTCTTCATTAATTAGATTATGAAGTGGATTTTGGGAATTTAGAAGAGGATATCCCACAAATAAATACAGGTAATTTATAAGACTTAGGTCAAAGAATGCATTCTCTACTATCTTGAAATTTAAGTCTCTTAAATTTACTAGTATATCCTTCTAAATTTCTCTGGATTATTGAAAATTTTCATAGCGTCTTTGATCAACATGTAGAATTCCTTATAATATGTCTTTCCATTTACCTTTCTTATAGAATCCCAGAGCTTTTTGGTTCAGGGAGA
Source organism: Hypanus sabinus (assembly GCF_030144855.1). Taxonomy (NCBI): domain Eukaryota; kingdom Metazoa; phylum Chordata; class Chondrichthyes; order Myliobatiformes; family Dasyatidae; genus Hypanus; species Hypanus sabinus. Next base: position 50,039,700 of record NC_082715.1, read on the forward strand.
CATTGCAGTGGCTGTACGTATGATACACATTATGTTGATTCATAATAGATTCATTTGTTGTACCATGCTTTCATCTTTTATGGACTATTGATTACTTTGTTTCAGCGACGGCGGAATGCTCTTAAAGACCCAACAAGGAGATGGAAATTGCCAGTTCCATATATTCTAACAGATAGTCTTGGTAAAGTTTTATTTATAAATTATTAATAATATGGAGGTTTTCAGACTCATTATTAATATCCTGATTTAAGCATCTAATATTATGCGAATGTATAATGTGCACATTTCAAATTTCTTGATAGCATTTTGCAGAAGAGTGGACAAACTTGTCAAAACAGGGCAATTTGAAATGTTTACATTGACAACTTTAGTGACTTATTGAAGATAAGCAATCAGAATTCAAAAGTGAAATATAATGCTAAATGAAGAGAGCACTTTTTCACTATTGTGTTGATTAATATATTGTATTTATTCACTGTTGTTGCTCATTGTAAAATAAATCAAAGCAGAATAATTTTTGACCCAGAATGATAGGTAATTACTAGTGCACGTATTGTAGCCCAGATGATGATCATTTTGCTCATATGACAATCATATACTTTCCCAAAATTAAATCATGGGATGGTAAAAGACAAATGCATAATATGCACATCTGTAATTTCTCTGTAGTGTTTTGCAGAGGAGGGGTCAATATTGCCAGAATTCTGAATGATGTTTTAATAGAAAACAAAGTTGATTCTTCAAACCATTTTAAATATTTGAAAGCATAAAATAAACATAAATAATAATTTTAAAAAATCAAATTAAGATATTGTTACCTTTTTCTCTAACAGAAGCACAAAACAAACTCAAATTAATTGTTTCCTGGAACTTGATTCCTAACAACTCTGAGCAAGTTTCCACTCAGTGGCTGGGCTCCATGCAGAGCCCATTCACAGAGCACAACAGAAACATGTCAGTGAGCATATGCTCAGGAGTTGAAAGACATACTGGCACTTATACTGAGAATTTCCAGGAGCTTTTGCAAACTGCCAGGAGAATCTAGCAAAATTCATTCTCATCATCTCATAAGCATGAAGTAGAGATATTTGGGTATCATTTTAAATCACATTTTAAGTAGCTTCTGACCATTACAAGTGAAAAGATTGATGGTCAAACTCTTTCATCTGTTATATTTTGCTAGTGTTGGTTTATTGTGTAAAGATATTTGAAACAAATTGCTTCAATTTTGATTTTCAGATTTAAATGCCAAGGGTGTCATCTTGCATGCGTTTGAGCAGTTTCGCTTAAAGTCGTGCATTGATTTTAAACCATACGAAGGAGAGAAATCTTACCTATCTTTTAAAAAATTAAAAGGGTAATGTATAAAACTACACAGTTTGATAATGATATTTTGTATATAGACAGCACCAAAGATTCTGAGTTTCATAAAATAGTACAAACTGCGTGCTGTTGTGACTGTGAAAGAACGGAGCCAACTATTATTTATCTCCTTTCTCTCTGCAAGTATTAAACAATATAGCAGGTTCATCTGTAAATGTTAACCAATGCTTTAGATTTCGAGCATTTGTACATTTTGATTTTCCCTTGCTCCACCTTTTCTTTTAACAACTTCCCACGTTTGCATTCTTAATTTTCCCAGATTTATCTTCTGCATATTAATCTCTATCTCTCATTGAAAGAGTCCTCATCTGATCACTCTGAAATTCTTTTCATAACTATTTAAACTTAATATCTGTATTTAATTCTCTATGGTTAATTGATAGTAGATAAGTGAGTTATCTTTCTTTCTATCCCTTTCCATATATTGATTGGCCTTGCTGCATTGAGCATGATGTACAAAGAAGAAATATTGTTGATATTGTTCAAAAGAGACAGTAAAATAAAATCTACTCTGAATGTGGAGACAAAAACTAAGTTAATCCTTGGAAAACCTCTGGGAAATTTTAGAAAGAAATTATGTTTAAGTTGACAAAAAAAAAGAGAAGAGGGACTGAAAGAGAAATAGGACAGATCTGACACACCACCACTTACTAATCTCACTTGGTCTGTCCTGGCCTACACCATATCCCAGCCCTTCCCTTTATTCTCCCTATCCTACTCATTTTTTCCCATAATGTAAGGTATAATGTGGTTCATAACTTGATTTGTCTACACCAAGATCAGGAAGAAGATCACTGCACCTCATTTCAAGCTACCTTTGGAGATGGTTGGAGGCTTGTCTTGTTAATATTGTGCAGTATACATTGACAGTCAAATTAAATATTTGAAGTATAGCTGAGTTTGTGGTTGTTCTGATGGTACCTGGAAAGAATCCTTGCATATTTCTGCAGCTTATTTTAATCATGAACTTGACATGCACACTATTTATGATTGACATCACAACAACAACACCAATGCTCTGATCCTATTTTAATATCAGCAATATAGTTCAATAATTCCATTTAATACCAGAGATGAATAAAATATACTTCCTGAAATTCTTTTTCTTTGCAGACATCCACAAAGACAGAAGGGACCCCCAAAGAATAAGAGTCAGTTAAAAAGTTAGAACCCCAAAGCCCCCTCACTCTCCCTCCCACGTACAAGCAGTAGCGAGGCAATGATCCTCCCCCACCCCTACCCACCTCTGCAAAAATAAACATCAGCACCCTCCACTCGCTGAGTACACAGCTTCCGACAGCTGATCCACTGTTCCTGATGCTCCATTCTTTCCCGCCACGCTTCAGCCTGTGGCACTGGCTTAGAATTAGCCCATCCTCAGGGCTGCAAAACTTTGAAACCTTGAAGGCATGCTCGTTTTCTAGGCTGTGCCCTTGAGATTTCGAAAAGCGGCCGGTTGTGAGCTCCTGGGAGTAGTTCCCGCCACAGCAAAGAACCGAGATCTGTGTGTAGCTTCAGGTCAGGGTCTTTAACAGAACCCCATCCACCCTGAAAGGGAAAAGGAGGGACATGAAAGGTAGAAATTAAGTTTTCACAGACAAACACAAAGGAGTCACAATTTAGCACCAACATGACTCCTCCCTGGCTATTCAATGGAAATATGGAAATATGTCCTGTACATTGCTAAGATAACCATATTTCAAGCATATCTACTAGTTTCTAAACAACCATATTTTTTCTTCTTTGTATGTAATTGTCGAAATACTGTCTTCATTGAACAGGTGCTGGTCTTATGTTGGTAATAGCCAAAAAGGCCAAGAATTGTCCATTGGTAAAAAATGTGACAAAAAAAATATTGTTGAGCATGAAATTCTGCATGCTCTAGGATTTTACCATGAGCAAGCAAGAACAGACCGTGATGACTATGTTAACATTCGGTGGAATGAAATTATTCCTGGTAAGGTTTCAAGTTAACAATTCCATAGGTATATTGGTTTAGTTGAGCATACTGACACAAATTTGAAGGAATCTGGGATCGACGCAGTTCTAGGATGCTGTCTGTGTGGAGTTTGCATGATTTCTCCATGAACACATGGGCTTCCTCCCACATGGTAAAAACTTGCTGGTAAAGTAACCAGCTCATGCCAATGACTTCTGAATGTAGCATGAAGGTAGGAAGAATCAAAGGGCAATTGATGAGCATGTGTATGGGGAGTAAGTATGCAGGGAAATGCAGGGACTATTTGGATTACTATACTGGGAACCAATGGGCCAAATGGCACCCTTCAGTATCAAATTATACATCAGGTATTTGTAATTCCTTTCAAATGACCCTTCAATACCTGTAAGTTACAAGAGAATAATTGGATTGCTTGATTGTTGGTATAAAATCTGTAAATCTAATTAAATGAATTTGACATAAAATCTAATTTTGAAAATAAATTACCCTTAACTGCTGCTGAATGTCAATGTTGTACTTCTATTCAGATAAGACGAATAATTTTAAATTGCTTGGTGATGACCACATTACTGACCTGAATACTCCATATGATTATGAATCTGTGATGCATTATCCACCATTCTCCTTCAACAAAAACGCTAGAGAGCCAACCATCACTGCAAAGATACCAGCGTTTAACGACATTATTGGACAGCGATTAGACTTCAGTGCTCTTGATCTGCTAAGGTTAAATCGAATGTATAATTGCAGTAAGTTCAGTTTTCAATTCATTTCTTGATGACTATGGTCCTCTTCAGGGATATTGATTGATTTTGATTTCCACATAAACCTTTATCTCAGATTCCACTCTCACAATGTTGGACCAATGTGCATTTGAGCTTCTTAATATCTGTGGCATGATCCAGGGAGAACAGGAAGTTGCTGATTGGGTTCATGTGAAGAGCAGTCCTGGAAATGAGGATCATACTACAAGTGGAAAATGTAGCGGTGAGTGTGAACAATCAAGTCCTTTCGATTTCCCACGATCACCTAATCCACCATACCGATCCTTGAGCCAGTTCTGTAATTGGGGAAGACCTGGATCTTAACAACATTTACCTGCCTTGTTTGCATAACCTCAAATAAACTTGACTAAAGAAATCTCAGTTGTGACATTTCAGCTTGGCCTACTCCTCAAAAGCAGTTTGAAAAAGCGTTTCAGATTTACAATACCTTTAGTGTGATGAAAAACTTTCTGATATTACAGCCAAATATCAGAAAGCTGTCATTTAACAATTTTCCCCTTAGTTCTGGATTGATATCTCTTGACATATGCTATCAAATGTTTTAATTCCCTAAAACTCTTATCTTTGACTGAGTTTTATTTAAGAAATGCTGTTGCATATTAGTTAACATTTTATACTTAGCATGTAACAACATTCATAATGATACAGTTTGGATCTTATTAAATATGAATTTGATTCTAGGTGAAGCCATAATATTTTCAAGTGCCCATACACTAAGATAATAGGGTAACATTACTTTTGCTTGCCTGGTATCAAATGACATCTGGGCTTCAGATATGAATTGCAGAGAAAATCCAGTAGATTGATTTGTCCAAATATGACTAAAGATTTTGCGAAAGTGTGAAGAATTGTTTCATAATATAACAGTTCTGAGATGCTGTGTTTTTAACTATTTTTATCTAAGTATGTCCAATAAGAATTGAAATCAAAGAACAGACAACTCTACAGCACTGTGACTTAGAATTCTATTCACTATGGATGGCTTTCCTGCTGAAGCGAAAAGTTTTTGACCTTGTAATAAATGAAGAGAAGCGGTAATAAGACCACAAGACCATAAGAGATAGGAGTAGAATTCGGCCATTTGGCCGAATGAGTCTGCTCCACCATTTCATCTTGGCTGATCCATTTTCCCCCTCAGCCCCAAACTCCTGCCTCTCCCCCCCACCCCATATCCCTTCATGTCCTGACCAATCACAAATCTATCAACCTCTGCCTGAAATATATATGAAGACTTGGACTCCACAGCTGCCTGTGGCAATGAATTCCACAGATTTACCACTCTCTGGCTAAAGAAAGTCCTCCTCATCTCCATTCTAAATGGATGTTCCTCTATTTTGGGGCTGTGTCCTCTGGTCTTAGACTCGTCCACCACAGGAAACATCCTTTCCACATCCACTCTATCAAGACCTTTCACCATTTGATAGGTTTCAATGAGGTTATGTCTCAGTCTTCAAAATTCCAGTGACTACAGGCCCAGAGCATCACATGTTCTTCATATAACAAGCTGTTTAATCCAGGAACCTGAATGGAAAATAGGAAGAATATGACCAGTACCTGTTGCTGTAGATTCCAATAAGGTTGACACAAAGGCTGGAGGTGTTATGGATAGTGTGGAGGGCTGTCAGAGGTTACAGCGGGACAATGATAGGATGCAAAACTGGGCTGAGAAGTGGCAGATAGTGTTCAACCCAGATGATTGTGAGGTGTTTCATTTTGGTAGGTCAAATATGATGGCAGAGTATAGTATTAATGGTAAGACCCTTGGCAGTATGGAGGATCAGAGGGATCTTGGGGTCCATAGGACACTTAAAGCTGCTGCGCAGGTTAATTCTGTGGTTAAGAAGGCATACGGTGCATTGGCCTTCATCAATCATGGGATTGAGCTTAAGAGCCGAGAGGTAATGTTGCAGCAATAAAGGACCCTGGTCAGGCCCCACTTGGAGTATTGTGCTCAGTTCTGGTCACCTCACTACAAGAAGGATGTGGAAACTATAGAAAGGGTACAGAGGAGATTTACAAGGATGTTGCCTGGATGGGGGAGCAAGCCTTATGAGAATAGGTTGAGCAAGCTTGGCCTTTTCTCCTTGGAGTAATGGAGGATGGGAGGTGACCTGATAGAGGTGTATAAGATGATGAGAGGCATTGATCATGTGGATAATCAGAGGCTTTTTCCCAGGGCTGAAATATCTAACACAAAAGGGCACAGTTTTAAGGTGCTTGGAAACAGGTACAGATGAGATGTCAGGGGTAACATTTTTATGCAGAGAGTGGTGAGTGCGTGGAATGGGCTGCCAGCAACAGTGGTGGAGGTGGATACGATAGGGTCTTTTAAGAGACTCTTGGATAGGTACTTGGAGCTTAGAAAATTAGAGGGCAATGGGTAAACCTAGGTAATTTTTAAAGTAAGTGCATGTTCAACACAGCATTGTGGGCTGAAGGGTGTGTATTGTGCTGTAGGTTTTCTATGTTTCTATGTTAGTAAAGGAACTTGGCAAATGTGAAAAGCTACACAAGTAACTTCTGACATGTGATAGCTTGAATGACCTATTGAAAAAAATGAAAGTTCACAGAATGATGCCAAAGGGGATTGATTGCATTGCTGGAAGAAGAAAGAAACAAAACTTATTATCAATGACATATCAATGGACAAACCACGACTGGAACAAAATATAACTGGCACATCAGAAACTTATTTCAGGAATACTGTTTAATCAGCAGCCACTAAATTGCTGAGCAATGGCTGACAGACATCTACCACTATATTTCACTCAGTTATGTAAACATCAACTTAATCAAAGATCCTTTTTGTTCGATCCAATTAGAAATAACTGGTTATCATATCTTCCGTTACTTCTTTAATTTCAGACTTAGAGTTTGATTTGAAGCATGCTTCATCCTGAAGTCTATCATTTGACATAGATGTGTGAAACTAAAATTATTCTTTCTCTTGTCACTCATAATTTCCACATCTTAATTTGTTGCATTGTTTTAAAACAATGAATGAATCTGAGGTTTTTTTTCACTACGTACAAAAATAATTCCACTTTCTTCAGTTTCTAACAGATTTTTGAAATTCTAGATGCTGGATATTTCATGTACTTTGATACTGAGAATGGCAACACTGGTCAAAGTGCTTTTCTGGAGTCCAGGATTCTGTATCCCAGAAGGAATGAGCAGTGTCTTCAGTTTTTCTATAAGATGACAGGCAGTCCAATGGATAAGCTCGTTATATGGATGAAAATAGATGATGGAACTGGAACTGTCAGAAGACTAGTCAAACTTCATACATTTCAAGGTATGATCTTTTTAGATTGATAAACTATTACTTCACCACAATTCCCCAGCACCAACCTCATATCCCTTGATTTATTTAATACATTCGTAGAGTAATACAACATTGACAGTCACATTTGTCTATGTTTTGTCCATTTCTCTCTAAATCTGTATGATGGCACAGGTGAACTATGAGGACATTCTGTGGGCTACATACCACCTGCTGGTGCACTCTTTCATTGATTATGCTTATTGGACTTATTGAGTATGCCTGCAAGAAGATGTATTTCACGATTGTATATAGTGACAAATAAGTTCTTTGATAATAAACAAGGGAAAAACTGCAGATGCTGGAAATTCGAGCAGCACACACAAAATGCTAGAAAATCTTAGCAGGCCAGGTAGCAGCTATGGAAAAAAGTACAGTCGATGTTTTGGGCCGAGACCCTTCAGCAGGGCTGGAGATAAGAAGATGAGGAGTAGATTGTAGGAGTAAAGATAAGAGTAATTTACTCCTGAAGGGTCTTGGCGTGAAATGTCAACTGTACTTCTTTATATCGATGCTGCCTGGCCTGTTGAGTTCCTCCAGCATTTTGAGTGTGTTACTTTGATAATCAATTTAACCATATAACCATATAACAATTACAGCATGGAAGCAGGACATCTCGGCCCTTCTAGTCCGTGCTGAACGCTTACTCTCACCTAATCCCACAGACCTGCACTCAGCCCATAACCCTCCATTCCTTTCCTGTCCATATACCTATCCAATTTTACTTTAAATGACAATACTGAACCTGTGTCTACCACTTCTACTGGAAGCTCGTTCCACACAGCTACCACTCTCTGCGTAAAGAAATTCTCCCTCGTGTTACCTTTTAACTTTTGCCCCCTAACTCTCAACTCATGTCCTCTTGTTTGAATATCCCCTACTCTCAATGGAAAAAGCTTATCCACATCAACTCTATCTATCCCCCTCATAATTTTAAATACCTCTATCAAGTCCCCCCATCAACCTTCTACGCTCCAAAGAATAAAGACCTAACTTGTTCAATCTCTCCCTGTAACTTAGGTGCTGAAACCCAGGTAACATTCTAGTAAATCTTCTCTGTACTCTCTCTATTTTGTTGACATCTTTCCTATAATTCGGTGACCAGAACTGTACACAATACTCCAAATTCGGCCTTACCAATGCCTTGTACAATTTTAACATTATATCCCAACTCCTATACTCAATGCTCTGATTTATAAAGGCCAACATACCGAAAGCTTTCTTCACCACCCTATCCACATGAGATTCCACCTTCAGGGAACAATGCACCATTATTCCTAGATCACTCCATTCTACTGCATTCTTCAAAACCCTACCATTTACCATGTATGTCCTATTTGGATTAGTCCTACCAAAATGTAGCACCTCACACTTATCAGCATTAAACTCTGTCTGCCGTCATTCAACCAACTCTTCTAACTGGGCTAAATCTCTCTGCAAACTTTGAAATCCGACTTCATTATCCACAATGCCACATACCTTAGTATCATCTTAGTAAATCCAATTTACCACCCCATCATCCAGATCATTAATGTATATGACAAACAACATTGGACCCAGTACAGATCCCTGAGGCACACCACTAGTCACCGGCCTCCAACCTGACAGTTATCCACCACTGCTCTCTGGCATCTCCCATCCATTTTACTACTTCAATATTAATACCTAACGATTGAACCTTCCTAACTAACCTTACGTGTGGAACCTGGTCAAAGGCCTTACTGAAGTCCATGTAGACAACATCCACAGCTTTACCCTTGTCAATTTTCCTCGTAACCTCTTCAAAAAATTCAATAAGTTTTGTCAAACATGACTTTGCATGCACAAATCCATGTTGACTGTTCCTAATCAGACCCTGTCTATCCAGATAATTATATATACTATCTCTAAGAATTCTTTCCATTAATTTACCCACCACTGACATCAAACTGACAGGCCTATAATTGCTAGGTTTACACTTAGAACCCTTTTTAAACAATGGAACCACGTAAGTAAGATGCCAATCCTCCGGCACCATCCCCGTTTCTAATGACATTTGAAATATTTCTGTCAGAGCCCTTGCTATTTCTACACTAACTTCCCTCAAGGTTCTAGGGAAAATTTACTTTAAACTCAAATCTCTCCTATCCATAATATTTGTCCAAAAGTCTAATATCGATACCAAAGAATCTATTCATCTCTGTCTTGAATATGCTCAGGGCTTGAGCCAAATATTCAGTACCCCTAGGTGAAGAATATCCTTCTCATTTCTATCCAGTCTGGCAAAGCATTTATTTAAAAATTATGACCTTTGGTCTCGATATCCCAGCCAGGGGAAATATCTATCCCACATCTACCCAGTCAAGTACCCTACTTCTTAATGTTGTCCCTCTCAATTCTTGGTCCAGTCTTCTTAATCCCTCATCAAATGCCAAGCTTGCACTCACTTTAGCCACAGACCTGTTCACAATATTTTAAATGTAGCTTCATCAGTGATGCATATAATCAGAGCTAATGCTCTCTACTCCTCGCTTGTACTCTAGTCTACCTGCAAAAAAACTCAATGCACTGTTTGCCATCCTAGTTGCTTGCTGTACCTGTATGCTAATTTTCAATGTTTTGTGCATAAGGATGCCCAGATCCCCCTTAAGATCAACAACTTTCAATCTCTTACCGTTTAAAAAAATTACTCTAGCTTTCCGTTTTCCCTACCAAACCACTTGATCTCATATATTTCCACAATGTGTTCCATCTGACATGTCTGATCCAATCTGTCAACTTTTCTGAATCCCTTTACAGCTTCAGTACATCCTCCTAATGGCTCACATTGCTATGTATCATCACCAAACTGGATATATTAAACGTATCACATAAAATGCTGGATGAACTCAGCAGGTCAGGCAGCATCTATGGTAAAGAGTAAGCAGTTGCTTTTTCAGGCCGACACCACTCCTCAGGACTCATCAGGTCCTGAAGAAGCATTTTGGGGTATTAAGGGGTTCATATGTTTAGAGGTGGTGCCACACTATAGGTGGCAGAGATAGTGTTAATTGTGGAGTTGATGATATGGAAAATGAAGACAATGATTAAACGGGGAAACGAGTTCTCTAGATGCCAGAAATCTTGAGCAACTCGAACCAAATGGAGGCTGAGACCCTTCACAAGGCCTGATCTTGAGTCCTGATGAAGAGTCTTAGCCCAAAATGCTGACCTTTCATTCCTATTCAGGCATGTTGCCGCTCTTGCTGAGTTCACTGAGAACTTTGTGTGTTTTGCAAAAAGTATGGATTCAGGAGAGTAGCAAATGGAGAAGTGCAGTGAATGGGATGGATGTAGCCGAAGATCTGCTCATTTAGGATGATCACTGATGAAGGAAATCAGAAGCACGGTTGTGGAAAGTAACATTATTGGAGTAGATATGACAAAGATAGAGGAAATTGGAAACTACTATGCTCCTTTCAGGAACTGGTGAGAGTGGGTGTGTGGCCAAGAAAGTTATGGGATTGTTGGTTCTTCATAAATGTTGAATACCTATCTATCCCTGAAATAGAGAAGGGGAAGCTAATGTAGGGAAAGGAAGAACCTGATTTGAACAGTGTGTAAATTAGGATAGAGTGGAAATTGCCAGTAAAACTGATGTAAATTTCCATTTCAGGGTGTGAACAGGAAACAGCAGCTATAGTGATCAGTGTGAGGAACCTGAGTATCATTGGATAAGAGAACATTCTGTGAAATTAGCATCCATAACAATTACTTATTCCATATTGACACCTTTGATCTGGAGGGCGGGTGAAACTTTAAAATCTAATAACAGAAACTATCCAAGTAGCCTAGAAACCAAATTTGTCACTATTTTCAATAAATAATTACAACAAAATAATACTCTGAGCATATGTTGATGTGCTGGTTGAAAATAACACTTTTATGTTTAGTTGTTTAAGAGTCATGAAACTATTCATTTCAGATTGGTACATTTTGTTCCACTTCACTTCATCTGAACGTGCTTTACTCCTGGTACACCTGGAGATTTCATCAACAACATTAAATTCCATGCCTTGTGTGGTAAATCATTCTGATTGTTAAAACTTTGACAAATATTTCATGTTTTTATCATTTATTTCTTTCTCTACAGCGGATGGCAGCCAGTCATGGAACATTGCCCATGTGACCTTCAATGCGACAGCCAAGTTTCGTTATGTTTTCCAAGGAGTAATTGGTAACTCCCGTGATTCTTCAGGTGGTATTTTCCTGGATGATGTCACCCTTACGGAGACCAAGTGTCCTCATGGTGTCTGGCACCTGAGGAACTTCACCGAAGAGCTTGAGAACAATGATAGAAACGAAATATTCAGTCCATGCTTCTTTAGCCCAGAAGGATACAGATATGGCTTAATCTTAAGACCTCATTCTTTTGTGAAAAATTATACAGGAATCTTTTTCCATCTGTGCAGTGGTGAAAATGATGATAGGCTTGAATGGCCGGCTGGGAACAGACAAGCTATCGTTACAATAATGGACCAGCATCCTGATGTGAAACTTAGAATGTCGTCTACTCGAAGCTTCACTACAAATGGAAGACTTTTTAAACCAGGTGAGAAAATAAATGCACATTCTCTGTTACAATTTTGGCATCTGTTTGAAATGGATTCTATAAGAAAGAGCTTGAACTTTGGTCAAACTGCTTCCCCTTGTTTTCAGTTAGTATAAACCATATGCAGAATGGACACAGGTGAATAAACATGAGAGTTGTGCCCCATGAGAGAAAATAATTAGATACCGGGAAATATGAATATCTTTTGTGCTTGTTTCACAGAGAATCTGAATTTTTCTTCATTCTCTAGTTTTAAATCTCTCAGTGCCATACACACACCATGTTCATAGTTTCTATGGGTCTTATCTCCATTTTTCTTAACCTATTTCCCAAACTATTAACCACTTAGTGGTCTCTCTTTGTTATTTATTTGTTTACAAACTCTGTGAGGGTGCCATCTATTGCCCATCTGTACTTACATAGTGAATCAAACACCTTGCTATGGGACTGAAGTCACCTACAATGCAGGCCAGGGTAAGAATTGGTTTCACTTTCCCAGATGGGCCTTAATGAAGTAGGTGAGTATTTATTAACAATCAAATAACTTCACAATCATTACTAATGTTTGTTTTTAGTACTGTTTTCCTCTTGAAACCTGGGAATTGAAGTCCCTTCTAAATATTATTTACCATTCTAACTTCACGCATTCCTTCTTTCAATGAACCTCAAGGTGGTATATGGTAACATACAGCATATGTGTACTTGCAATAAATTTACTTTGAACTTTCACTCTTCCTTCTGTCTCTAAAGCCACAGACTAAACTTTGCTACATGCCTTCGTTATTTCACTATATAGCAAAGACTCGTGCAGCCTTCCTAATTAGGGGTGGCCTGGAGTTACAGGGGCCCATTGGATAGGCGCCTGGATAAGGTGTGGATTTTGGGGCAGCGCCATCAGAGAATCAAAGTTGAGTTTGAGGAGATATTGTTAAAGAACATACAGGTGGTTTGGCACATTTAATATATTGGGGCAAGTGAATAAAGGATGTGGATTAGAGGAACTTGCTAGTCAGAATATCATTGCAGAGAGTGGAGATCAAGACATGCCTAGAAATACCATTTGTTAGGGTGGAGATTATTAGGGTATTTAGGGAATTTGTTCTCAGTGATCAGGAAGTGAACCAATAGGTGGGTCTGGAGAGAAGTGCAAGGAATAGAACTGCAGGTGGTACATCATTGAAAATTCAGTATATCTTGGCTTTAATCAGACACCCAGATAAGATGGTTGTTGACTTCAGGAGGGCACGGAGCGACCACTCCCCACTGAACATCGACAGCTCCTCGGTAGAGATCATTAAGAGCACCGAATTTCTTGGTGTTCACCTGGTGGAGAATCTCATCTGGTCCCTCAACACCAGCTTCATAGCAAAGAAAGCCCAGCAGTGTCTCTACTTTCTGCGAAGGCTGAGAAAAGTCCATCTCTCACCTGCCATCCTCATCTCATTCTACAGGGGTTGTATTGAGAGCATCCTGAGCAGCTGCATCACTGCCTGGTTCAGAAATTGCACCATCTCGGATCGAAAGACCCTGCAACGGATAGTGAGATCAGCTGAGAAGATAATCAGGGTCTCTCTTCCTGCCATCACAGACATTTACAGTATATGCTGAATCCGCAAAGGAAATAGCATTATGAAGGACCCCATGCACCCCTCATACAATCTCTTCTCCCTCCTGCCATCTGGTAAAAGGCATCAAAGCATTCGGGCTCTCACAACTAGACTATGTAACAGTTTCTTCCCCCAAGCTATCAGACTCCTCAATCCCCATAGCCTGGACTGACCCCTTGCCCTATTGTCCTGTTTGTTATTTCATGTAATGCCTGCGCTGTTTTTGTGACTTTACACAGTCCCGTGTAGGTCTGTAGTCTAGTGTATTTTTTTTCTCTTGGTTTTTTTTTACATAGTTCAGTCTAATTTTTGTACTGTGTCATGTAACACCATGGTCCTGAAAAACTGTTGTCTCATTTTTACTATGTACTGTACCAGCAGTTATGGTCAAAATGACAATAAAAGTGACTTGACTTGACTTCCTTCATTCTGCTCCTGAACTCTACTCTGCAATGTTGCTGACTCACTTCTGGATTTGACATTGCTTTGATTTCATTGGAGATCTCAGGGCAAAGGAGCGGAAGGACATTCAAAGATAAATTCCTTTAGTTTTAAAATTTCTTTATAATATTACAAACTACTTGAATATTTTAGATGTATTTAACCATTTTAATTGATTTTTCTAATTTAGTGTTTACAATGAAAACATAATTTTTTTGCAGTTGAGAGCACTCTAGTAGACTAAGTGATATGGAGAACTATTGTAACTGGATCCTATATCTGGACTAAGTAAATATGGATGTCATAAAAGATAAAATACCAAATTGAATTAAAGTATTCTTTTTCTAAGATTAGTTTCACTTACTATTTCTCTAATACAGTTTACGGACAGAAGACTAAAATGTACTGCTATCAATGCAATAATGTTCTTGAACCTGTAGATCATGAACAACCACTATTGAAGAACCTAATAGTTCAGCATATTTTTCATTCGGAAATTTATATAAGACTTTTTAATAATGCCAAACCCATTGAAGAGTTTGCTTCTGGCACAAATTGACTCTAAACTCAGAAATGACCTGAATTCCCGTCAGTTTGCCTATTGCCACAACAGGTCAACAGTAGATGCTATTTCATTAGGTCATCACTTAGCACTAGATCATCTGGACAACAGTCATGCACATGTTAGTATGCTGTTGTTGTTTGACTACAGTTTGGCGTTCAACACCTTCATCCTCTCCAAACTTATCACCAAGCTTCTAGATCTGGGCTTTTGTAGATCCTTTTGCGACTGGATCCTTGACTTCCTCATCAGCAGATTCCAATCAGTATGTTAACAGTATCTCCTCTTTGTTGATCATCAAGACAGATACAGCTCAAGGTGACATTCTTAGCCCCCTGCACCATTTTCTTTATGTCTATAACTTTGTCTCTAAGTACAGGTCCAATATCATCTAAAAAATTTGCCAATGGTGCAACTACAGTTGGCTGGATCACCTGTGGTGATGAGTGAATATACAGGAGTGAGATAGAGCATCTAGTTTAGCGGGACCACTATAACAACCTCATGGTCAACATCAATCGAATCAAAGTAGATGATAAGAAGCCTGAAGTCCGACACCAGAGGTTCAGGAACAACTACTTTCCTACAACCATCAGGCTCTTGAATATACTTGCACAATCCTAACCCTACCTCAGCAGCGGAATGCTGTAGATTACTTCTTGCATTGCCATGGACTTCTATTGCACCTTTGCTTTTTGATATTATGGTCTTGCTTTAGCAAACATGGTATAATTAGATTTGCTATATATGTGGAATTTTTATTCTGTATTTGTTTAAACCTTTGTACTTATGATGAAGTTGCAAGGAGTTTTTCATCGTTTCTGTACCTCACTGTCCTTCTGCACCTGACAATAAACTCAACTGGAATTGTTAAATTTGAGGTTATTATGCTATTAAGTTGATAGATATGCTTCATGTTTCCTACAAATATGATTCTGCAGTCTGTTTTAATGTTTAGGGTAGCATTGAAATGACTTACTGTGTGAATTTAATTACAGGCAAAAAGAACAACTTTTGGGACAAGCCCACATTAACTGGAAAATATGATCATGCATGTAACTGTTACCGGAGTTCCTCCATGGGATGGGCAGGATTCATATCACACAAGCAGCTCCACCGCAGAAGTTTCTTAAAAAATGATGACCTCATTATTTTTATTGAGTTCAATGGTAAAGTTTCTTCTCCTGTTTTCTCTTGGTGTTGTTGTTACTTTTGCATTGCAGACTCAAAGTCGGGTTTAGAAAGTGGAGTTCTGCGCTTTATCGTTAACTTCATGTGATTTGAAGTTGTTTAGGGATTTTCGCAGAGAAATAAATATGATTGGTCAACAAGGTGATTAACAGTCAGTTATAAGGAGAGCTTGTGGCAGGGACACATGAATGAGAAACTTGGCTAAATTTTGTAAAGCAAATGGTTTCTTTGATGGGAGTATCAGACTCCCAATGTGATCCTGAAAGCAACTCTCTGCTCAATATTGCTCAATGCAATGTGCTGTTTTGGAGCATTGCCACTTTAAGGAACATCCTGATCCTATATGGTCATGCTGTTACCCTCACACCTAACACGTATTGTTGCCCTTCATTTTAAATGGTAACAATCACTCCCAGGATATTTTGTATTACACTGAGAATTTCATTGGGTGCTAAAATTGCAACCATGTGGTTCCTGAATCAGGGCCACTGGGGTGACATTAGCAGCAACAATTGCCATATGCAATGTAGCATAGTCCTTAAACTATGGACTGGGGGCACATGCACCCTCAAGTGGTTTTTGCACTTGTCCTAGGATGGAGAGGGATGGATTAGACTCAATTCTCACACTCATGAACAACTTAATGGATAATGGCACAGAAATGGTTGAATGTGGTTGAATGCCATACTTTCCATATCCAGAGTTATGTCTAATCTGATGCTTGAAGAAGACACTGGAGAGAGGCTCTGGAGAGAAGACCAAGGGAATTAACTCAGAGATTATGGAAGAAAACAGGAAAGAAACAATTATCAAAAAGCAAAAATTAATCACTGAACTTAACTATTCTTTTTTTTTTGAAAGATCTGACTCCACTGATTTATACAGAGGTGCCGATTAATCCCAAGAGTTCTCCATTAAGGGAGCGGCGAGCAGCAGAACAGTCTGGATACGCAGCAGAGCGTCAGCTACAAAGTCACCAGGAGTGCAGTCCTGGCTATTGCCTGAATGGTGGAATATGTGTTATTGTGAATGGGAAAGCAAGCTGCAGGTAGGTGAAGCTTCTGCAACTTATGTGTCGGTACTTTGAAGGAGCAAAATAGTCATTTTGCAGGGTTTACTGAGGAAATTTCGATTACGTTTCATCTCGGTTTGCACTGTGAAATCTGATTTCTCTGATTCCAGAACCACAGATGTCTATTTGTTAGTAAGAACTGATCTACCCTTTTCTGAAATGCAAATTACTTTTGTTGAAAGCCAACCTCAATAATATTTGAATTTGCTACACCACATGACAATAGGACACATGTCCTACTAAGTTGATAGAGTTATTCGGTATGAAAATAGTCCATACAGCTCAATTTGTCTATGCTATCCAAGTTGCCCATCTAAGCTAATGCTATTTGCCTGCATTTGTCTTTTCCCGCTTATCATTTTGTTTCCATGGAGCTGTCCAAATATCTTTTAAATATTGTAATTATACCTGTAATAATGACATGATTATAAACATTGTAACAAAACATTATACAAATGCATGACACTGCTGGGCAAGAGAATATTGATGGTCATCAAGCCCACGTTGAATTCACAACGCTAGCATTAGTTCAACTTTATTGATAGATATTGCCTATCTGGCCCATTAGTCCCATGCAACAACCTGTAACTCAGTATAATCTTTAGGGAGAGGTGCAACTCAGAGCAAGAATAGAATTTTCCCTATATTTGTGTTTGATAGAAGATGGGCAAGATTCAAACATGATAAAGCCTGCAGAGATTGGAAATCCAAACAACACACACAATATGCTGGAGGAATACAGCAGGTCAGGTAGCATCTGTGGAAAAGAGTAAAATGGGAGGACTAAGCAATCCATTTTGTTTGGATAGCCCTCGCAGCCCTAACTACCATTCTCCCTGCTGTCCTATATCACTTTCCAATTTCATCATCAAGCTCAAACAAAATGCAGAACATGAAATTAGTATGACCAAAAATAATTAATTGTAACTTCATAAGTTGCTCATATAGAGCAGGGCAACTGGGTGAACTGCTCCTGACAACTTATCCTGGCCATTATCTGATGACACATTCTCACACCTGCTTGTTATGGCTCTACATAGTTTGCACTATTGGTATGGCAGAGAGCTATTACTCACTGGGGAACCTAGGTACGTACATGAAGGCTGTAAATAGATGTGTTAGTGAATTTGGATGCTGTTAGATGGGGGGATCTGTATGGAACATACTGTAAGCACCAGCATTAGACTGTTGGATGGAAAGGCTGTTGTTTATGCGATTTTATTATGTAATACTCTGCAATGTTGTTTCATTTTAGGTGTGCCTCAACCCAAACTCATCAGCACTTTGGTGATCGCTGTGAAAGAGCACAGGTTCACGGCACTCTCCTGGGAGTCCTGGTTGGTGCAATTGCAGGTGTGCTGGTGTTGACTATTGCTGTTATTAACATGATTGCCAGGAAACGAAATTAAATCATCATAATGCTCTTAGGTGGATTATAGAAACATAGAAAACCTACAGCACTATACAGGCCCTTTGGCCCACAAAGCTGTGCCAAGCACATCCCTATCTTAGAAATTACTAGGCTTACCTATAGCCCTTTATTTTACTAAGCTCCATGTACCTATCTAAAAGCCTCTTAAAAGACCCTATCGTATCCGCCTCCACCAGCGTTGCCAGCAGCCCATTCCATGCAAGATTATAAATTGAAATTTTCACTAGTTTACAAATCTTTAAATGTCTTGCAAGAACTTGCATGAGTTTTGTGTTCAATCGTAATTTCATGAAGTTTAGTCGTATTTGTATCTCCTCACATTAAACATGACTATTATTTCTAATTGTATTATGGGTAATAAAGCATATAATAAGTAAGTGAGTCAACCTGTTAAGCACTCAATGGATTGCAGTATTGCTTTGTAGAGCCTTTACAATAAATCATTATACCTGTTCACATTTCCTGAACCTTCTGTGTGAATTTATTCTTTAACATAACTCAAGAGTTAACAGACAAAGCAGACAAGGGATTCCTGGTCTATAGAAAGTGAGCTCAGATGAGATGGGGAACTGTGTAAGAAAACAATCTAGTAGCCACCTTACAAGGAAACTGATTTAAAAGGAAATAGATGCAAAAAGAACTTGTGAAAAATGGTTGATCAACAACATACTAGATACTTTGTAAAGATCAATGAGCATAGGAAGGTCCAGTAAGTATTCAGCACTGACTTAGAGCACTGTCTTTTGTGCCAGGGACATCTTAAGGAGGGAATGATAATCAAACATATAAGGTGCAAAAAAGAGAAATGGGTTTTGAAGTCTTATACATCTTTAGTTAATTTAATGCCGCTGAGTAGGACAGTTAGTGTTCTATTTTAACAGAGGTGTTGAGAATTTATGCAGTAACTTTAATCGAACATCGCCAGGGATTTCTGGAACTTTGCCAAGCACAAAAGAGGCAGATCACCATCGTCATCATCATCATCTTGCGCTGTGTCGTATGATGAGGGCGATCACGATCTTTGACCATGATTGTTCCTGGAAGATATTCCAGAAGTGGTTTGTCATTGTTTTCCTCTGGCCAGTGTCATTTCAATATGGGTGACTCCAGCCATTATTAATACTATTAATTATTAAAGAGATCGTCTGCCTGGCGTCAGTGGTTGCATAACCAGGATTTCTTATGTTCTTATATACCAGCTACTCATACAATGATGCACCATCTACTCCCATGAGACCCTGATCAGTGGGGGGCGGGGTGGTAAGCAGGTGCTACACATTGCCCAAGGGTGACCTACAGGGAAGCAGCATCTTACACCTTCACTGGTAGAGACGTATCTCTACTCTGCCCCCGAAGATCAGTGATCATATTAGTAAATTAAAGCATGCCTTGTACCTGTAAACATTCTGTAGTCTTTGCAAGTTGCATGCATTCATTGATAATATACTTAAACAAAGTACCTTAATACACCATAATATGACTTTGAAAGTATATACAGAACTGGAGATGCCTCAAGGAATGCAATAGAGTTTCAGGGTGTGGAGATTCAGGGATGAATGATTTGTTTTAGGCCAATCAGTGCAAAAAGTACATTGGCAGAAAATTCTTGGGAGCCAGGGATGGGGATGCGTGAGAAACTTTGATAGCATTGTAAGGTTGCTATGCCACCCAACCCAGCTCATTTAGAGTTTGTCAGTTAGAACTAGTAAGTCACAACAGTTGCAGGTACAAGCTTGCCACAAGGGGACAAGTTCAGGAAGCAACCAGGAACGTGCCCACATTGAACATTATTTATGCAGCATGATAACATTATTATGCTGCGTGAAATTCCAGAAGGAGCATTTGGCCACCATGTAAAGTGTTCTTTCACCATTCAGAAGCCTTTAACAATGTCAGTTGTTAGACACTATGGGACATCATTCTTAAAATTGACTGAACACAGAAATTTGCTGTAATCTTAACTATAGAGTCATATAGTCATAGAAAAGTACAGCACAGAAACAGGCCATTCATCCCATCTACTCTGTGTCTAATCATTTAGACTGCCTACTCCTGTCAATGTGCACTAGGACCACAGAACTCCATACCCCTACCAGCCATGTACCATAAGACATAGAGCAGAATTAGGCCATTCAGCCCATCGAGTCTACTCTGCCAATTCATCTTGGCTAATCCCACATCCCACTCAACCCCATACATCTGCCTTCTCCCCATATCCTTTGATGCCCTGATCAATCAGGAAATGATCAACTTCTACTTTACCCATGGACTTGGCCTCCACCTCAGTCGGTGGCTGAGCTTTCCACAGCTTCACCACTCTCTGGCTAAAAAAATTCCTTCTTACCTCTGTTCTAAAAGGCACCACCTCCCCCCCAATTCTAAGGCAGCGCCCTCTAATTCTGGATAGGAAACATCTTCTTCACATCCACTTTATCTAGTCCTTTCAACATTCAGTGGCCTGACTAGTGTCTTAAAAGCCTCAGCATTACCTGTGTGTTTTTAAATTCTATTCCCTTTGAAATAAATGCCAACATTGCATTTGCCTTCTTTACCGGAGACTCAACCTGGGAGCATTGCACGAGGACTCCTACATCCCTCTGCACCTCTTATGTTTGAATTTTCTCCCCATTTAGATAACAGTCTGCATTATTATTCCTTTCACCAAAATGCATTACCATACATTTCCCAACACTGTATTCCATCTGCCACTTTTTTGCCCAATCTTCCAATTTGCTAAGTCCTGCTGCAATCACATTGTTTCCTCAGCATTACCTCCCACTTTTTTCATATCCTCTGTAAACTTTGTCACAAAGCTATCAACTCAATTATCTAAATCACTGGCAAACAATGTGAAAAGTTGCAGTCCCGATACTGACCCCTGAAGAACACCACTAGTCACTGGCAGCCAAACAGAAAAGGCCCCCCTTTATTCCCACTCACTGCCTCCTGCCTGTCAGCCATTCCTCTCTCCATGCCAGTATCTTTCCTGTAGTGCCATAGGATTTTATCTCGTTAAACAGCCTCCTGTGAGCCACCTTATCAAATGCTTTCTGAAAATCCAAGTGAATAACATCCGCTGCCTCTCCTTTGTTCACCCTGCCCATTACTTCTTTGAAAAACTCTAACAATTTGTCAGGTAAGATTTTCCTTTATAGAACCCATGTACCTATTCAAATTTCTCTTAAGGATTGAAATTGAGCTCATATGCGCTACTTGTACTGGCAACTCGTTCCACCATCTCATGACCTCTCAGTGAACAAGTTTCCTCTCATGTTCCCCTTAAACTTTTCACCTTTTACCTTTAACCCTTGACCTCTAATTGTAGTCCCACCCAACTTCAGGTAAATGCTTGCATTTACCCTATCCATACCCCTCATAATTCTGTAGACCTCGATCAAATCTCCCCTGCTGGACCAATCAACTGGACCAAAGAAGATCTTATTTCATTACAGACAGGTATCAAGGAAAACTCTGTTATTCTCCCAGCACAGTTCTCAGTCTTCCTCACCACTTTGCCCAATAAGTTTTCCCCTGAAGTGGATCTACTCTGCAGGACAAAGGGAAAAATGTTTAATCTATGTCACTTTCACTTGAGAAGCAAGTTTATGCCAACTCCAGTCATTTACTTGCAGTACACAGGCAATCTTGCATGTTCACACATTTGCAGCTCCAAATTATCAATTAATCAATTTCTAAAGCATACTAGAGGACAAGCCTTGCACTTAAAACACTTAAAACTTACCAATCAAAAGTTTATAACACTTAAAAATTTTTTTTAAACAGAAGTTCTTTACGTCAAATTGTACAACAATGCATCTTGACAAAAAAAGGGTTTTGGAAGATTCTGGGAGACATGGACCACTTCCCATTCCATGGGAGCCACTTTTTAACAATGGGTACACAGTGCTGATGAACTTGCTATTTCTTTTATTGATTAGCACAGTGTTTGGAGGTCTAAAGTGAAGATCTAGATCTTAAAGGTGGAAAAAAGGTAATGATCTATGAGAGAACAGTGATTCTTATGCTTCTGTGCACCTGGTTAATTTACAGGAGGTACCTCAAAGCAACAGAAAGTTATCTCTAACTTTCTTTCTACAAATCATCCAAATTAGTTAGCAGAACAAGCACACCAATGACAGCATCATTTTCTAAGTTAACAGCCCCAACATAGAGGCCTAATTTAGGTCCAACAGGTAGGCCACTTTACTTGCATGAACAATGTCATATAACTGAATCAGACACCCTATTCAAGGTTAGAACTTCAAAATTCAAAGTTCTAAGCAAATTTATTAATATATATGTCAACACACCATATACAAACCTGAGATACTTTTTTTAAATGGATTTATTGAGTATGTAGTTATTCTCAATGAATTCATTAAAAAATAGTCTCAGGATTGTGTATGGTGACATATATATACTTGGATAATCAATTTACCTTGAACTTTGAATTTTAGATCTGGAATTTTCAACCTTGAATAGGGTGCCTCATATTTATCATGTGTATGTAGAAACACACGGTGAAATGCATAACTTGTGTTAACAACCAACAATACCCAGGGGTGTGTAGGGAGCAGTCTTCAACTGTCACCATACATTCTGGCGCCAACGTAGTGTACCTGCAATGCTCAGCCGGACAACACGGAACACGAAAAACAGAAGAGAACAAGCAACAAATGAACAACAGCAAACCAGGCCCCATTCCTTCCTCCCTCTCACGCACACACATACACAGTATACATGGTGAGGTAGTAAATTGGATTAGACATTGGCTCAATGGAAGAAGCTAGAGAGTGGTAGTGGAGGATTGCTTCTCTGAGTGGAGGCCTGTGACTAGTGGTGTGCCACAGGGATCAGTGCTGGGTCCATTGTTAATTGTCATTTATATCAATGATCTGGATGATCATGTGGTAAATTGGATCAGCAAATTTGCTGATGATACAAAGATTGGAGGTGTAGTGGACTGTGAGGAAGATTTTCAAAGCTTGCAGAGGGATCTGGACCAGCTGGAAAAATGGGCTGAAAAATGGCAGATGGAGTTTAATACAGACAAGTGTGAGGTATTGCACTTCGGATGGTCAAACCAAGGTAGAACATACAAGGTAAATGGTAGGGCATAGAAGAATGAGAGGGGACTTGATAGAGGTCTATAAGATTATGAGAGGCATAGATAGGGTGGATAGTCAGTACCTGTTTCCCAGGCACCAATAGCAAACACCAGAGGGCATATGTACAAAATTAAGGGAGGGAAGTTTAGGGGAGACATCGGGGTAAGTTTTTTACACAGAGGGTTGTGAGTGCCTGGAATGACTTGCCAGGGATGGTGGTGGAGGCTAAAACATTAGGGGTATTTAAGAGCCTCTTGGACAGGCACATGGATGAAAGAAAAATGGAGGGTTATGGGGTAGTGTGGGTTTAGTACTTTGTTTTAAGGATTATTTGGGTCGGCACAACATGGAGGGCCTGTACTGTGCTGTAGTGTTCTATGGTTCTATGGTGCTGACGAGTACAGTAGAACAGAGAAATCTGGGATACAGATACAAAATTCCCTAAAAGTGGCATCACAGGTAGATAGGGTAGTAAAGAGAGCTTTTGGTACATTGGCCTTTATAAATCAAAGTATTGAGTATAAGAGTTGGAATGTTATGCTGAGGTTGTATAAGGCGTTGTTGAGGCCGAATTTAGAGTATTGTGTGCAGTTCTGGTCTCCTAATTACAGAAAGGGTATTAATAAGGTTGAAAGAGTGCAGAGAAGGTTTACAAGGATGTTGCCGAGACTTGAGAAACTGAGTTACAGAGAAAGGTTGAATAGATTAGGATTTTATTCCCCAGAGCATAGAAGAATGAGGGGAGACTTGATAGAGGTATATAAAATTATGATGGGTATAGATAGAGTGAATGCAAGCAGGCTTTTTCCACTGAGGCTACGGGAGGAAAAAAAACAGAGGCCATGGGTTAAGGGTGAAGGGGGAAAAGTTTAAAGGGAATATTAGTGGGGTTTCTTCACACACAGAGTGGTGCGAGTGTGGAATGAGCTGCCAGATGAAGTGGTAAATGTGGGCTCACTTTTAACATTTAAGAAAAGCTTGGGCAGGTACATGGATGAGAGGGGTATGGAGGGATATGGTCCAGGTGCAGGTCTGTGGGATTAGGCAGAAAAATGGTTTGGCACAGCCAAGAAGGGCCAAAAGGCTTGTTTCTGTGCTGTAATGTTCTATGGTTCTAAAGAGTTTTGTGCTATTTCCCCATGGTTACAGTACCAGGTAAATTGCAGCTGGGTGTTTAAAGTAACAGTTCTACCACATTTGCCAAACACTGGAATTCCTCCAGCATTTTGTATATATTTCTGATGACTTCCCACATCTGTAGTACCTCTTGTGTTCATCATTTGCCAAATAATGGTCACCTTTACAGATAGAGGCCAGAATGCATAACATGGCAATAACAAGTTGGATGAATGAGAGATGAAACTTCAGACCGAGACTCAGATCCTGACATTGAGTTCAAATCAATATTGTCCTCTGCCACAATTCTTTCTGATCATGGACATTGTCAAAGTACTACATTAATTTGCAATAGGAAGATTATGTCACGTGGAAAAATTGGAAAAATTCTGCTATAATGCAACAAGGAATGACACCCAGTATTGGATACAATGTCATGTTCAGAGGTGCCATTGTGAATGGTGTGAAGGGAGCATTCAATTACAGATAAGATAGTTGCTTGATAAGATAGTCAAAGCTGTGGCAAATATATTTGACTATATGAAAATTATGTTCATGGCATGTGTGCGGAGCTGATTAGAATTAGATCCCAAACTGTGCAGTACGATCAGGAAAAGACAAATTTCTCCTCCCAAGTATGTTCTTTTGTTATTTTATTTGCTTAAGATGTTAGATAATAGGCTGATTTCTGTAAAGGCATAACTACTACATGACTGAAAATATTCCATCAGCTATAGTAAGGTGTGGTAGAAAAAAATGACAGCCTTTAGAAGATAGTTTTTCTTGCAACTGTTTTTTAAAATTAATATATTGCATTTAAATGGAACTTTCTGCTCAATGCATAATAATAATAAAAGAAATACATAGTAAGTTTATTATCTCACAAAGTTATTTGTTTATTTTAATCCTCTATGTCAAGAATGAAGCATTACGCTTTGCATTAAATTTTTAATGGAAGGTATTTTATTTGAATATTAATAACAACCAAAACAACTCCACACGATTACATAAGGCATTTCTATCAGTTACAGTAATCCTATTCCTATTCAATCTAAAAGTACACAAAAGTGTTATATGTTTTTACTTTTCTAAAATAGGCAGAAAAATGTTCAAGCAGCCAATTTCCATTTTCAGCAAAACTCAGTGTAGGCTCACAAATGATTGAATTTTTTGTAGGCTTCAAACGCACCTTTGAGATCACAAATGGAAGTCCTTATTGAGGTTTGGCTGAATTTGAGGATGAACTGCAATTTGAATGGATATCTATTTTTTAACTCAGTTTTTCATCACTTGTGATTTGCTGATTTAAAATCCTTAACTCCATTTAAAGCCTAATGGGAAAAGCTACCAAGTTGTGTATTGTAAGAAAGCTATTGGTAATTTTTTTTGTAATTTTGAATTAGATCTGGGTACAACATTGCACATTTCAATAACTATTATCCTTCACCACAACCTTGTTCTCCTCTCTTTATCCTCTAAAAGGTAAAGAGGCAAATATCCAATCCTATTATCAGACAAATAAATATGAAGTAAATAATCAAAAGGTAATTCCTAACTCTAGAAAATGTTTATAGATTAATACAGCTTTAACTAATCAAAACTAGTGTTGAGTTTTGTTTCAATCCACATGATTAAGGAGTAATTACCAAATTCTCAGGTGCATTTTAGTGTGGGGAATAAATGTATCCCCAGACACCAATAATGTAATTAAAGTCATTTTATGATTCTATTCTCAATGAGTTATAACAGTTAAATATAGAATATGATGAAAGATAAACAAAACAATTTCAATCTCATCTTGGAAACAGTATTTAAAGAAACCAAATTTAACTAATGCTTGACATTTTGTTTTGTTCCTAGTTTTGAAATATATAGTTTACAAAAACCATATTAGAAGGCTGGTACATACAGAAGCTAAGAATTTTATTAAGAACTGTACTAAGATAATCATCAAAGATTTGAGTAAATGATTTGCTGTAGAATTTCTTGTTTTCCATTCTTCATTATCTGTTGGGGATGTAATTCATTTAAATTAATAACGGTAATGCACTTTAAGATATAAAGTAATATATTAATACACCATTTAGCACATCTGCAAGGAGAGCACTGCTATAAATAAGAAGCACCCAGGCTATGCTCTCTTCTCAATGCTTGTATTGGGACTGAAGTACAGAAGCCTTAGGTCCCACATCATCAGAAGCATGAACAGTTATTGCCTTTCAACTATCAAGTACTTGAACTAGTGTAGATAATTACTCTCACCTCAACACTGAACTGATTCCACAAAGAGGCACTTTCGAAGACTCTACAACTCATGTTCTCAGTAATATTTACTTATTTACTATTATTTTTATTTGCTTTTTTATATTTGCACAGCTTGTCTGCTTTTGCACATTGGTTGTCAGTTCTTGTTTGTGTAGTTTTTCATTGATTCTATTGTACTTCTTGGCTCTACTGTGAATGCCTGCAAGAAGATGAATCCCAGTGTGGTATATGGTGACGTACATGCAGTTTGATAATAAATTTACTTTGCACCTTGAATTCATAAGTCTTAGAGAAAATTATAACTCGCAAGAGATAATCTTAGAAATTGGATTAGAGAAAACTTATTTTCTTCCATATTTACTGATACATTTTGCATGACTATGGTTCTTTGGGAATGTTGTGAAGTATATTTTCTTGGCTGAATGGCAGATAAGTAGGAAAACTGCAATCAATTGCCCACATTATTAACATTCTGTTCAACAAGGGACATTTCATGCCAGAAGTCTTGAATCAAACATGATTTAGAGGGACATTAATAGTGAGTGACATTAATTATATACTGTTAGTAATACCCTGATATCATTAGGATGTTGATTGTATAATTAATAAGGTATATGCTTTTTGCCCAGTGATCCTCAATGCAGCTACCTATGCCAGAAGGTGCAGACACTGCCCCGACTGAATTGTGATACTTTCTCCTACTTGTCCTACTTTCATAAGCTATTGAACTCCCTATGACTCCCTATGTCCCCACCAAATTTCACCCACCCCCTGCTTTCTATCCCTTCATCTCCCCAACCCTTCTTAATCTCCCCACCCCTGGCTCTTTTTCCTGCCTCAACCCTTCATCCTATTTTTTTTCACTTCCATGACAAACTCAAGTCACCACAGAGAATTCCCTGGAGCAACCTTGATCCTAACAGGTACCATTATGGTTACCTGAATTGTACAAGACTGTAAAGTAACTGAGTGTGAGGAACACACCCTTGTGTCGCTTTGATTTCCAGCAGCTGCAGATTTTCTCTTGTTTGAGAGTGTGAGGAAAGACTAATCAACCCTTCAGCCAATCAGAGATTCAATACTGTGGATTGCAATTGACCCTTAATTGCCATCTGAGCTTTCCAGCAGGTATTGTTTCTATTGCGATTGCTGCAGCCTTTTCCAAATGTTACATTCATCAAGCAGTGAGCTTATGTTTAAATTAATTGTAAATTCTGGGTCAGTTTGAAATCTCCGCAATATATCAAATTCAGTTATCTTATCTTTACCCCTTCATAACTATTATTGTTTCAAAATGTATAATGTTATACATCCATTTGACTGACCTATTCAACTAACACACTCAAAATGCTGGAGGAACTCAGCAGGCCAGGCAGCATCTATGGAAAAGAGTCAACAGTTGATGTTTCAGGCTGAGACCCTTCATCAGGACCAATCTAATTTCTGTTTTCGTGACTCCCATTATCTTGCAATATTGACTCTTGATCTTTTTTTTGGGTTTTCTTGTGATAATGATTTTCTGTTCTGTAAACGTTTTAGCTCACGTTATATCATGTCCTTTCTTTCCATGTTTTCTCCATTTAGTTCAGTGAACCTATTTCCTTCTGATCCAGCTAATTTGGCCGTCATTTTCATTCAATGTACTCAAACCTACATTTTTCATTAAAAGCTGAATTCACCCGAAATGGGTTTGCTGCTGTACATATGGTAGATTGACAAACTGAGAAACAACTCTGACAAATGGCCTACTCTTAATCAAAGCACCTTTCCTCACCAATTTCACTTGCCTTACTTTGTGCTTGATTGAAAGGATTGCTTTGTTGTGACAACTTCAGATGTACTTCGCGAGACCTGAAAGAAAAAAGAATCTTATTGTTTGTCCTAAAAAGTCATTTTTAAAAAGCAGATTACCAGGTCCTTTCTGTAGCTTTGTTTCTCCAGACCCTGTATATTATTAAGAACTCACTTTGTGATTTCATTATAGTGAAACCTATAGTTTCTAATCCTCCTTCAGCAACAGAAAACATCAGACCATCTCTTGCATGACCATGGACTTGTCTCTGAGCATATTTTTTTGCACAAATATCTTGTTCTGTACAGTCTTTTTTGCACTTAACTGTCTTGTATAATTTATGCATAAATGCTTCAAAGTTTCAAAGTTAGATTTAATGTTAGAGAAATGTATATAATATACATCCCAAAATACTTTTTATCTGCAACCATCCATGAAAACAGAAGAGCGCCCCCGAAGAATGAATGACAGTTAAATGTAGGAACCTCAAAGATCACGCCCAGCTCCCCTCCCTCCCGCACATAAGCAGCAGCGAGCAACGATCCCCCTCCCCCTCACCAGCAAAAAAAGCATCGGCACGCACCACTGAGCAGTCAATTGTGCAGCAAAGCAACAGCAAAGACACAGACTTGCTGTCCCCCAAAGACTACTCGTTCACCTGGTATTTGACATAACAGTCTCTCTCTCTCTCTCCCCCCTCCTCCCCCAATAAGAAAGAAAGAGATGTCTGCGTTTCACAGTATTTACAGTATGCTCTGTATTTTGTCTGAATCTATGTGTCTATGATGCTGAAATATAAGGGTACTGTTTTTCATTGTACTTGTACCTTATCTGTGCATATGATAATAAACACAACTTGATTTAAAACTTCAACATTGTTTCTAATCCATTTATAATATTTATTTTCTGGACATGTCTTAGACACTATCTCCCTATTTTACATTCTAGTGTATTTTCCGTTCTTTTAAGAGCACACGTAAAAGCATTTCAAATAGGACCAGGGATAGCTAGTTTTCCACTCAAGCATGCAGTTCCAGTCATGTCTGATGTATTATTACTATTATTAAAATAGTAAAAAAATTATTGCATGCTGCTGTGCAGAAGGACTTGGGAGTGCTTGTGCATGAATGGTTCGTTTGCAGGTGCAGCAGGGTATCAACAAGGCAAATGTTGGCTTTCATTGCTACAGGGATTGAATTCAAGAGCAGAGAGGTTATGCTGCAACTGTACAGGGTACTGGTGAGGCCGCACCTGGAGTACTGCATGAAGTTCTGGTCTCCTTATTTGAGGAAGGATATACTGGCTTTGGAGGCGGTGCAGAAGAGGTTGACCAGGTTGATTTCAGAGATGAGGGGGTTAGACTGTGAGGAAGGATTCAGTCGCCTGGGACTGTACTCGCTGGAATTCAGAAGAATGAAAAGAGATCTTATAGAAACAATAAAAATTATGAAAGGGCCAAGAATTCCTAGTCCTATTTCAAATAAGATAGAGGCAGGAAAGTTGTTTTTACTGGTCCATGAGAATAGAATTAGGGGACATAGCCTCAAGATTAGGGGGAGTAGATCTAGGAAGGAGATGAGGAGAAACTGCTTTTCCCAGAGAGATGAATCTGTGGAATTCTCTGTCCAATGAAGCAGTGGAGGCTACCTCAGTAAATATACTTAAGACAAGGTTGGATAGATTTTTTGCATAGTAGGGGAGTTAAGTATTATGGGAAAAAGGCAGGTAGGTGGAAATAAGTCCATGGCCACATCAGCCATGATCTTATTGAATGGTGGAGCAGGCTCAATGAGCCAGATGGCCGACTCCTGCTCCTATTTCTTATGATCTTATGTTCTTATGTAACTTGGTTTCAGCATGAGATTACTGTGTTCTCTCTTTGTCCCTTGACCACCTTATAGATCAAACATTTGTCAAACTCTGCTTTGAATATGTTCAATGATTTGTGTTCCAGTATAAAAAGAATAGATTGCTGCCTCTCCACTCATTCACAAAGCCAGCTGATATAGCTAAAAAATCACTTTAAAAAGAAAGACTAGCAAAAGGTGGCAAAGGGAGGTAACTGTAGTAAGCTTTTGAGAATATTAATGACTATAGCCTTGTGTACTCGTTTTCTAAGGTTTTTTTCATGTTCCAGCCTGGGCAGCAGGCATTTTGAAGCCTTTCCTTGGGTCCTGCTTCAGGAGGGTACTGAATGTTTGCTTTCAAACTTAAATATAGGACTATGAACAGCATACATCTCACCAACAGAAAAAAAACGATTGCTCTGTCAGCAAAATAGATTTTAATTACTTCTCCTCTGGTGCGTTGAACAGCTGATATTGTTAGATTTTCTGGGATAAAATATTGGTAACTTCCTATACCAACATTTTATCCCAAAAAACCCAAGATGACATAATGTTCAGCAGCAGGCAATTGTTTTAGTGACTTGCATAAGAGCATATGGGATAAAACTTATGCATTAGGTGGTTCATTGTATGCAGATACTGAAATTGGTCATTGAGAAGAACATATTCAGCCAAGAAGAATGTACAGTTGAGAAACACGTGTAATTTACTACAGAGAAATATGAAGTGATGCATTCTGGCAAAAGGAATGAAAAGATTATAGTACAAGAACAGTATAAACTAAATGGGAGCAGCTCTAAAGGAACTGAGGGCCCTTGATCTATTTTTACAATTCATTATATGTTGCAGGGAATGTTGAGGGAAAAACTTGTACAGAAATATGTTCATAGACTCTATAAATAGTCATTGAATATAATGCATGGAAGCTATATTGCAACTTAACAAAACAGTGATATAGGCTAAAAATGTAGACTTGTAAATTGGGTGATTGCTTCTAATGGAAGTTGTGGAGATGCTGGGCAATGTTCAGGACATTGAATGGAAAGATTCTAGGGATGATCAAGACGTACAAACAAGCTGGATGAACTCAGAGCGTCGGGCAGCATCCGTTGAAAGGAGCAGTCAACGTTTTGGGCTAAGACCCTTCATCAGGAATCACAAGTTCAACCTGCTGCGTTCACCCTGCTTGTTTGTACGTCATGATTCGACCACAGCATCTGCAGTGTACTTTGTGTTTTCTAAGGATGATGCCTTCCATCTGTGGCTGGACTGGAGAAGCTGGAGCTGTTCTTCTTCAAGCAAAGAAGACTGACAGGGGATACGATGGAGGTGTATTTGATTATGTTTGGCAAATTGCTAAGTGCTAAGCCATAGGTGGTTTGTTTGAGGAGCAGGGAACACCAATTAAAATTGATAAGCTAGAATGAGGGGGAATGTAAGGAAAAACATTTTTGTGCAATGTAGTTATGATCTGAAACTAATACTATAAGGCTGGTGGAAATAGTAGTGCAAGTATTGACGCTCAGAAACTAATTGCAATTTGATCATTGGTCGGGCATTGGAGAAAATAGAATTAATTATTCTGCAAGGATCTGGCATGGACTCAGGGGGCTAAGTAGCAGAGCTTCAAAAATTCTATGAGTTGTACAAATGTGTCATTTTCTTTGAAACCTCTCATTGGAGAAGGCCATGTTGCATTTAATGCTTCTGCTGAACCTGGTTATTTTCCTGACCTTGGGTGTGTCTGCGGGCAGTTTGCCCATTTTCCCTGTGACTGCACAAGTTTCTTGTGGCTGCTGCAGGTGTCTCCCACATCCTAATAGCTTGCTGGTAGCATGACTGGCTGGAGAAAATTACCTCTGTAGCCAATTAATCTCCCAGCATAAATGGCTGGTTCCATCAACAGATTATGACAGCCTATGAGACACTGACAGTAGATCCAAAATATTTGTGGAAAATTTTGAAGTTCATAAGCATTTAAAGTTATTGGGACCTTGTTTACAAATATGTTAAATAAAAATTTAAAAAAACTTAAGACTAAAACTACAAATAGACTTAAAGTATTAACATTGAAACTAAGTTAATTAAATCCAATAGGAATTTTAACAGAACTATCTCCCAGCAGTTTATCTTGTTATTTTTTTAGGAGATGGAGGAGAATCAGTATGTCATCAACGACTTACAACTTTCTATAAATATGCAATGGAGAGCAATACAACCAGTTGCATCACAGCCCAGTGTGGAGGCTCCAGTGCACAGACAGCAAGAGACTGCAGAGGGTTATAAGTGAAGTCAGCTTCTTCATGGGCACAACTATGATCACCATCAAGGACATCCTCAAGAGATGGTGCCTCAAGACTGTGGCATCTATCACTAATGATTCCCCCCCCACCAATCTAGATGTACCCTCTTCTCATTGCTGCCATCAGAAGGGAGGTAAAGGAGCTGAAAGGCCTACAATCAACAACTCAGAATCCCCTCTGCCATCAGATTCTGGAACATTACCTTGTTCTTAATTTATTTCTATTATGTTTGCTTTTCTAAGAGTAATTTTATGCTTTGCACTATACACCTATCATGTCATGCACGTCAGTGATAATAAATCTGAGTCTATTTCTCTCCATTCATGTTTTTCTTCACTTTTTAATCTGTTACAGGTTCAGCAGACAAATTTCCCTGCGTGAGAGCTGCGAAATTTCCAGAAGGTTGTTTTGACTTGCTGAGCTTCACTTGCATCATTCTTGTAAAATCAAGTCAAGTCAATTTTTTATTGTTACTTCAACCATTATTGCTGGTACAGTGCATAGTGAAAATGAGACAATGTTTTTCAGGACCATGGTGTTACATGACACAGTACAAAAAACTAGACTGAACTACATAATTAAAAAAAACACAGAGAAAGCTATACCAGACTACAGATCTACACTGGACTGCATAAAGTGCACAAAAACAGTGCAGACATTACAATAAATAATAAACAGGACAGTAGGACAAGGTGTCAGTCCAGGCTTCGGGTATTGAGGAGTCTGATAGCTTGGGGGAAGAAACCGTTATAAAGTCTGGTCATAAGAGCCCGAATGCTTCGGAGCCTTTTCCCAGACGGCAGTATCATTTCTGATTTTCTTGTGGATTCTGCTAATCTGCTGCTATGTCTCTGTGATGCTGCTGCAGGTAAGTTTTTCATTACATCTGTGTATACTTGCATTCAGGAATATGAAAATAAACCCAACTTTGATTTCATCCATTGCTACTGTGGTGGACATTGTTTAGTGTCCTGTTAAGTGGAAGGCAGTGTTATCACCTCAGTTCAGTTGTTACCTGATAACAGGCTTATTTATTGATAGATCTTGTGGGACCTCAATTGATATTTTTCTCCAATAATATTGCAAGTAAATCTTATTATCTGCAATGTAACTTTATATTTAGAAACTGTACTCACCATTGACCTGAAATTTTTAAAGAATGTTTCCCGCATCTAAAAATAATGAAATAAGTAAGTTTTAAAAACAGTTGGGCACGAAAGCAGCAACAAATGCTGAAAATTTCAAAATGTTGTTCAAAGGTTTCACCTTTGCCTCTGTGAATCCAGCAGTTACTAACATAAAGAAACCCTTGAAGAGAAAATGAATACAATGCATTAGGATACATTTGTCAAGTTTCAGAATGTTTCATAACTGAAATGGTATGCTCTCCGTTACCTGCAATGTGTTTAACAAGACAAATGTATAATGTAGAAAATCATGAGACTTGTCATTCAGGCCAAATCCAATGATCCAGGTCAATCCAAAAGATGGAGTGAGAATAAGGACAGCTTTAATGATTTTTTTAATTGTTTTTTTGTCCTGCTCCATTAATCCTTCCGAAATATTTGGCCTCAGCAGTTTCAGAATGACTACTGTCAGGATAATCATATTGATGCTAACAATACATCCAACTGGAATGATGAATGAGAAGGATGGAGTAACAGCTAGCCAACAGTAAGTTTTATGCTTATAATTGTTTTTCTTCAGGAATATTGAGGCTGCAGAAATTACTATTACCAATGGGCAACCATAGCCGAGGATGAAACAAAATGACAGAAAGGGTACCCTTCTAATGTGATGGAAAACGAAGATAATCTGATGGAGGAGAGTTAGACTTTGATTTAATGTCCAAAAGAACATCGAGAGAAAGAAATAATGAGTGAGAATGGTTGCCGCTATACAAAGTAACTTAACTTTTTTAACCAGCTCAATTGCACCAACTACAAATGAAATTTGGGCAAGTAACAAAGCAATAGCAGTGTTAAACTGAGTAATGTGCCGGGAATAGGCAATGCTTGTTTTAGTGATTGCCTGCCACATAATTTTTTCAATACTGATCCATATTAATAGTGATAGAATGGAAATGCTTAATCCTATGTAGGTCAGTTCTTCAAGAAATGGGATGTCTCTTTCCTTTGTTGCCATTAGCACAGCAAAGGATGTTAAATGGTTACATGTGCAGAGTATTTTATCCCCAATCCTCTTGGACTCACAGCCTTCGTCTGACCAGCTTTGTTGTTTCCAAAACACACACTTTGCAGTGTTCAGATCAGCTTGTGCATTTTTTGGAAGGAATGTAATTGTAATGTTTGGTATTTTCAGTTGGCTTCTGTTTTGAACGACATTCATTGTTACTGTTAAAATATTGGTCTGCGCCTTGAGCTGCTCTTTTGACTGCTCTGCTTCTTGTCCTTTTGGAATTAAAATCTCATTCAAATCTTGATAGAGAACACTCAGTACTTGGAAAGTGACATTATCCTGTGGTGTCCAACCAGTCAGATTTATTGTGGTAGAGCTGTTAGAAATCATCTGGTAGTAATAATCCTGATTAGTAGTATTAAACTGTTCTGTACTTATTGTAATCTGGTCCATAGTGCTATTGACATCAGCACCGGGCTTTAAAGCTGCAGCAAATGTTTCAATGGACATCAGTAATGTGTTGGAGTTCAGATCTGTGTCAGTACTTTTTGTTTTCTGAAGAAGAATGAAGTCTGAAATGTTAAGTAAATCCTGTAAAAAAAACAAAAAAGCACAAGTGCCATCATAATAGAACACAGGGGAAGTCTATCACATCAGGATTATAATGGTTAACTTTTGACTGTGAATATAAGACAAGTATCTGAATCAATCTGAGCCTACTTTTAATCTCTATTCATGTAAAGATTGAATTAATCCGAAATAGATTGTGCTGGCAGTCACTTTGAGATAAAACTGCTGCCACAATGAAAGTGAGCCAGGCACTACCATGCGTTATTTACATTAGCATCCTTGATGTTTACCAGGTATTAGGGACCTTCTCAATGACTTTACTATTCATCTAACACACTCACTTTATCCACTCTTACATAAATTGGCTGCAATTGATGATTAGTCTCTGAAGCATATTTGTTCAGATTTGCCACTTACTTTGCTTTTTAAGGAGAGGGTCTGATGAAAGCTGGACAGTTGCCTCTATAATGACACAAGTGACTACATGCTGTTCAAGTATCTTCTGAGGTCACAGCTAATGGAGTGCTTCTCCAGCATGTAGTTACTGAGGTACACATCCCATGGTGGTGGTGAAAAATGGCAGGTGTTTGAATGGGGCAAGTTGGGTGGAACTCAGTACTGATGTCATTGGCAGAGTTCCAGTATTGGATGAATCATTGTGGTCACAGGAAGGTAAGGACATGAAACTCGTGCAGGAAGGGAAAGCATGCCATCTGTAAGAGCATACTCTAAAAGAACCTTCAGAAGCAACACAACTGACCAAGGCGTCAGACTGTCTTCAGTGAGACTTTTAGTTTCTCACCTGAACTGCTTTCACTGTGAAATTCCATCAAAATGATTGATTTCACATTTTCCACCATTAACAACACCTGCATCTCTGCATATTCCTCACAGCTCACCCTTCACTTAGTTTTGTATCAATCATCAGGCATGAATACGTTGCAGTTGTCACATTGTCACACACCTCTGATATACTGTTTGAATAGCCGGAGCCACAGAATTGATCCCTGTGGCTCTTCACTGATGATGGCCTCCTAATCCAAAAATGACTCATTTATTAATTTTCTGTTGACTAATTTTTAGTCCATGCCAGTATATTACTCCAGATACTGTGTGATCCAGTTTTGTTTAACAATTTCTTGTGCAGCACCTTATCAACGGTCAGCTGAAATACACCTGATCTCATTTCACTTATCCATTCTGCTAGTTAAAGCTTTAGAAATTACAACAGATTTATCTGACAAGATTTCCTGTCCATAAATCCATATCAGCTCTGCTTAGTCCTATTATTATGTTAGAAGGGAATTGTTATCATTTTCATAATAATATTTTTCTACATTTTCCTTATTCCCTATGTCAAACTAACTGGGGACTTGCCCTCTTACCTTCCTTGCTTGTTACTCCAGTAAAGACATAAATGAAAGGTATGTTTAATTTCACTGTCACTTTATTCCCCAGTATAAATTCTCAAGGTTCGGTCTATGGTTTCACCAGTGGGAGAAACTCAAAAAAGGGATATTGTTGCAATATTAGGGCAGGGTTGGAGGTGAGGTTGTGTCATTTGAAACTGTGGCATGACAGAACTTCCTTCTGAATGTCTAGTTCTTTTTATCTCAGTAGGCTGTGGAGTCTCAATCATTGGAAATATATAAAGAGGAAGTAGATAAATTTTTGAATAATCAGGGAATTAAAGGCTGTGAGGAACTAGCACAGAAGTAGTGACAGGGCCTTTACAGAGCAACCAGGATCAGAAAGTTTTCATTTTAGATCTTAAGACATTGGAGCAGAATTAGGCAATTTGGCCCATTCGATCAAGGCTGATCCTTTGTCTCAAGGGACCCAATGTAATGTGTGCTAGCATTTTTCCTTTTACAAGTCTACAATATAATTATACCCAGAAATGGTCTACGCATGGGACTCCAACATTGCAAAATCAATCTCCACACTGTCAACTTTGTAAAGTCCACCTTACTTGTATCCAACTAGGTAGGATCATCCTACAGATTAATCAAAAAAAACAGCCTGAGACAATCATCCTCACAGACAATGCCCCGTACTCTTCAGAAACAATCCCTTACTGCACCCTCTCGCACTGGCATAATTGTGACCTATTCTGGGGCAGGTGTGATCTGTTGCACTTGAATCCGAGGGGACCAATATTCTTGCAGGCAGATTTACTAGAGCTGTTGGGAATGGTTTAAACTAATATGGCAGGGGGATGGGAAGCAGTGCAATAGAGCTGCCGATGAGCCAGCAGATTTACAAGTAGATGATGGAAGTATCAATATTACATGTTACAAGTAACATGAATGTAAGGAAGGACAAGCCAATCAAATGCAGACAGCACAAAGAGTTAAATTGTACCACAGAGGCAAAATTCAAAAGGGAGAAGAATGCAGGACTGAAGGTGCTGTATTTAAATGCGCATAGCATTTGGAATAAGGTGAATTAACTCATGGAGCAATTAGAGATTGGTCGGTTTGACATTGTGGGCATCACTGAGTCGTGGCTGAAAGGAGGCCATAGCTGGGAGCTTAACACCAAAGAATATACTTCGTATTGAAAGGGCAGGCAGGAAGGCATAGGCGGTGGTGTGGTTCAGTTGGTAAGAGATATAGGGTCAGAGAATATTGTGTCTTTGTGGGTAGAGTTAAGAAATTGCAAGGGTGAAAATAACATTATGGGAATCATATATAGGCCTCCAAATAGTAGCCAGGATGTTGGTTTGAGATTGTGAAGGTAGCTGGAACAGGCATGTAATAAGGGTAATGACACAATTGTAATGGGGGACTTCGATATGCAAGGCGATTAAGCAAATCAGATTGGTATCAGATTGCAAGAGAGGGAATTTGTTGAATGCCTATGAGGTGGCTTTTTAGAGCAGTTTGTGCTTGAGCCTACTCGGGGAAAGGCTATCTTAGACTTGGTTTTGTGTAGGGAGCTTAACATAAAGAAACCCTTGGGAGGCAGTGATCATAATATGATTGAATTCATACTGCAATTTGAGAGGGAGAAGCATAAGTCACGTCTATCAGTATTGCAATGGGATAAAGGGAAATACAGAGATATGAGAGAGGAGCCTGCTCATTTGGATTGGAGATATTGGCTGGGATAACGGCAGAGTAGAAATCATGGAGGTTTCAGGGAATAGTTCACAAGGCACAGAAGAAATATGTCCACAGAGGAAGAAGTTCTCAAATGGCCGGGCTTACAACTGTGGCTTATAAAGGACTGCATAAAAGCCAAGGAAAGGACATATAATGTAGCAAAAATGAGTGGGAGGTTGGGTGAATGGGAAGCTTTTAAAATCCAACAAAAGGTAACTAAAAAAGCTATAAGAAGGGAAAAGCCAATAATGTAAAGTAGGATACCAGAAGTTTTTTTTTCAATTATATAAAGAGTAAAATGAGGTGGGAGTTGGTATTGGACCACTGGAAAATGATGCTGGTGAGGGAGTAATAGAGGACAAAGAAATGGCAGATGAATTTAATAGATACTTTGCACCTGTCTTCACTATGGAAGACACGAACAGATGTCTGTGAGTGTCAGGGAGCAGGAGTGAGTACCATTGCTATCACAAAGGAAAAAGTGCTAGGCAAACTCAAAGGTCTTAAGGTGGATAAGTCACCTGGACCAGATGGACTACATCCCAGAGTCCTGAGAGAGATGGTTGAAGAGATAACGGATGCATTGGTCATGATCTTTCAAGAATCACATCTTTCCGGCATTCTCCAAGATGACTGGAAAATTGCAAATGTCACTCACTTTAAGAAGGGAGGAACGCCAAAGGAAGGAAATTATAGGCCAGTTAGCCTAACCTCAGTGGCTGGGAATGTGTTGGAATCTATTATTAATGATGACTAAGGTTTCGGGCTAATTGAAGACTAATGCTAAAATAAGTCAAAATCAGCATAGTTTCTGTAAAGGAAAATTTTGCTTGACAAATCTGTTAGAGCTCTTCAAGGATGTAACAAGCAGGGCGGACAAAGGGGAGGTAGTGGATGTCATTTACTTGGATTTTTAAAAGGTGTTTGATAAGATGCCACATAAGATGCTGCTTAACAAGATAAAATCCAGTGGTGTTACGGCAAAGATATTGGCATATTTAGTGGAATGACTGACAGGCAAGAGGCGGTGAGTGGGAATAAAAGGGGCCTTTCCTACTTAGTTGCCGGTGACCAGTGGTGTTCCTCAGGGGTCAGTATTGGGACCACAGCTTTTCAACATTTTTGTTACTGATTTAGATAATGGAATTGAAGGCTTTGTGGCAAAGTTTGCAGATGATATGAAGATAGCTGGAGGTGTAGGTGTAGGTGTAGCTGGAAATTGCAGCAGGACTTAGACAAATTGGAAGAATGGGCAAAAACTTGGCAGAACTAGGGGTGACCCTTTAGAACAGAGGTAAAGAGGAATGTTTTAGCTTGAAGTAGTGAATTTGTGGAATGCTCTACCATAGACTGCAGTGGAGACCGAGTGAATCTGTGGAATAGCCATGAGATTGATGGAGCAGACTCGATGGGCTGAATGGCCTAATTCTGCTCCTATGTCTTATGGTCTTATGGTTTAGTGCCCTGTTTCTAAGCAAGGATGACTTTAAAAAAAAGTAAGCCAAGAAATTGGTTTGGTTTACAGCCAGACTGGAATGTGTGGAAATCACATTGCTTGGATTTTTATACGAATTCCACTGCAAATCCTACCGCTGGGAAACAGAATCAGAACAAAACAGAGTAATTGGTTCCAACACCATTCACAGTCTAAACATTCATTCCCTTCTCCACTACTGTGACCACAATGTATACCCTCTACAAAATCCTCGTAGTTACTTTTCAATTTAATCTGACAGCAACTGTCATACCTTAAATCTCTACCACAAAGAAAGGCAAGGGAGCACATGGGAGCACTGCCTTACACTGCCCCTCCTTGTCACCGTCCTGACCTTGAATTAATTTACCAACCTTTCATCTAAAATCGGGATCTTCACTGGGATGACTGCAACAATTCAAAAAGTAACCATTCCTTTTCAATCAAAATTATTAATATCAATCAAATAATGTATTTGCCAGCAGATTTCTTTGCATTTTCTAAAGAGATATTGAACTAATCTTTTTATACTGGGACACAGGCAGGCATTCAAATAATGAACTCAGCAGAATGTTTCATTTGGATTTTTAATTGAAATTTTTACTTTTAATTAGAATTTTTATTCTTAAAAATTGAATAAAATTACTTACTAAAAAATTTTGGTTAGAAACATGAACATCTTCTCTCTTTAAAGCTTCGGAAAGTGTATCTAGAATGGTAACAGAAACTCGAGAGTTTGGATTAGCAAACCTGCTGGTTTCATTCTTTATATCTGTCAGCACTTCCGTCAGCACTTCCGTCAGCACTTTTATCACATCACCACGTCCTTCCCTGATCTCCTGAGAGATAACACAAACCACTGAAATTAGATTTTTTTAAAGCCATTCTGTATTGGTCCACATTCTAGTTTATACCTTTTTGTTTGAAGATCTGTTTTGGATTTTCTGAGGGTGATTTTTTTTAAGCAATTAGAGTATGAATTTCATGTCCAAGATCACAAGAAAGTCAATGATTTGCTGTGAGTAATGAAGTAAAATTTCATTTTCTTTAATGGATTTAAAAAAATGTCTTTGGTAAGTAAATTCCAATATTCT
The DNA here is from genome assembly GCF_030144855.1 of Hypanus sabinus. Lineage (NCBI taxonomy): Eukaryota > Metazoa > Chordata > Chondrichthyes > Myliobatiformes > Dasyatidae > Hypanus > Hypanus sabinus. The sequence goes on from NC_082715.1 coordinate 50,080,840, forward strand.
ATGAAAGTAAGTAGTCTGTATTAAAATACAGTTGATGCCTCTAGTATACAACCTTGGCATCAATGCTAAGCACAATAATCCAGTTGAAAGATAAAATATAATTAGCCTCAATGAAGTGAATAGATGAAGCAATAAGGAAAGCGGGAGAGGAACAAAAAGGATCATGGAGAAATTGAGGTGACAAAGGGATGCAAGGCTAGGAGAAGCAGCATGAAGGAACAATGACACAGGCAGGAGGAAGGAAACTGGATGAGAAGTGCAGATGCAGAGAGAAGCAGAAATTATATCCAGAATCTTGTCTAATTATTGGCACAAAATATCAGGGAAAGCTATTGCATCCAGAACCAATAAATTGTAGATTCATTAGGATACTAGATGGGATTAGAGTTGAATTCCTGAGAATGGCCAGTTGAGCTTGATTTAGACTTCTTTGACTGCGGCAGCAGAAGGCACGTGGAGCAGCCATCATTAGAGTGGGGGCTAGAGCCAAATGGAAACTTCGAGGCTTTGACTCAAGGGGTTTCATTGAGAAGAGCCTGAAGCCAAAGAAAGAGATAAGGAAGGTAGGTTTTTCCTTTCGTTGTTGCTGATTAGTCTTGGTTGCGCATAGTACAGTTCTTGCAGGATGGCAGTGGTATGTTCCTCCTGTAGGATGTGGGAAATCATTAAGTCTGATGGTCTCCCTGATGTCTACACCTGTGGGAAATGCAGCCAACTCCAGCTCCTGAAAGACCGCATTAAGGAGCTGGAGTTGGATGAACTAAGGAAAATCTGGGAGGCAGAGCAATTGATAAATAAGACCTTTGAGCATGTGGTTACACCCAGGGAGCAGAAGTCAGGGAGTAGATGGGTGAATACTGAGAGGTGAAGGGAGAAGGAAGCCAGTGCAGGGTCCCCTGGGGCCAAACCCCTCAGCAACAGGTAGACCCCTTTGGATACTGACGAGGGGGTGACCTATCTGGGCAAGGCAGCAGCAACCAGACCAATAGCACTGTGGTCGGCTCTGAGTCTCAGAAGGGTAGGGTGAAGGCAGGCAGAGCAATAGTCATAGGGGACTCGATAGTTAGGGGGACAGATAGGAGATTCTGCTGTAGCAAAAGATACTCCAGGATAGTGTGTTGCCTCCCCAGTGCTAGGGTCCAGAATGTCTCTGAGTGGTTCCAGAATATTCTTGAAGAAGAAGCTGAGCAGCCAGAGGTCATGCTACACTTTGGTACCAATGACATAAGCAGGAGAGGGGTAGAGGTCCTGTGCGGTAAGTTTAGGGAGTTAGGAAGGAGGCTGAAGAGCAGAACCTTCGAGGTGGTAATCTCCGGATTACTCCTATGAGTGCAATGAGCTAGGGAAGGTCAGAATGGGAAGATAGCACAGCCGAGCGAGTGGCTGAGGAGATGGTGAAGGAAGCAGGGTTTCAAGTTCTTGGATCATTGGAACGCTTTCTAGGGAAGAGATGACCTGTACAAGTAGGATGGGTTGCACTTGCACTGGAGAGGCATGTATCCTGGGAGAGAGGTTTGCTAATGCTTTTGGGAGGTTTTTGGCCAGGTGGATTCAGAATTGGCTTGCCTGCAGAAGGCAGAGGGTCGTGGTGGAGGGAGTACATTCAGATTGGAGGGTTGTGACTAGTGGTGTCCCACAAGGATCTGTTCTGGGACCTCTACTTTTTGTGATTTTTATTAACGACCTGGAAGTGGGGGTAAAAGGGTGGGTTGGCAAGTTTGCGGATGACACAAAAGTTGGTGGTGTTGCAGATAGTGTAGAGGATTGTTGAAGATTGCAGAGAGACATTGATAGGATGCAGAAGTGGGCTGAGAAGTGGCAGATGGAGTTCAACCCGGAGAAGTGTGAGGTGGTACACTTTGGAAGGACAAACTCCAAGGCAGAGTACAAAGTAAATGGCAGGATACTTGGTAGTGTGGAGGAGCAGAGAGATCTGGGGGTACATGTCCACAGATCCCTGAAAGTTGCCTCACAGGTAGATAGGGTAGTTAAGAAAGCTTATGGGGTGTTAGCTTTCATAAGTTGAGGGATAGATTTTAAGAGATGCGATGTAATGATGCAGCTCTATAAAACTCTAGTTAGGTCACTCTTGGAGTACTGTGTCCAGTTCTGGTCACCTCACTATAGGAAGGATGTGGAAGCATTGGAAAGTGTACAGAGGAGATTTACCAGGATGCTGCCTGGTTTGGAGAGTACGGATTATGATCAGAGATTAAGGGAGCTAGGGCTTTACTCTTTGGAGAGAAGGAGGATGAGAGGAGACATGATAGAGGTGTACAAGATATTAAGAGGAATAGACAGAGTGGTCAGCCAGCGCCTCTTCCCCAGGGCACCACTGCTCAGTACAAGAGTACAAGTTAAGGGGAGGGAAGTTCAAGGGGGATATTAGAGGAAGGTTTTTTACTCAGAGAGTGGTTGTTGCATGGAATGCATTGCCTGAGTCAGTAGTGGAGGCAGATACACTAGTGAAGTAACTACTAGAGAGGTATATGGAGGAATTTAAGGTGGGGGGTTATATGGGAGGCAGGGTTTGAGGGTCAGCACAACATTGTGGGCCGAAGGGCCTGTAATGTGTTGTACTATTCTATGTTCTATGTAAACTACATTTGCAATGTGGTGGGCTCTGAAGTGAAGAGGCAGATGATGGGGCAGTTTGTAGGGGATTGTGAGGAAGGAGAGTGAGATGATGGGGCAGTTTGTGAGGGATTGTGAGGAAGGAGAGGGAGATGATGGTTTGAGATGTGTCGATTTTAATGCAAGGAGTATCATAAACAAAGCAGATGAACTTACAGCATGGATCAATTTTTGAAATTGTGACGTGACCATTTCAGAGACTTGGATGGCTCAGGGGCAGCAATGGCTTCTGGGTGTGCCGGGCTTTAGATGTTTCAAAAAGGTCAGGGTGGGGAGTGGCATTGCTAATCAGGGATAGTATAATGGCTGCAGAAAAGGAGGAAGTCTTGGAGGGATTGTCTACTGAGTCTGTGTTGGTGGAACTCGACTGGACATTTTTTATAGATCCCCCAATAGTAACAGAGACATCGAGGACCAGATAGAGAGGCAGAGTTGGTAATAATAATAGGGTTGTTGCGATGGGTGATTTTAACTTTCCTGATATTGACTGGCATTTCCCTTGGGGAAGGGGTTTGGATGGGGTGGGGTTGTTAGGTGTGTTCTGGAAGGTTTCCTGATGCAATGTGTAGATAAGCTAACTGGAGAAGAGGTGGTTCTTGATCTGGAATTGAGAAATGAACCTGGTCAGATGTCAGATCAGATCTCTTGGCGGGAGAGCATTTTGGAGATAGTAATCACAAAAATTGTCTCCTTTAATATAGCACTGGAAAGGGAAATGAGGAGAATTTGGGAAAACATTTAATTGGGGTAGGGGGAAGTATGATGCTATTTGGAGCATAAATTGGTAGCAGATGTTCTCAGGGAAATGCACAGCAGAAATGCAGCAAATGTTCAGGGAATGTTTGCATGGTGTTTTGCATAGGTATGTTCCATTGAGACAGAAAGGATGGAAGGGTAAAAGAATCATGGTGTACAAAGGATATAGAAAATTTAGTTAGGAAGGAAAGAAAAGCTTAAGAAAGGTTCAAGAAACTAGATACTGTTAGAGCTCTAGAAAATTACAAGGTTGTCAGGAAGAAGCTTAAGAATGAAATTAGGAGAGTTAGAAGGGGCCATGAGAAGGCTTAAGGGAGCAGGATTAAGGAAAACCCTAAGGCATTCTACAAGTATGTGAAGAGCAAGAGGATGAGCCGTGTGAGAATAGGACCAATCAGTTGTGATAGTGGAAATACGAGCATGGAGCTGGAGGAGGTAGCGGAAATACTTAGCAAATATTTTGCTGAAGTAGTCACCATTGTTGGGTTGACTTATAGCGGACTGAAATGCTTGAGTGTATAGACATTAAGAAGCAGAATGTGCTGCAGCTTTTGAAAGATATTAAGTTAGATAAGTTGCTGGGACCAGACGAGATATACCCCAGGCTACTGTGGGAAGTGAGGGAGGAGATTGCCAAGCCACTAGCAATGATCTTTGCATCATCAATAGGGATGGGAGAAGAACCAGCAGATTGGAGGTTTGCAAATGTGGTTCCCTTATTCATGAAAGGGAGTAGAGATAATCTGGGAAATTATAGACCAGTGAGTCTTACTTCAATGGTGGGCAAGTTGTTGGAGAAGATCTTGAGAGGCAGGATTTATGAGCATTTGGAGACACATTATCTCATTAAGGTTAGACAGCATGGCTTTATCAAGGGCATGTCATGCCTTACTAGCCAGATTGAATTCTTTGAGAATGTAACAAAACACATTGATGAAGGTAGAGCAGTGTATATGGCGTTCAGTAAGGCATTTGACAGGGCTCCCCATGCAAGTCTCATTGAGAAAGTTAGGAGGCTTGGGATTCAAGGAGACTTTGCTTTTTGGATCCAGAACTGGCTGGCCCTTAGAAGGCAAAGGGTGGTTGTAGTTGGTTCGTGTTCTGCATGGAGGTTGGTGACCAGTGGTGTTCCGCAGGGATCTGTTCTGAGACCCCTCCTCTTTGTGATTTTTATAAATGACCTGGATGAGGAAGTAGAAGGGTGGGTTAGTAATTTTACTGATGATACAAAAGTTGGGGATGTTGTGGTTAGTCTGGAGGGTTGTCAGAGGTTACAGTGGGACATCACTAGGATGCAAAACTGGGCTGAGAAGTGGCAGATGGAATTCAACCCAGATAAGTGTGAAGAGGTTCATTTTGGTAGGTCAAATTTGAAGACAGAATATAATATGGCAGTGTAGAGGATCAGAGAGATCTTGGGGTCCTTGTCCATTGGACACTCAAAGCTGCTGTGGAGGTTGTCAGTTTAGTTAAGAAGACATATGATGTGTTAGCCATCATCGACCATGGGATTGAGTTCAAGTGCTTTGAGGTAATGTTACAGCTATATAAGACCTTGGTCAGACCCCATTTGAAATACTGTCCTTGGTTCTGGTCACCTCACCGCAGGGAGGATGTGAAAACTATAGAAAGGGTGCAGAGGAAATTTACGAGGACGTTGTCTGGATTGGAGAGCATGTTTTCTGAGAATAAGTTGAGCAAACTTGGCTTTTTCTCTTTGGAGCGATGGAAGATGAGAAATGACCAGTGGCGTTGATTGTGTGGATAGCCAGAGGCTTTTTCCCAGGGCTGAATGGCTAACATTTGGGGACATAGTTTTAAGGTAATTGGAAGTAGGTACAGGGGGGATGTCAGAGCTCAGTTTCACACACAGAATGGTGGGTGCATGGAATACATTGCCAGTGACAGTACAATAGAGTCTTTTAAGAGTCTCTTAGGTATGTACATGGAGCTTAGAAAATAGAGGGGCATGCAGTAGGGAAATTTCCTAGGCAATTTCTAGAGTAGGTTAAATGGTTGGCACAACATTGTGGGCCAAAGGGCCTGTATGTGCTGCAGATTTCTATATTCTATGTTTCAAAGAATATGGAGTGATCTAGCTTAGCTATTTCAAAGAATGCAATAGCACAAATACGTAAAAATTGGTTCTTGCAAAATAGCAGAAACATTGGGATTATCTTTAAATTAGTTTTGGGTCACTTAGAAGAGAAATCAGGAAGACGTACTTCTCACAAAAGAAAGGAAATCTGAAAATTTTTGCTCCAACAAAATGTAGATGTTGTGTCAAGACTCTGATTAGTATTTATTTTTGATGAGGGGATTAGTTATATATAGGACCCAGCACCACCCTCTATATTCAAGTTGCTTTCTCATCTTGGATCCTGTGTATTTAACTTTGTCAGCCTAGTGGACCAAAGGGCCTTCCTCCAACCTGAATAGCAATAGCCCCATCGTTCTAAAATCAATGCTTGAGAAATACAATGTAACTATCAAAAGTGTTCTTGCCTCTCTGAAGATAGCAGTGTGAGAATGGGAAGAGAAGGTATTACAGGTAATTCTTGGACTACAGCTGGATAGATTTGAATAGAAGCAGGCGGTGACAATGGAGAAGCTTTGGAGGATGACAGTGAGATCAACTCTATCAATGTTTCTAGACAGACTTAGAAAAGAATGGACCTATAGACGTAGAGGTTATTTCTATGATTGCTGCAGTGCTCAGGTGGAGATAATTAAAATAAAAGAACATAAAACAGATCAGTCCAGTACAATAGTGTCTTTGACCAAAATGTACTAACCTTTTAACCCACTCCACAATCAACCTAACACTACTACAAACACTAGGGTTACAATCTAACCTTCCTTCATACATAACCCATAAGCCACCATTTTTCTTTCATCCATATGCCTATTCAAGAGTTTCTTAAATATCAACCTGTACTATCACATGTGGAAATGGTAAAAAAAATCCTTTGACATCTTCTCCAAACTTTTCTCCACTCACCTTAAAAAGGATACCCTCTGGTATTAGCCATTGCCACCTGGGAAAAAGAATTTGTCTGTCCATTCTATCTGTGCTTTTTTAGAATCTTACATCCCTATATCAAGGAATCTCTTATCTTCCTCCATTCCATAGAGAAAAGCCCTACCTTGCTCAAACTTTCCTCATAAAACATATTCTCTAATCCAGGCAGCATTTGGTAAATCTCCTCTGTCAGTAATTATGAGGTTTTCAATGGTTCCAACATAATCAAGGATTCTAAAGAGGAAACGGGGTGGGGGAGGGGAAGCACGTAGCTTCCCGTATCTACAATTCATTGGACATATATTCAGAATTACAAATTGAGTCAGAGAGAGACAAGTTGAGACCCACTGCAATGCTGGGGGAGAGCAGACTCCTGGAATTTCTTCACGATAATATTCAATTTTCCAGAATTTATTAACAACCCCACAAACAGTACTGTTCTATCAAAATGAATTAAAAGCTAATACCGTTGCCATATACAATAAATTCAGCAAATAATTTGATGTGCAATTTTCAAACACTTCGTCCCATTCGCCATTTTCCTTGCAAAATCTTAATATTTTGCCAGAAGTATTTGGTGGACAGGATACGTTAGTTTCCATATACGAGTTGGGTTTGCTACGGTTCCAATGGTAGTCACTCAACGTCCCCTCGATGCATGCTTTAGCATTCTCTAGAGAGATATTCAAAGGAAGGGAAGAGACATTGTTGAGTAACCTGTGAAGGACCGGTTCTCTTTGCATCATATTTTTATACAATGCATTTCCTTCTTTGGTGATCATCTCTAAATTGTTTTGCATCTGAGCTGCATCTTGCTGGGAAGCTTCTGTCCTTGGTGGTCTGCTTGGTTTTTTTTAAAATCACCATGATCAATTCCCTATTTTCCCATTAGGGTAGGTTAGTATAGATGTACACTTGATGGTCAGTGTAGAGAGGATGGGCTGCAGGGCCTGTTTCTGTACTGTATGATTCTGTTGTCCCATGTATTACATCACAACACTGGTCTGCTTTCTGCTTATTATAAGTATTCTCATATTTCCATCCAGTCCCTTTTTTTACTGAGTAATGAATATACATATATCTAATTTAATAAAGTACATTCTAAAAAAGATACACGATGACACAAATTACATCTACTGAACAAGCTCCAGTGACTGAGTTCAAACCTGACTGCATCAGTAGAGTTTGCACATCCTCATTCTGATTACCTGGGTTTCCCCTGGCTGTTCCTGTTTCCTACCACATAACTGAAATGTATTGGTTGGTGGCCACTGTAAATTGTCCTGTGTGTGTTAGTAAGATCTGGGGTGTATAAGATGATGACCCACCACAATGCTGGGAGAGAACAGACCCCTGGAATTTCTTGGCTATGATATAATGTAATATTTCTTGGGTGTATAAAATGAGGAGAGGCATTGACCATGTGGATAGTCAGAGGCTTTTTCCCAGGGCTGAAATGGCTAGCATGAGAGGGCACAGTTTTATGGTGCTTGGAAGTAGGTACAGAGGAGATGTCAGGGCTAAGTTTTTTATGTAGAGAGTGGTGAGTGTATGGAATAGGTTGCTGGCAACGGTGGAGGTGGATACAAAAGGGTCTTTTAAGAGACTTTTGGATCGGTACATGAAGCTTAGATAACTAGAAGGCTATAGGTAACCCTAGGTAATTTCTAAGGTAAGGACATGTTCGGCACAGCTTTGTGGGGCCAAAAGGCCTGCATTGTGCTCTAGGTTTTCTATGTTTCTATAAATGGGAATATGGGGAGAATAAAATGGGTTAGTGTGGGATTAGTGTAAACGTGAATGTTTTAGGGTTGGTATGGATCCAACAGGGTAAAGGTCTTCTTCCTGTGCTGTTGTTGAATGTTGTTTTTTTTCCATGTTACACCCTGACCAGCGCACCCAGAAAATTCTTAATATATATATATATTATATAGAAATATTAATATATATATATTATATAGTAAAGAAGTTCCCCCTCATGTTACCCCTAAACTTTTGCCCCCTAACTCTCAACTCATATCCTCTTGTTTAAATCTCCCCTACTCTCTACTCTCAATGGAAAAGCCTATCCACGTCAACTCTATCTATCCCCCTCATAATTTTAAATACCTCTATCAAGTCCCCCCTCAACTTTTCCATTGAGAGTAGAGTAGGGGAGATTTAAACAAGAGGATATGAGTTGAGAGTTAGGGGGCAAAAGTTTAGGGGTTACATGAGGGGGAACCTCTTTACTCAGAGAGTGGTAGCTGTGTGGAACGAGCTTCCCATAGAAGTGGTAGAGGCAGGTTCAATATTGTCATTTAAAGTAAAATTGGATAGGTATATGGACAGGAAAGGAATGGAGAGTTACGGGCTGAGTGCAGGTCGATGGGACTAGGTGAGAGTAAGTGTTTGGCATAGACTAGAAGGGCTGAGGTGGCCTGTTTCCATGCTGTAATTGTTATATGGTTATATATAAATATATGTGGTAAAGAAAGTTGTCTTTGATCCTTGATGTTTCAAACTTTTTGAACATGCTATTAATATTAGATTTCATGTTTCTAGTAAAGGGCCAGGATTTTAAGGCATCCTGTATATTGAATCAGAAAGCAAAATGATTCAGAAACAAGATTGCAACCAAAAGAGGTTCAGTCCATTATTGCTGTCTCAGCTGGCAACAAAAGTTTATTTATTGTAAAATGTGGAGAAGTAAACATGGGATTAATACTTGTGTATTAAACAACTGGTACATTCATCAGCAGAAATCTTTCTTCAGAATATCAGGCTTCAAGATGCAAGAACCTTAACAGTGTTGATGAACAGAAGGGTCATGGAATCCAAGTTCATTGCTCCCTAAAGGTGGCTAGAGAGATTGATAGGGTGGTTAAGAAGGCATTTGGCATGTTTGCCTTTATTAGTCAAGGCATTGGGTTCAAAAGTCAGGAAATTATGTTGCAGCTTTATCAAACTCAAATTAGGCTGCATCTGGAGTATTGTATATGATCTGGTCGCCTCATTATATGAAGGATATCGAAGCTTTGGAGAGTGTGCAGAAGATATTGTTTGGATTAAAGGGCATGTGTTACCATGAAAGGCTGGGCAAGCTTTGGTTGGTTTGTCTGGAGCGGTGTAGACTGAGGGGAGACCTCATTGAGGTTGATAAAATTATGAGAGGCATGGAAAGAATCTTTTTTTTCCAGGGTTGAAACGTCTAATATCAGAGGACCTGCATCTAGAGTGAGAGGGGGTAAATTGTTTTTTTTTAATACCGAGAGTGGTGTGTGCCAGGAACCACCTGATTAGTGGCAGATACATTAGGGACTTGGAAGAGACATTTAGATAGGCATGAATGTGATGAACATGGAAGGATATGTAGGCAGAGGGGATTACTTTAGTTGACCATTTGATTGTTTTTTTTTGCTTTGGCACAAAATTGTGCACTGAGGGGCCTGTTCCTGTGCCGCACTGTACTGAGTTCTCTGTTCTCATATTCTTAGAGAGGCATCATAAATCAAAATACTGGGAAATCAGCCACAAAAGATTTGCAATTGTTTGCCTTCACTCAGCTGAAGTCGCTAAAGGTACAGGGTAGAGTTACAGGGATATCCAAAATGACTAGAGAACAATGAATTTGCATTTGCAAAGTCCTGGATAAAATATTGACATAGGATTCAGCAAGACAAGCTAATCATGATCTTTCCACTGGTAAGATTGACAACACTCTAATGGAAATTAACAAAGCAGGAAAGAGCTCTAAATGCAAAGCTTACGGGAGCACCAAGAACATGACAGATAAAAGCTGTAGAAACAAGGTAAAAATTCTAGAAACTCACAGGATTTCTCATCTATAAAATCAGTCAAAGTAACAATGAAAATCACAGGTACCAAAGGAAACAAAACCCACAAGGGGTTAGGCTCCATCAAAGTGCATGAGGTAAAAATAACTGCATAGTCATAGAATCCAAAGGTAGATTGAAAGCAATATCGGGAAGGCCCAGAGCACCACTTGAGAATATTGTTCTTCAAGAAACCTGCTTTGCTCAAGGTTCAGTTGAAGAAGAAGTATTTGATTGAATCCTTCAGTTGTTTTTTCTGTTACGAGTATTGAGTTTGAAGGAGATCATCAACAAAGAAAGGAAAACAGAACATAGAACATAGAAATCTACAGCACATTACAGGCCCTTTGGCCCACAATGTTCTGCCGATCAAGTAACCTACTCTAGAAACCGCCTAGAATTTCCCTACCACATAGCCCTCTATTTTTCTAAGCTCTATGTACCTATCTAAGAGTCTCTTAAAAGACCCTATTGTATCTGCTTCTATCACTGTCACCGATGGTGCATTCCACACACCCACCACTCTCTGTGTGAAAAACTTATCCTTGACAAGCCCTTTGTATCTACTTCCAAGCATCTTAAAACAATGCCCCCTTGTGTTAGCCATTTCAGCCCTGGGAAATAGCCTCTGACTATCCACACGATCAATGCCTCTCATCATCTTGTACACCTCTATCAAGTCATCTCTCATCCTTTGTTGCTCCAAGGAGAAAAGGCCAAGTTCACTCAACCTATTCTCCTAAGGCATGCTCTCCAATCCAGGCAATATCTTTGTAAACCTCTTCTGCACCCTTTCTATGGTTTCCATATCCTTCCTGTAGTGAGGTGACTAGAACTGAGCACAGTACTCCAAGTGGGGTCTGAACAGGGTCTTATATAGCTGCAACATTACCTCATGGCTCTTGAAATCAATCACACAGTTGATGAATGCCAACACAATGTATACCCTCTTAACAACACTGTCAATCTGCTCAGCAGCTTTGAGTGTCCTACGGATATGGACCCCAAGATCTCGCTGATCCTCCATGCTGCCAAGAGTCTTACAACTAATATTATATACTGTCTTCAAATTTTACCTACCGCAATGAACCACTTCACACCTATTTGGGTTGAACTCCATTTGCCAATTCTCAGCCCAGTTCTACATCCTATCGATGTCCCGTTGTAACATCTGACAATCCTCCAGACTATCCACAACACTCCCATCCTTTGTGTCATCAGCAAACCTACCAACTCACCCTTCTACTTCTTCATCCAGGTCAGTTATAAAAATCACAAACAGGAGGGGTCCCAGTACAGATCCCTTAGGCACACCAGTGTGTGTGTGTGTGTGTGTGTGTGTGTGTGTGTGAGAGAGAGACCAACCTGTGATTCATACACACAGGTACGTTTATATAAAGCCGTTTATCTGTGAGTTCTTTTTAAAAGGCCAAGCAATGCATTGTATTTAGTGATAACCGTAAAAGAGTTAACTTTAACTCTTGTTAAAGAGTGTTGAAGCCTTAGCTTTAACACTTCTATCTCATTAAAAACGGCATCACCTGCTTTTTGTGTTGTTACAATTATCCACAAACACTTGCTGAATCCATCTGAAGAGACCTTTAGAAGAAACAGTCATGTGTCCAGCAGTTCCCACATCTGAGAGATTTCTCATCCACAAAATTGAAACAAAGAGGACAGACATTGCAAAAATAAATGCACTTGAAGCAGATAATGCACAGGTTATCTTACAAATCATTGTGCTGGAGTACTTCTTTTAGTCTTATCACTTTAAATTGTAACTAAGCAATAAAGTCGTTACTTACGTTTTAGGACATAAATAGAGAATTTTGCATCTTTGCTCTGATTTCCATCATTTTGAAATATGCATTTATAGACAGTATTATTTCCTGTTGAATTCACTTCAAAGCTCCAACATGTGTTTCCGTCAAGTGTCCCACTTTGACCGTAAACTACTATGAACGAAAGGTAAATAAAACTAATTTATGAATCAGAATTAGAATCAGGTTTAATATCACCAATATGTGTTGTGAAATTTGTTAACTTTGCGGCAGCAGTACAATACAATACATGATAATAAAGAGAAAAAAGAAAAATGAATTATAGTAAGTATATTATCTATATTAAATAGTTAAATTCACTAAGTAGTGCAAAATATAGGGGAAAAATGTAGTGAGATAGTGCTCATGAGTTCAATGCCCATTCAGAAATCTGATAGCAGTGGGCAACAAGCTGTCCTGAATCGTCGAGTGAGAAACTAAACCGGACCCTGGCAACATTTCAGTTTGTTTGGGGTCTGAGCCTGACATGGACTTCTAGGTGTGTGTCAGATAATAGTAAGCAACAAAAGGCATCCATAATTCACATTAGTCAATGAGCAAATTGTTTAAATAATGCAATTGGTTGCATTATGGCAAGTTCAGAATGTTACAGAGGGATGGATCATCTTAATATTTTACTCCTTTTGCATTTTGATAGTTTGTCCCATTGAGGACAGTCTTTCATTAGTTCTATTGTGTTTCTTGCATTTACTGTGAATGCCTACAAGAGAATGAATCTCAGGTTTGTTTATGGTAACATGCATGTACATTGATAATAAATTTACTTTGAATTTGAACTTTAAACTCCACAGAAATATGAATAAAAACTTACCTTTTGCATCAGTGTCACCATCTTGTTTCACTGAAACATCATAGCTTTCACTGTCGTTCTTGATGCAACATTGAAACTTAATAGATTCTTTAGGACCACTTTCTTGCAATACTGTGTAATTTAATGGTTTAACTACTATTTCCTCAGGGAGAAGATGGACTTCTACATTAGAATTGGCTTCATGTGTGATTGATCCATTTTCAAAAGTCAGCATACAGGTATAACTTCCTACATAATACAACACACAAGAGAAATATACTTGAGAATGACTAGAAGCTAAGTGGTGCATTTATATATAGAACATGAGAATAATTTGGTCTTCATTTTGTAAACTGCAAGTAAGCTTCATAGTTCCATGCAAAGGAGATTGAAAGTGAAACTAAAATAGGAAACTACAGGGCTTCAAAACTTAGATTTACATTGTCATTTTCAGTGAGCTACAGGCTTATGTAGGCTCCAATATAATGGACACAAAATGCTGGTGGAACACAGCAGGCCAGGCAGCATCTATAGGAAGAAGCACTGTCGATGTTTTGGGCCAAGACCCTTCGTCCGTGAAGGGTTAGGAATGTGAACATCTTTCTAATTGATCCACCTTGATGCAAATTGAAGGAAAAATAAAGGACTGTTTGGAGCTTACATTGGGTAGAGTAATAGAATCATAGTGTCATAGGGCAAGGAACAGTGCCGTTGGCAAGGTGACTATCTGAGCCAGTCCCACCTGCTTGCATTTGGCCTTTATGCCTCTAAATTTTGCCTTTTTATGTCCCTGGCCAAATATCTTTTAAATGTTGTAATTATTACTGTCTCTACCACTACTTGCTCCAGCACCTCACTCCATATACTCATCATCCCCTGTGGGGAAGACTTGCCCTTTGGGTCCCTTTAAAATTTATTTTCCTTTCCACCCATAGTTAAGATACCTCATAGGCCGAACAATGTTTCAATTCAAGACTTTATTCCTCACTACATAGCTAAACCTCTGGGCTTTCTGTCATCAACATGTTTGAAAAGTAAACCTTGTTGTACGTGGTGGGGTGGGGGGGGGGGGTCAAGAAAAACTATTCACTTTTCAGTTGGCACTGGGCTTCCAAACCTGAACTCTATTCTATTTTACATCCCCCAGTCTTCTAAATGAGTAGTGGGGTGGAGATATGCCTCCACCAGAGGAGGAGTAAGGTACTCCTTCCCTCCATTCGTTGCAGGTCACCCTTGGGCAAGGTGTAGCACCCACTTAGCCCCCCAATTCAGGGCCACGTGAAGCCATGGGAGCCAGTGGAGGATGCTCGAATGAGTGGTTGGCATATCACAATTCCTGGTTATGCGACCACTGAGGTTAGGCAAACAGTCTTGGGAGAGCATTGATCATGGCTGATGTCACCTGTCTTGTAAAGACACTGCCCAGAAGAAGGCAATGGCAAACCACTTCTGTAAAAGAATTTGCCAAGAACAATCAAGGTCAAAGATCGTGATTGTCCGCATCATATGACACAATACATAACGATGATAATGACTCTTCTAAATCTCTTCATGGCATCAAATTGTCTCTTCCAAACTGAAGCCTTCCAGTCACCTCCCAGGAATGAAGGAGTTAACAAATGAGGAGCATTTGGCAGCTTTGGGCCTGTACTCACTGGAATTTAGAGGACTGTGCGGGGATCTCTTTGAAACCTACCAAATGTTGAAAGGACTAGATAGGGTGGATGTGGAGAGGATGTTTCATATGGTGGGCATATCCAGTACTAGAGGGCACAGCCTCAAAATTGAGGGGTGACCTTTTTAGAACAGAGGTAAGAAGGAATTTTTTTAGCCAGAGAGTAGTGAACTGTGGAATGCTCTGCCACAGACTGCAGTGGAGGCCAAGTCAGTGCGTATATTTAAAGTGGAACTTGATCGTTTCCTGATCAGTCAGGACAACAAACGATATGGCAAGAAGGCAGGTGTATGGGATTGAGTGGGATCTGGGATCAACCGTGATGAAATGGCAGAACTGGCTTGATGGCCAGAATGGCCTAATTCTACTCCTATGTCTTATGGTCTTACCTTCCCTGTTTAATTCCATTGCTAAAACAGCTTGGGCATATATCTGCTCTTTCCCTTATCCCACACCATAACACTGAAATCCTGCAAAGATTTTCTACTCTCTGATTGCCTCATGGCAACGTCTTCTGAAAGTGTGCCAGTCAGCTTCCTTACACACATTAACGTATACATATGCACGACTACTTCTGAGTCCCTTATCAACAGTTTTTGTTATTTCTGATTCTCTTCAAGTTTAAGTTTGTTGTCCTCTGACTGTATATATATACAAACAAATGAAAAAAACACTCCTCTGGCCACAGTCCACCCATGATACACAATACAGTCCACACAACAGCACAGAAGGCAAAATATTCACTGTAAATAAGTTAATAAACTATAATTCAACTATAAACAATAAGCTGTACAGCTCTTCTCCAGTTCCAGCCTTTTGAGTATTAATGTTTTCTTCGATCCCACTCTTACTGACGATGTCATCAGCTATCTAGGTTGAATTTGCTGTAACCTTACTGCTTAGCTTCTTGGCTCCACCCACCTTCTCTTTCTGTAAAACTTCATTAAAAGCACCTGTTTCGCCAAGGAGAATGTCCACATTAAAATCTCCTCCCTGACCTTTGATTACATTCTTATGTTAAAAGCACTACATAAGTAAAGTTTGTGCTGCAATGTCCTGTTGTCCTTCAAGGATAACACAATGAAATTGGACCAATTCCTGTAAAGGTATGGATGGGGATGGTAGGTAGGGACAAGGAAGATATCAATGGCATTGAAAGTGAAGGGAAGGCCCTTCTGGAGGGGGTGAGGACTGTCTTCCGAAAACTTACACCCTCTCAGAAATCCCATTATGATAGTAACCTCCCTGTTTGCTGGAGAAATTGTGGAAATCAAAATGCAACCCATCATATTTTCTGGGACTGCCCCATTATCAAAGATTATTGGAGTGGGATATACAATGCCACACAAGACATCTTTAAATGTGAAATACCCTTAGAAAGTAAGACTATATATTTTGGGTATATACCTCAAGAATACTTAAAAAGAGATAAATATTTAATGAATATACTGCTGGTAGCTGGTAAAAAGACTCTTACTAGGAAGTGGTTATCACAGGAGAGCCCAACCTTAAATGCATGGATGGAAATTACAATGGACATTTACAAAATGGAAAAAATAACAGCATCTGTTAATCATAAGTTGGAACAATTTGAGTCATACTGGGAAAAATGGCTTAACTACATAACACCTCATAGGCCTGATTTTATCCTCACAAATCAATGAATATGTTGTAAAAAAAAAGATCACTCCCTACTTGTACATAGTTTTCTCCTTTTGCTCGTCCTTTCTTTCCTCTCTTTTCTATAAGTGTATACCTCAGATAAATATTATGTGGAGATCTGTGGCATATATGACTATGATATATATGTACAATATCTGAAATACATTTTATGGAAATGTTTGTTTGATGGTGAGCTTCAATAAAAAATAAATTACAAAAAAAAGTGAAGGAACGGAAAGAAATTAAGAATTCAGAGTGTATTATATTTTGACTGTCAAGGAGGGTGTGGGGAGAAATTTTGTAACGTTGCCCAAGGTTGTGGAGGCAGATCTTGGACAAAGTTAGGAATCAAAAGTTTGAGTGTAGTATGGCTAATGTCATGGGCTGTGTATATTTCCATCCAAGGAGTATTGCAGGAAAGAAAGATGATCTCAGGGCATGGATCAACACTTAGAATTATGATACTGTAGCCAGTAGTAAGACTTGGTTGCAGGAGGGGCAGGACTGGTAACTCAGTGATCCAGGGTTGTTTTAGATGTGACAGCAAGGGAGGGATTAAAGGAGGAAGGGTGGTGTTACTAGTCAAGGAAAATGTCATGGCAGTGCTCAGTCAGACTAGAGAACTTTTTAGTGAGGCGTCATGGGTGAAACTGAGATAGAAGAAAGATATGACCACACTAATGGGGCTATATTACTGACCACATAACAGTCCGAGGGATTTAAAGGAACAGTTTTGTAGAGAGATCCTAGACTGTTGCCAGAAACATAAGGTTGTTTTAGTAGGTGGTTTTAACTTTTCACATATTGACTAGGACTCCCATATCGTAAAAGGACAGGATGGGATAGAATTTGTCAAATGAGTTCAGGAAAGTTTCTTTTATCTGTAAGTAGAAGTCCCAAAGACAGAATGTGCGATACTGGTTCTGCTTGGTAGGGAATGATGCAGCGCAGGTAACAAAAGTTTGTGTAGGGGAACACTTTGCACTAGTGATCACAATGCTATTGGTTTTGAAGTAAATATGCAAAAGATGGGTCTGATCCACCGGTTGAGATTATAAATTGGAGAAATGCCAAATTTGATGGTATCAGCAAGGATTTGGTAAATGTGGATTAGAATAGGCTGTTTTTCGGCAAAGTTGTACTTGGTAAGTCGGAAGCCTTTAAAAATAAAATTTTGAGAATATAAAGTATGTGCCTATCAGAATAAAAGGTAAAGGTAACAGGTTTAGGGAGCCTTCATTTTCAAGAAATCTTGAGGCCTTGATTAGGAAAATAAGAGGTGCATTGCAGGTATAGGCAGATAGGAATTAATGAGGTGCTTATGGAGTATAAGAACTGCAAGGGAACACTTATGAAATAAATCAGGAGGTTTAAAAGAAGGCTTTAAGTTGCCCTTGCAGACAAGGTGAATGAAAATCCTGAAGGATTTTCTACAGATATGTTAAGAGCAAAAGATTATAAGGGACAAGATTGGACATCTGGAGGATCAGATTGGTAATCCATGCATAGAGTCAAAAAATGATAGGGAAGATCTTTAATGCATTTTTTCACCTTTGTTTAGTCAGGAGACACAGAGCGAGTCTACTGAATTAAGGCAAAATGGCATCAACTCCATGGACTCTATAGGTTCCAGAGGAGGAGGTGCTTGTTGTTTTGAGACAAATTACGGTGGATAAATCCGAATGATATGCCAGGGTGTTCCCTCGGACCCTGTGGAATTTAAGGGGAGAAATTATCAGGGCCCTAGCAGAGATATTTGAATAAACCTTAACGACAGGTGAGGTGCTGGAGGACTGGAGGATAGCCAATGTTATCTCACTGTTTAATAAAGGCTCTAAAACTAAGCCAGAAAATTATCGGTCACTGAGCCTGACATAACTTTTGGGGAAGTTATAGGCAGTTATCTTAAGGAACCGTGTATATGAGTATTTGGTTAGACATACACATTGAGTCTATATTGATGAAGGAAGAGGAGCAGATGTAGTGTATATGGATTTCAGCAAGGCATTTGATAAGGTACCTCATGCAAGTCTTATTGAGAAAGTAGGGAGGTATGGGATCCAAGCAGACCTTGCTTCGTGGATTCAGAACTGGCTCGCCCACAAAAGGCAAAAAGTGGTTGTAGATGGGTCATATTCTGCGTGGAGGCCAGTGACCAGTGGTGTGCCTCAGGGATCTGTTCTGGGACCCCTACTTTTCGTGATTTTTATAAATGACCTGGATGAGGAAGTGGAGGGATGGGTTCTTAAGTTTGCTGATGACACAAGGGTTGGAGGTGTTGTGTAAGTGTGGAGGGTTGTCAGAGGTTATAGCGGGACATTGATAGGATGCAAAACTGGATTGAGAAGTGGCAGACGGAGTTCAACCCAGAGAATTGTGAGGTTGTTCATTTTGGTAGGTCAAATATGATGGCAGAATATAGCATTAATGGTAAGACTCTTGGCTGTGTGGAGAATCAGAGGGATCTTGGGGTCCAAGTCCATAGGACTCTCAAAGCAGCTGTGCAGGTTGACTCTGTGGTTAAGAAGTCATACGATGCATTGGGCTTCAATCATGGGATTGAGTTTAAGAGCTGAGAGATAATGTTATATAGGACACTGGTCAGACTCTACTTGGAGTACTGTGCTCAGTTCTGGTCACCTCACTACAGGAAGGACGTGGAAACCATGGAAAGGGTGCAGAGGAGATTTACAAGGGTGTTGCCTGGATTGGGGAGCATGCCTTATGAGAATAGGTTGAGTGAACTCAGCCTTTTCTCCTTGGACCGATGGAGGATGAGAGGTGACCTGATAGAGTGTACAAGATGATGAGAGGCATTGATTGTGTGGATAGCCAGAGGCTTTTTCCCAAGGCTGAAATGGCTATCACGAGAGGTCACAATTTTAAGGTGCTTGGAAGTAGGTACAGAAGAGATGTCAGGGGTAAGTTTTTTATGCAGAGAGTGTCGAGTGAGTGGAATGGGCTGCCAGCAGCAGAGGTGGAAGCGGATATCATAGGGTCTTTTAAGAGACACCTGGATTGGTACATGGAGCTCAGAAAAATAGAGAGCTCTGAGTAACCCTAGGTAATTTCTAAAGCAAGTACATGTTTGGCACAGCATTGTGGGCTGAAGGGCCTGTATTGTGCTGTAGTTTTTCTGTGTTTCTATGTTTCTACATAGACTAATTTAAGATAGTCTGCCTGGCTTAGTGCGTGTTAGGCCGTGTCTAACCAAGCTTACAGAGTTTTTTGAAGAAATTACCAGGAAAGTTGATGAAGGCAAGGCAATAGATGTTGTCTACACAGACATTAATAAGGCATTTGACAGGGTCCCCATGGAAGGTTGGTCAAGAAGGTTCAGTTACTGAGCATTCAAGATGAGCTAGTAAATTGGATTTTGTCATATATATCTGGATGATAATGTGGTTAACTGGATCAGCAAATTTGATGGTGGAGGGGACAGTGAGGAAGATTTTCATGACTTGTGGCAGGATCTGGACCAACTGGAGCAATGGGCTGAAAAATGGCAGATGGAATTTCATGCAGACAAGAGTGAGGTTTTGCACTTCAGTAGGACCAACCTAGGTAGGTCTTACACAGTGAATGGTTGGGCACTGCGAAGCATGGTAGAACAAATGGATCTGGGAATACCACAAGACCATAAGATATAGGAGCAGAGTAAGCCATTTGGCCCCTCGAGTCTGCTCCACCATTCTATCATGGGCTAATCCAATTTTTCCAGTCATCCCCACTCCCCTGCTTTCACCCCATACCTTTTGATTCCCTGGCTAATCAAGAACCTATCTATCTCTGCCTTAAATACACCCAATGACTTGGCTTCCACAGCCACTTGTGGCAACAAATTCCACAGTTTTACCACCCTCTGACTAAAGTAAATTTCTTTGCATCTCTGTTCTAAATGGATGTCCTTCAACCTTGAAGTCGTGCCCTCTTGTCCTAGAATCCCCTACCATGGGAAATAACTTTGCCATATTTAAACGGTTCAGGCCTTTTAACATTCTGAATGTTTCTATGAGATCTCCCCCCATTCCCCTGAACTCCAGGGAATACAGCCCAAGAGCTGCCAGATGTTCCCCATACAGTAACTCTTTCATTCCTGGAATCATTCTCGTAAATCTTCTCAGAACCCTTTCCAATGTCAGTATATCCTTTCTAAAATAATCAGCCAAAAACTGCACGCAATACTCCAAGTGTGGTCTCACGAATGCCTTATTGAGCCTCAACATCACATCCCTGCTCTTATATTCTGTACCTCTAGAAATGAATGCCAACATTGCATTTGCCTTCTTCACAACTGACTCAACCTGGAGGTTAACCTTTCAGGTATCTTGCACAAGGTCTCCCAAGTCCCTTTGCATCTCTGCATTTTGAATTCTCTCCTCATCTAAATAATAATCTGCCCGTTTATTTCTTCCACCAAAGTGTAGATCCAAAATTTATTGTAAATGATGCCACAGGTTGATGGAGTCACAAATAAAGCTTTTGGCATATTGGCCTTCATAAATGAGTACTGAGTAAAGGAGATGTTATGTTGAGGTTGCATAAGACATTGTTGCCTAATTTGGAGTATTGTGTGCAGTTTTGGTCACCTATCCACAAGAAAGATGTAAATAAATTTGAAAGGGTACAGAGAAAAATTTCAAGGATGTTGCCAGATCTGTATGACCTGAGTTATATGGAAAGATTGAATAGGCTAGGACTTTATTTCTTGGAACGTAGAAGCTTGAGAGGAGATTTGATAGAGGTATACAAAATTATGTGGGGCATAAGTCGGGTAAATGCAAGCAGGCTTTTTCCACTGATGTTAGTTGGGATGAGAAATAGAAGTCATGGGTTATGGGTGAAAGGTGAAAAGGTTAAGGGGAACATGGAGGGTGGTTCTTCATGCAGACGGTCATGAGGGTGTGGAACGAACTGCCAGCGCAAGTGGTGCAAGCAAACTTGATTTCAATGCTTAAGAGAAGTTTGGATAGGTGCATGGATGGTAGGGGTATGGAGGGCTATGGTCCCAGTCAGGTGGATGGGAGTAGGCAGTTTAAGTAGCTTGACATGGACTGGATGGGCCATAAGTCCTGATTTTGAGCTGTAATTTTTTATGACTCTGTAACTCCATAACACCTCAGCAACAAATTGTGTATACAGTACCTGAAGTAATGGCTATGATATTCATTAGAACTATTCTCATTTACTGTTTTTGATATCATTATTTTGATCATGTATATGAACATATAGAACATAGGACAGTACAGCACAGTACAGACCCTTCGGCCCACAATGTTGTGTAGACCCTTAAACCCTGCCTCCCATATAACCCCTCATCTTAAATTCCTCCATATACTTGTCTAGTAGTCTTTTAAATTTCACTAGCGTATTTGCCTCCACCACAGAGTCAGGCAGTGCATTCCATGCACCAACCACTCTCTGAGTAAAAAACCTTCCTCTAATATCCCCCTTGAACTTCCCTCCCCTTACCTTAAAGCCCTCTTGTAGTGAGCAGTGGTGCCCTGGGGAAGAGGCACTGGCTGTCCACTCTATCTATTCCTCTTAATATCTTGTACACCTCTATCATGTCTCCTCTCATCCTCCTTCTCTCCAAAGAGTAAAGCCCTAGCTCCCTTAATCTCTGATCATAATGCATACTCTCTAAACCAGGCAGCATCCTGGTAAATCTCCTCTGTACCCTTTCCAATGCTTCCACATCCTTCCTATAGTGAGGCGACCAGAACTGGACACAGTACTCCAAGTGTGGCCTAACTGGAGTTTTATAGAGCTGCATCATTACCCCGTGACTCTTAAACTCTGTCCCTCGACTTATGAAAGCTAACACTCCATAGCTTTCTTAACTACCCTGTCTACCTGTGAGGCAACTTTCAGGGATCTGTGGACATGTACCCCCAGATCCCTCTGCTCCTCCACACTACCAAGTATCCTGCCTCTGATTGAGCTCTTCATTCAGATTTTTGCAAGTTCACTAAAATAGTGAGGAAACCCAGTTTGCTCAATACTTATTTTTGCTTATCTCTAGGATTTTCAGCTTTTGATATTTTATTTCTTTTCATTATTTATACCTGGTCAATTTACTACTTCAGTGAATGCCACTTTGTTTTCTTGTATAAGACTTCTCCTAAGTTTCTGGAAAAATAACCTGTAGCAAACATCTTGCAATAAAGACAGCCAAAACCCTTCCCTATTAAGAAAATAACATTCAGTTGGCCAAAGCTGCAAAAGCTAGAGCAATCATAGAAAACTACTATGTAGTCTTAGACTTTATTCAAACTTTTTGTTAATTCAACTTACCTTCCCAAATTGAAGTTGCACGCACTTCAAATCTGCTTGTAGATTGTTCATCATTTTTCTGAAATTGATAGAGACGTTTAGAAATGGGTGCTTTTTTTTCATCTTTTGGTGCCTTGATGAACCACGTTGATTCTTCAGCTAAGTCTCTAATGATGCAGTTCACCGTAAAATTTTTATTATAATGAACAACCGCAGGAGAGACTTCCATCTTCAGAAGTCCTAAAGGAAAATTGCCATTTGTTACAAGGGTAAGTATTTTCACATTACATTTAAAACACTGTTCAGAACTTACTGTTTCTCAGCATCACTGAAATAATACTGATCAAGTCAAGATAAGTTTATTGTCATTTAATTACAAAGTATATACATGTATATAACATATATAACGTAAATAGAAATGAGATGTTTCTCCGAACCAGGGTGTAAAGCACAGTAGCACACTTTGCACATAATAACTTATGAAGGTAAGGATAAAATCTACAGAAGAATCACACATACAGTAAATAACAAACTAAAGCATGTTAATATTAAATATTGTAAGGCATGGAACAGATTAACTTCAAATACAAACTCAGAAGCTTAATGGCTTGGGGGAAGAAACTGTTTCTTATTTTCCTCTTTAACAAAGAATATTAGATTATTGCATACTATAATTCCACAAAAATAAAGAAGAACATGCATTTATATTGCAACTTACCATATTTTCAATATGACCCACATTAATGGGTAATTAATTGCCTAACATGCTTGGCTATACCTGTGGGCCATTTTGGGTGACACAACTAGTCCAGGTAGTAGAGCCGTGGCCTCACATCACCAGAGACCTGGGTTTGATCCTGATCTTGGGTCCTCTTATTGTGGAGTTTTACATATTCTCCCTATTGCCTTGTATGTTCCTCTTGGAAGCTGCAGTTTCCCACCAGGCTAGTAGGTTAATTAGCCACTAGAGTATAGTAAGTGCATCTGCTTGTGAGGTGGAGTGTGGGGTTGTTGGTGAAAATGTGGGAAGGCTAAAAGCATTGAGTTTAATGCAAAGTTAGTGTAAATTTGTGGTTGGCCACATTGGATTTTTATTCCCAGGGGTGCAGGAGAGTGAGAAGTTACCTCACAGAAGTTCCTAAATCCTGAGGGGTAGTCATAGCTTTTTCCCCAGGACTGGAGAATCCACATCTAGAGGACACATGTGCAAGATACAAAGGGAAAAATTTAATAGAAACCTGAGAGGTAACTTCTACACAAAAAGAGAGCAGAGATTACCTGGAAGGAACTGCTGGAGAAAGTGGTCGAGGTGGGTATCATTACAACATTTAGGAAGCATTTGGATAGGTTCATGGAGAAGAGGAGTTTGGAGAGTTTTGGGCTGAATATAGGGAACTGGGACTAGCAGGATGATCCTGTGCTCAGCATGGATCAGTAGGGCCAAAGGGCTGATTTCTGCTCTGTATGACTCTATGGTTGATGTGGATGGTGGTCAAAGGCCACCATGTGCTGTATCTCTTTGGCCCCATGGGTTGTTTGAATTACATTGACTTAAATAGTAGTATATATTATTTAGTAAAAAACATTGAGTAAAAGGTGGGGGTCTGTGTTTCATGATAAACTGTCTGTGGTGCTCCAATGTGGCAGCTTTGTCATACTCGTGTTCCTCTGATCTGAGACACTTAATGATCAAGTGCTGACCATTCTATTTACCAAGAGAATTAACTTCCTTGATCCTGACCACAGCTAACATACCACAAGCAACCAACTATAATCAAGTGCTTGAGATACTGCATGCTGCTGGCACCAAACCATAAACAGTCCACCCCAACTCATTTCAAATTATAGTAGAGGACTTCAACCAGGCTTGCTTGAAAAATTTTCTGCCCAGTTACCGTCAGCATATCATCTGTAGCATCAAGTTCCAACGCCCTAGACCACTGCTATACTATGATATGGTATGCCTACCATTCCATGCTCAGACCACATTTTGGGAAATATGATCACTTGACTGTCCTCTTTTTAACTGCATACAAGCAGAGGCTAAAAAGTAAGGCCCCAGAAATAAGGACAATGAAGAGGTGGTTGTGGGAGGCAAAGGAACGTCTATGGGTTTGCTTTGAGTCGGTGGACTGGGCTGTGTTGAAGGACTCATCTGTGGGTCTGAATGAATACCCCACAGTCATCACACATTTATAAAAAGTCATAGACAAGTGTGTCCTGACAAAATCATTCAGAGTCTTCCCTAACAAGGAGCTCAGAATGAGCAATGAGAAAACTGCTAAGGGCCAGATCAGAAGCATTCAGTTAGATACAAAAAGTCCAGGTATGATCTCAGGAAAGCCTTCACAGTGGCGGAGTAACAATTCCAGACTAAACATGAATCACTGAAGGATGCTTGATATCTGTGGCAGGCTTGAATGCCATTACTTCTCTCAAAGAGAAACCAAATCCATTGGTGACAACAGGGCTTCACTTCCAGATCTGCTCAGCGCCTTTTAGGCTCACTTTGACTGTCAATACTCACAAACTCCAACAGCGCCCAATGACCTGGTGACTTCCATCTCTGAGGTTGATGTGTGAGCATCCTTTTGGAGGGTGAACCATCAAAAAGCATCTGGCCCAGATGGGATACAAGGCCGAGTATTAAAGACCTGTGCTGATCAACTGGCTGGAATGTTCACTGAGGTCTTTAATCTCATCTGAGTTATCCACCTGCTTCAAGCAAGCTTCAATTATACCAGTGTCTAAGAAGAACGTGATGACCTGTCTCAATGACAATCATCTAGTAGCACTTACATCCGCAGTGAAGTGTTTTGACAGATTGGTGATGAAACATATCCTGCCCAAGAAGTGACTTGGATTAATCTGAATTTGCATGTGAGAACAACAGATCCACAGCAGATGTAATTTCATTGGCTCTTCACTCAACCCTGGAACATCTGGACAACAAAGACACTTACCTCAGGATGCTCTTTATCAACTACAATTTGCCATTCAATAATATCATCCCTCAAAAGTAATCAGTAAGTTTCAAGAAGTTGGCCTCAATATCTCCTTGTCAAGTGGATCTGTGATTTCCTCACTTGCAGACCCTAGTCAGTTTTGACTGGCAACAGCATCTCCTCCACGATCTCCATCAGCTCATGTTCATCACAAGGTTGTGGGTTGTGTGCTTAGCCCTCTGCTCTACTTATTTTACTCTCTGTATCTAAGCACTGCTCCAATGCCCCATTTAAGCCTGCTGATGACACCACTGCCATTGGTTGAATCAAAGGTGGTGATGAGTCAGCATATAGGAGGGAGATTGAACATCTGGCTATGGTGCCAGAACGATGACCTCTCACTCAGTATCAGCAAGACCAAGGAGCTGATTGTTTACATCAGCAGGAGGAAACCAGAGGTCCATGAGCCAGTCCTCATCGGGGATCAAAGGTGGAGAGGGTCAGTAACTTTAAATTCCTCAGCGTTATCACTTCAGAGGACCTGTCTTGGGCCCAGCATGTCAGTGCATTTATGAAGAAAGCACGGCAGCACCTCTACTTCCTCAGACGTTTGCGAAAATTCTGCATGACATCTAATACTTTGACAAACTTCGATAGATGTGTAGTGGATAGTATATTGACTGGTTGCATCACAGCCTGGTACAGAAACACCAATGCCCTTGAATGGGAAATCCTATAGAAAGTAGTGGATACGGCCCAGTCCGTAATGGGTAAAGCCCTCCCTCCATTGAACACACCTACTCAGAATGTTGTCACAGGAAAGCAACATCCACCATTAGGGACCCCTCCATGCTCTCTTCTTGCTACTGCCATCAGGAAGAAGGTACAAGAGCCTCAGGACTCACACTACCTGGTTCAGTAATCAATGTCACCCCTCAACCATCAGGATCTTGAACCAATGGGAATAACTTCATTCAACTGCACTTGACCCATTACTACATTGTTCCCACAACCTATGGACTCACTTTCAAGGACTCTTTCTCTCATGTTCCTGATATTGATTGCATAGTTATTCTTCTTATTGTTGTTATTATTATTTCTGTTTATTGTCTTTTGCATGTTGAGTGGTTGCCTGCCTGATTGGGTGTGGTCTTTCATTGATTCTGTTATGGTTCTTGGATTTTCTGAGTATGCCCACAAGAAGACAAATGTCAGGTGTGTATATGGTGACACCTATATACTTTGATAATACATTTACTTTGAAAAATCCAAACCTGCTCATTTTCATTGTAACACTATTACAGTGCCAATGACTTGTTCAGTTCAGCCACTGTCTGTAAGGAGTTTGAGCATTTCCCCATGACCATGTGGATTTCCTCTTGATACTCTGCCTTCCTCCCACATTCCAAAGATGTAATGTGTAGTATGTTAATTGGTCACATGTGTGTAATTAGTTAGCACAGGACTATTGACACAATCTTTTGCCACCCAATTACACCCTTGTGACCAATTAACCTACTAATTGCCCAAGTGACAAATTAATATACTAATTGATTGTAAAAAATCTCTCTCCATAACTCAGTCACTCGAATCTTGGCAACATCTTGGTAAATCTCCTCTGCACTCTTTCCAGTTTAATGGTTGATCAAAACTGAACACAATATGCCAAATGCATCTTCATCGATGCCTTGTACAGCTCCAACATAACATTCCAACTTCTGTACTCAATGTTTTGACAGTGATTTTCAATATTTACAGCATCAAGCTCATACCTGTAATGGACAGGTTCAAGGTATTTATAGCATCTTCATCGATCAGAGAAATTGCATCCTTGGATTGACTTAGAAAACGTTCAGATTTTAATTCTCCATTGATGTTGAGTTGAAATTCCACAACGGTGCTTTGATTGCTAATTATATATAAAATATAAAATGAGAATGAGCTTCCAATCAAATAAATTCAAAGCTACTGTGTAATAACTTACCATAAAGGATTTTAAGTCCCTCTACTTGATGGAAGAAGGGCAGAACTGATGTAACTCTTGGGGAGCTGTAGTGTCCATTTGGCTTCTGTAGACCCCGTATTAATATAATTCAAGGTCACTTTGCTCGGAGAGAACGATGAATCTGAAGCATATGTGTTAGGCAGCATGACTGATTAAGTGTGTCAAAGCAGTGGAAGGTTATGAACAACCATCCCTCCCATGTTGTCTAACTCTGTTGACACTATCTCCACAGCTGATCAAATCAAATGTCTGCTTGTCATCTGCTTTCCAGAGAAGGTAGCCTATCAATGTTGTCAATTCATGGATAAGGTGCTTCATTCTGAAAATGCCTACAGAAAGCACAGGTGCATATCATGAGGGCTGGGGGTTGGGTAGGAGGAATTTTTGGAATGGAGAGAATTAAATTTCAATTTGGGAATTAAAAAAAATCTTTTACAAGTTATGTATGGATGGGGAGACTGAGTGGTGGTTATACAAGACTATAAAACCATGAAATTAGGCCATTCAACCCATCGAGTCTACTCCACAATTCCATCATGGCTGATCCTTGATCCCACTTAACCCCATACACCTGCCTTTTCACCATATCTGTTGACGCCCTGACCGAACAGGAAACTATCAACTTCTGCCTTAAATATTCCCACGAACTTGGCGTCCACCACAATTTGCGGCAGAGTATTCCACAAATTCACTACTCTCTGGCTAAAAAAGTTCCTCCTTAACTCTGTTCTAAGAGGCTGAGCCCTCTAGTTCAGGAAATGCCACCACAGGAAACATCTTCTGCACACCCACCCTATCTAGTCCTTTCAACATCTGTTAGGTTTCAATGAAATCTCCCCCACATTCTTCTAAATTCCAATGAGTACATGCCGAAAGCTGCCAAACACTCCTCATATGGGACCAGCACAGAGATGCAACTTCTACTTTCCTAGAAGTTTAAGAAGACTCAGCACATTATTTGACTATGACAAAATTCTATGGATGTAGGGTGGAAGGTATTCTGAATGGTTGCATCATGGGCTGCTCCGAAATCTCCAATATACAGGAATGCAAAAGGTGCCAGACAGTAGTGGACTAAGCCATTTCTATCACCTGAACAGCTCTCTCCAACATTGAACACATCTACAAAAGGCAAAATCTCAGGAATGCAATGTTCATCATTAAAGATCCCCTCCCCCAGCAATTCTGGCTGTCCCTTCTTCTTAATGCTGCTACCAAGCAGGAGGTATAGAAGCCTGAAGACCCACACCTCAAGGTTCAACAACACCTTCTTCCCCACTGCCAAACACTTTTCTAACTCTTAAGTTGTGCTCATTATATTTATTTTGTTGTGCAAATTAAGAATAACTTATGTTAATATAAGTTTATGTTAACTTAATGTCTATTATGTGTATAATGTGCTATGCTGCTGTAGCGAGAAGTTAATTCTCATGATTTTTATACCTTGTGTAGTTATGCCTATGACAATTAACTTGAACTTGAGAAAACAGCTAACAAAATGCAGAACCTGCTGCAATTTGTTTATGGAATTCAGGGATCCAGTGGCCACATATGCATCTGAATTTTCTTTTTGTCCCATAACTCACCATTGAGATCAACATCATTCTGTAAGCTGTTGAGGAGTGATGGGGAATACACTTCATAACTGACCCTTCAGCTTTGTATGAACTCCAGGTACATGAATACAAATACAGGTAAGTTTTTGTTAATCTTTCTTTACTTCAATGTCTTTATTAATTCTGTGCAGATCATTGATCTATATGCAATCAACAGGCAGTGCAGAATCTATACATCATGAGTTTCTAGCAACACAGACAAAATGCTGGAGGAACTCAGCAGGCCAGGCAGCATCTATGGAAAAATGCACAGTTGACGTTTTGGGCTGAAACCCTTCGGCAGGACTGGTGAGAAAAAGCTGAGGACTAGATTTGAAAGGTGGCGGGAGGGGAGGGAGAAACACAAGGTGATAGGTGAAACCAAGAGGGGGAGGGATGAAGTAGAGAGCTGGGAAGTTGATTAGTTAAAGAGACAGAAGGTCATGAGGAAAGAAAAAGGGAGAAGGAGCCCAGAGATAAGCAATGGGTGGGCAAGGAGATAAGGTGAGAGAGAGAAAAGGGAATGGGAAATGGAGAAGAGGAGTGGGGTGTTGGGGGGCATTATCATAAATCTGAGAAATTGATGTTCAGGCCATCAAGTTGGAGGCCACCAAACAGCAATCAGAGGGATTGGGGGGTTCATTTGTCTTGGTGGGTGAGGGATTGGGGAGTTCATTTGTCTTGGTGGGTGAGGGATTGGGGGGTTCATTTGTCTTGGTGGGTAAGGGATTGGGGGGTTCATTTGTCTTGGTGGGTGAGGGATTGGGGAGTTCAGTCCTCTTGGTGGGTGAGGGATTGGGGAGTTCATTTGTCTTGGTGGGTGAGGGATTGGGGAGTTCATTTGTCTTGGTGAGTGAGGGATTGGGGAGTTCAGTCCGCTTGGTGGGTGAGGGATTGGGGAGTTCATTTGTCTTGGTGGGTGAGGGATTGGGGAGTTCATTTGTCTTGGTGAGTGAGGGATTGGGGGGTTCATTTGTCTTGGTGAGTGAGGGATTGGGGAGTTCAGTCCTCTTGGTGGGTGAGGGATTGGGGGGTTCATTTGTCTTGGTGGGTGAGGGATTGGGGAGTTCATTTGTCTTGGTGGAGTTAGGTGGTAGGGATATGATGAGCTTTGAGAAATTCCGCATTGGTGGTGGCACCAGAAGTAGAAATGGTTAGCTGCCAGGGGATTATTGATGGCTTCAGTGCCAGGATCCAAGGTTAGAGAGGTCATTCAGTCATAGAGTGATACAGCATGGGAACTGGCTTAGTTCATCCATGCTGACCACTGGGCTAACCAAACAACTTCCTGCATTTGGCTCTTCTTGATTTTATACGCTACTGTAAGATCACCTCTCAATCTCCTGTGCTCCAAAGAATAAAGCCTTAGTCTGACTAACCTTTCCCTATATTTCAGACTTGTGAGCCCTAACAGTATTCTCATAAATCTTCTCTGCACTCTCTCTCTAGTTTCATAACATGGCAACCAAAATTGTACACCATATAGCAGGGTGTGAGCAGATTGGAGGGGATTTGATCCAGTTCAACAGCTGGAAGTCACAATCAAGGGTAAGAAGGGTGTTGGAACACACTGCAAGAGTTTAATTTAAAATTGTTTTCCATTAGTGCGGCCTCATTATGCAGTATTCTGCTCAAGCAAGTCTTACTGAAGCAGGCTTCAGAGAATTTGTGTAGGCCTGGCCCACACCTTTTGTGGGCTCAAATGTACCTATGAGTCCCAAGGAAATCCAGTCCTAATGGTTGTTGCACTCTGTTAGACACTACTGAAATGACTAACACTCACAAAAGGGGTTTTAAATGAAGTCACAGACACTGACAGCCATAGAGTGTAATTAACTGTGCTTTGCAGTCTGGCAACATATCACTGGTGCACCACATGATAGAATTTCTGAGGTTTGATCCCAACTTGAACATAGAAAAGATGTGAAAGCAGCATATGTTTAAGAAGTTACACCGCTGTTAAAGTTAATGGATTTGGAAGAATGTATTCTTTGCTGTAGTGGACTTTAAATCAGATCAGTTAAAAGCGATTTACCTAATATTCGTTATTTTGACACACTGGAACCCATTCAATACGCTGAAGGATCTGGCAAGCTGGAAATACAAAGTAAAGGTTATCTTTTAGAATACAATTCTATACTGAGTTTTGACAATTACAGTTGGCCCTTCTTATCCGCGGATTCCGCATGCGTGAACTCAAGCAACCGCGGATCGCGAAAACCAGGAAGTGCTCTACCAGCACTTCTTGTCCGAGCATGTACAGACTTTTTTCTTGTCATTATTCCCTAAACAATGCAGTATAACAACGATTTTACATAGAATTTACATTGTATTAGGTATTATAAGTAATCTAGAGATGATTTAATGTATATGGGAGGATGTGCGACTTACTAGGTAAGTCGAAACAAGTACAACCGGTATTATTTAGCGTCAGTTAGTCAAATGTTTGTCTTAGTATTATAGTATATATTTTACCTTTCTATGCATATAAAACACTTAAGAACGTATGTTTCAGCGCTGGGCTTGGGAACGGAAGTTCTCGGGACTCGGGACAGATCGCTCCTGAGTGCCGGGTTGATGTGGAGGATCAAAAACCCAAAACCCCAAAACCCAATAATTAAACCACTGCATTGCTTAGTAATAATTGTAGCTTTCATCGGGGCAGAGCCTTTCTCACTTTATCCTTTAAAATTGTTCCGATCATTGACCGACGTCGCCTAACGCTTTTCCAATGACCGATGGCGTTTCACCTTTTTCCGATCTTTTTATTATTTCCACTTTATTTTCAATCGTGATTGTGATTATTTTCGTGAACAGAAACACTGCGCAGTCAGAGCTCTGGCGCTGGGTCTTAATGTCCACCGCTCTGACAGGTTAAATAAGGTCTAGGGTTCCTCTGGGTCCTAAGGTCCGCCGGATTGAGACAGGTTCCGCAAAGGACTTGAACATCCGTGCATTTTGGTATCCGTGAGGGGCCCAGAACCAATCCCCCGCGGATAAGGAGGGCAGACTGTACTAATAAATGCATTGTTCAAAATAAAATCATATTCAGTTCTTGTAAAATATAAGTGCACATACAATGACATAAAATTGTTTATGTCATTGATCTGAAACATCACCTTCCTCTCCTCCCAGATACTGATGACTGCTGTGTAGTTCCAGCATTCTCTGCTTTTATTTCAGATTTCCCAGCATCTTCAGTTTTTAAGCTTTTTGAAAATAAAATGTCATATAGCTGTTTTGGAATGAGGGCAGAGAGAAGAATGAGAATTGTTAAGTCATCATCAGTGGGGATGGGAGAGGTTCCAGAGGATTGTGTGATTGTGGATATTGTTCCTTTATTCAAGAAAGGGAGTAGAGGTAGCCCAGGAAATTATAGAAAAGTGAATCTTACCTCAGTGGTTGGTAAGTTGATGGAGAAGATCCCGGGAGGCAGGATCTATGAACATTTGGAGAGGCATAATATGATTAGGAATAGTCAGTATGGCTTTGTCAAGGGCAGGTTGTGCATAATGAGCCTGATTGAAATTTTTTGAGGATGTGACTAAACACATTAATGAAGGAAGAGCAGTAGATGTAGTGTATATGGATTTCAGCAAGGCATTTGACAAGGTACCCCATGCAAGGCTTATTGAGAAAGTAAGAAAGCATGGGATCTAAGGGGACATTGCTTTGTGGATCCAGAACTGGCTTGCCCACAGAAGGCAAAGAATGGTTGTAGACAGGTCATATTCCGCATGGAGGTCGGTGACAAGTGGAGTGTTTCAGAGATCTGTTCTGGGACCCTTACTCTTTGTGATTTTTATAAATGACCTGGATGAGGATGTGGAGGGATGGGTTAGTAAGTTTGCTGATGACACAAAGTTTGGAGGTGTTGTGGATAGTGTGGAGGGCTGTCAGAGGTTACAGACATTGACAGGATGCAAAACTCGGCTGAGAAGTGCCAGATAAGTGTGAGGTGGATCATTTTGGTAGGTCAAATATGATGGCAGAATATAGTATTAATGGTAAGACTCTTGGTAGTGTGGAGGATCAGAGGGATCTTGGGGTCTGAGTCCATAGGACGCTCAAAGCAGCTGCGCAGGTTGACTCTGTGGTTAAAAAGGCATACTGTGTATTGGCCTTCATTAATCTTGGAATTGAATCTAGGAGCTGAGAGGTAATGTTGCAGCTATACAGGACCCTGGTCAGACCCCACATGGAGTACTGTGCTCAGTCTGGTCGCCTCACCACAGGAAGGATGTGGAAGCCATAGAAAGGGTGCAGAGGAGATTTACAAGGATGTTGCCTGGACTGGGAAGCATGCCTTATGAGAATAGGTTGAGTGAACTCGGCCTTTTCTCCTTGGAGCGAAGGAGGATGAGAGGTGACTTGATAGAGGTGTATAAGATAATGAGAGGCATTGATCGTGTGGATAGTCAGAGGCTTTTTCCCAGGGCTGAAATGGCTAGCACGAGAGGACACAGGTTTAAGGTGCTGGGGAGTAGGTACAGAGATATCAGGAGTAAGTTTTTTACTCAGAGAGTGGTGAGTGTGTGGAATGGGCTGCCAGCAATGGTGGTGAAGGCAGATATGATAGGGTCTTTTAAGAGAGCTTTGGATCAGTACATGGAGCTTTGAAAAATAGAGGGCTATAGGTAAGCCTTGTAATTTCTAAGGTAGGGACATGTTTGGCACAACTTTGTGGGCTGAAGGGCCTGTATTGTGCTGTAGGTTTTCTATGTTTCTAAACTATGTAATACTCCCTGGAAAGGGATGAAAGTGCAGAGGCACATTGAACTCTTTGAATATTATGGAGCAAGCTGAGAAGAAAGTACAAAAAATCAAAAAGATTTTGTTGTTACAAAGATTTACAGAGAGAAAAAATTTTTCAAAATCTTTGGTTGAACCTCAAGTCAATTAATCTGCTCAACTTGGCAGCTTGATTTTAGAAAGATGTCAAAGCCTTAGAGGGGGTACTGAACCGACTTACCAAGATGGTGTTAGGAAGGAAGGACATTGTAGAGTGCCTGGAAAAGTTGCTTTCGGAGCAGAAAAGAATTAAAGATAAGTTTAATTGGTGGGTTCAAAATTATAAGAGGTTAAACTAGAAGAAATTGTTTCTCTGGAGAAATCAATAGCCAACGAGCAAGTTTAAAAAGATGTGTAAAGGAACCACGAGGGAGATAAAGGTAATGTTT
Organism: Hypanus sabinus; assembly: GCF_030144855.1. Classification (NCBI taxonomy): domain Eukaryota; kingdom Metazoa; phylum Chordata; class Chondrichthyes; order Myliobatiformes; family Dasyatidae; genus Hypanus; species Hypanus sabinus. The sequence continues at coordinate 50,115,036 of NC_082715.1, forward strand.
TAAATTTAATGAATTTGTAATAAACTTTCTAGGAGAAGTAAATTCAAAAGTATTTTTCAAAAGGGATGCATACTTGAAGGGGAATAATTGTAAGGTTATATGGAATAGCATGGGTGTGGGTCTAATTATGTAAGTCTTTAGAAGAAATTTGGACCTGGAAAGAGTTGATGAATACAGGTGTAGATGCGCACCACAATCAACATAGACAATATGGATCATAAGGAACCATCTCTGGTCTGTAAGTCCCTATGTTTCTTGAATTGAACTGGCATAGGGAAGATAGTGTGCATAATATCCTTCAGTGCTGTATCATTTCGTAAGAGATTGAGCATTTGCTTGAGGAAAGGTATGTATTTTGGAGGGTACAGTTTTTTCCTAAATGGGTAGAATGGGTCCCATATTTTCTTTTAACAAGAGTTGTATCTTGGTAGCATAGTCTGACCTTTTTAAACTGTATCACCAGTGTTTCTGTATTCTGACTGTAGTGAGACACAGACTTATATATGTGCACTGTGAAGCGTGTGTGGTGCACTACGTGTGCCTGACTGGACACGCCCCCTGCTGACTGCTCCTGTGGCTCCTCCCACAGACCCCTGCATAAAGGTGATCAGAGCCTGGGCCCGGCCTCTCAGTCTCCAGGATGTAGTATGGTGGTCACTCACTGCTGGTTCCTTCTTCCAGTCAATAAAAGCCGATATCTCACCTTTAAGTCTCAGAGTGAGTTATTGGTGGTGCATCAGCGTGGAACTGTGGCAATTGCTGATGGATTTGGAAAGCTAATTTTACTTGTTGCACTGCTGTATTTCAAGTGTCCAATAGTGCTGGCCAAACTGATACTCCATTGATTTCAGTGATTACAATTAGGCAAACAAATTGGAGAATAAAACTGAAAAAAACTGGGAGATGGGGTAAGATCTTAAATCGATCTTTTGCATCTATATTTATTTGGGAGATGGACACCGAGACTTTATAAGTGAGGTAAAGCAGCAGTGAGGTCATCGACCCTAAAGAGATTACAGAGGAGGAGATGTTTTCTGTCTTCATGCAAATTAGGGTGGCTAAATCCCCAGGGCTGGATAAAGTATTCTCTTGGACCTTGTGGGAGGCTAGTGCACAAATTGCTGGCAGAGATATTTAAATATCCTTAGTGACAGGTGAGCTACTGGAGGATTGGAGATAGCTAATGTTGATCCACTGTTTAAGAAAGGCTCTAAAAATAAACCAGGAAATTATAGGCTAGTGAGCCTGACATCAATAGTGGGAAAGCTATTGGAAGGTATTCTAAGGGACGGATATATGAGTACTTGGATAGACATGGACAGATTAGGGATAGTCAGTATTACTTTGTGCGTGGTAGGTCATGTCTAACCAATCTTATAGAGTTTTTTCAGGAAGTTGCCAGGAAAATGGATGAAGTCAAGGCAATGAACGTTGTCTACAGGGACTTTAGCAAGGCCTTTGACAAGATCCCACATTGAAGGTTGGTCAAGAAGGTTCAGTCGCTTGGCATTCAAGTTGAATAGTAGATATTGGCTCAGCAGCAGAAGCCAGCGAGCAGCAGTTGCCTCTCTGACTGGAGACCCGTGACTACTGGAATGTCACAGGGATCAATGTTGCTGTTGTTTTAATTAATTAATCAATTAATTGTCTGTTGCTGCTTGTCATCTGTATTAATGATCTGGACGATAATGTGGTCAACTGAATCAGCAAATTTGTGGATAACACCACGACGAGGAGTGTAATGGACAGTGAGAAGACAATCAGGAAAAATGTGCTGCAAAATGGTAGATGGAATTTAATGAAGATAAGAGTGAGGTGTTGCACTTTGATTGGACCAACCAGTGTAGGTCTTACAGTGAACGGTAGGGCACGGAGGTGTATGGTAGAAAAAGGGGATCTGGGAATACAGGTCCATAGTTCATTAAAAGTGGTGGCATAGGCAGATAGAGTTGTAAAGAAATCTTTTGGCACATTGACCTTCATAAATCAGAGTATTGAGTACAGGAAATGGGATGTTTTGTTGAAGTTGTATAAGATATTGGTGAGGCCTAATTTGGAGTATTGTGTGCAGTTCCGGTCACCTACTTACAGGAAATACATAAATAAATTTGAAATAGTACAGAGAAAATTAACACAGATGTTGTTGGGACTGGAGGACCTATGTTATAGGGAAACATTGGATAGGTTAGGACTTTATTCCTTGGAATGTAGAAGATTGAGGGGAGATCTGGTAGAGCTATACAAAATTATGAGGGGTATAGATAAGGTAAATGCACATTTTCCACTGAGGTTGGGTGGGACTACTACTAGTATCATCGGTTAGGGGTGAGAGATGAAAAGTTTAAGGAGAACAAGAGTGGAAACTCCTTCACTTAGAGGGTGGTGAGAGTGTGAAGTGAGCTGCCAGTGCAAGTGGTGCTCGCAAGCTTGGTTTCCAATGTTTAAGCGAAGCTGGGATAGGTATATTGATGGCAGGGGTAAGGAGGGCAGCAGTCTAGGAGTAGGTAGTTTGAATGGTTCGGCACAGACAAGATGGGCTGAAGGACCTGTTTCTGTGCTGTACTTTTCTATGACTCTTCAACTCTATGGAAATCTGAAATAGAAGCAGAAAATGCTGTAAACAGTCAGCAGATCAGGCAGCATCTGTGGAGAGATGCTGTATTAATGTTGATAGTCACCTGTAATGTTGACTATGCGTCTTTGTTTATTGCCTGACCTGCAAAATATTTCCAGCATTTTCTGTTTTAGAGGTTGGGTGGGACAGAGGAAAACAGGGTATAATTTTAATTATCACTTTTGAGTGTTATGTGATTTTTGTTTTTTTTTACTAAATGTTTGTGTATCATCAAAATAGAACGTTTTTGTTTAAGTTTTAAATCTTTTTCAGTGTTACTATTTTTATAAAATTCTCTGAATGCCAAGACACCTAAAATCTATTAAAACTAAACCCGTATTTTCCCCCCTGCTCGCCAGCATGAAACGTTGGAGGCTTCTTCCTTCACCACCCATCACTCTGCAGCCTCCGGAAACATAGTTTTTCACTTTAGGATGCAAAGGCAGCTAATAAACTACCCCCCCCCCCCCACCCCATGATGGCAACCTGAGAGATGAAGAGCAGTGCATGTCAAGAATAATAGAGCAAGAGCTGATCTCAAAAATAGAGATTTTAAAAAAGTATTTTAAAGAAGTAAATATATCACAATAAAACATCACTATGAACATTACCTTTTATTAGATCAGTTGGCAGGAGTGTTTTTCTTTTCATAATGCATTTAAATCTAATCTTAATCTCGTAATTGGAGACTAAGCAATAGATGAGATGTTGAAATAAGAATATTAATTAGAGATTTAAAGTATATACATACAATTACTCATGCAAAAACCATAGGAATTGGTTGTGCTTACCCTTGCTTTTGGATTTTATTATGATGTACATACCTTATCTGAATAAGTATTCTCTAGTTCTTTAGAAGCATTTGATGATTTATTTTGAAGATCATCATGGTGGCTTTTATTTAGCTTAAACTTGCCGTGTACTTCAACTAAAAACAGAGGAAAAGATCAATGCTTTGGCTATCATCCAAAAATAATATAAACATTGGGATATCATTAAATCCCAAGATTCACTTTCTGAAATGCCGTGGATATGATGTGGAGCAACCTTTGCTCTTAGTATTCACTGCAGAGCTTCTTAATTTAAACACCAGTGGCATTGTGTACATAATGGTAAACTGGGGTGGGAGTCAAGTAAAAGAATGCTGGTAAGATGCTGTGGTAAGATGAAGCATAATTAATGATTTCTCTGTTGCATTAGCTATAAAATTGTTGAATATATTGACAAGACAATTGACTCAATTTAGTTTTAGGCTTTTGTTGCGCAGGTAGGGCTGTATGAGATGATGCACTGGAAATCATGTGGTATTTTCCAGTAAATTGCATACCAGTGGTCTTGCCTTATATGGAAGTGTTATTCATTTGTAGGGGAGATAGGGAGACCCTAAACAGTATAATAGCAAGGTTGTTTCAAGGGATTTTTTTTAGCCTCTCCACGGGCTGGATTGTGACGAATACCTGGTGATCTTGATGCCCCGTCATGTCTTGTCTGAGTGTTGGGGCTCCCCAGCAGAGTGTTTAAGAATATACAAGCAGTTAATTATTTATTGCTGAGAAGTATCACAATGAATTGCATGCAATCTTGAGTTTGATTTATTGGTGAAGAATCAAATAAAAAAGTTTGTACAACAACACACACAAAATGCTGGTGGAACACAGCAGGCCAGGCAGCATCTGACGAAGGGTCTCAGCCCGAAACGTCGACAGCGCTTCTCCCTATAGATGCTGCCTGGCCTGCTGTGTTCCACCAGCATTTTGTGTGTGTTGTTGTTTGAATTTCCAGCATCTGCAGATTTCCTCATGTTTGCTCTTAAAAAAGTTTGTGTTTTGTTCTCTTAGTTGAATTAGACTAGATTTGTTGGTACGGTTAGAAGTTGCATTGGATTTGTAGTTAAGAGTTAAACAAAATTACTTGAGTTACTCTTATGGTTTTACTCATTTAAAGATTAAAGATTACTTTTATTTGCCACATGTATATTGATATGTCATTTGTGTCAAAATAGATTAGCAAGGATTGTATTGGGCATTTTCTGCACCAAAATAGCATGCCCACAACTCACTACCCTGAACAGTACAGCTTTGAAGGAAAATAGTCTACAGTGGGGAAATCGAAATCACCTGTAACAACAAATCTGTTGTATTTGCAACTGTAATGCCCCAGTTAACATTTTTACTGCTAAGCTGTAGGTATTCGTTTTAGCAGTTCTATAAAAGCAGGGTCTTCTACTTTTAGAATATTTTGCTTTTGGCTAAAATATAAGGGGCTATGATGTTCAACCTAAGAATGTTGTATCGGGGGGGGGGGGGGGGGGGGGGGGGGGGTCATGTGGGGTCTTGTAATGGAGTAGGCTGTGCTTACCTTCACTTTTTCCCTCACCCAAATAGCAGTTAATTCTATTTTTTAAGTGACTGAAGTGAGTTGTAACGGGCTGAACGAAATGACAAAGCCAGGTAACAGGAAGAAACAAGAAAAGGGCGCAGGAGAGGAAGATTCTGGTGAGGGCTCCGCGAAGTTAGTGGGCTCAGGAGAAGCTGAAGCTGTTAGGCCCCGGTCCCAACTACCATTAAAGAAGTCCTTGTGGCAGTAAACAAGCTGTACAGTTTGGTAGACGGGAGACATGCTGAGCACGGTAAGTCAATCATGAACCTAACAGTGCCTCTAGCTGAAGTCGGTAAGCCTGTTTCTCTAATGGAGGACACCGCCGATTCATATGAGAGGCGAATTGTAGAGTCAGAGAGGCGGCTTGATAGCCTAATATCCCAAAACACACAGCTACAGGCTTAGGTGGATGACCTTGAAGCCCGGTCTTGCCGTCAAAGCATTTGCATTATCGGGGTTCAGGAGAAAGCCGAAAAAAATATGCCGACGGAATTTATAGCCACGTTGATTTTGAAGTTGCTGGGGGAAGAACATTTCCACCAGCTGATTGAAGTGGACCGTGCCCACTGGAGCCTAGCACCGGCAAAAAATGGCAGGCCAAGAGCTACTGTTGCTAGGCTACACCACTTCAAGGGCTGGTGCTACGGCTATCTAGGGAGCGAGCTCTGCTGCTATATGACGGACGCCCGGTGCTCATATACCCGGATTTAACCTCGGCCACCATGAGGAAACATCAGGATTTTCAGCACATCAAGGAGAAATGCAAAGCCAGGAAAATTAGGTGCGGATTCTGGTACCTGGCAAGGTTTGTGGTTTCATTTAACAACACCACCAGTACATTCAGCACTGCAGCCATAGCTGAGAGTTCCTGAGCCGAGAAGTTAAAAATGGGTATTCTGACACCATATCAACCAAAAAACGGATTAACACTGGGTTACTGGCTTTGTTGTTGATCACTAACGGCTTCATCTGGAGACTATTTAGTATGTTCAGCGCATGAGGAACTGAAAAATAAGCTCACACTGATGTGGGTGAGGGCTGATTGCTTTTGTTTATTTTTCTGTTTCATAGTGCATTTGTGAAGAGGCGTTTCTCCCGTGTTTAGTGAGTAATGGGTAGTTACCTTGCTCTTCTGGGCCATGTGTTGGCTCTTGGATTTAGCTTGACTCTAGGTTAAGGGTATGGAAGTACTATTCCTGGTGTGTTCTTATTTTTGGGAGGATTTTTTGTTTCTCAAGAGGTTGTTGCAGCACATCTGTTTGTTCAAGTTGCTGTTTGTGTTACGTCATGACCATACCTCATATTTTTTTGTTAAGCAGCAGACATGACATCTAATCTGCATATGCACAGCATTGGTGAGATTAAACTGATCAGCTGGAATGTACAGGGGATGAATAGTCCACTGATGAGAGGGAGGGTGTATGCACATCTTCGTACACTCAAAGCTGATGTTTGTTTTCTCCGAGAAGGGCACATTAAGAAATCAGTGGCGAAAGTGCTTTGGGCATCTCAGGTCTACCAGTTGAATTTTAGTACTAAATCTAGAGGTGTTGCAATCCTAACAAAAAAAGCATGCTGTTTATTCACACGCAAGCTATCACTGACCTGAGGGGCAGCTATGTAATGGTAAGTGGAATATTAAACTCCATACCATTGACACTAGTGAATGAGTACGGGCCCAAATTTGATCCAGTTTTTTTTTCAGAACCTCTTTAAGGCCATGCCCTATCTGTCTGACTCTAACATAATTGCAGGTGGAGACTTTAATTGCATCTTAAACTCCCTTCTAGATAGACAACATCCCCAAGTTTGTTCACTTAAAAATAGTGTAACACTTAATAATCTCAGCAATCGTATAACATAGTAGATATTTGGAGGCTTCTTAATCCCATGAAGAAGGATTTTTCATATTTTTTCACAGTACACATTTCCTACTCTAGGATTGATTATTCTTTGTTAGATTTGAAATTGGTCTTGTCAGTAGTCGGTTGCACTTCCCTAATATACTTACATTAGATCATACTCCTGTCTCCCTTATATTTAAATTGAATCACAAAAGAGGTGAATATAGTAGGCATTTAAATAATGCTTTGTTAAAGGAGAAGGATTTTTGCTCTTATCTTTCAGATAAGATAGATCTATACCAATGATGTGGGCGATGTTGCTGATTCCACTCTTTGGGAGGCCATGAAGACGGTTATTAGAGGTTGCATAAAGGTATATGAGACAGCAGAAAAAAGAAGATTCAAGAAAAGGTTAACTGAAATAGATGATCAGTTGGCAAATCTGGAAGTCTCTTATAAAATAAACCAGGAAGCAGAATTAATTAATAAGATTACTGCCTTATGGTATGAATATAATTATACAAGTCAGACAGAGGTATTTTGAGCTTGGTGAAAAGCCCCATAATTTATTAGCTCATCAGTTAAGACAGATGCAGGCCTCCAGGGACGTACATTGTATAAGGGCGAAAGATGGCTTTTTATTGATGGACCCGGAAAAAATTAATGAGTTTTGCGGAGTTCTATGCTAATGTTTACCAATCATAAGGAGGTCTGGACTTTGAAGCTATGGAAATATTTTTTGATAATCTGAATCTGTCCACGCTGTCAGTAGATTCAGTAAAGGCACTTGATGCTGATATTAGCTGAAATGAGATCAAGGAAGTTACCTCCTCCCTCCCCAATAATAAGGCACTGGGTCCAGATGGTTTTAGCATGGAATTTTTCAAAGTATTTGGTCCAAAATTGTCGCCGCTTATGAATGTTGGATCACTCTAGGTTAGCTTCCAGATTGCCACCCACTTTGTGTAAAGCCAATGTCTCTCTGATTCCAAAACCAGGCTGTCATCCCAAGGTGGTTTCATCATATCACCCCATTTTGCTGCTGTCCATTGAAACCAAAATTCTTGGGAAAGTCCTGAAGTTAAAAAGTACACATTTGTTCTATCATTCATCCAGATCAAACTGGCTATATGCCAGGTAGACATGTATTTTAATCTGCACCTTCTGTTCAATATTTTATATACAAAGCATGTAGTCATCTCATTAGATGTGCAATGTGCGTTTGATCAAGTGTAATGGCCATATATGATGTTTGCACTTAAGAAATTTGGATTTGGACCATCTTTCATCAAATGGATTGAAATAATATTTTCACACCCATCTGCCTCTATAATCACTAATCAGAATATTTCCTCCCCTTTTGCAATTCATCGTGGGACTTGTCAAGGCTGCCCCCTGTCTCCGTTTTTGTTTGCAGTTATCATTGAGCCAGTGGATGTTAGCATCAGATATGCACGGACATAAACATCACCTTTCATTATATGCTGATCATGTCCTTTCATACATCTCCAGCCCATAAACATCAATACCTGCCCTTCTGACTCTAATTAATAATTCTGGCAGTTTCTCAGGTTTCTCTATTAATTGGGATAAGAGTGAACTAGTGCCAGTCATAGCAGTGGTTAATACAGCGTATTTACGGTCCAGTCCCTTTAAAATAATTTCTGATAATTTTTCCTATCTTGGTGTTACTATTACAAAAACCCAGTTGATCTTTTGCAAGTGAGTTGGCGAAACGAAGTTGAGCAGGTTAAATGCAATATTGACTTTTGGAAAACCCTTCCAATTTCTTTGGTGGGGAGGGTTAACGCAATCAAGATGATTTTACTGCCACGATTTCTTCACCTTTTCCAGTCAATTCCATGGTTTATTCCTCTGCCATATTTTAAGCAAATGGATTCAATTATTATACCCTTCATTTGGAATTATAAAGCCTTTAGAATTATTAAAAATCACTTGTCAAAGCCCAAGGAAAGCATTGGTTTTTGCCCTACTGGATGTTAAAATGTATTACTGGGCTGTCCACCTATCCATTTTTGCATGGTGGAAAAAAGGCCCACCCTCTACCTCAGACTCGTGCCCAGCATGGTTACTCATTGATCAAGTGCTTTGTAAGAAGACTTCCTTACCAGCTCTCCTTAACAGCCCCACTGCAGTTAATAAGTCACATTTTAGTAACAGCTTTTGGTTGGTAGCACTATAAGAATTTGGAAGCAGATTCAACTACAAATTAAGGTCCCAAAAAACTTATATCAACAGTCTGATCTGTGACAATCATTCCTTTTTGCCTGGCCTGAATGATACTGTTTTTTTCACCTGGAAACAGAGTGGCATCTGTAGTGTAGCTGACCTATATATTAATGGAAACTTTCCCACATTTGCCAGTTATAAAAAGTTTACAATATTCCTGCATCTAGTTTTTTTTAGATATTTACAAATTTGAGATTATGTTAGGAAATATATATCTAACTTCGAGGTTTTAGACAAACATGAGACCCTGGAGGCAATAAATAAATTTGATCCGGTATCAGATCCTACATAATGGAGCTCGGGTGAATACTGCAGGTCTTAAACAGGCATGGGTGGATGAATTGGGTATAGAAATGACAGAGGAGGTCTGGGATGAGTGTTTAAAGAGTATACATGATTGTTTGGTCAACATCAGACACAGACTCATACAGTTTAAAACATTACATAGACTCCATTATTCCAAAGAAAAGTTGCACAGCTTCTACCCTGGTGTTTCACCAGTTTGTAATCGATGTAAATCTGTGAACAGTAACTTGTCACATTCATTCTGGTCATGATGTAAGCTTTATGCATACTGGAAAAGTATTTTTCACTGTTTCTCTGAGGCTTATGGGAAGCGGTGGGAACCAGACCTGCTCATAGCCATCCTTGGAGCAACAAGCTCCTTTTCTTCAGCCAATAAGTATGAAAAAATGGCTGTATTGTTTGGAATGGCGATTGCTAAGAAGTTAATCCTGCAAATGTGGAAAATAGACTCTGTGCCTATGTACGATCTGTGGCTGAGAGAACTGGCAAATTCTTTACATTTGGAGAGACTGAGACTCTGTAATGAGGACAGAGGGGACATCTTTGAAAGGATGTGGGGCCCTGTATTGGACTTTCTTACGGGGTGAGGACTGAGGTTTTTGGTGCGGTGCACTTCTGCTGTGTATGTTCACTTTCACCTTTTTTTATATTTTTCTTTCTTTTGCTTCTCTAATTTGATTTTGCTATGGTTGTGGTTTTTGTGGATGTGCTTTTTTTTGTTAGTTTTTTGTTAGAAAATTAAAAAAAAATGTATCAGTCATGATGGTGGAATCGGGAGCAAGTTTCGAAGAGCAGGGCAGAAAGATTGGTGACAGACAGTGTGGTTCACTGGGCTGGTTTTGTTGGGAGCTGCGGAGGGGACAGGAGGGAACTTGGCTGAGGATGTCATGGGAAGGAGCATCCCCTCTGCACAAAGTGCTTTGTGAAGATAGATGGCTCCAAGGAGGAAAGGCCGATGAGAGCACCCATTCGTTTGAGATGGATTTCGAGTGACGTTCAAAATGTGCTGTGTGCTTTTACGCAGGCCGCAAGTCCAGCACATGAGTGAAAGGACAACTTCAAGATGAGATCCAAATTTATGTGCAGATTTGGACTGGGTTAACTGTAATGGGCCCTTTTATTTAGTTTTTCTTTTCCTGCCAACTAACTGTTCCATAAAGCTGAAATTTGTAAATATACTTTCTTTAAAATTTTATGTGGTGCGCAGTCTGTTATTTCATGCCGACTGACGATTGTGTATGGGCAGTATTTACACAGCATTAGCTCAAATCGAGGTGTCTTTAATCAGGACATCACGATGTTCCTGTTTGGCTGAGCCTCAAATCATATTGACCCTAGATGTATATCATTTATAAAAGCTGGCCTTTTCACCATTGGGTCCTGTGGCTGTTAGCAGAGCTGGCTAATGAACCAAATTTGCATATGGGCCCAGTGAGGGGGTTGCATAACTTTCTTTGATCTGTCTGCATATCTGTTCCTCATTGTCCCAGTGGCTATTGGGGGTGTCTGTAGTATAAGCCCATTAGTGTGCTTGCATCTTTCTTTTTTTTGATTTCTACCCATGTAGATACAGCAAATGAGTCCTCCATTATATTCCCTGTGAGTGCAGTTGTGATATAGTTCCTTATTAATAGTGCAACACCAACCCCCAACCTGGCCACTTTAAACAAGTGGTACAGTGGAAACCTGATTGGATGAGGACTAACCAATCTGGAAGGATGGACAATGGCATCATAGATACCACCAGACTAGGCATGCCCAGACACACACACACACACACACACACACACACACACACACACACACACACACACACACACACACACACACACACACACACACACACACACACACACACACACACACTGGTGTTGAAACCTGAGATGAATTTATTCTTCATATATGCTGGGAAAGCACTGGATACCTTTTCAGGATACAACTCGTCCTCCTTGCACAGGCTGTCCTTATCCTAGAGGGAAGCTCCACTGATCCTAAAACCTGACCCCCTGCGCCATGCACCAGTTCCTCAGACAAGCATCTTTATGTTCCATCTTTCTATTCCTGCCCTGACTATCATGTAGCACTGGGAGTAATCCAGAGAGTACTATCTTTGAAATCCTGCTTTTCAGTTTTTTTTCCCTAATTCCCTATACTCACTGTTCATTCCACTTTCCACCTATGTCATTGGTGCCAAAGTGCACCACAACTTTTAGCAGCTCACTCCCACCCCCCCCCCCCCCCCCACCCTCCTCACCCTGAGAATATTCTGCAGCTACTCTGAGAGATCCATAACCCCGGCCATTTGCCCAAATATTCCATCCTGCTAAAGCCATACTCTCCTTCATACGCCCCTTGTCTCTATGCCAACGGTTTATCCCGTTCTGTGTACCTTCTGTTCGGTCGCACAATTACAATGTAATCCAAGCAAAATTGAATAACATATTTACTGTAAATATGTAGCTCATTGTGCAAACAAGCCACTGATCATTTTAATGCATGAGAAGATTGATTTTTGAACAACTTGACCAAACTCGGTCTACTCTAAAACTCTCTGTGACATCAATTTTTATTTTTTTATTAATGTACACCTATGCAGAAATGTTTGGAATATCACATTCCATTAAATTCTGCAACTTGAAGTAATTATAGGAAGAGCCAAAAACTTTAACCCAATAGTCATGATGATCCCTTCTAATGATGCAAGTGAGGAAGTGAGTTGTAGAAAGGTGGTTTTCATTGCTCCTTGCATCTCGGACCATGAGGTCAAAGTGAGGCTTTAAATAAAGTGGATAGTAGGAGACTTGTCCCAAAAAGACAAACATCTGAAACTAAAGGACGACATTGTGTAGGAGGTCAGAGGATTAGAGCAGATGTGAGGAAAAACTTTTTAACCTGCATGGTATCTGGAATTTGGATCTGCAATGGGGGTGGAGGCAGACCCTCTCATAACCACTAGGAACTGTTCAGATGAGTATTTGAATTGCCAAGGAAGAGTATGGACTAAGTGCTGATAAATGAGATATTTATTATTGATAGGTGCTAGATGGCCAGCTTGGACCTGGTGTGATAAGGGCTTGCTTCTGTGTAGTATCACTCTCTGGCTTTAAGGCTGAGGGCGTTAAGGTTCATATTCAAAATAGCAGCATTGTTCACTCATTGATGTTAGGACCTGGCTGTAGATGGTGGAAGCTCATTGCATGTGAACTTCCGTAGATTAGTGCAAACAAGCCACTGATCATTTTAATGCATGAGATGATCGATTTTTAAACGACTTGACCAAACTCAGTCTACTCTAAAACTCTTTGTGACAGCAATTTTTATTTATTTATTTATGAACATAGTCTAGTAGGCAGCGCAATAACAGAAGAATTTGATATACATTTAGTTGTCTGAACTCCTAAAACATTTGCAGTAAAGAGTATAAACTTGTACTGCAAACACGAGGAAATCTGCAGATACTGGAAATTCAAACAACACACACAAAATGCTGGTGGAACACAGCAGGCCAGGCAGCATCTATAAGGAGAAGCACTGTTGACATTTCGGGCCGAGGCCCTTTGTCACGATTAACTGAAAGGAAAGATAGTAAGAGATTTCCCGTCCCATGATCCTTTCACTTCTCCAGCTCTGTATCACTTTCGCCAATCACCTTTCCAGCTCTTAGCTTCATCCCACCCCCTCCGGTCTTCTCCTATTATTTCGCATTTCCCCCTCCCACCACTACTTTCGAATCTCTTACTATCTTTCCTTTTAGTTATTCCTGACGAAGGGTCTCAGCCTAAAACGTCGACAGTACTTCTCCCTATAGATGCTGCCTGGCCTGCTGTGTTCCACCAGCATTCTGTGTGTGTTGTTTAAACTAGTACTGCCATCATTTCAAATATTTCTCCAGCTAAATTAATCTGGGTGCCAAGCAAATCAAAGTGGGGTGTGGTATTATGAACACATTATTAATTATTAATAAATCCATAAATTATCAGCAAGCAGATCAGGATATTCAGACAGCTTATAATGCAATGCTTAGGTGATTTAACAAAATGCAAATCAACACAGTGAGGAAAAGCACAAACGAGCTTTTCTTTTGATAAGAAGGTTAGATTATTTGTATAACACATCTGTACTACGTGATCAACTTGGATATTTAATACCTTATATTTACATATGTACTTTGCATGGAAATATGCTGTTATAATGCCAGCATTGTAACTGATGTGAAGAAATAATAACCTGTGGGAGTGAAACCCATGTCATCAGTTGCCAATAGTGTTGTGTTGATGTGCCAGGAAGACTTCTATACTGAAGACACTTAAGTAATTACTCCATTGAGTTTGATTTTAGTGGTTCAAGTCTCACCACCATTCTATCACCGCCATCCTTTCTTTGACAAAATTAAATGCTGAAAGGTCCTTAGCAAAGCACCGTAAAAAAAGATATTCATGCAAGAGGGTTTTAAAGAGACGGTTGTAAGGTAGAGATTTTCAGAGTATATAGGAGAGCTTAAAGTTCAGGCAACTGAAGACCAATCATGGAGGGTTGAAATTTGGCGTTCACAGGAGTTCAAAGTTGGAGGGGAATCAAAGCTACAGTGAACAACTATTAATATTCCCAAAAGCAAATGCCTATGCAGTTAACAGGAAGAGGGGAATATACATAAAACAATCTTTTTAGGAATGTGAATGTATTGACATCTGTGTGAACAGTCAGAGGGCAAATGCAAACCAGAAAGCATGTCATTGGTTGAAGAATAGGATTTGATATGAGTATGTACTTGAGCACGGAGTCATGGATAAATCAAAAATTTATGGAAGCTAGATGTTGAGGGGTTGACCAGTGGAATATTGGGTAGTTGAATATAAACTTGTAGGCAACTTCATTGTAGTCCATTGTCTATGATCATATTTCAGACAGATGCAATTAAATTCTAATTTTAAACATCTTTTAAAATATAAACACAATAAATTTTGCAGATGTTGGAAATCCAAAGCAACACACGTAAAATGCTCGAGGAATTCAACAAGTGTGGCAACATCTATGGAAGTGAACAAAACAGTTGATACTTTGGCTGTGATCCTTCTTCAGTACTGAAAGGAAGGGGGAGGGAAAGGAGGAAGGTGAAGCCAGGTGGGTGGGAAAGGTAAAGGGCTGGGAAGGAATTGGATTAGAAAGGAGAAAGGAAAGGAGGGACATGAGGAAGAGGTAAGAGGCCATAGTGCGAAATACAAGGAGAGGGAAGAGGGAGTGAAAGATATCGGAAAAAGAATACAATATTCATACCATCAGGTTAGAGGCTACCCAGATGGAATGTAAGGCATTGCCTCTCAACCTTGAAGGTGGCTTTACAATGGCACAAGAGGAGGCCATGTACTAACATGTCAGAAAGGGAATGAGAATCGGAATTAACATGTTTAGTCACTGGGTAGTTCTGCTTTTAGAGGATGGAGTGGAGGAGCCTGAGGAAGTGATTATCCAATTTACAACAGGGTCCACCAATATAGAGGAGTTTGCATTGGGAGCAGATTCACAGGTGAAGTGATTTGTTCATCTTGAATGACTATTAAGGGCCATGAATGGAAATGAAGGAGGTGAATGGCCAGGTGTTGCACATTAGCCACTTGCAGGGATAAGTTCCTGAAGGGAGGTGAGTGGAGAGAGAGGAATGGAAAGGACAGAGGGAACAATCCCTGCAGAAGGTGAAGAGTGGGGGAGAGGTAAATATGTGTTTGGTGGTTGGATCTCTTTGGTGCTGGTGAAAGTTGCAGAGATTGATGTGTTGGATGCAGAGGCTCACGAGGTGGTAGGTAAGGACAAGAGGAACTCTATCACTGTTAAGGCAGATGTGGTGAGTGTGGATGAGCGGGAAATGGAGGAGATGCAGTTGAGGGCAGGGTCAATGGCAGAGGCAGGGAAACACCATCCTTTGAAGAAGGAAGACATCTCTGATGTCCTGGAAAGGAAATACTCATCTTTGGGAACAGATGTGGCAGAGAAGAAGGAACTGAGAAAAGGGAATAGTGATATTTACAGGAAATAGGGTGGGAATTGGTATTGTCAAGATAGCTGCGGGAATTCATAGGTTTATAAAAAATGTCAGTTGGCAGTTTGTCGCCAGAGATGAAAACAGAGAGATCAAGAAAGGGGAAAGAGAAGTCAGTAATGTACCAAATGAATTGAAAGGGCAGGGTGGAAATTGGAGGCAACGATAATGAAATTGATGAGCTCGGCATGACAGCATGAAGAGGTACCATAATCCTTTAAAATATATTGGCCCTAAATTTGATATGCAGAACAATAATAGCAAGCCTCTCTGTGTTCATTATAATAATGAAAATATCTGACAGCAAGTTTGGAGAAAACACATTAGACCATAAGATATAGGATCTGAATTTGGCAATTTGGTCCTTTGAGTCTGCTCCATCATTTCATCATGGCTGATCCATTTTTGCTCTCAGCCCCAATCTCCTGCCTTCTCCCCATATCCCTTCATGGCCCAACCAATTAAGAATCTATCAACCTCTGCCTTAAAAATTCATAAAGGCTTTGCCTCCTCAGCTGCCTGTGGCCAAGAATTCCACAGATTCATTACTCACTGACAGCAGCTCAGTCAGCGGCCACAGCAACGAGGCTTCTCGCAGGTGGGCAACACGTTTAAAAGTGCAGAAGGGACAAGCGGGGTGGATAACATTGTTGGGAGTAGGCCAGTGGTCAGTGTAGGATTGTCAGGCTTTGGCTCAAATAAGGCTTCAGCTCAAAAGAGGCGTGAGCTCTTGTCTAAGCTTCAATGAAGGTTCCTTTTATTCACTCTCTCTTACTGTATCTAGAGTAGGAAATGGCTGTTGTGTGTTTTTCATGCTGGATGTTGGAGTCCTGGGAGACCCAGAGTGTCCCAGGGAACCACAACTGCATGAAGTGCATCCGGCTGCAGCTCCTTGAGACCATGTTAGGGATCCGGAGCAGCAGCTGGATGTCCTTTGGCTTGTACAGGAGAGTGAGGAGATCATTGATCAGAGTTACAGGGAAGTAGTCACCCAGAAGATACAGGAGGCGGGTACCTGGTGACTGTCAGGAGAAATGGAAATGTGAATAGGCAGTTAGTGCAGAGCACCCCTGTGGCCATTCCCCTCAAAAACAAGTATACTATTTTGGTACTGTTGTTGGGGGGTGACTTCACAGGGGATCGCCAAGGGGAACAGGTTACTGGCACTGAGCATAGGTCCACGGTGCAGAAGGGAAAGAGGGGAGCTGTAGTGATAGTGGACTCAATAGTCAGGGCAACAGACAGGAGATCCTGTGGATGTGAATGGGACAACTGAATGGTATGTTGCCTCCCAGGTGCCAGGGTTGGAGACGTCTAGGATCGCATCCACAGCATTTTGGAAAGGGATGGAGAGCAGCCAGATGCCTTGGTACATATCGGCACCAATGACATAGGAAGGAAAAGCAAAGTGGTCCTGAAAAGAGAATTTAGAGAGCTCAACAGAAAGCTGAGAAGCAAGACCTTCAGGGTTGTAATTTCAAGATTATTGCCTGTGACACACACCAGTGAGGATAGAAACAGGATGATTTGGAAATTAATGCATGGCTGAAAAGCTGGTGCAGGGAGCAGGGCTTCAAATTCTTGGATCATTGGGATCTCTTCTCGGGGAGGTATGACCTGTTCAAAAGTGACGGGTTGCACTTGAACACAAGGGGAACCAATATTAGAAACACAGAAACATAGAAAACCTACAGCACAATACAGGCCCTTCGGCCCACAATGCTGTGCCGAACTTACATTAGAAATTACCTAGAGTTATCCATAGCCTTCTATTTTTCGAAGCTCCATGCTCCTATCCAAGAGTCTCTTAAAAGACCCTATTGCATCCAAAAGACCCTGTGGTATCCTCATGGGCAGGTTTGTCAGAGCTGTTGGAGAGGGTTTAAACTAATTTGGCAGGAGGGTGGAAACTGGAATGTAAGACTCAGGATAGAACAGGTGTTTAAAAAGCAAAGATAGTGTGCAGTCAGACTGTTAGGAAGGGCAGGCAGATGATAGGATGTAATTGCAGCTAGCAGAGTGAGTATCAGTGCATTAGGGATGCAGAATCAAAAAGGGTAGCAAATACAGTACTCAAAGTGTTGTATCTCAATGCATGGAGTATAAGAAATAAGGTAGATGATCTTGTTGCACTGTTACAGATTATCAGGTATGATGTTGTGGCCATCACTGAATCGTGGCTGAAGGATGGTTGTATTTGGGAGCTAAAGGTCCAAGGCTACATGTTATTATCAGAAGGATAGGAAGGAGGCAGAGGGGGTGGCGTGGCTCTTCCGGTAAAGAATGGCATCAAATCAGTAGAAAAATGTGACATAGAATTGGAAGATGTTGAGTTCTTGTGTGTTGAGTTAAGAAACTGCAAAAAGTATCCTGCTGGCAGTTATATACAGGCTTCTCAAAAGTAGCTGGGATGTGGACCACAGATTACAAAGAGGAAATAGATAAGGCATGTCAAAAGGGCAATGTTATGATAGTCATGGGAGATTTCAACACACAGGTCGATTCTGAAAATTAGGTTGGGAATTTGTCTCAAGAGGGTGGGTTTGTTGAATGTCTATGAGATGGCTTTTTAGAGCAGTTTGTCATTGAGCCTACAAGGGGATCAGCTATACTGGATTGGGTGTTATGTAATGAACTGGAGGTGATTAAGGAGCTTAAGGTAAAAGAACTCAAAGAACCTTTAGGAGGCAGTGATCACAATATGACTGAGTTCAACTTGAAATTTGATGGGGAGAAAGTAAAGTCTGATGTAACAGTATTTCAATGGAGTAAAGAAAATTGCAATGATTTGATAGAGGAGTTGGCCAAAGTTAATTAGAAGGAGATGCTGGCGGGGTGACAGCAGAGCAGCATGGT
Source organism: Hypanus sabinus (assembly GCF_030144855.1). Lineage (NCBI taxonomy): Eukaryota > Metazoa > Chordata > Chondrichthyes > Myliobatiformes > Dasyatidae > Hypanus > Hypanus sabinus. The sequence continues at coordinate 50,133,319 of NC_082715.1, forward strand.
GGAATTTTTGGGGTGCAGGATAGATGTATTCCGAAAACAAAGAAATACTCAAATGGCAAAATAGTACAATTGTGGCTGACAAGGGAAGGCAAAGCCAAAGTAAAAGTGAAAGAGAGGGCATACAACAAAGCAAAAATTAATAGGAAGACAGAGGATTGGGAAGCTTTTAAAACCCTACAGAGAGCAACTAAAAGAATCATTGGGAGGGAAAAGATGAAAGCAAGCTAACAAACAATATCAAAGTGGACAGTAAAAACTTTTGCAAGTATGTAAAAAAATAAAAGATGAGAGTGGATATGGGACTACTAGAAAATGAGGCAGGAGAAATAATAGGGGGGGACAAGGAGATGGCAGATGAACTAAATGAGTATTTTGCATCAGTCATTGTGTAGCAGTGTGCCAGATGCTGAAGAGTGTAAGGGAAGAGAAGCGAGTGCAGTTTCTATTACAAAGGAGAAGGTGCTCAAAAAAACTGGAAGACCTAAGGATATATAAGTCACCCAGACCAGATGAACTGCACCCTAGGGTTCTGAAAGAGGTAGTGTTAGAGATTGTGATGGTATTACTATTACTCTTCCAGAAATCATTGGACTCTGGCATGATGCCAGAGGACTGGAAAATTCTGAAAGTCACTCCACTCTTTAGGAAAATAGGAAGGAAATTATAGACCAGTTAGCTTGACTTCAGGAGTTGTGAAGATGTTGGAGTCAATTGTTCTAGATAAGGTTTTGGAGTACTTGGTGACACAGGACAAAATAGGACAAAATCAACATGGTTTCCTTAAGGAAAAATCATGCCTAACGAACCTGTTGGAATTCTTTGAGGAGATTACATGAAGGACAGATAAAGGGGATACAGTGGATGTTGTATCTTTGGACTTTCAGAAGGCCTTTGACAAGGTACCACACATAAGACTGCTTACCACGTTAAGAGCCTGTGGTATTACAGGGAAGTTACTGGCTTGGTTGGAGCATTGGCTGATTGGTAGGAGCCGCAAGTGGAAATAAAAGGATCCTTGTCTGGTTGGCTGTCAGTGATCAGTGGTGTTCCACGGGGGTTGGCATTGAGACTGCTTCTTTTATGTTGTATATCAGTGATTTAGATGATGGAATAGACAGACAGACATACTGTATTGATCCTGAGGGAAATTGTGTTTTGTTATAATCGCACCAACCAAGAATAGTGTAGAAATATAGCAATATAAAACCATAAATAATTAGATAATAATTAAATTATGCTAAGTGGAAATAAGTCCAGGACCAGCCTATTGGCTCAGGGTGTCTGAAACTGGGATCTTTTTAGTGCTTTTATGGGGCAGAATTTGTTAGGTGCATCCAGGAGAGATTCTTAAATCAACATGTAGATAGTCCAATAAAACTGTACCGGTGTTGGTAATAAGCCTGGCTGGGTGACTGACCTTTTAGTGAGTGAACAGTTAGGGGACAGTGATCATTCTGTCTTAATTTTAAAGATAGCTTCAGATAAGGATAAGAATGGACCTTGCGGGAGAGTATTAAATTGGAGCCTTAAAGCATTAGGCAGGAACCAGGGAGAGTTCATAGGGAGCAGGTGTTTTTTGGGCAAGCTCACATCTGATAGGTGGAGGGTGTTTAAAGACCATCGGCACAGAGGCCAAGATAGATATGTTCCAGTCAGAAGGAAGGGCAAGGATGGGCAGGTACAAGAACCTTGGATGTCGTCAGCGGTGATGAATTTAGTCAAGAAGAAAAAGCAGAAGTATATAACGTTTAGGAAACTAGAATCAAATGGGCCCTTGAGGATTATAAAGAAATTGACTCAAGAAGGGAATAAGGAAATGCAGGTGAGGCCATGAAAAATTGTTGGCAAGTAGGATTTAAGGGAATTCCAGGACATTCTATACATGCTGTACATCAAGAGGACAACTGGGGAAAACTCAACGATAAAGGGGTAACATTTACTTGGATGCAGAGGATGTGGGTGAGGTCCTTTACATCAGTATTTACCAAGAGGAAGGATGTGGAGGATCAGGAGATCAGTGCTGAGTGTGTTGATATGCTGGGACATTACGAGGTAAAGGAGATGACTTTGTTGCCAAGTTTACCAACCCATGACTCTCTTAACCCATGACTTTCATTGCAGTCCCATCCAACCTCAATGGAAAAAAAACCTGTTTGTATTTACCCTAACTATACCCCTCATGATTTTGTATACCTCTATCAAATCTCCCCCTCAATCTCTATGCTCCAAGGAATAAAGTCCTTAACTTTAATTCAATCTTTCCTTAAAACTCAGGTCCTCTAGTCCGAGTAACATCCTTGTAAATTTTCTCTGTACTCTTTCAACTTTATTTACATCTTTCCTCTGACCAAAAATTGACACATACTCCAAGCAACACACATAAAGTACTGGAGGCCATCAATAGGGTTGCAGCATGTATGGACAAGAGTAAATAGTCAACGTTTTGGGCCAACGTAGTCTTTTCCGTAGATGCTGCCTGGCCTGCTGAGTTCCTCCAGCATTTTGTGTGTATTGCTCAGATTTCCAGCATCTGCAGATCTTCTTGTCTTCACAACTCTACAACTTAGGGCACACCAATGTCTTATAGAACTTCAACATAACATCTCGTCCCCCTATACTCAATACATTGATTTATGAAGATCAACATGCCAAAAGTTTTCCTTATGATCCTATCAATCTGTAACACTACTTTCAATGCAATATAGACCTGTATTCCAAAATTCCTTATTTCTACCGCTCTGCTCTGTGCCCTATTGTTCACCGTGTAAGATCTACCCTGGATGGTCCGACTGAAATGCAAAACCTTCCACTGTTCCATCTGCCATTTTTTTTCAGCCCACTTTACTGACTGGTCCAGATCCTGCTGCAAGCTCTGATACTCCTCCTCACTGTCCATGACACCCCCAGTCTTGGTGTCATCCATAAATTTGTTGATCCAGTTTACTACATTATCATCCAAATCATTGATATAAATGACAAACTACAAAGAACCCAGCACTGATCCCTGCTGTACTCCACTTGTCGCAGGCCTCTGGTCTGAGAGGCAACCTCTGGCTTCTCCCTCAGAGTCAATATCTAATCCTATTTACTACCTCATATTGAATGTCAAGCAACTGAACCTTCTTGAACAACCTCCCATGGTGGAAACTTGTTAAATGCCTTGCTAAAGTCCGGGTAGACAACATCCACTGCCTTTCCTTCGTCCACTTTCCTATGAGAATGGTAAGACAAGGCTACCACACACGAAGTAATGCTGACTATCCCTGTCTATCCAAATACTCATATATCTGGTCCCTTAGAATACCTTCCAATTTAGGCTCACCAGCTTATAATTTCTCTGGTTTATTTTTAGAGTCTTTCTTAAACAATAGAACAACATTGGCTTCCTCCAATCCTCTAATAAATCTCCTGCCGCAAAATATGATTTAAATATCTCTGCTAAGGCCTCAGTAATTTCTGTACTTGCCTCCCATAGGGTCCAAGGGAACACCTTGTCAGACCCTGGAGATTTATCCACCCTAATTTGCTAATAGACAGCAAACACCTCTTCCTCTGTAATCTCCTTCGGGCCCTTGAAGTTGATGCTACTTTGCCTCACTTCTATAGACCCTGTGTCCATCTCCTGAGTAAATACAGATGCAAAAATTCACAAGACCAAAGGATCATCAGATATAGAAGCAGAAGTAGGTCATTCGGCCCATCAAGTCTGCTCCTCCATTCTATCATGGGCCGATCCAATTCTTCCAGTCATCCCCACTCCCTTCACCCCATAACCTTTGATGTCCTGGCTAATCAAGAACCTATCTATCTCTGCCTTGGATACACCCAATGACTTGGCCTCCACAGCCGCTCGTGGCAACAAATTCCACAGACTTACCACCCCCGACTAAAGTAATTTCTCCGCATCTCAGTTCTAAAAGGACGTCCTTCAATCCTGAAGTCGTGCCCTCTTGTCATTGAATCCCCTACCATGGGAAATAACTTTACCATATCTAATCTGTTCAGGTCTTTTAACATTTGGAATGTTTCTATGAGATCCCCCTCATTCTCCTGAACTCCAGGGAATGCAGCACAAGAGCTGCCAGATGTTCCTCATTTGGTAACCCTCTCATTCCTGGAACATTCTCGTGAACCTTCTCTAAACTCTCTCCAACGTCAGTATATCCTTTATAAAATAAGGAGTCCAAAACTGCACACAATCCTCCAAGTGTGGTCTCACAAATGCCTTATAGAGCCTCAATATCACATCCCTGCTCTTGTATTCTGTACCTCCAGAAATGAATGCCAACATTGCATTTGCCTTCTTCACAACCGATTCAACCTGGAGGTTAACCTTTAGGGTATCTTGCATAAGGATTCTCAAGTCCCTTTGCATCTTTGCATTTTGAATTCTCTCCCCGTTTAAATAATAGTCTGTCCATTTATTTCTTCCACCAAAATGTATGACCATACACTTTCTAACATTGTATTTCATTTGCCCCTAAACTATTTGTCTCTCTGCAGGCTCTCTGTTTCTCCAACACTACCTGCTCCTCCACCTATCTTTGTGCCATTGGCAAATTTAGCCACAAATCCATGAATACCATGGTCCAAATCATTGACATACATCATAAAAAGCAGTGCCACAACACCAAACTCTGTGGAACTCCACTGGTAACCAGCAGCCAACCAGAATAGGATATCTTTATTCCCACTCTCTGTTTTCTGCAGATCAGCCAATGTTCCACCCATGCTAGTAACTTCCCTGTAATTCCATGGGCTCTTATCTTGCTAAGCAGCCTCATGTGCGGCACCTTGTCGAATGCCTTCTGAAAATCCAAGTACATCACGTCAAGTACATCTCCTTTGTTTACTCTGCTTGCAATTTCCGCAAAGAATTACAATAGGTAGGATTTTCCTTTCAGGAAACCATGCTGGCTTTGGCCTATCTTGTCATGTGCCTCCAAGTACTCTGTAATCTCATCCCTAACAATCAAATCCAACAAATTTCCAACCATTGATGTCAGGCTAACAGGTCTATAGTTTTCTTTCTGCTGCCTCCCAGCCTTCTTAAATAGTTGAGTAACATTTGCAATTTTCAAGACATCCGGTACAATGCCAGAATCTATCAATTCCTGAAAGATCATTGTTAATGCCTCCGCAATCTTTCCAGCTACTTCTTTCAGAACCCAAGGGCGCATTCCATCAGGTCCGGGAGATTCCCAATCCTCTATCTTCTCACTAGGTCTAGCTTCCTTGTATGCCCTCTCTTTTGCTTTTACTTTGGCTCTGACTTCACTTTTGAGCCACGGTAGTGTCCTTCTTCCATTTGAAAATTTCTTCTTATTTGGAATATATCTGTCTTGCACTTCCCTCATTTTTCACAGAGTCTCCAGCCATTTCTGCACTGTTGTCCCTTTCCAGTCAACTTTGGCCAGTTCCCCTCTCATGCCATTGTAATTTCCTTTATTCCACTGAAATACTGAAACATTGGATATTAATTTTTCCCTCTCAAATTTCAATGTGAACTCAATCATACTGTGATCACCGTTCCTTAAGGGTTCCTTAACCTTAAGCTCTCTTATCACTTCCGGATCATTGCAATCCAGCACAGCCAATCCCCTATTGGGCTCAACAACAAGTTGTTCTGAAAAGCCATGCCTTAGACATTCTACAAATTCTCTCTCTTGAGGTCCAGTACTAACCTGGTTTTCCCAATCCACTTTCATGTTAAAATCTCCAATGATTATCGTGACATTGCCTTTCTGACACACCTTTTCTATCTCCTACTGTAATTTGTAATCCACATTCTGGCTGCTGTTTGGAGGCCTGTATAACTGCCATTAGCGTCTTCTTACCTTTGCCATTTCATAACTCAACCCATAGAGACTCTACATCTTCCAATCCTATGTCACTTCTTCCTAATGTTTAATATTACTTCTTGTACACAGAGCCACACCACCCCCTCTGCCTACTAACCTATCTTTCCAATACACTGTATATCCTTGGACATTCAGCTCCCAATGACAGCCATCCTTTACCCAAGTTTCAGAGATGGCCACAGTGTCATATTTGCCAATCTGTAGCCGACTTTCAAGAACGTCCATTTTATTCCTTATGCTGCATGTATTCAAGTATAACACTTTCAGTCCAGTTTTTGTAGCTTTTTGTTTTAACTGAACCACACCTCTATTGCCCTGTAACTCATCCCACTGGCTGTGATTATGCCTCATCTCCTTACTGTTCTTTCTATAATCTCTGTTGCACCCTATCTTTGATTTATTTCTGCTGTCCCCTTCCTCAACCCGATCACTCCGGTTCCCAACCCCTACCAAATTAGTTTAAACCCTCCCTGACAGCTCTATTAACTGTGCACGCTAGGATATTGGACCCCTTTGGGTTCAGGTGTAGCCCATCCTTTTTGTATGGGCTGTACCTCTCCCAGAAGAGTTCCTAGTGATCCAGGATCTGAAGCCCTGCCCCCTACACCAGTCTGTCAGCCACACATTAACACACCTGATCTTGCACTTGCTAGCACGTGGCACAGGCAGCAATTCTGATATTACTACCCTGGAGGTCCTGCTTTTCAACTTCCTACCTAACTCCCTGAATTCTCTCTTCAGGACCTCCTCCCTTTTTCTACCTATGTCATTGGTACCAAAGTGTACCAAGACTTCTGGCTGTTCACCCTCTCCCTTCAGAATACTCTGCACCTGATCCGAGACATCCTGTACCCTGGCACCTGGAACGCAACACACCATGTGGGTATCTCTATCAGGCTGACAGAACCTCCTGTCTGTCCCCTTCACTATGGAATCCTCTATGTCTACCGCATTCCTCATCTTCCTCTCTCCCTTCTGCACCACGGAACCAGGCTCAGTGCCAAAGACCCGAGAGCTGTGGTCATCTTCTGTCAGGTCACACCCCTCAACTGCATCCAAAACAAGTTAATGATTACTGAGGAGGATGGTCACAGAGGTGCTGTCTACTGTCTGAGCTCTTCATTTCGCTTCCCTGACCATCACCCAATTATCCAACTCCTGCAGCCTTCGGGTGACTAACTCTCTGTAGCTGCTGTCTATCTCCTGTTCACTCTCCCTCATAAGCTGTAGGTCATTGAGCCACAGCTTCAGATCCCTAAGAGAGTCTCTTGGGAGCTGCATCTCAGTGCACCTGGTGCAGATGTGGCCATCTGGGTGACTGGAAGATTCCCAGGATTCCCACATCCGACACTCAGAGCAAAATACTAACCCTACTGACATGCCCTCTATTCCTCAAGAAAATGCAAAGAAAAACCAAAAAAGAAGTCCACTTTCCCACTTACCTCACCGAAGCCTGAATGAGCCAAAGTCTGTCATTCCTACTCTGGCCACTGGCCTACTCCTGACAATTGCCACTCCGCTTAGCTCTTCTGTACTTTTATTTAGTTTGTTGAACTCAGTTGCCGCTGCTGATGGGCCATGTACAATGGACTTACGCCCTGGAAGCTCTTGTTTTAAATAACCACCTCTGACCTGCGAGAAGCACTCCTTCATCGAACTCAGTTACCACCGCACAATGAAGATCCATGAAGATCTCCCCCATCTTTGGCTGCACACATGGATTATCATTCTGATATTCCAGAGGACCAATTTTGTCCTTTGCAATCCTTTGTTCTTAATATATCTGTAGAATCTCTTGGGATTCTCCTTCACCTTATCTGCTAGGGCAACCTTAGGCCTTCTTAAAAACACAGGAGTCCAGGATTACATGTGTACTTCATTTTCACTTACTGAAGCACACACTTATGAAATGATAGTTTAATGACAGATGCCATTCATGTTGCTTCTTACATATAAACCGTAATGAAAAACACAAAGAACAAAGAATGCTTAATCAAACAATATTTCTCAAATGTAACTGAATTATTAAATACATAACAGGTGAGACCGAATGTAAACTGGGGGACAGCTTCGTTGAGCACCTCTGCTCCATCTGCCAAAAACGACACTTCCCCATGACCAACCATTTTAATTCCAAACCACATTCCTCTTCCAACATGTTGGTCCATGGCCTCCTCTTTTGCAACAATGAGGCCACTCTCAAGGTAGAGGAGCAATACCTCATACTCTGTCTAGGTAGCCTCCAACCTAATGGTGTGAACATTTATTTCTCCTTGGTGTAATTATTTTTTTATCTGCCTTCCTTCTTCTAGTCCCCACTCTGGCCTCTTACCTCTTCTCCTCACCTGCCTATTATCTCCCCTTGGTGCCCCTCCTTCTTCCATTTTTCCCAAAGTCCCCTCTCCTCTCCTTTCAGACTCTTTTATAAGGTAATGTAGTGGGTAGAGATATATGCATAATTCACAACCACCAGTGTTGAGTTGGGGTTCACGTTAAGAGGTTGATCTAACATGATGATGTAATGACATGAAGTTTTATCGCGCTTTATCAGCCCACGATTGAATGGTGGAGGAGGCTCACTGGGCTGAACAGCCTACTTCTGCTCCTTTATCTTATGGTCTTTATGGTCTGTGTTTGGAGGACAAAGAAGGAGTTATTACGGTTTCCTTTAAAGTTAAAATGCCTCCGCCATTTCATTTACAAACACATACACCTTCTCCAGCCCTTTACCATTCCAATCCACACACCTTCACCTCTCACCTCTCACCCTCTCCTTTCCTTCCCTTCCCCCAGCATTTTATTCTGGCATTTTCCCTCTTGCTTTCCATTCTTAAAGAAGGGTCTTGGCCTGAAACATCGACTGTTTAATCTTTTCATAGATGCTGTCTTACCTGTTAAGCTCCTCCAGCAGTTTGAGTTACTCTTAAGCATCATAACTTGGTTTCAAATTGAAGCTTACATTAAATGATAAATGACTCTAAAGATGTTTGCACAATTAGAATTTTCAGGAAACGTGTTTGATAATGCAACTAAGCTTGTTCAAAGCAAGTTCAATTTTGAGTACTACTTGTGACTATTTTGCAAATTGTATCCAAAGTGGAAGCTCCCACTATATTTTATTACTGTGCACACATTGAACAATGCAACAGTCTTTAAAAATATCTTCATTCAGTAATTTAAGTTTTTAGTATGTTTTCCTTTTTTAAATTATTATTTTTATTAAGTGTTTATAAAAGATGCACAAGTTGAACATTGAGCTTTCATTGAGAAAACAAAAACAAAGTTCAAGTCTACTGAATTCTGCAAGAAAATTTTAAAAATGAAGCCCGATATATTCAAAATGATGATTGAATTACCTGAATTAAGTAGATTTGCTGCATTTTGACGGCAGAATCCTACTCCATTAATCATTGAGTAACTGCAATTACACTTGGAAGGTTTTGAGCATTCTGGCAAATTAGATGTATTATTTTCCTGGGTAGTTTCATTCCAGAAAAAGCACTTTGATTCTTTCTCTGTGTACTTGCATTCTAAAAAAAATACAGTAAATAGATAAGCATTGTTAAAGTTGTAAAATAATGCTTTAAAACATAATAAATATATATTCTTGCAGTATGCACAGCATTTTTCTAATGTTAACTGCACTTCTTCCTGCAGCTATGACCTTGCAGAGTATTATCAGTCATTTTACTTCCACAAATTCTTTAGGAGCTCAATGCCTGTTTGTATGAAGTGTGTACCATTTTAAAGTCTAATGTGTTTAAATGTTTTATCCCAAATCCATGGAGTCCAATCCATTTATTATTTGGCAACAGAACCTTTTAACCTCGGGAATAAGCCCTTTGAGTTCATCCTGTGTTAACATGACTGTTCCTGCCATCAATCCCAGCAACACCCACATTCATTAACCCCAAAATTCCAGATTTTGACTGACAAAGCAAGGGGCAATGATTCAGAAACCAGATGTAGCTTCATTTCTTTGGCTCTGAGTTGGAGAAGAATGTTACTCTAAAACAGTTGCATTTTGTCAGTTTGCAATTAAATTGGCACCTGGATCCAAGCAAATATGTTCAACTAGAGAGGCAATTAGATTCATAGTTCCAGTTTGTCTACTTGCAAGGCCAATTTGAGTACAAATGAGGAAACAAGAGGCAAACATGAGGAGACAAAATGGGTCTAGCGATCACTGATGATGTTGCAGATGGCTCACTAAACAGCTAGATACACTTCTACTTCTAGATATAATTCTTCCGAACTGTGATCGATTGCAGCCTGTAAGGTCCCTCTTAAGGATTTCTTTTTGGGCTGACTGAACGATCTGGTGCTTTTGCGATCCCGCTGGGGGATTCGGTGAGGATGAGTGCGGAGAGTGCAGGCATGGCCATTGGTGAGCGCGGCTGCAACAATTCCTGATGTCAGAACTGGAACCAGTGGTCGGTTCCATTACTCTGCACCAGTTAAAGTGTCCAGCAAGGTTAAAATTGCTGAGGATGAGAGTGGAAAACGTACAGGTGTTCAGCACCATCTACCTGCTTTCGACTGGACTACTTCTCACTGTAGCTGTCGGGTGGGAGGTGCAGGGCTCTTGGCTCGTCACTGTCAGGTTCGGGAGCAGTGGGCCGCTCTCCTCTGTATGCAAATGAAAAGACATTTCCCCTATTCTGAGATTTACCTGATTTTTGGACTGTAGAGTTTCCTTCAGTTTTTCGGTGTTTTATTTCTTGTGGCCAATTGGCGGGTCGGTGATCTGTTTGTGCGTGTGTGTGTTGGGGGGTGGGGTTGTGGTTGGGTGTTTACCTTCTACCATTCTATTTTTCTGTGAGTGAGGGTGTCAGGGGTTGTTTGTGTAGAGGGTCAGTGATAGTTATTGTGGCTATTTTTTGCTGCAGGGGAGGGGTAAATATTGGGGTCTGTAAGTTTTGTTTCTTTTCTTTTTCATGGGGGTGGAGTTAAAACCTTTTTCTTTCACCAGCACCCTTGGTCTTTCTATATTTAATAACTATCGGGGTGGGGGTGGCAATATTCTTGCGGGCAGGTTTGCTACAGCTGTCGGGAGTAGTTTAGACTTGTATGGCAGAGGAATGGTGACCGGGATGATAGAGCTGAGGATGAGCCAGCAGGTTTACAAGTAAATGATGGGTGTACAAGAAAGTAAGGAAGGACAAGCCAATAATTGAGTACAAGTGCAGACAGAGCAAAAAGTTAAATTGTACCACAGAGGTAAAATTCAAAAGGGCAAAGAACGGAGAACTGAAGTGCTGTATTTAAATGCATGTAGCATTTGGAAAAAGGGGTACAAACTCGTGGCACAATTAGAGATTGATCGGTTTGACATTGTGGTCATCACTGAGTCGTGGCTGAAAGAAAGCCATAGTTGGGAGTCTAACATCAAAGGATATACTTTGTATTGAAAGGCCAGGCAGGAAGGCATTGGCAGTGGTGGCGTGGCTCTGTTGGTAAGAGATGGAATTACGTCTTTAGAAAGAGGTAACAGAGGGTCAGAGAATGTTGAATCTTTGAGGGTGGAGTTAAGAAACTGTGAGAGTAAAATTCTATTATGGGAATCATATATAGGCCATCAAATAGTAAGCAAGATGTGGGGTTGAGATTGCAAAGGGAGCTGGAAAAGGCATGTAATGACGCGATTGTAATGGGGACTTCAATATGCAAGGGGGTTGGGAAAATCAGGTTGGTGTCGGATCGCAAGAGAGGGAATTTGTTGAATGCCTACAAGATGGCTTTTTAGAGCAGCTTGTGCTTGAGCCTACTCAGGGAAAGGTTGTCTTAGATTGGCTGTTGTGTACTACATCTTATTATGGAGCTTAATGTAAAGGAACCCTTAGTAGACAGTGATTATACTTTGATTGAATTCAGAGTTTGAGAGGGAGAGGCATAGGTCACATGTATCAGTATCACAATGGCATAAAGGAAATTACAGAGGCATGAGAGAGGAGCTTGCCCCAGTGGATTGCAGGAGGATACTGGTGGGGATGACGGCAGAGCAGAGATGGCTGAAGTTCCTGAGAATAGTTCCCAAGGCACAGGATAGAAGTAGTTCTTAAATGGCAGGGGTCGGTAACCGTGGCTGACAAAGGAAGTTAAAGACCGTATAAAAGCCAAAGAAAGGGCATATAAGATAGCAAAAGTGAGTGGGAAGTTCGCTGAGTAAGAAGATTTTAAAATCCAACAAATTGAACTAAAAAGGTATAAGAAGGGAAAAGATGAAATATGAAGGCAAACTAGTCAATAAATTAAAGCAGAATACTAAAAGTTTTTTCGATTATAAAAGAAAAAAAGGGAGGTAAGAGTTAATGCTGGACCATTGGAAAATGATGCTGGTGAGTGAGGTAGTAATGGGGGACAAAGAAATGGCAGATGACCTTAATATGTACTTTGCATCAATCTTCACTGTGGAAGATACTAGCAGTGTGCCAGAGGTCTGTGAGTGTCAGGGAGCAGGAGTGAGTGCCTTTGCTATTACAAAGGAAAAAGTGCTAGGTAAACTCAAAGATCTTAAGGTATATAAGTCACCTTGACCAAATGAACTGCATCCCGGAATCCTGAGAGAGGTTGCCGAAGAGACAACGGATACATTGGTCATGATCTTTCAAGAATCATTTGATGATGGCATGGTCCCAGAGGACTGGAAGACTGCAAATGTCATTCTCCTCTTTAAGAAGGGAGTAAACAAAAAGAAAGGAAATTATAGACCAGTTAGCCTAACCTCAGTGGTTGGGAAAGTGTTATTAAGGATAATATTTCAGGGTGCTTAGAAACTGGAATGACAAAATAAGTCAAAGTCAGCATGGTTTGTGTGAAGGGAAAACTTGCCTGACAGACCTGTCAGATTTCTTCGAGGAAGTAACAAGCAGGGTGGACAAAGGAGAGGCAGTGGATGTCATTTACTTGGATTTTCAGAAGACATCTGATAATGTGCCACACATGAGGCTGCTTAACAACATAAAATCCTATGGCTTTACAAGAAAGATATTGGCATGATTAGAGGAATGGCTGACAAGCTGGAGGCATTGAGTGGGAATAAAGGGGGCATTTTCTTGTTGGCTGCCAGGGACTAGTGGTGTTCCTCAGGATTCAGTATTGGGACTGCTACTTTCCACATTGTTTGTCAGTGATTTGGATAATGGAATTGATGGCTTTGTGGCAAAGTTTGTGGATGATACGAAGATAGGTAGAGGGGTTAGTATTGTTGAAGAAGCAATGTGATTGTAGCAGGACGTAGACAAATTGGAAGAGTGGGTACAAAGTGGCAGATGGAATACAGTATTGGGAAATGTATGATAATGCATTTTGGTAAAAGGAACAATAGTGCGGACATTTATTTAAATAAGGAGAAGGTTCAATCATCCGAGAGCAGAGGGATTTAGAAATCCTTGTGCAAGACTCCCAGAAGATTAATTTACATGTTGAGTCTGTGGTGAAGAAGGCAAATGCAATGTTGGCATTTATTTCAAAGGAAATCAAATATAAAAGCAAGGAGATAATGCTGAGCCTTTATAAGACACTAACCAGGTCGCACTTGAGTATTGTCGACAGTTTTGGGCCTCATATCTCAGAAAGGATGTGTTGTCATTGGAGAGAGTTCAGAGGAGGTTTACAAGGATGATTCCAGGAATGAAGAGGTTAACACATGAGGAGTGTTGGGCAACTTTGGACTTACTCACTGGAATTTAGAAGAATGTGGGGAAATCTCTTTGAAACCTATTGAATGCTGAATGTTGAAAGGACTAGATAGGATGGATGTGGAGAGGGTGATTCCTATGGTTTTGGCATCCAGAACTAGAGGGCACAGCCTCAAAACTGAGGGGTAACCTTTTGGAAAAGAGGTAAGCAGGAATTATTCTAGCCAGAGAGTAGTGAATCTGTGGAATGCTTTGCCACAGACTGTGGTGGAGGCGAAATCTGTGGATCCGTGGAAGTTGGCAGTTCCCTGATCAGTCAGGGCCTCAAAGGGTATGGGAAGAAGATGCATAGATGTGCTCAATGTTTCCTGAAAGGGTGCATTCTGGGAATTCCAGGCACATGACTGCTCAGAATGGAGAAGGATGGTATTGGGAACCTCCAGGACATGCATCAGGTGTACACAGAAGCCCTGAGGAAGTAGCAGATGGAGCCCCTCCTTCCTTCCCCTAGCCTGCTCCACCAGCCACCTTTTGGCTTGTCTTCGAAAGAGTTCTCGGTTCCCACATTACCCTTAGAACCCACAATTCTTGAGTGAAAGCATCTCCAGTCCTGAGGGACTGCCTAAGAAGAAGAAATTATAATCTGAGCAATTTCATCTCCTGGGTAGATTTGCTATCCTTCCAAAAGTAAAGTCAAGTACCAATATTTTACATACATATTAGCATCTTGGTTCAGTAGCGTATATAACTTACCAATTTTGGTGCTGATATTAATGATGATAAGATAAGCATCCCTTCCACTGATTGAAACATTCAGAGGGAAAATCAGTCTCTTCATGTGTTCAGTGACCAAGTTAAAATGAACTTTTTCAAAATTCATGTCAGAATGGTAAGTTCTTTTTGAGTGTCGTATAACTGGAATATGAGCAACCAGATAAAAGAAAAGAAAGTTATTTATTGAGGGAAGCAGTACAGAATAAGCTGCATAATATTCATCCTATTTTGTTTTCATTGAATAAAGGTCAGTTCATGACTGATTCAGGAGTAAGTGTTACATACTGTCAAATGGCATCCTTTACATGAAATTTCAACCAAGACATCACCTGTTACTCAACTAAAGTGAAGAAAAATTATAACATCTTACTGACTGATATTTACAGTCTTTTTAAGCAAAACTTCTAAAATGTATTGTCTAATAATTTGTCATGGATTATGTAATTGGCAACTCTTAGACAAGATAAGAAAAGCAAATAAGCGAAATCTCCTTGTTTTTTGAGGTTTTAACACTAAAATACAATGTGGGGGGGGAAAAGCACTTTTATACTTGTGGAACTGATTCTTTTGAAATGTCTGTTATTACACTTGTTGCTTATGATCTTGCAATATTTCAGAAACAAAATGTCTAAGTCTCTGGGTAATATGATTTCTTTGTATTTTTTATTTCTTACCATTGACTTGGAACTGATGTCCATCAAACAGTTGAAAAATTGAATTGAATTGGTCCTGCAAATGAGATAGATAATGATATCATAGTTGATGAAACAGTATTCACTGTATTGTGTCTTTGCTGCTGATTCAACAGCCGTAAATGTACTTACAATAATCTGTGCTTAAGAGTTACGGAGCAAGGCAAATATGGAAACACAAGTAGAATCTGGAGGAGGTTCCTGTTTAGCAAGAGGTTTCGATAGACACCAAGGACAAAGACAGATCACTATGATGAAGACAAAGGCTGACCTGCGGCAATAAGCGCATTACTGAAATAACTCTTGACCAACACAGTGGGTAGGAACACATACAAAATGCTGGAGAGCTCAGCAGGTCAGGCAGCATCTATGGAAATGAATAAACAGTCAACATTTTGGTCCAAAATTCTTCAGGACTGAAAAGGAAGAGGGAAGACACTAGAATAAAAAGACGGGGGTAGGGAAGGAATATTTCTAGAAGGTGATAGGTGAAGCCAGTTGGGTGGAAAAGATAAAGGGCTGGAGAAGGAAGAATCTGATAGGAGAGGAGAGAGGACCATAGAAGAAAGGGAAGGGGAGGGGACCCACCGGGAAGTGATAGGCAGGTGAGAAGAGGTTAAAGCCAGAGTGGGGAATGGAGGGGAGGGGGAGAGGTTTTTTTTACCTGAAGGAGAAATTGATATTCATGCCATCAGGTTGAAGTCTACCCAATGGAATTTAAGTGTTGCTCCTCCACTTTGAGTATGGCCTCATCTAGACATAAGAGGAGGCCGTGGACCAACATGCCAGAAGGGAACGAGCATTAGAATTAAAATGTTTGGGCACCGGGAAGTTCCATTTGTGATACCTCATGGTTATTGAGGAGTAGTAATTAGACTAGAATCAGTCATATTATAACATCTAAGTGTGGCAAACACCTAACACTGATGGAGCATTGACTAACATAGTGAGGAGAGGTGGTTTGACTAGAATCTACGTATATCAAATGCTTCAATCTGGTTAGCCTTAACCAACATAGTGGGCAGCGATAGTTAGACCAGAACTAGTGTCATCTATGAAACATCTCTGGAACCTCTGATGTACCTCTGATATTCAAAATGTGCCCTTGCTCTGCTAAATATGGATATTTAACAGTGCTGCTTTGATCAGACCAATAATGATTAGTGCTCAGGGAAGGAAGGTCACAAGGACGATATCCAAAAAGTGGTGAAGATGGATCTTCATTGCTGTTAGGAGCTAATATTATTAGGTCTATTTCTGGGATTATCAATAAATTTGTATATAAATTAGTTATTCTAATCGAAAGTGGGCTAGATTCACCTCTACTATCCTCTCTGTAATTCATGTCCCTATAGTCCACAGCTTTCCGCTTCCTGGTCCAACACTTGAATACAGTCATTGGCCAAGAGACAGCAGACCACAAATTTAGAGGTAGAAGTATTGGAGAGTATTTTACAACAAATGCTGCTGTTTAACTGCTACAGAAGAAACACACAAAGTGCTGGAGGAACTCAACAGGTCGGGCAGCACCTTTGGAGAGACTGTACAGTCAACATTTTGGGTCAAGACTGTTCATCTGGACTGGAGAGAAAAAAAGGCGAGATAGACAGTAGAAAAAAGGTGGTGGAGGGTGGATTAGGAACTGGTGGGTGATGGGTGGTTCCAGGTTGGAATATGATAGGCAGGTGAGGGAAGCGTTAAAGTAAGAATGCAGTTAGAAGCTGGCAAGTGATAGGTGGAAGTGACAAAGAGCAGAAGGAGAGGACATTGGACTGTGGAATAAAGGAAAGAAGGTAAAGGGGAAAATTGGAGGGAGAATCTGTGAGAGGGCAGTGGAGACTAAAGAAATGCAGTAATGAGGCCAGTGAGATAAGAGTGAAAAAGGGACAGAGTAGAATGAGATTAAGGGAGCTCGGAGGAATCAATGCTCATGCTATCAGGTTGGAGACTACAAAAGTGGAATATGAGATGCTGTTCCTCTTGTCTGTGTCTAACCTCAACGTGGAAGTAGGGGAGGCTGAAGACAGATATGTTGGTGTGGGAATTGGAAATCAAATTAAAATGCTTGGCCACTGAGAGATCCTGGCTGATCTGGCAGTTGGAGCAAGGATGCTGGATAAAGCAACCCTTAATCTTCACTGAGTTTCACCGAAATCTATATTAAAAACTGTGTTATCTTACCATTGATGGCTGAGCTGAAGAACATTGATTTGCTTCTGCCATTGAATCAGAAAAGGACAGCAAAAGCCAAAAGGCAAAGATTATATAGAGCATCATTTCCAGCACTTCAATCTTTGTCTAGAGTAAAGAAAAACATTAAGGGGACTAAGTTAATATGGAGTTAATGATTTTCCTTTAGCTGTTCGTTGCAAATTATTAGTGCTATAATTTATAAGCGTTAAGACATCCTTATTTTATTCCGTTAGATGTTTCTAATCGCCTGGAGATAAAGAGAAAATTAGAGAAGAAGGTTAAGGTGGTGTGGGCGGCACACTGGTTGGAATACAGAACAAGCCCCGAGGTAAACTGACTGTGGATCTTCTTATCCTGAAATTGAGTGCCCTGGAAGCAGAGTGACAGTAAATTCAGCAACAAATGTAAAACAGTAGATCTTTTATTTGCATTTCCTTGAAAGAACTGCAACTTCTCTAAGAACACAGATCACAGAATAATACAGCTCAGGAACACACCGTTCATAGAAACATAGAAAAACCTACAGCACAATACAGGCCCTTTGGCCCACAAAGCTGTGCCAAACATGTCCTTACCTGAGAAATTACCTAGGGTTACTCATAGCCCTCTATTTTTCTGAGCTCCATGTACCTGTCCAGGAGTCTCTTTAAAAAAAAAACCCTATCGTATCCGCCTCCCCCACTATCGTCAGCAGCCCATTCCACGCACTCATCACTCTCTGAGTAAAAAAACTTACCCCGATATGTCCTCTGTGCCTACTTCCAAGCACCCTAAAACTGTGCCTCCTCATGCTAGCCATTTCAGCCCTGGGAAAAAGCCTCTGACTATTCACACGATCAATGCCTCTCATCATCTTATACACCTCTATCAAGTCACCCCTCATCCTCCATCACTCCAAGGAAAAGAAGCTGACTTCACTCAACCTATTATCATAAGGCATGCTTCCCAATCGGGGTTACATTTTTGTAAATCTCTGCACCCTTTCTATGATTTCCACATCCTTCTTGTAGTGAGGTGACCAGAACTGAAGACGGTACTCCAAGTGGGGTTTGACCAGCATCCTATATAACTGCAACATTACCTCTCGGCTCTTAAACTCAATCCCACAATTGATGAAGCCCAATGCACTGTACGCTTTCTTAACCACAGAGTCAACCTGCGCAGCAGACTTGAGTGTCCTATGGACTCAGACCCCAGGATCCCTCTGATCCTCCACACTGCCAAGAGTTTTACCATTAATACTATATTCTGTCATCATATTTGACCTACCAAAATGAACCACCTCACACTTATCTGGGTTGAACTCTATCTGCCACTTCTCAACCTATTTTTGCATCCTATCAATGTCCCACTGTAACCTCTGTCAGCCCTCCACACTGTCCACAACACCGACAACCTTTGTGTCATCAGCAAATTTACTAACCCATCCCTCCACTTCTTCATCCAGGTCATTTATAAAAATCATGAAGAGTAGGGGTCCCAGAACAGATCCCTGAGGCACACCACTGGTCACTGACCTCCATGCAGAATACGACCCATCTACAAATACTCTTTGCCTTCTGTGGGCAAGCCAATTCTGGATCCACAAAGCAATGTCCCCTTGGATCCCATGCCTCCTTACTTTCTCAATAAGCCTTACATGGGGGATCTTGTGAAATGCCTTGCTGAAATCCATAGACACTACATCTACTGCTCTACCATCATCAATGTGTTTAGTCACATCCTCAAAAAATTTGATCAGGCTCATAAGGCACGATCTGTCTTTGACAAAGCCATGCCGACTTATCCTAATCATATTATGCCTCTGCAAATATTCATAAATCCTGCCTCTCAAGATCTTCTCCATCAACTTACCAACATAAGACTCACTGGTCTATAATTTTGTGGGCTATCTCTACTCCCTTTCTTGAATAATAGAACAATATCCACAACCCTCCAATCCTCCGGAATCTCTCCCATCCCCATTGATGATGCAAAGATCATTGCCAGAGGCTCAGCAATCTCCTCCCTCGCCTCCTACAATAGCCTGGGGTACATCCCGTCCGGTGTCAGTAATTTATCCAAATTGACATTTTCCAAAATCGCCAGCATATCCTTTGTTTAATATCACCTGCGATTTTCCACTGAACAAATAAAGCTAGCAATTGGCACTGTTTATTTTTGTCATATGTTTTGAAGTACAATGAAAAGCTTATATTGCCTCATATTCATACAGATCAATTCATTTCACAGTACATTCAGGGATTAACTAACAGAATGCAGAATAGAGTGTAATAGCTACAGAAAACGTGCAGTGTAAATCGACAATAAGGTGCAAGGTCATAATGATGTGGATTGTGAATCTGTCAAAAGTTGATGACAGCGGAAGGCAGACCAAACCACACCAAACGCACTGAGTTCTTTCTCCTTGCGTGCCGGTTTTTCTTAAGAACAGTAGCTAGTGCGCAGGTGTGGGAAGTGTCAGAGACATCGGTGGCAGCGGAAGAAAGGGGGAGCACCACCAAAAGCAATGTGTTCTTTCTCCTTGTGTAGGGGTTTTTCTGATTTTTTTTTTAAACCATAAAAGTCAGATAGGGTCTAGTGGAGTGGCGATCATCAGAGTGGGGGCTAGAGTCAGAGTGGGACCTTGAAGGCTTTGACGAGTGGCTTTGGCTGAGGCCAAAGAAACAGGTAAGAAGGGTAGGCTTTTCCTTTTGTTATTGCTGATTTGGTCTTGGTTGACCATAGTACAGTGCGGGCAGAACAACAGATATGGCAGTGGAATGCTCCTCCTGTCCGATTGTGGAACTCATGGAACTTGATGTCTCCCTGATGTTTACACCTGTGAGGAATGCAGCCAACCCCAGCCCCTGAAAGAGGGCTTTAAGTAGCTGGAGCTGGATAGGATCATCCAGGAGGCAGAGCAATTGATAGCTAAGACTTTTGAGCAGTTGGTTACACCCAGAGTGCAGAATTCATGGAGGAAATGGGTGAACACCGTGAGAGGTAAAGGGAGAAAGAAGTCAGGGCAGGGACCCCGGGGCCATTCCCCTCAGCAACAGGTAGACCCCTTCGGATACTGATGAGGGGGATGACCTCTCTGGGCAAGGCGGCAGCAGCAGCACTGTGGTCAGCTCTGAGACTCAGAGGGTAGGGTGAAACCAGGTGCAGCAATAGTCATGGGGACTCGATAGTTAGGGGGACAGAGAGGAAATTCTGTGGCAGTAAAAGGAACACCAGAATAGTGTTTTGCCTCCCAGGTGCTAGGAGCCAGGATATCTGAGGGGTTGTAGAATATTCTCGAAGGGGAGGGTGGGCAGCCAAAGGTTGTGGTACTTGTTGGTACCAGTGACATAGGCATGGGGGGGGGGGGTGTAGAGGTCCTGTGCAGTAGGTGTAGGGAGTTAGGAAGAGGCTAAAGAGCAGGATCTCGAAAGTGGTAATCTCTGGATTAATCCGGGTGCAACAAGCTAGGGAAGGACAGAACAGGAAGATAGCACAGATGAATGAGTGGCTGAGGAGATGGTGCAGAGGGCAGGGTTTCAGATTCTTGGATCATTAGAACCTTTTCTGAGGAAGGGGTGGCCTGTAGAAGTGGTACAGAGACTTGGATGTCTCAGGGGCAGGAATTGCTGCTGAGTGTGCCAGGCTTTAGATGTTTCAAAGACCTCAGGGGAGGCAAATGAGATGGGGACATGGATTTGCTAATCGGATAATGTCAAGGTTGCAGAAAAGGATGGAGGCATGGTCTACTGAGTCAGTGTGGGTCGAGATCAGATACAGAAAGGGGCAATAACTCTACTGGGTGTTTTTATAGATCCCACAATAGTAGCAAGGACATTGAGGAACAGATAGGGAGGCAGATTCTGGAATGGTGCGATGGGTGATTTGAACTTTCCTAATATTGACTGGCATCTCCTTAGAGGAAGAGGTTTGGATGAGGTGAAGTTTGTTAGATGTGGTCAGGAAGGTTTCCTGACACAATATGTAGATAAGCCTACAAGAGGAGAGGTTGTACTTGATCTGGTATTGGGAAATGAACCTGGTCAGGTGTCAGATCTCTCAGTGGGAGAGCACTTTGGAGGTAGTGATCACAATTCTATCTCTTTTACCATAGCATTGGAGAGGGATAGGGACAGACAAGTTAGGTAAACGTTTAATTGGAGTAGGGGGAAATATGAGGCTATCAGGCAGGAACTTGGAAGCATAAATTGGAAACTGATGTTCTCAGGGGAATGTACGGAAGAAATGTGGCAAATGTTCAGGGGATATTTACATGGGATTCTGCATAGGTACATTCCAATAAGACAGGGAAAGGATAGTAGGGTACAGCAACCATGTTGTGCAAAGGCTGTTGTAAATCTAGTCAAGAAGAAAAGAAGAGCTTACAGAAGGTTTTAAAAAAAAAACTAAGTAATGATAGAGATCTAGAATGTCATAAGGCTACTAGGAAGGAGCTTAAGAAAGAAATTAAGAGAGCCAGAAGGGGCCGTGAGAAGGCTTTGGTGGACAGGATTAAGGAAAACCCTAAGGCATTCTACAAGTATGTGAAGAGCAAGAGGATAAGACATGAGAGAATAGGACCAATCAAGTGTGACATTGGAAAAGTGTGTGGAACCAGATGAGATAGCAGAGGTACATAATGAATACATTACTTCAGTATTCACTATGGAAAATAATCTTGGCAATCGTAGTGATGACTTGCAGCAGACTGAAAAGCTTGAGCATGTAGATATTAAGGAAGAGGATATGCTGAAGCTTTTGGAAAGTGTCAAGTTGGATAAGTCCCCGTGACCAGACGGGATGTAACCCAGGCTTCTGTGGGAAGCAAGGGTGGAAATTGCTGTGCCTCTGGAGATGATCTTTGCATCATCAATGAGGATGGGAGAGGTGCTGGAGGATTGGAGGATTGCGGATGTTGTTCCCTTGTTCAAGAAAGGGAGAAGAGATGACCCAGGAAATTATAGAAGTCTTTATACAGTAATTGTTATCATTATAATTAACTCCAACATCTTGCCAGTCACTGAGGTCAGACTAACTGGCCTATAGTTTCCCTTCTTCTGCCTCTCTCCCTTCTTGGAGTGGAGTGACATTAGCAATTTTCCAGTCTTCTGGAACCATTCAGGAAATTATAAACCAGAAAGTCTTACGTCAGTGGTGGGCAAGTTTTTGGAGAAGCTCCTAAGAGGCAAGATTTATGAGCATTTGGAGAGGGATAGTCAGCAGGATGGTCAGATAATTGGCTTGCCCACAAAAGGCAAAGAGTGGCAGTAGATGGTTCATATCCTGCATGGAGGTCAGTGACCGGTGGTATTCCACAGGCATTTGTTCTGGGACCACCCCTTCCCCCCGTGGCTTTTATAAATGACCTGGATGAGGAAGTAGAAGGGTGGGTTTGTAAGTTTGCTGATGACACAAAAGTTGGGGGTGTTGTGGATAATATGGAGGGCTGTCAGAGGTTACAGCGGGACATTGACAGGATGTAAAACTGGACTGAGAAGTGGCAGATGGAGTTCAACCCAGATGTGTGAAGTGGTTCATTTTGGTAGGTCAAATATGATGGCAGAATATAGTATTAATGGTAAGAATCTTAGCAGTTGGAGGATCAAAGAGATCTTGGGGTCTGTGCCCATAGGACACTCAAAGCTGCTGTGCAGGTTGGCAATGTTGTTAAGAAGGCAAATGCTCTGTTGGGAATCCCTGAACTGCAGGGTCTTTTGGTTTTAAAGTGCAAAGAAACCTGGGGTGCATCATTGCTCCTTCTGCTTTGTGTATCATTCTGAGAAATCTTTGTTATCCATTACCAAAAGTGGCTCAGTTGTACCACCAGCGACTGTTCTGCCTGACCTCTAGACTTGGCTGCGTGGAAGTAACCAATACAAGGATATAGGTTTCTTCATCTAGTCTTTACATTGCCGACTCTCACAAATGTAGTTAATCATGACGTTGTTGATAGGTGTGACTGTCACATAAATGTTATCAAAATAAAGTTTTGTCTTTATTTTGAGTGCACGAGTGCAGAAGAAGTTCATTTGGATATTGCCAGGAATGGAGGACTGTAGTTATCAGGAGAGTTGAATAGACTAAGTTTATTCTCAGTGGGATATAGAGGATGATGGGTGAACTTAGGGAGTTTTATAGTATGAGGGGAATGGATTGGATGGTCAGAATGCTTTTCTCAAGGCAGACAAGTCTAAAGCCAGAGGGCACAGGCTTAAAGTGAAAAGGGAGAAATCTGAAAGAAGTCCGAGGGTAAACTTTCCACACGGTGGGTGGAGGATATCCGAGGGGCTAGGAGAGTGAGCAAAGGCAGGTACAATTGCTATGTCTAATTAGACAGGTACTTAGAAAGGGAGACTTCAAGGTGATATGGATTAATGCTAAAAAATTGGATAGTGAGATCATTTTGGATGAGCTGGAACACAAGGGCCTTCTTCTCTGCTGCACCATTCTATGACTCTATGATCACTGTAAAAAATAGAGCTTGCAGTTTAAAACTTGGGATCCATGAGCTGTTGGTGCAGAATTGAATATTGTAGACATTTGGCATTTCAGATGCAAAAATTCCCTCACTCCTTCATCACCACCAATGCTAAAATGATCTGAAACATACATTGAATAGCTTTTCCAAAACAGACGAATTCCTTACATGTATGCAATGTGGAAATTAAGCAGCGTATTAAGTCCAGATGAGCAAGACTGCGGAAATACATGCAAGGTATGATAACTTCATTGTAGACCTTGGGATTAAAACTTACCTTCTCAGAAAGGAACATTGAAGGAATATAGAAACAGAAATGAGCTATTCATTGCCCTCATGTTCTCCACCATTCAATATAAACATGGATGGCGGTGCGCTCAGATGCCATGACCTCCTGCAGGCCAACCAAAGGTGTTTTTGTCTTTATTTGCAATCACAAGACAATGCTGGACTTAAAGAATTTTTTTGTACTGCAGGCCTACCCCTTCAGTGAGCTGCTCCTTGGCAGATGAGCTGTACTTGGCATAGGCCATGTTACATAGAAACATAGAAAATAGGTGCAGGAGCAGGCCATTCGGCTCTTTGAGTCTGCACCGCCATTCAGTATGATCATGGCTGATCATCCAACTCAGAACCCTGTACCTGCTTTCTCTCCGTAACCCTGATCCCTTTAGCCACAAGGGCCATATTTAACTTCCTCTTAAATATAGCCAATGAACCGGCCTCAACTGTTTCCTGTGGCAGAGAATTCCACAGATTCACCACTCTCTGTGTGAAGAAGTTTTTCCTCATCTCGATCCTAAAAGGCTTCCCCTTTATCCTTAAACTGTGACCCCTCGTTCTGGACTTCCCCAACATCGGAAACAATCTTCCTGCATCTAGCCTGTCCAATCCACCTGCAGGCTGCTACAGGAAGGTATTGAAGGCATCAGAGTTGGTGCGTGAAGGTGGCATGCAGTAGAATGGCGGGTGATTGTCTCAGACATTTCCCTTGTCATCACAAGACTCTGTTGGACTTTGATAACGTAAGATTCGTCAGGCCTGTTTCCTGTATTTGTTGGTGCAACAGACAGGAGGGGAGCTGTATGGCCTTGGTCGTAGTGGGGACTGCGCCCCATGCTGTGGGCTTGACTGTTGCTGCAGACCAGGAAAGGCAATGTAGCAGGGCTTTCATACTCAGTTGGGGTTGGCCTCTCCCTCAGTGCTGCCCTCCAGTGTTTGATCAATGGAGTGACTAGCTGGATTGCACGCGCGTGTGTGCGCGCACGCATTCATCTGTTGACTGCTGGTGACTGTTTTTATTACTGGTGGCACCCATGCACCATTAGTTTGTGGGACATGTCACTCAGGGACTTGGGCTACACATACATTTTTTTTGCATCACTGTATGTTTGCTTGCTGTCTTGTATGTACTATATTGTGCTGTATATGTTTTGCACCTTGGCCCCGAAGGAACACTGTTTTATTCGGCTTATTCATGTATGGCTGAATGGTTAACTTGAACTTGATGAACTGACCTCCCCTCCAGTGACTCCATCTCCTCTTGCTGCTGTCTTGGGAAAGCAGCCAACATAATCAAGAACTCCTCCTACTCTGGTTATTCTCTCTTCTTTCCTCTCTCATCAGGCAGAAAATACAAAAGCCAGAGAACTCAAACCACAAAACTCAATACAGCTTCTGCCCTACTGTTATCACTAAGCAATGGTTTGCTAGAAATGTCTGGATCATAATAAATACTTTATAAACCTATCAGGTCTCACTTCAGCCTTTGCCACTCCAGAGGAAACAACCCCAGTTTACCATCCTTTCCTTATAGCACCTGCTCTCTAATCCAGGCATCATCCTGGTAAACTTCTCCTGCATCCTTTACAGTCTACACATTCTTTCTGTAAAGTGGAGACCAGAAATGGATGCAATACTGCAGATGCATCCTAACCAGGGATTTATAAAGCTGCAACAACATTTCTTGATACTTGAACTCAATGGCTCAGCTAATAAAGGCTATCACACCACCCTATTGACTTGTGCAGCCACTTTCATGAAGCTATGGACTTGGACCTGAAATTCCCGCTGTACATCAACTGTGTTAATGATTAAGAGTCCTGTCACTAATTGTGTGCTGTCCTTTTACACTTAATCTCTGAAAGTGCAACATCACACACTTGCCTGGAATAAACTCTGTCTATCATCTCTCTGACAACATAAGGTCATAAGACATAGGAGCAGAATCAGGCCATTGAGTCTTCTCCGCCATTCAATCATGGCTGATCCTTTTTTTTCCCTCCTCAGCCCCACTCCCGGTCTTCTCCCCATAACCATGTCCAATCAAGAACTGATCAAGCTCTGTGTTAAATACACCCAATGATCTGGCCTCCACAGCTGCCTGTGGTAATAAATTCCTCAAGTTCACCACCCTGTGGCTAAGGAAATTTCTTCACATTTCTGCTTTAAATGGATGTCCCTCTATCTTCAGGCTGTGCCCACTTGTCCTAGACTCTCCCACCATGGGGAAACATCCTTTCCACATCTACTTTGTCCAGGCCTTTCAACATTCGAAAGGTTTCAATGAGATCCACCCCCCCCCATTCTTCTAAATTCCAGCGAAAACAGACCTAGAGCTATCAAACATTCCTCGTATGATAATCCTTTCATTCCTGAAATCATCCTTGTGAATCTTCTCTGAACCCTCTTCAATGCCAGCACATCTCTTCTTAGATGAGGAGCCCAAAACTGCTCGCAATACTCAAGGATAAACCTCACCAGTGCCTTATAAAGCCTCAGTTTTACATTCCTGCACTTGTTTTCCAGACCTCTCGAAATGAATGCTAACATTGCATTTGCCTTCCTCACCACCTACTCTAACTGCAAGTTAACCTTTAGGGTGTTCTGCACAAAGACTCTCAAGTCCCTTTGTATCTCAGATTTTTAGATTTTCTCTCCATTTAGAAAATAGTCTGCACATTTATTTCTACTACCAAAGTACATGACCATACATTTTCCAATATCGTGTTTCATTTGCCACTCTCTTGCCGAATCTCCTAATCTGCCTGTCCTTGAGGCAAGGTCCTTCTGTCCAGGAGCCATGAGGTAATATGCCAGCTAGATAAGACCTTGGTCAGACTTCACTTGCAGTACTGTGGTCACCTCACTACAGAAAGGATGTGGATACTATAGGAAAGGTGCAGAGGAGATTTACATGGATATTGCCTGGATTGGAGAGCATGCCCTATCAGAATAGGTTGAGTGAACTTGGCCTTTTTCCCTTGGAGCGAAGGAGGATGAGAGGTGACCTGATAGTGGTGTATTAGATGATGAGAGGCACTGATCGTGTGGATAGCCAGAGGCTTTTGGCTGAATGGCTAACACAAGGGAGCACAGTTTTGAGGTGCTTGGAAGTAGGTACAGAGGGCATGTCAGGGATAAGTTTTTCACACAGGGAGTGGTGGGTGTGTAGAATGCAC
The DNA here is from genome assembly GCF_030144855.1 of Hypanus sabinus. Taxonomy (NCBI): domain Eukaryota; kingdom Metazoa; phylum Chordata; class Chondrichthyes; order Myliobatiformes; family Dasyatidae; genus Hypanus; species Hypanus sabinus. The sequence continues at coordinate 50,160,400 of NC_082715.1, forward strand.
TGCCAGCAACAGTGGTGGAGGTGGATAGACTCTCAGATAGGTACATGGAGCTTAGCAAAATAGAGGGCTATGCAGTAGAGTAATTCTAGGCAGTTTCTAGAGTAGGTTACATGGTCAGCACAACATAGTGGGCTGAAGGGCCTGTAATGTGCTGCAGATTTCTACGTTCTATGTTCTGCAGCCTACCTGTTTCCTCAACACTACCTGCCCCTCTACTAATCTTCGTAACATCTGCAAACTTAGTAACAAAGTCATCTATTCCACCATCTGCTGGAAATTTCCATGTACCATGCTATCAAACAGAAACTGAAGTTACTCACCAATAATCAGGTTACAGATGTTTAGATGAGGTTCTGCCTGGTCTACTTGGCCTCAGACCTCATTAGGGCCATGTTCCAAATGCAGGAAAGAGGCAAAAATGGCTACTATTGACGCCCAGGCAGGACCTCACAGATTGTGGAATTAACAAACCTATTGAGAGATATCCCAAGAACATCACTGAGGTTAATAGAATTTAAAGGAATAATTCTCCAATGTTTAAGAGTCATCCCACTCACAAAGAAACATGATTATACTGGACTGGATGCCACCACATTTCTCAGTGCAGTGGCCTAGGTCCAAACTACTGCTTCATCAATGTCAATCCATTCCCATGAACTCTTCCCAATTTTCCTACGATTCACCTAACCATCAGTAATTTTAACGAGAACCCAAAACCTACAGGCTAGTGCAGAATTGGAAAGTGAAAGGAAATTAGCGCAGTCACAGCACCAGGAGTTAAGACTGATCAGAGCTGTGTGAGGCTCTACTCACCGTGTCACACTGTCACCTCATCTATTCTCTGAGCCCTGACCATCCCATCCACCGCCCATGCTTGGCCTGCAGACCTGCTTCAGTTTAGCTCACTGACGCTTGGAGAAATGTTGCTGCATTTTACAGCACTCCATGCAATGTTGAATTCAACTATTTTGGATTATTACCGACTGCTTTACATTTTCCACCGTCTTACAGAGATTCTTTTCTATTCTCTCCTCTGATTCTGTCTCATTTAGTCCCTGCTTGCCTGGAACCCATCGCAACTGTATGGAAATATTAACTGTAGCCTGAACAAATACTGCCAAGTCTGAAAAATCGAGGTTGTCATTGGGCCTTGGCAAAATGAACTCCCAGAAATTAACAATCATTTAGAAAAGCCAACTGATATTTAGAGTTGGAGGCAAAAATCATATTCTAGTGCAGTGATGTGAGATGTTCTTGTAGAGTCAGATATTACTTGAGCAGAATAGAAGGAACTTCACTATAGTGTACCTGAACAATTGCTCAGTGCTTCTATCTGTAGCATTTGATACTCCATCTTCAAAATAAGGAATAATTCTTATATCAGCTTCACATGGGAAATAAGTAAATAAATAAAAGTTTTGCTAGAAATACTTAATCTTAATAATAATGTTATAAAATTCTTTGTGGGCAGGGTTGGTTCTGAGTGGAAGTGTATAATATTACGTAGGGTTTAAAACCTTTCCCTTGGCAATGGTGTAAAAACAATAGGAGGCATTGATTTAAAGTAACTGGTAGAAGGACTAGAAGGATGGATTCAGGGAATGTTATGTGTCCAGATGCAAAGCATGAAAGGATGGTAAAGATGGTATGAGATCTCCGGGTCTATACTTAACCTGTGACCAGCAGGCTTACAAATAGTGCTTAAAGGTGGGATCAGTTGATTGATTTATGGAATAAGATAAATGTTGATGATGAGATAAAAAAATCTTTATTAGCAAAGAGATCTTTAATTCAAAATAGACTTATTCCTTTCACAATGGACAATCAACTTTTATATAATTGGATTCAAAATGGGATTAGATATATAGGGAATTGTTTTGAAGGAGGTATATTAATGTCATTTGATCAATTAAAGAATAAATATAAAATATCAAACAACACTTTATTTTGTTACTTTCAATTAAGGGCTTATTTAAGAGAAAAATTAGGTCAAACAATGTTATTGCCGAAATCTAATGAAATAGAAATTTTAATTCAAAAAGGAAATATCAAAAAATTTATATCTTGCATGTATAATTTGATTCAAAGACAGGTAATTAAGCAAGGAGTCCATAAGTCAAGACAAAAATGGGAAAGTGATTTGAATATTAAAATTGAAGAAACAAATTGGTCAAGACTATGTCTTGATAGTATGACAAATACAATAAATGTTCGGTTAAGATTAGTGCAGTATAATTTTCTACATCAATTATATATTACACCACAAAAAATAAAAAAATTTAATCCAAATTTATCGGATCAGTGTTTCCGATGTAACCAGGAAACTGGTACTTTTTTACATTCGACATGGTCTTGCTCTAAAATTCAACCTTTTTGGACAAATTTAAGACTTTTACTGGAACAAATTACAGGACACAATTTCCTCATAATCCAATATTATTTTTACTAGGTGATTTTGAAGGGATAAAACCGAAACTCAAACTAAATAAGTATCAGAAAGAATTTATAAAAATTGCACTGGCAGTAGCCAAAAAAGCTATTGCAGTTACTTGGAAATCGGATACACATTTAAGTATAGATTCTTGGAAGAAAGAAATCTATGGTTGTATTCCATTAGAAAAAATTACTTATAATTTAAGAGATAAATATGAAACATTTTTGAAAATTTGGAGCCCTTATTTACAAAAGACAGGATTAAATATATAGATGCTCTGAAGATGAAACAATTGGTTATTAGGGGAAAGAAATAAATATACATATTAAAGTTATTACGAATTCCATGGAGCATGTGGAGATCTTCCAACAACCAGGCATTCTTTCTTTCTTTCTTTCTTTCTTTCTTTCTTTTTTTTTTCTATAGGGCAGTTAGGGGGGAGGGGTTAAGGGGAGGGGGTATGGGTTATATACATTGTTTTTTCATACTTTGTAACCATTTAAAAATGCAATAAAAAAAGTTTTTTTAAAAAAAAAGGTGGGATCAGCCTGGAAAACTTTTACTCAGCCAACATAGATGTTATAGGCTGCTATTTATTGATTGGTTGATTGAGATTCAGTCCAGAGCAAGTCCTGCTGCCCCTTCGAGCCGCACCTCCTAGCAATCCCCCAACTCACCGCTCACCTACCCACAGGACAATTTACAATGACCAATTGACCGATAGACTGGTATGTCTTTGGACTGTTAGAGGAAACCAGTGCACCTGGACAAAACCCAAGTGATCGTAGAAAGTATATACAAAAGGCAGCAGTGGGAATTGGACCTGGGTCACCTGTACCGTGAAGTGTTGTGCTAACCACAATTCTACTGGGCTGCGAGACCATAATGTTTTTACAACTCTATAATTCACCCATTTTTATGAGTAATAAGATTATATTCCAATGCAGGATATGCTGTGGTGAGGATTTTTATTTAAAGATTGAGATTTTAGGAAAATATACATGAACGTTCCTTCTGTACAAGAATAAAATAATTTAACTGTGAACTTTTCAACAGAATTATCAGACCTACTCTAAGATCAACCTAACTCTTCACCCCCATTTAGCCCTCCAGTTTTCTATTATCTACCCACCCATCTGTCAATCTTTTAATGCTATTTGCCACCATCCCTGGTAGAACGTTTCACACACCCACCGATATTTAAAAAAAACATGCTTTTGACTCTCCCCGATCATATCCTGTAGTCACCTTAAAATTATACCTCCTCGTCAATTAAGTGCCTTAATTTCTTAATGTTATTTAAAAACCAATAATTTTTACTTACAATTTCTGTAAGGACTGTAGGTTCTTCTCTGCTGTGCTCAATCCTTCACTACTCCTCTCACAATAGATGTACTAAACAAGTACAGATTTAAACAATCTACCGGTTTACGTGATTATCTGTGGACTGTAACCTTGAATTTTACAATGGAACCTCTGTGGGTTGTGTTCAGCAGGATATTAGAAAAAAACTTATTTGCATGTGGAAGAATGGCATATATTCGTTAATGTGATGTGATGCAATTCCGTAATATGAATACTATATCCCTATGCACGACACCTTTTAGCAAACTGTGACGAACTGACAACACCATCTATGATATTCAAAGCAGTTAAAATCTATTCGCAGTGAAATTCAGAAAACATTTTTAAACTAAAAAAGATACATTATATTTAATTCTTTATTAAGCAATTACCTTACAAACACTTACTACAGATAGAAATAATTAAACACCTAAAAGAAAATAACAATTTTTTAAAAATTTTAACATAATTTACTCTCATCTGCAATTGTTTGTAAGGGCTGGGGAATATGCATAGTTTCTTTGTGGGAAACTGTGGATAAAACCCCGACAAACCTGGTTCTTAACCTCATCATCATTCTTCAGTACTTTATTCCTTTGCCCTTTGTACTGTACTACAGTATCTAGAAGAGGAAGCTGATGGTAGTGCAAAGAGGATAAACTGAAAAATTGGAGCCTGGAAAATGATGGGACTGAATATCAGTCATACCAACCAAAGTTTTGCAGAATTATGAAAAAGTATTGGCATCAACTTAGATAAATAATAAGAGACGGAAGGAAAGATTACATTGTGTGTGAGAGAGATTATTCATACAAACTCCCAAACAGCATTATCTTTACTCTAGTTCACAGATCAGAATCTGGTGGGGTGGTTTTAAATTCACTTTTTTTCTCTTAACCCAGTGGTCTGGCTGACCACAGGTCTTACAAATTAAAAAAAAATTCAGGTCAGACAGTCTCTCTGAAGAGAAAAACAGAGTTTAAGTTTCTTTTCAATAGGGTAAAGAGAACACAAGCTAGTTTTAAGTTGCTAAAATTGGGGGACTAAGATAAACCAAATAGAATATCTTTGATAGAGTATGGTCAAGGTTGCCAATATGTTTTCTATATTGATGAAGCAATCTGTCTAATTGCCTAATGAAGAAAGATAGTGAGAGAGAAAACCAACAAAAAGGCATGTTAGATCAGGGATGTAGGTGACCCTGAACCTTAAAGAAAGAATGTTGGAAAGTTCTGTGGAGATTAAAAAAAACATTAATATTACAGGTGGATAGCCTTCATAATTGAATATCAGAATATCATAATGTCAGATAACTTCACCCTCTTGGTATCAGAACCAACAATTTCTGCTGTTAGTTGCAATTTGTCTGATTGTAACCTTAAATTGCATTCCTATTTTATTCATATCCCCTTTCACTGTCTTAAACTTCAGTGGTTACATGCCTTCTTGATGAGGAACCCTCATTCCAGGTACTTGTCGAGTAAATCCACTGTGAACTGATTCCACTGGATTGTCACCCTTCCTGAAAGGAGGTGACAAACACTGTACACTATACACCAGATGCACTCTCACCCATGCCCTATGTAACTGATGCATAACTTCCCTAGTTTTGCATTCAGTTTAGCATAACCAGTATGTTGCATGGTTGATAAATGTTCAAGGCTTGGATTTAAACATTCAAAGAGACTTGACTTCTAGGCACACAGCATCATTCACAAGAAAATTATAAAATGAATCATATCATTAGAACTGAAACAGTCTGTTTTAGAGCATGGTAATTAAAGTGGTCATGGCATTGCTAAAATATGGCGATTAGGGTTTTGCGGGTTGGTTCAAGCACAATAATTGAAGGGAAGTAACTGTTCTTGAATATGGTTGTGCAGGTCTTCAGGTTTCTAGGCCTCTTGCCCAGTGCTAGCTGAGAAAAGCTGGCATAGCCTGGATGATGGCAATCTTTGCTAATAAATGTTGGCTTCTTCAGGTAGCACCTCCTGGTGGGGGTGGGGGGAAGTGTCTATGATTTACTGGGCAGAATCCACTCTCCACTGCAGCTTCTTACATTCAAAATGCCATACCAGACCCAAGTTCAAGTTCAAGCTTATTGTCATTTCAACTGCGTACATGTATACAGTACTGGCAAATGAGACCAAAGATATACATATAATTCACACTCAACACATACGGTAATATTACCACAAATAAACTAACTGGTAGTAAGGTGCATTAAAAAAAGTAAACGGTATAATGCTACTGGCATTTGAAATGTGGTGAGAGCTGGGTGGCGATGGAGAGAGTTCAGTAGTTTCATGGAGGAAGAAATTGTTTCCCATGTCCTTGTCCTGATGCCACAAGTGCTTCCTGCCTGGTGGTATGGGGGTCAAAGAGATTGTTATAGCATATCAGGATACCTGAGGAAATTTATCCTGGTATTTTGGAGGTGAAGGTTGCTGAGGGCATGCAGCAAAAGTTCACCAGATTGATCCCTGCATTATTTGAGGAAAGGTTAATGGATGGGGTCGATGCTGTCTAGAATTTAAAGCAATCAAGAATTAATTTATTGAGCATGATTAATATAGTTTATAATTTTTTAAAAAAAGTTTAAATGCTATTATAGTTTGGGTGTTCCGGAGTTCTGAGTTCAATTCTGGTGCCGTCTGTAAGGAGTTAGTATGTTTTCCCCATGAGAATGTGGGTTTCATCCGAGTGCTCTGGTTTCCTCCCACAGTACAAAGACGTACTAGTTAGTAGGTAATTAGTCATTGTAAATTATCCCATGATTAAGCTTGGGTTGCGGAGTAGTGTGGTTCATTGGGCCAGAAGGGCTTGTTCCACATTGTATCCCTAAACAAACTAAAATAAAATAAATGCTGAATAAAGTTCTCAAGGTTTATTCCTTCAAAGTAATTCAGCCAGGATTATTAAGGTTACTGAAGTTTGTTTAGTTAAATTTATTTTGTCTCAAGGTCTAGGCCAAGGTACAGAAATTGGAAAAAAAAATGAATTGAAACTTATTGTGATCACGGGACCATCACAGCAGGAGGAGGAGGAGAGAGGGGCTCGGGAGAGCGCAGAGTGCTGGGAAGCAGCCGAGGAGCTGAGGTGAAAGTGCTTTAAAAGGAGTGTGGGGGGCAACTGAAGAGTTAAACAGAGTGTTGATTAGTTTATTAGAGGGAGTGAGTACTTGAGATAATTGGGAGGGACAAATAAAAGGAGGGGTAACTGAAGAGGAGCGGCCAGTGTGTGAGTGGCTCAGGGTAGGAGTGGAGCTTCGAGGCTTTGGCTCAAGAGGCTTCGGCGAGCAGAGGCTGAGGACGAGCTTGCTCCCAGTGAGGTAAGGCTGGGTAAGCTCCTTTAATTAATTTAATTAACTTAGGAGTGGGTAATGGAGGCAGCAGTTAGAGCAGTCGAGTGCTCTGTTTGCAGTATGTGGGAAGTCAGGGACAGCACAAATGTCCCTGATGACTACACCTGTAAAAGGTGCATCCAGCTGCAGCTCCTTACAAACCGAGTTAGGGAGCTGGATGAACCGGATCATTCGTGAGGCAGAGGCAGAAACAGACAGGAGTTTCAGGGAGATAGTCACCCCTAAAAGTCAGGAGGCAGACAGCTAGGTGACTGTCAGGAGAGGGAAGGGGATTAGACAGGAAGAGCAGAGCACCCCTGTGGCCGTTCCCATCAACAATAAGTATACCGTTTTGGATACTGTTGGTGGGGACGGCCTTCCAGGGACAAATTGCAGTGGTTGTGTCTCTGGCACCGAGACTGGACTCTCAGCTCAGAAAAGAAGGAGGGAAAAGAGGAGAGCAAACACGAGGAAATCTGCAGGTGCTGGAAATTCAAACAACAACACACACAAAATGCTAGTGGAACACAGCAGGCCAGGCAACATCTATAGGGAGAAGTACTGTCAACGTTTCGGGCCGAGACCCTTCGTCAGGACTAACCGAAAGGAAAGATAGTAAGAGATTTGAAAGTAGTGGGGGGAGGGGGAAATGCGAAATGATAGGAGAAGACCGGAGGGGGTGGGATGAAGCTAAGAGCTGGAAAGGTGATTAGCGAAAGTGATACAGAGCTGGAGAAGGCAAAGGATCATGGGACGGGAGGCCTCAGGAGAAAGAAAGGGGGAGGGGAGCACCAGAGGGAGATGGAGAACAGGCAAACAATTAAATATGTCAGGGATGGGGTAAGAAGTGGAGGAGGGGCATTAATGGAAGTTAGAGAAGTCAATGTTCATGCCATCAGGTTGGAGGCTACTCAGCCGGTATATAAGGTGTTGTTCCTCCAACCTGAGTTTGGATTCATTTTGACGATAGAGGAGGCCATGGATAGACATATCAGAATGGGAATGGGAAGTGGAATTAAAATGTGTGGCCACTGGGAGATCCTGCTTTTTCTGGCGGACCGAGCGTAGGTGTTCAGCGAAATGGTCTCCCAGTCTGCATTGGGTCTCACCAATATATAAAAGGCCACACCGGGAGCACTAGACACAGTATACCACACCAGCCGACTCACAGGTGAAGTGTCACCTCACCTGGAAGGACTGTCTGGGGTCCTGAGTGGTGGTGAGGGAGGAAGTGTAAGGGCAGGTGTAGCACTTGTTCCGTTTACAAGGATAAGTGCCAGGAGGGAGATTGGTGGGAAGGGATGGGGGAATGAGTGGACAAGGGAGTCACGTAGGGAGCGATCCCTGCGAAAAGCAGAAAGGTGGGGGGGGGGGGAGGGAAAAATGTATTTGGTAGTGGGATCCCGTTGGAGGTGGCGGAAGTTATGGAGAATTATATGTTGGACCTGGAGGCTGGTGGGGTGGTAGGTAAGGACAAGGGGAACCCTATCCTGAGTGGGGTGGCGGGTGGATGGGGTGAGGGCACATGTGCGGGAAATGGGAGAGATGCGTTTGAGTGCGGGAAAAGAGGAGAGCAGCAGTGATGGGGAATTTGATAGTTACAGGAACAGATAAAAGGTTCTGTGGGAGCAATCGAGAATCCTGGATGATCTGTTGCCTCCCTGGTGCCAGGGTCCGAGATATCTCGGATAGAGTTCTCAGTATTCTCAAGAGGGAGGATGAGCAGCCAGATGTCGTGGTCCATATGGGGACCGGTGGCATGGATAGGAAGGAGGAGGAGGTCCTGCAAAAGAGAGTTTAGGGAATTAGCTGCCAAGTTGAAAGACAGGACCTCCAGGGTTGCAATCTCAGGATTGCTACCCATGCCACATGCTAGTGAAGCTAGAAATAAGAAGATAATACAGCTAAATACGTGGCTAAGGAAATGGTGCAGGAGGGAGAGCTTCATGTTTCTGGACAATTGGGCTTTGTTCCAGGGAAAGTGGGACCTGTTCTGATGGGATGGTTTGCACCTGAACTGGAGGGACACTAACGTCTTTGCAGGTAGATTTGCTAGTGCTACTCCGGGTGGGTTTAAACTAGATTTGCAGGGGGAGGGGAACCAGACTGTTAGGGCAAGTAGTGAGGTGGAGGAGGATAAAGGTCATGCGAGGACTGCAAGTATAGACAGAAATCAAAGGTTTGTTTGTGATAGGTATGTTCTCAGGTGCATCTATTTCAATGCAAGGAGTATTGTAGGGAAGGCAAATGAGTTTAGGGCGTGGATTGGCACGTGGGATTACAACATTATTGCTATTAGTGAGACTTAGTTGCAGGAGGGGCAGGACTGGCAGCTTAATGTTCCGGGGTTCCGCTGTTGCAGACGTGATAGAGGAGGAGGTATGAAAGGGGGAGGAGTGGCATTACTAGTCAGGGAAAATATCACAGCTGTGCATAGACAGGACACCCCAGAGGGCTTATCTGTAGAGGCCATATGGGTGGAACTGAAGAATGGGAAAGGTGTGACCACACTAACAACGTTGTATTATAGACCACCCCAAAGTCAGAGAGAATTGGAGGAGCAAATCTGTAGAGAGATAGCAGACCGATGTAAGAAACAGAAAGTTGTAATAGTAGGGGATTTTAACTTTCCACATATTGACTGGGAAAGGGTTAGATGGCTTGGAGTTTGTCAAATGTGTTCAGGAAAGTTTTCTAAAACAATATATAGAGGTATCTATGAGAGAGGATGCAATACTTGATCTCCTATTAGGGAACCAGACAGGTCAGGTGTCAGAATTATGTGTAGGCATACATTTTGGGTCCAGTAACCATAATGTCATTAGTTTCAAGTTAATTATGGATAAGGATAGGTCTGGTCCTCAAGCTGATGTTCTAAATTGGTGAAGGGCCAATTTTGTGGAAATGAGAAAGGATCTAGGAAGAGTGGATTGGGATAAGTTGTTTTCTGGCAAGGATGTGTTCAGTAAGTGGAAGACCTTCAAAGGCAAAATTTTGAGAGTGCAGAGTTTGCATGTTCCTGCCAGGATTAAAGGCAAAGTTAACAGGCATAGGGAACCTTGGTTTTCAAGGGATATTGGTGATCTGGTTAAGAAAAAGGGAGAGGTGTATAGCAGGTATAGGCAACAAATGAGGTACTTGAAAAGTATAGAAAATGTAAGAAAATACTAAAGAAGGAAATCAGGAAGGCAAAAAGAAGACATGAGGTTGCTTTGGCAGATAATGTGAAGGTAAACCCAAAGAGTTTTTACAAGTATATTAAGAGTAAAAGGATAGTAAGGGACAAAATTGGTCCCCTAGAAGATCAGAGTGGTTGTCTATGTATGGAGCCTCACGAGATGGGGGAGATCTTAAACTATTATTTTGCATCAATATTTACTCAGGAAACTGGCATAGCATATATGGGAAGGAAGGGAAACAAGAAGTAGTGTCATGGAACATTTAGAGATTAAAGAGGAGGAGGTGCTTGCTGCCTTACTGCAAATAAAGGTAGATAAATCCTCCAGGCCTGACATGATATTTCCTCAGACCTTGAGAGAGACTAGTGTAGAATTTGCAGGGGTTCTGGTAGAAATATTTAAAATGTCTTTAGCCACGGGTGCGGTGCTGGAGGATTGGAGGGTAGCTCATGTTGTTCTGTTGTTTAAAAAAGGCTCCAAAAGTAAACCAGGTAATTATAGGCCAGTGAGCCTGACATCACTAGTAGGTAAATTAATGGAAGGTGTTCTGAGAAATCGGATACACAAGTATTTGGACAGCCAAGGGCTGACTAAGGATAGTCAGCATGGCTTTGTGTGTGGTAGATTATGTTTAACAAATCTTGTAGAGTTTTTCGAGGATGTTACCAAGAAAGCAGATGAAGGAAAGGCTGTGGATATTGTATACATGGACTTCATTAAGGCATTTGTCAAGATCCCACACGGAAGGTTAGTTCAGAAGGTTCAGACACTAGGTATCCATGGAGAGGTTGTAAACTGGATTTGAAATTGGCCGTGTGGGAGAAGACAGAGAGTGGTAGTGGATGTTTGCTTCTCAGATTGGAGGCCTGTGACTAGTGGTGTGTCTCAGGGATCTGTACTGGGACCATTGTTGTTTGTTGTCTATATCAGTGAACTAGATGATAATGTGGTAAATAGGATCAGCAAGTTTGCTGATGACACTAAGGTTGGAGGTGTTGTGGACAGTGAGGAAGGCTTTCAAAGCTTGCAGAGGGATCTCGACCAACTGGGAAAATAGGCCAGAAAATGGCAGATGGAATTCAATGCAGACAAGTGTGAGGTGTTGCATCTTGGAAGGACAAATCAAGGTAGGACATACACAGTAAATGGTAGGACACTGAGGAGTGGGGAGGAACAAAGGCATCTGGGAGTTCAGATCCATAATTCCCTGAAAGTGGCATCACGGGTAGACAGGGTTGTAAAGAAGGCTTTTGGCATCCTGGCATTCATAAGTCAAAGTATTGAGTATAGGAGTTGGGATGTTATGGTGAGGTAGTATAAGACATTGGTGAGGCCAAATTTGGAGTATTGTGTGCAGTTCTGGTCACTTAACTAAGGAAGGATATCAGTAAGATTGAAAGAGTGCAGAGAAGATTTACTAGGATGTTGCTGGGTCTTCAGGAGTTGAGTTACAGGGAAAGATTGAATGGGTTAGGACTTTATTCCTTGGAGCGTAGAAGAATGAAGGAGGAGTTGATAGAGATTTACAAAATTATGAGGGGTATAGACAGAGTAAATGCAAGTAGGCTCTTCCCACTTGGATTGGGAGAGATAAATATGAGAGGACATGGCTTTAGGTTGAAAGGGGAAAGGTTTGGGTGAACATTAGTGAGAACTTCACTCAGAGAGTGATGGGAGTGTGGAATGAGCTACCATCCAACTTGGTAAATGCAGGCTTACTCTTAAGTTTTAAGAATAAATTGGATAGGCACATGGATGGGGGAGGTCTGGAGGGTTATGGACTGGGTGCAGGTCAATGGGACTAGTGGAATAAAGTTTCAGCACAGACTAGAAGGGCCAAATGGGCTGTTTTCTGTGCTGTAGTGTTCTATAGTTCTAAATTTATAAATATCATTAAGGCCACAGCAAATATAATTTGTATGGTACTTATATTTGTTCATTTCAAGGATGCAGCTTTTGCAGGTGTGGGCAGCTTTTATTGTCTACCTCCAGATCTGAAGGTAGTGGTGATCCTGGATAGGGAGTTCCAGGAATTGACCACTTACAACTGACTGAGGGGAGTCACCATACTCTAGGAGAGAAGTGATAGCACCGGCCCGGTTTCAAAGGACAGGTAGAAAAAGTAAGTAATCAGAGTGGCAATTTTGGGATTTTGTTTTCAAAGGAACAAGGGATGGTGTAGGAAGATTTAATTATGGGAAGCAATGACATTCTATCCAAAGGCACCACAACCCATGACATACGAACTACTGAGGCTTGTGAATGCAGCCTGCCCTCCACTTCCCACTGCCCCAGGAAATCATCCAACGTAACCTAAGACCCCTCTGACCATTGTCACTCTCTCTTCCCAGCTTTCCCATCAGGGAGGAGATACAAATGCTTGAAATCATGCACTATCAGAATCCATCAACACAGACGCCCCATGAGGCTATGTGCTTATCGCCCCCTGCTCACCTCACTTTACACTGTGTAGCTGAGCACTGTGCCAGGTTTGCTTACAACAACACTGTTGTAGGCCGAATCGAAGGTGGTGATGCAAGGTGGAGATTGAAAATCTGGCTGAGTGGTGCCACAACAACAGTCTCTTACTCAGCAAGGCCAAGTAGCTGATTATGGACTTCACAAGGAGGAAACCAAAGGTCCATGACAGTCTTCATCAGAGGATCAGAGGTGGAGAGAGTAATTTAAAATTCCTTGGTGTAATCATTTACGAGAACCTCTACTGGCCCAGCACATTAGTGGATTTACAGAGAAAGCATGGCAGCACCTTTATTTTCTTAGGATTTTGCAAAGATTAAGACATGACATCTAAAACTTTGATGAACTTCTATGGAAGTGTAGTGGAGAGTATATTGAATCACAGCCTAGTATGGAAACACCAATTCCGTTGAATGGAAAATCCCACAAAAAGTAGTGGATATGGCCTATTCCATCATGGGTAAAGGCCTCCCCACCATTGAGCTTATCAACACAAAGCATTGTCGCAGGAAAGCAGCATCCATCATCAGGGATTCCCACCACCCGGGTCATGCTGTCTTGTTGATGCCATCAGGAAGAAGGCACAGAGCTCATACCACCAGGTTTAGGAACAGTTATTACCCTTGAACCATCAGGGCCTTGAACCAGTGGGGATAAATTCACTCATATTCACTTGCCCCATCATTGAAATATTCCCACAACCTATGAACATCTTCAAGGACTCTCGATTTCATGTTCTAGATATTTATTGCTTATTTATTTGTTTGTGTATTTATTTGTTATTTCTTTCTTTTGTATTTGCACAATTTGTTGCCTTTTGCACAATGTCTGAAAGCCCAAGTTGGTGGGATCTTCCATTGATTCCATTGTGGTTATTATTCTATTATGAATTTATTTGAGTATGCTTGCAACAAAATGAATCTCGGGGTTCTATATGGTGACACATACATACTTTGATAATAAATTTACTTTGAACTTTGTGAACTTTATCAGACTCAAGATCTTCCTCCACTGCACTGTTATCATAACCTTGTATGGAACTCTCATATGCTAAAAGATGAAATTTGTTCTTCCATTCTGTCCCCTCATGTTGTGTGCACTTTATTTGTCTACCTATACTGCCTGTGCTGTACTTCCTCAGTAACTACAGCACTATATAATTCATTCAGTTTTTCTTTTCACTACCTCAATATAGGCACTTACATATGTAAGCATGAGAGTACAATATCTTAAAGGTAGATTGCAGGGTTAATGGCAGGATTCTTAGCAGTGTGGAGAAACAGAGGAATCTTGATGTCCATTTCCATTGATTGCTCCAAGTTGTCATGCAAGATGATTGGTTGTTTACGAAGGTATATGGCGTGTTGGCCTTCATTAGTTGGAGGACTGACTTTAAGAGCCATAAGATAATGTTACAAGTCTATAAAACTCTGCTTAGACCACATTTGGAGTATCGTGTTCAATTCTGGTCATCTCATTACTGTATAGGAAGGATGTGAATGCTTTGGAGACAGTGCAGAGGAGATTTATGAGGATGGTGCCTGAATTAGAGAGCATGTCTTATGAAGAAAGGTTGACCAAACTTGGGCTTTCCCCTGAAAAAAAGGAGGATGAAAGATGACTTGATCGAGGTGTATAAGATTGTAGGAGGCATTTATAAAGTGGGCAATCAGTATATTTTTGCCAGGGTGGAAATGGCTAAGATGAGAGGGCATAATTCTATGATGACTGGAGGAAAGTATAGTGGGGATGTCAGAGTGTAGTGAGTACTTGGAATGCACTACCAGGGGTACTGGCAAAGGTAGATGCATTAGGGGTATTAAAAAAGCTCTGCGGCATGTGGATGAAAGAAAAATGGAAGGTGGTGTGGGAGGGAAGGGATAGATTGATCTTGGAATAAGTTAAGAGATGATCACAACATGAGGGACTGAAGGGCCTGTACTGTGTTGTACTGTTCTATAATCTGTCTGGATAGCACACCAATAAAAGCTTTGCACTGTTATGTCACTACTTATGACAATAATAAACCAGTACTATGCAATTAAATCAACTCTTACTTTCTTTTGAACAATTTGCAGAAATGTTGCTGAGGAGCTGAGAAAAATCTATTTTTTTTTACCAAAAGGATGGTGCAAGTTTGGAACTCAGTTTGAAGTTTGAAAGGGACTTAAGGCAGAAAACCTCATCATTTTGTAAAAGTACCTGGGAGAGCTTGTAATTGACAGTGATAGAATCATAAAGTGAGAGTTAGAAAATGGGGTTCATCTCAATACTTCTTCTCAGGCTGTTAGGAACACCATCCCCCCCCCCCCCCCCCCAAGGTTACATTTTATGTTGCCATGCTGATTCTGTTGTTTCTGTTTACTATCTCTTGAAAAACTTTATCTAAAATCAAACTTCCTCTGAAATCCACTCAGCAAGTAAATCACTTCATCCTGCAATTTTGAAGAACTATGAATCACGAGGAGAAGTGGCTTGTGCATTTAACATAATGCGATGAGAGTTTAAGTTTCATTTACAAAGTTATTTTAATAAAGTTTAAAACCAGTTGTTATATCAGGAAATAAAAGTGAAAAATATTACTTAATGCATTTGAAAATTGTACTAGCTACTCCTAACTTGCATGTGTTTTAAATATGTTTGCATATCTCGGATTATATTTCCTAATATTTTCCCTCCTGAACAATGGGTGACAGAAGGCTTCCAGGTTCTTTCAGATTAGATTTCAGGGGTGACATTTTGGAGCATAGAAATCTCTTGTAATGCTTGGCCCCTCTCCTGTGAATTGAAGATGAATGGGATCTTCTTCAGCCAAGCTGGATTTTGCTGGTTGGTGTCTCAGTGGTGTAAGATCGCAGCCCCACAGACCAGAATGGGGCTTCATAGGAGCACACTGCACATTTTAGCTGGCACACTCTCATGACCAGCTTTAGCCGAATTGAAGTAAGTCCAGACATTGACATCAATGTACTTGCTTGTTACTGTCTCTATCTTCCAGCTGGTTTCTGCTGGTCAGAACTCTTGAGTTCTCAAAGCTTTGTTTCTATTAATATTTAGATTAATTGAACTGGCTTCAGTTAATGCTGAGTTTCAATTGCTGCAGCTTGAATTAGAAACTGAGCAAAACTTTGCAGCTGTCAAGTGCAATATCTGAATTCCTGTTGCAATATTTTGTCTTTTAGTCAATTGTTCTCTTTCATTTACACTGACATAAGGATGGTGAAAATGAATTTTATTTTTAATCCATTAAAGTAACATTAATTCATGAATAGAGCACAATCATTACCAATGGATGGAACATAATGAAACATAAGAATATATTAATCAACTCATTTAAGCAAAATATATACTTTTTTGGTCATTAACTTAACCAACTTCAGTTTATTTTAATTACAGAATCCCCACTTGCTTGTATTATGTCAGAAAAGTTACAATGAAAATGATATTGAAATCACATGCTAAATTTGACAGAAGGTTACATTTAGAATTGAAGTCCTATCTCTATGCTATTCATTATTCATGATATTGACTGTACATCCAATTCCCTCTCCCTTCTGTAATTACTAGTTTCTTCACTATGGAGAGGTCAGCTTCAGAAAAATACACATAAAGTGATCTTTGATTCCAAAACACAGATGAGCTGAAAAATATCAAAACTAATATATTAATTAAAGCAGTATTATATTTAAACTAAAGCAACTGGTCAATAACATAATAGCAAAATTCAGTAGCAGAAATCTGTGATCTTTTAAATAGAAATTCATCAAATCCATTGCCGAACACTTGGCCATGGTAGCAAATACAGCTTTAATATTTAATGAAATTGAAATTAACTTAATTTTTTTTATATCCTTAGTTTTTATTTGCATTTTCATCTACCTGCTTATGTATACAATTGAATATTTTGTATTTGCAAAAATTCAATATAAGAACTTTTCAAAAGAATGATAGTAGAAGACACTCAGAAACCCTGAAAAGAAGGTAGTGGTGGGCTGTCCAGTTATCTCCATCCTCCCCTGAAATAGTGATGCTATTGCATTTGGAGAGCTGAGTGACTTCACCAAAAATATATGTTTGTTTCTTGATTCTGATCCTGCAATGCACTTTGAACTCCAAGGTTCAAATATTAAGTGATTTCTTAAGCAATCCTGTAAGTTTGGTGGGAAACAGAAGCAGAGAACAATTAGTAGTCGAGTAGAACACTGCAGTATTAGATACCTGAACTTAGAAGTTTCAATCCTAAAGTGTTTAACAATGTGATTCAATTTCCAGTTTTGTGTCTTCTTTTGGACTAATACAACTAACTGTCAATGTGTTTTTATTCATTGGTGGAGCAGGTTTATAATATTCAACACTAATTTATTCCTTAAGTTCTTCAATAAGTTTGTAAGGACATAAAACACCAAATGTTACTTTTGTAATGTGATGGTGGGACAACTGTGGCATCCAAGGAGACATATCCTTGAATGGCCAAAGCCCTGGTTTGAAGTAAGCAGGAAGATTCTTCCTAAAGTCACACTATTAGTAATTACTGGGAATATGATTGTTCTTTTAACCAAAGTTCCAGTCAGATAAGGTCAGTTCAGTTCAGATCAGGTCAGAAATATCTAGAATTACATCTGAAATGTGATATATTTCAGAGCAGAAATGAGCAGAAGTGATTCCATTGGCTTCTGAAAAAATATATCACGGGCCTCTGCAGCATTGTCTGAACTTGGCTCATCCTTGTGTTTAATCCATCCAACCCAACACTCCCGAAAGTCCTTCAGGAACCTGTTGCCTGTCCTCTGCCAAAAACTAAATAAAAGAGAGAGCAAATAAATTGTAGATGTTGAAAATATGCAATAAAACTTATATTGACAGCCTAACATATTGGCTCCATTTCTAATTCCATGGATGCTACCTGACTTGTTGAGTATTTCCAGCTCTTTCCTCTTTGTATCCCTTTTTTTTTAAAAAAAAAAGACTCAAGCAAAATATGGCTTCTGGAAATATTGAAGAGGTTAGATGGCATCTGTGGGTAGAAAATTAATTAACAGTTTAGGTGAATGTTCCTTCACCAGACCTAAAAATTAAAACACAGAGGGATACTTATAGCACTCTATTTTTCTAAGCTCCATGTACTTATCCAGGGGCCATTTAAAAGACCCTATCACATCCGCCTCCACCACTGCTGCCGGCAGCCCATTCCGTGCACTCACCACTCTGAGTAAAAAAACTTACCCCTGACATCTCCTCTGTATCTACTCCCCAGCACCTGAAAACTGTGTCCTCCCATGCTAGCCATTTCAGCACAGGGAAAAAGCCTCTGACTATCCACATGATCAATGCCTCCCATCATCTTGTACACCTCTATCAGGTCACCTCTCATCCATCACTCCAAGGAAAAAAGGCAGAGTTCACTCAACCTATTCTCATAAGGCATGCTCCCCAATCTAGGCAACATCCTTGTAAATCTCCTCTTCACCCTTTCTATGGTTTCCACATCTTCCTATTAGTGAGGTGACCAGAAATGATCACAGTACTCCAAGTTGACTCTGACCAGGGTCCTATAAAGCTGCAACATTACCTCTCGGCTCCTAAACTCAATCCCACGATTGATGAAGGCCAATGCACCATATACTTTCTTAACTACAGAGTCAACCTGCGCGGCAGCTTTGAGTGTCCTATGAACTCAGACCCCAAGATTCCTCTGATCCTCCACACTATCAAGAGTCTTACCATTAATACCATATTCTGCCATCGTATCTGACCTACCAAAATGAACCACCTCACACATATCTGGGTTGAACTCCATCTGCCACTTCTCAGCCCAGTTTTGCATCTTATCAATGCCCCGCTGTAACCTCTGACAGCCCTCCACACTATTCACAACACCCCCAACCTTTGTGTCATCAGCAAATTTACTAACTCATCCCTCCACTTCCTCATCCAGGTCATTTATAAAAATCACAAAGAGTAGGGATCCCAGAACAGATCCTTGAGGCACACCACTGGTCACTGACCTCCATGCAGAATATGACCCATCTACAACCACTCTTTGCCTTTTGTGGGCAAGCCAGCTCTGGATCCACAAAGCAATGTCCTCTTGGATCCCATGCCTCCTTACTTTCTCAATAAGCCTTGCATGGGGTACCTTGTCAAATGCCTTGCTGAAATCCATATACACTACATCTACTGCTCTTCCTTCGTCACATCCTCAAAAAATTCAATCAGGCTCGTAAGGCATGACCTGCCTTTCACAAAGCCATACTGACTATTCCTAATCATATTATGCTGCTCCAATGTTCATAAATACTGCCTCTCGGGATCTTATCCATGAACTTACCAACCACTGAGGTAAGACTCACTGGTCTATAATTTCCTGGGTGATCTCTACTCCGTTTCTTGAATAATGGAACAACATCCGCACCTCTCCAGTACTCTGGAACCTGTCCCCACCCCATTCATGATGCAAAGTTCATCACCAGAGGCTCAGCAATCTTCTCCCTCACCTCCCACAGTAGACTGGGGTACATCTCATCTGATCCCGGTGACTTATCTAACTTAATGCTTTCCAAAAGTTCCAGTACATCCCCTTTGTTAATACCAACCTGCTCAAACTTTTTGGTCCACTGTAAGTCATACCTACAATCGCCAAGATCCTTTCCCATAGTAAGTACTGAAGCAAAGTACCTATTAATTACTTTTGCGATCTCCTCCTGTTCCTATACACACTTTTCCACTGTCACACTTGATTGGTCCTATTCTCTTACGTCTTATCCTCTTGCTCTTCACATACTTATAGAATGCCTTGGGGTTTTCCCTTAATCCTGTCCACCAAGGCCTTCTCATGACCCCTTCTGGCTCTCCTAATTTCTTTCTTAAGCTCCTTCCTGCTAGCCTTATAATCTTCTAGATCTCTATCATTACCTTGTTTTTTGAATCTTTTGTATGCTCTTCTTTTTGACTAGATTTACAACATCCTTTGTACACCATGGTTCCTGTACTCTTCCATAACTTCCCAGTCTCATTGGAATGTATCTATGCAGAACTCCACACAAATATCCCCTGAACATTTGCCACATTTCTTCCAAACATTTCCCTGGGAACATCTGTTCCCAATTTATTCTTCCAAGTTCCTGCTTGATAGCCTGATATTTCACCTTACTCCAATTAAGCACTTTCCTAACTTGTCTGTTTCTATCCCTCTCCAATGCTATGGGAAGGGAGATAGAATTGTGATTACTATCTCCAAAATGCTCTCCCACTAAGAGATCTGACACCTGACCAGGTTCTTTTCCCAATATCAGATCAAGTACAGCCTCTCCTCTTGTAGGCGTATCTACATATTGTGTCAAAAAACCTTCCTGAGCACCCAAACAAACTCCACCCCATCTAAACCCCTTGCTCTAGTGACATGCCAATTGATATTTGGGAAATTAAAATCTCCCACCACAACAACCCTGTTATTATTAGAAACATATAAAATCTTCAAAACAATACAGGCCCTTCAGCCCATAAAGCTGTGCCGAATATGCCCCTACTTTAGGAATTACTAGGCTTACCCATAGCCCTCTACTTTCCTAAGCTCCATGTACCCATCCAAAAGTCTCTTAAAAGTCTCTATCGTATCCGCCTCCACCGCTGTTGCTGGCAGCCCTTTCCAGGCACTCACCAGTTTCTGCGTTTATATAAAAAATAAAAAAATCTGACCCCTAACAGCTCCTCTGTACCTACTTCTAAACACCTTAAACCTGTGTCCTCTTGTGGCAACCATTTCAGCCCTGGGGAAAAAGCCTCTGACTATCCACATGATCAATGCCTCTCATCATCATATACACCTCTATCAGGTCACTTCTCATCCTTCACCACTCCAAGGAGAAAAGCCCAAATTCACTCAATACATTCTCTTAAGGCATGCTCTCTAATCCAAAAATTACACCTTTTCAGAATTTGTCTCCTTATCTGTTCCTCAATGTCCCTGTTACCATTGGGTAGTCTATAGAAACACCCAGAGAAGTATTGACCCCTTCCTCCTGTAGAGGTTCCGTAGATAGTCCCTCCACGTCTTCCTCCTTTTCTGCAGTCGTGACACTATCTCTGATCGGCAGTGCCACGCCCCCACCTGTTTTGCTTCCCTCCCTGTCCTTTCTGAAACATCTGAAGCCTGGCACTTGAAGTAACTATTCTTAAGGTTTAAAGCTGGAGAGATTTGTGTAAGGGTTAGAGAGGACCAAAGGGAAAGGATGGTTTGATAGCAGAAGAGCTGGAAGTGGCTCTGATCCAGATGTGATTGGGAAGGAACTATCAGCTGTGATTGGGAAGGAACTATGATTGAGAAAAAGGAAGATGTACCAGAAGCAATGGTGTAGAAAGTGATAGCCACAGAAATGGAGGAGCTGAGAGAACTGAACAGAATACTCATGGTAAGCAAGATGGAAGAAAGTGTTGTTAGCTGTCTGCTGTAAGCCCACAATCTCCCACAACAACCTGGACTTTACTTCCTCCACTACCACTAGTCTTTTCTACCACTAGCCCTTCTTCCTTCATCTTGAAATCTTTATTGTCTCTAACCTTCTTTGGTTTTGATGAAGGGTGATGAGTTAAAACTGTTTTTCTGCACAATTCCCAACTGGCTGAGTACTTCCAGCATTTTGTTGTTCAGCATCTGATGACTTGGTTGAAGTACCATCAGACGCAACAGTTGACTGGAGAGAACATTAATCATCTTCCTCTTTTGATGCTCCTTTGCATTTATTGCTGATACATTGGATAGCAAAATAGCAAATGGAACTTTAAGAAAGCAGAAAATGGCTTTGTGATAAAAGTCAAGGTACCTCTGTGGCACATACAGACTATCTTGCACAGTGCATTTTGTTGTATCATTACAAATATTTAGTTTTATTTCAAAATCCTTTTCGAAATCATCCAAGAAATTTTCAGTACCTGTTGATATCAATTCCTCAATTTAGCACAGGCAAGTATAATTTGCATATTTGCTTATAGCAGATGTTAGGAATTATTTGTGTACATTATCATTGACTTTGTACATAGATTTTAAATCTGAATAATTAGATTAAGACTGACTTCGCTCAAAAGTGCTGGCCATCTAGGGAAACGATCATCTGGATGTAATAAATAGCCAGTGGCAAATTTATGTTTCTTTTCCTTAGTTTTTTCTCTTCATTGCCACATTTGAATTTGTTGTGTGCTGATATCATTGTACTCACCTTTTATTTGACAATATCTCAGACTAGATGCTCAGTAAGTATTTGAACTTGAAGTTGAAGTGGTCGTTGTAAGAAGCTAAAAAGCAAAACAATAGAGGTGAAATTGGCTCTTAGCAAGTATAACTATTTATTTCCTCCTTTATTGATGATAAATGCAACTTCCACTTTGGGTAACTGAATTTTTCCTTTCTGGAATTTATGTGAAGAACACAAATGGATAAGCACAAACTCAGTTTCTTTTCTTAACACATGCTTAGAAGATGTGGCTTTGAATACTGGAAAATCATGACATGGACAATTTTCTAGAAATGTAATTCTTCATAATGCCAGAGATTGCCTGCATTTTTCTGCTCCTTTTCCTTCTCAAAAGTTCTAGAACAATTAAAAATCAACCTAGGTCCTTTTGTAGATTCCTTATGTCCTCTTCATTATTTACTTCCCTAACTTTCTATGTGTCAGCAGTACATTGACTATTTTTCAATCCCTTCATCCAATAAACCTCCATAAATTGCAAAGATTTAATGCTTCAGTACCAATTACTGTGGCACCCCATACATTATATCTTGAGAAGCATGGAGAAAGATCTGTGATTCAGTGTTTTCTGTTTGCTCTCTGCTAATCTTCAATCCACATCAGTATGTTACGTCCAACACCTTTATTTAGAGTACACATTACTCCTTTAAAAATCTCTAACACGTTGGTCAAATGGGACTTCCCTTTTCAAAACCGTATTAATTTCAATACTGTATTGAGTTCTCCTGACAAACTTGATTTTTTTCTAATATAACAATTACAGCACGGAAACAGGCCATCTTGGCCCTTCTAATCAGTGCCGAACGCTTACTCTCACCTAGTCCCACTGACCTGCACTCAACCCATAACCCTCCATTCCTTTCCTGTCTATATACCTATCCAATTTTACTTTAAATGAAAATATTGAACCTGCCTCTACCACTTCTACTGGAAGCTCATTCCACACAGCTACCACTCTCTGAGTAAAGAAATTTCCCCTTGTGTTACCCCTAACCTTTTGCCCCTTAACACCCAACTCGTGTCCTTTCATTTGAATCTCCCCTACTCTCAATGGAAAAAGCCTATCCACGTCAACTCTATCTATCCCCCTCATAATTTTAAATACCTCTATCAAGTCCCCGCACAACTTTCTACGCTCCAATGAATAAAGAACTAACTTGTTCAACCTTTCTCTGTAACTTAGGGATAAGTACCAGGTGGGAGATCTGTGGGGAGGGACGTGTGGACCAGGCAGTTGCGGCTCCCACCTGGTACTTACCCCTGCAAGCGTAAGTGCTATACCTATCCCTATACCTTCTCTCTTACCACCATTCAGGGCCCCAAACAGTCCTTCCAGATGAGGCAAAACTTCACTTGTGAGTATGTTGGGGTCATCTATTGCGTCTGGTGCTCCCGGTGCAGCCTCCTCGGTAAGACCCAATGCAGATTGGGGGACTGCTTTGTCGAGCACCTCCGCTCCGTCTGCAACAACAGACAGGATCTCCCGGTTGCCACCCACTTCAACTCTGCTTCACATTCCCATTCAGATATGTCCATACATGGACTCCTCTACTGCCATGATGAGGCCAAACTCAGGTTGGAGGAGCAACACCTCATATCCCGTCTGAGTAATCTCCAGCCCCTTGGTATGAACATCGAATTCTCCAACTTCCAGTAATTCCCTCCCTCTCCCTTCCACCATCCCACTTTTTCTCTGCCACCTCTTCTAGCTGCCTATCAACTCTCTCATGATTCTGCCTTCTTCTACTACCCATTATGTTTTCCCCTTACATTCCTTCTTCACCTCTCCTGCCTATGCCCTCCCTGCTTCCCCTCCTCCACCCCCTGATCTTTCCTCTGATTGGTTTTCCATGCTCCCCCCAACTTCTTTATGGGGCCCCTGAACCCTCCTTCGTCAGTCCTGATGAAGGATCTCAGGTTCAGGTTCCTGTCAACAGTAACCCCCAGGATGCTGACAGTAGGGTATTCAGTGATGGTGATGCCACTGAATATCAAGGGACAATGGTTAAAGCCTCTCTTGTTGGAGATGGTCATTGCCTGGCACTTGCATGACTCAAATGTTACTTGCCACTTGTCAACCCAAACCTGGATATTGTTCAGGTCCTGCTGCATTTGGGAATGAACTGCTTCACTACCTGAGGAGTCATGAATAGTGCAGAACATTTTGCAGACATCTGCGAACATCCCCGCTTCTGACCTTATGATGGAAGGAAAGTCATTGAAGAAGCAGCTGAAGATGATTGGTCCTAGGAGACTTCCCTGAGGAACTCTTGCTGTGATGTCCTGAGGATAAGATGATTAACCTCCAACCACTACAACCATCTTCCTTTGTGTCAGGTATGATTCCAACCAGCGTAGGGTTTTGACTCAATTTTAGCTAGGGACCTTGAGCCATACTTGGTCAAATGCTGCCTGGAAGTCAAGGGCTATCACTCTCACTTCACCTCTGGTATTTAGCTCTTTGGTCCATGTTTGCACCAAGGAGATGATGCAGTCAGAAACTGAGTGGCCTTGACGGAATCTAAACTTGACATCCATATGCAAGTTATTGCCAAGTAGGTGCTTCATGATAGAACTGTGATGACCCCTTTCATTACTTTGCTGATTATTGAGAGTTGGCTGAGAAGGCGGTAACTGGACAGGTTGGACTTGTCCTGTTTCTTGTGTACTGGACATACCTGGGCAATTTTCCACATTGCCACTGTTCTAGCTGTACTGGAACAGCTTGGCTTGTGGCACGGCAAGTTCTGGAACGTAAACCTTCAGAACTATGGCCGGGATCTTGTCTGGGCCCAAAGTCTTCGCAGTTTCCCGTGCTCAGCCATTACTTGATATCACATGGGATGAATCAGATTGGCTGCATACTGACATCTGGGATGCTGGGGACTTCTGGAGTTGGATCATCTACTTGGCACTTCTGACTGAAGATTGCTGCAAATGCATCAGCCTTAGCTTTTGGACAGGAGTGCTGGGCTCCTCTATCATTGAGGATGGGGACATTTATGGAGCCTCCTCCTCCAGTAAGATGTTTGATTGTCCACCACCATTCGCGGCTGGATGTGGCAGGATTACAGATCTTAGATCTGATCCGTTGGTTGTGGGACAACTTAGCTCTGTCTATTACTTGCTGCTTATGGTGTTTGGCATGCAAGTAGTCGTGTATCGTGGCTTTGCCAGGGTGACGCCTTATATTGAGGTATGCCTGGTGTTGTTCTCAGTATGGTCTCCTGCACTCTTCATTGAACCAGGGTTGATCCCCTGGCCTGGTGGTAATGTTAGAATGGGAGTTATGCTGGGCCATGAGGTTACAGATTGCAGTTGAGTACAATTCTGCTGCTGCTGATGGCTCACAGAGCCTCATAGATGCCCAGTCTTGGGCTGCTAGATCTGTTCGAAGTCTATCCCATTTAGCACCGTGGTAGTGCCACACAACATAGTGGAGGGTTTCTTCAATGTAGAGGCGAGATTTAGTCCCCACAAATACTGTGCAGTGGTCGCTTCTACCAACGCTGTCATGGACAGATGCTTCCAGCGCAGGCAGTTGGTGAGAATGAAGTCAAGTGTGTTTTTCCCTCACCACCTGCTGTAGTCCCAGTCTAGTGGTTATGCCCAGTAGGACCTGACCTATTGATTTTAGAATGTAAGGAGCATTATATTGATGGAAATCAAACAGTATCTTACCATCTTTTGTGAGGGAGTTTTTGACAGTGCTCGTTTTTTCATAGCTTCTTGTACCTAACAGAACAACAGAACAAAAACATTAAAGTGATATGACGAACAGATACAATTGGCTAAAGTGATGAATGTAGTTTACCTTTTCATCCGTGATTATCCCAAAAATCAATACAAAAAATCCCTAACAAAACAAAAAGGAAACATAAGCTCAGACAAATAAACAAACACATAATATATCGGACAGAATTAAAATGCTTGTACAGTTTGCTTTCTTCAAGTTATTTTTCAAGATAAGGTTGTCACTATTGCTTATCCCTAATTGATCTTGAGATGCTTTCTTGAACCTCTGTGGTTCTGGAGAAGGTAATGAAAGGGTTGTTGGGTAGACAGTTCGAAGATTTTGATTCAGCAATGTCAAAGGAGTAGTGATATGTTGGGATGGGATACAACTTGGATCTAGCCAAAGGCAAGGTACTCTGGTTCTGTTCTTAAATGGTGCACACTTAAGTCAAAATATTCAAGTGGAATAAATGTCAGAGAGGCCAATGAGATGTCAAATTAATGAGCTGCTATGTCCTGTCAAACTTCTTGTGTGCAGCTACATTCATCCAATGCTCAATTTAGTTCTCACCAGGACTCATAGTTTACAGGTATCAAAACAGGCTTGGTCTAAGAACCTGAGGTAACAATGAATAACTTCAACGTCAAGAGAGCATTTGACCTGATGTGACATCAAGGAGCCATAGCAAAAATGAAACCATTGGGCATTGAGTGAAAAACATCCCATGTGACAGATTCATAGCTCACACAAAGAGAGATGATTGTGGTTTTAGGACATCAATCATCCCAGTCCATGCATATCACTGGAAGACTTAATGGAGATGTCACATATTCAGTCATCTTCAGCTGTTTAATCAATGGCACTTAATCAGCTTAATCATAAGATCAGAAATGTGGGTGCTCCATCCGTAAACTCTCAGAGAATGAAGCAGACCATATCAGCATGCAACAAGACCAAGGCTCTCTTTGACCACATGAATTTCCTACACATTTCTTCCTACATCCTAAAGGCATACTGATGGGTAGGTCAACTATTCACTGTACATTGCCCATGGGCCAGGTCAATAGCAGAAGAATCTTGGGAAAGTTGATGGGCGGGTTAGAAAGAATAGGTATGAGAACAATGTATGTGGGAATGGAACCACTGAGAATGCTCTCTGAGCTGACGTTGGCTGAATAAGAAAAGTGGCCTCCTTGAAGGAATCTAATAAATGTGAGTTTATCATGTGAAAATCTGTTTCAAGTAGATAGCTCATCACCACTTTCTCATGAACAATGAAAGTGTTTGAAAATCAGTTTTTAGAATTTCAGTCCTTTCTTTAATACCCAAAATTGATATCTCACATCTAAAACACATGCAATTTTTGAACTTTTAAAACCATGAGCACCATTTCCCTCAATATTTCTTTCCAAATTGAATGAAAAGTACAAGTTATTGTAAATCCCAACCAAGAAGGTTTTTGAATCTGATAAAGATTACATAAAAATAGTGCAACCAATAGTGCTGTCAATGGAGTTCTCACCATGTGAGGAGGCCCAATGCATAATACTCTTTACATCAAGAGGAGCTAGGTGGAATAAATAGGAAAGACCAGGGGCATTGATTTAAAATCATATAAGTAGAAGGATTGATGGGGAAATGGGTAGTGGAAATCTGGAGCTCACTGCCTGAAAAGGTAGTAGTGGCAGGAACCATCATCACCTGAAAAAGGGATTTGCATGTGTATCTGAACTGCCATAATTTGTAGGATTCTTCAGCAATTGCTGAAAGGTGGGATTGGGTTTTTTGACCAAGACAGATATGACTTGTTCTGTACGCCATAAGTGTTCCATCATTCTATGATCCATGGGGTGGATCTGATGGCATTTGATGCACCATAAAGACCCAATAGTACCACCACAAGGAAAAGAAGGCTGAATTCCCAAATGTTTTGAATAACTGAGTTCCCCCAACCTTGCTATAAGTTAATCGCTGTTGTAGGTTCCTACACGTGGAACACTGTATGATGCTGGAGGTATCTTATGTGTGATCTAATTAGATCAATTAGCTCCTTTTATTGAGTATCCATTCTTTCTAAGTACAACAGTATTTTCATGAGAATACTGCTCTGAGAAGCACTTAATTTACAGTAAAATCCTATGGTGAAGCCACTCACTCTATACTTCTGAATATCCCCGGGGTATACATCACCTCTTCACACCCACCATTCACCATCCCCAACCTGAACTGAATTCTGCAAGGCCTTGCCTTGGACTAGAGTGCATTGCATACTAGGATGACTTAGCAACAGAAATATCTCCATCCGAAGGATAGTTAATTGATTATCTCTGTTCTATAGCTTAAAGGAAATAATTTCTGCTGTGTAGTGAACATTATTTTTTCAAATCTGATTGAAAATGTTCACTTCTTATGTCCAGGCCTTTTGAATAAATTGATTGTTCCAACCTGCTCTTCCATTTTCAAATAGAAATGTTGAGCCTTTAGCTATACTGTGGCTTTCCATGAGCACCTAGCATTCCCTGTACTCGGCCAGCTCCTGTCCCTCTTCACATTACATCAATCAACTAGAAGAATCTTTCCAAGGCAAGATTTAGTTGTTAACTCACTCCTTTACAGTGAGAATCTTTTTTTAAATGAAATTTATCTATTTATCTATCATTTTATCTATTGGGTAAAATGTCTATGGGATTAGTTTCAAGGAGTGCACTCTTGAGCAAGCAATATCCTATGTCACCTGTGCAGGTATCTTGGGTAGGTTCTTGTCCATTCTCTCCATTTAATGGTTCCATTTAATATCATGAAATGTATACAATATACAACCTGAAATTCTTACATGCTGCAGACATCCTCCAAACAGAAGGACGGAAAGTGTAATTGAGTCATACAGCATGAAAACAGGCCTTTCAGCCCAAATCATCCACACTTCCTATTGCTCAGTGAGTTAGTCCTATCTACCTGTGCTTCGCCCATAGCCAGTGCCTTGCAATATTTTACATCTGAAAAGCATGTTTGCTTGGTGATGTTTTACTAGCATAACTTACATAAATCTGACCAGCAACATAAAAGAGTTACAGACATTAAATTATACGTACCTGAAGCCCATTGACAATATCAAATGAATAACGTAAAGCATCATGATGAAATTTATCCAGAAACATGAATCCAAGTACCCAGCCAAGTCCCAGGAGTGGAGTTAGAATTATAATGCATCTAAAAATTTTTTTGACTGAACTTCTCACATTTATGTTGCTTCCTGCCTTCTCTCCAATGTTTGGTCGCAATATCTTAACTATGGCAAATAACGTAATGAGGAAGTTGATTCCAACAATGGCCAATGGCAAATATGTAAAAATTAACTTAAGGTAGAAAACCTTTTTTTTGATCCAGCACGAGTTCATTTCAGTATATTCCTTCTTTATATGGGCATAAGCAAACGCACTGACAGAAATTACAAGTGGACATGCATAGCCCAGGCTAAATAAGATTAGCATCATAGATGATCTGCTGAAATCTTTGAGAAGAAAAACTAAATGGTAAAGAAGTAGCAGGCCGAGAGTGAGCATCCAAAAAAACAAGGCAAGAAAGGAGAAGTGTAGGCAAAAAATGACTGCCGTACATTTCAAGCTCTTTGGTTTCAGAAAGTCATGTGCAATAAAAAGCATATCCAGAGCAAGGAGAGACAGTGCAATATTCAGAATTGCAATATGTCGGGCAAGTGAGGTTTTATTTTTTGTGACATCCATCCATACAATTGCTTCTATAAGAATGCCGATTATCAAACTTGCCACAGATATGCCAAGAGCAATCTTGGTTATAGTGTTAAAACTTCTGGTACTCTTCAGTTGGTTCATATTTTTGGACATCAGGAGAGAAAAGGATGTCAGATGGTTACAAGTGCATATAACAGAGCTTCCATTTACTTCAGGATTGCATCCATGTGAATCCCATTTTCCAGTTTGCAATCTCCAAAACACACATTGCGCACTTGATAGATTAAGTGTGGTGTCTAATGGCATGAGGTCCATCTTTATAGTAATGTCTTTATTTTCTGCAGTTGTTGACATCACAAGACTATTCAATACGAGGTTATCTAGAGGTTTTTTTAGGATCTCATTCATTGTTGGTAATGCAATGCTCATAACAAGAGAGTCCTTTGTTAATTTCTCCAGATCATTTTTATCAATGTACACAGCATTTGTTGTTGACTTATTTTTGATTTTGATATCACTGAATTCTATATCATAATTCTTGCCAGGTGCAACCTTGATGCCTTTCAGCTGAATATTTGGTTTTATGATGTTGAACGTTTGATTTTTTGGTGACAATAATCTGGTAAAGTCTTCTACTGACTTTAATAATTTAGAGCTGGAATCATACTTTTCATTTTGTACTGAGGTCCAGGTTGTAAATGTAGAATCATCAACCAGAGAATTTACTGTTGAAAGAAAGTTCTGAAAATGTAAGAGAAAATTTGATTAGGTGAATTATATTCTTCTTGGAACTAAATAGAAACAGTTTGAGTATGACAAAAAGCAACACACACAAAATGATGGGGAACTCAGCAGGTCAGTCAGCACCTATGGAAATGAGTAAACTGTCGATGTTTCAGGACTGATGATGTCTTCTTGGCCGAAATGTTGAAGGTTTACTCTTTTCCACAGATGCTGCCTGGCCTGTTGAGATCCTCCAGCAGTTTTGTGTGTGTTGCTTTGGATTTCCAGTATCTGTAAATTTTCTCATGGAACTTATAAAAGATTCCACTACCATCTTGACTGCTGAATGACTTTACATAATTCTTCAGATAGTACAGCTGGAATGAAATCAATAAATTTAATAGCAACTTTGATATGTGAAGGCATTGGATTCAAAGAAAACAAAATACAAAGTGTTTTGGTACTTTCATTCAATAATGGACATCTATTAGTTAGATGTGTACCTGTGAATTATTAGTAATGATCTATATGCTTTGTTCCATGCTTTTAAATGTGCTTGTGAGTTTATTTAAATTATGAATAGAACTTCAGAAGAATGAGTACTTGTTACTGTCATGCCAGGCAATTTTATTCCAATGAATAGCTGACCTTTAATAATACTGGGGTAACCCACTCCCCATGTCTTCCTTCCACTTGATGATTGGAAGAGGTAACTCTTTCCATTCTAACCCCTAGACTACTAGGTATCAAAATAAGATGTGAGCAAATCAGGAACAATTGCAAGATGGCAAATTGGCTCTGATGAAAATCAAAAAAAGTGCAGATGTTAATTCTTCAGATCAAAGGCCTTTCATCAGCTCCAATCTCTTCCCACAGATGCTGTCTGGCTTGTTGAGTACTTCCAAGGTTTTATGTTAATACTTCAGATTTCCAGTATCTGCATTTGGTGGTTTTCAATGAAGAAGACACTTAATCTTCTGAGCTAACACTTACAGCCATCAATTAATGACAGCAAATCCATGGTTTCTCAGCTATTCCATTTTAGGAGAGCAACCAAAGGTAGTTCATGTACAGTAAATGATAGGATCTTGGGAGTGTTGAATAACAGGTAAGCTGCATGTCCTGTGTGATGGAGATCCCGAACAATGGATACTGCCTTTCTGGGTCATTGATCCTTGAAGATGTCCTGGATGCTGGGCAGGTTAGTGCCATGATGGAACTGACTGAGTTTACAACTTACTGAAGCTTAGTTCAATCCTGTGCAGCTTACCCAACATCAACACCACCCCCCCAACCCCCAAACATACCAGATGGTGATGGAGCCAATTATAATGCTCTCCACAGTACATTTGCAGAAATTTGGAAGTACCTTTACAAACTCAAGGGGTTTGAAATATTTTAGAAGAGTGTGGTAAACCATGTATACCTGTCTGGACATGCCCCTCTGCTGACTGCTCCTGTGGCTCCTCCCACAGACCCCTGTATAAAGGCGATTGCAGGCACTGCTCCTCCCTCAGTCTCCGAGATGCCATGCTCCCTTTTGCTGCTAATAAAAGCCTATTGTTCACTTCCCATCTCTGAGAGTTATTGATGGTGCATCAATTTTAAAACATGGAGAGCATTTTACGACCCGACAGATTGGATCTCGACCCTCAATCCCAGGAAGCCGGCGACACTTTCAAACTCTGGCTAGCATGCTTTGAATCATACCTGGAGGAGATTCACGTGACTGACCCTGCCACAAAGCACAGGGTTCTCCTCTCCAGAGTCAGTGCAAGGGTCTACTCCATGATCAGAGACCAAACTGACTACCAGGGTGCGATGGACGCCCTCAAAAGACAATACCGGCGGCCGGTGAACACCGTCTACGCAAGACTTTGCTTAGCAACACGGCGGCAGCGGGCTGGAGAGTTGAGTGCTGAATTTGTCCGGGCCCTACAGACACTCGTGCGGGCCTGCAACTGCAGGGGACTGACGGCGGAGCGGCATGTGGAGCTCCTAGTAAGAGATGCCTTCGTTTCGGGGATCAGGTCAGTGTACGTGCGCCAGCAGCTGCTGGAACACGCCGATCTTACCTTACATTCAGCGATCGAGCTGGCCGACACACTGGAGGCCGCTCTGCACAACGCTGATGCTATCCAGGCGTGCGATCTCCTGCCGGCCTCATGGACGCTGCAGACCCTGCAACCCACCTGCGAATTGACCTCGACTGCGGCAGTTGCGGGTCCGTGAAGTCCCTGCAACCCGCCAGTGAGTCGACCATGGCTGCTGCCAGTCGTAAGTCCGCGCAGTGTTACTTCTACGAACTCAAAATGCACCCGAAAATGCTGCCCAGCCCGAGAAGCAACCTGCTCCAGCTGCGGAAAGAAGGGCCACTTTGTCAAGGCCTGTAAATCCAAACCATGAGCGGGGTCGAGCAGTGCCACGTGCGAGGCATGGGGGCGGCCATCTTTGTAGGCACCAATTTGCCCTGCCTCCGACCCACGGGTTCTTACCGGGCACCAAGACGGCGATTCAACTCTGGCCTCTGTAACCCTCGACCAAAGCGCCCCACACCAGCTCGCAAGGTCAATGATGGACATCCTGGTGGAGGGGCACAGGACTAGCTGCCTGTTTGACATGGGCAGCACTGAGAGTTTTATTCACCCAGACACAGTGCAACGCTGCGGACTTGTGACACAGCCTGTAAGCCAGAGGGTCACCGTGACTTCTCGGTCGCATTCCACAGACATCCGGGTGGGCTGTGTAGCGACATTGGTGGTGCAGGGCACAGAATATCGGAACTTTGTGTTACTGGTCATGCCTCAGCTGTGTGCCCCTGTGCTATTGGGGCTCAACTTCCAGAGCCACCTGAAAAGTGTGACAATGGAGTATGATGGGCCCCACCCACCAATCACTGTCAGAAATCCTCAGTTCTGTGGGACTTCATCATATACCCCACTACTGACCACACACACACAGACTTGCACATCCCACCCAACACTATGCCAACAGCCGCACCACTGACACCACTTGCAGCCTCTCCACCTTCAAGATCCCTCCCCCACCGCTGTTCGCCAACCTGACCCCCAACTGTAAACCTGTGGCAACTAAAAGCAGGAGGTACAGCGCAGGGGACAGGGCCTTCATTCAGTCAGAGGTGCAGCGGCTGCTCAGGGAGGGGATCATTGAGCCAAGCACAAGTCCTTGGAGGGCCCAGGTGGTCGTTGTTCGGACAGGGCAGAAGAATAGAATGGTCGTGGACTATAGCCTGACCATCAACAGGTTCACGCAGCTTGATGCGTACCCCCTACCCCGCATCGCGGATATGGTCAATCAGATAGTTCAGTACAAGGTGTACTCGACATAGACCTGAAATCCACTTACCATTGTTACAAATGAGGGGCCGAAGGGTGCGGGGTAGCCCCCTCCTTTTTGAGAATCACAGGATCGCTATTGATTTGGGTCAGGAGACCCAGGAAATAGAGAGAGAGACGTTTGGAATGTCTTGACCACCCCCCCCCCCCCCCCCCCGCGATATAAAGCTACAGGAAACGGCCATTGTCTCTTGGAGACGGAATTGTGTATTAAAATACTGTGCTTCGTGGAAGCCCTCAGGCAAAGTGGGCTGGTTGGTGGAGGGATTGCATCACCCCAACCTGATTGACATCTGAGACCCTGTGAGTCAGGATAAAAGAGGGTCTGTGGGAACAGCCCCTCAGACGCACCAGAAGAAACGCTAGTGATCCCGTAATAGCAAAAGCCGGTGGGAAGGCCACGTGCATCCGTTTCCATTTGCCCTGGAATCGGTGGGCCTTTACCACGGAAGAACAGTTTTTAGCTAACAATGGGGAAATCAACTCCCAACGACTCTCGAAGGATTGACATCATAAAAGGAATGGGCAAGTTTTAATCCGTCTTTCTCTCCAACCAAAAAGCTGCAGCTTGAATGAACTAACGTGACTTTTATATTTCCATCAGACAATGATAGCTATTCATTATTGATTATTATTATACCCACGCTTTTACGTTTAGTATTGACAGCGTATATTATCTGTATGTTTGCATTGATATTATTTTTGTGTATTTTTATCAATAAGTACTGTTAAAAATAGTACCATCAGACTTCAATGGACCTCTCTATCTTTGCTGGTAAGTGACCCAGTTACGGGGTACATAACACCATCAGCTCCCCATCCACCTGGAGGACCGCCCCTACACCGCCTTCGAGGCGGGCGGCAGGCTCTATCACTTCCTGCACGTCCCCTTCGGTGTCACGAATGGTGTCTCTGCCTTCCAGAGGGAAATGGACCGGATGGTGGACCAGTGCCAATTGAAGGCCACGTTCCCATATCTGGATAACATCACCATCTGTGGTCACGACAGGCAGGATCATGACACCAACCTCCAATGATTTTTCCAAGCGGCCAAAGCTCTTAACCTTACGTATAACAGGGACAAGTGTGTGTTAGGAACCACCCGACTTGCTATCCTTGAGTATGTCGTGGAGAATGGCGTCATTGGCCCTGATCCCGACCGTATGCGCCCCCCTGTTGGATCTCCCTCTTCCCACCATCCTCAGAGCCCTCAAATGGTGCCTGGGCTTCTTTTCCTATTACGCCCAATGGGTCCCTCACTAAACAGACAAGGCCCACCCCCTGATCAAGTCCACCACATTTCCACTCTCAACCAAGGCCCGTGCAGCCTTCAGCCGCATTAAAGGGGACAATGCCAAAGCAACGATGCATGCGGTGGACGAGACCATTCCCTTCCAAGTAGAGAGTGACGCCACCGACTTCACGCCGGCTGCTACCCTCAACCAGGCAGGAAGGCCGGTAGCATTCTTCTCTCGTACCCTTCAAGGCCTTGAAATTCAGCACTCCGCGGTGGAGAAAGAAGCCCAGGCCATAGTGGAAGCTATTAGGCACTGGAGGCACTATCTCACCGGCAAACGGTTCACCTTGCTGACTGACCAGCGCTCGGTTGCGTTCATGTTCAGCAACCAACAGCGGGGCAAAATCAAAAATGATAAAATTTTGAGGTGGAGATTAGAACTTTCCACCTACAATTATGACATCCTGTACCAGCCTGGAAGGCTCAATGAGCCCCAGATGCCCTATCCCAAGGAGCATGTGCCAGCACGCAGCTCGACCGGCTATATGCCCTCCATGCACATCTTTGCCACCCGGGGGTCACCCGACTTTTCCATTTCGTGAAAGCCTGAAACCTGCCTTACTCCCTTGAGGAAATCAGGATGATGACCAGGGACTGTCAAGTCTGCGCTGAGTGCAAACCGCACTTCTACCGTCCTGAAAAGGCGCAACTTATCAAGGCCACCTTCCCCTTTGAGTGACTGAGTGTCGACTTTAAGGGCCCTCTTCCCTCCACCGACCATGATGTCTACTTTGTCAACATAATCGACAAGTACTTGTGGTTCCCCTTTGCCATCCCCTGCCCCAATACCACTGCCATAAAAGCACTGCGCCAGCTCTTTGCTCTGTTCGGATATCCCTGCTATATCCACAATGATAGAGGGTCCTCCTTTATGAGTGACGAGCTGCGCCAGTACCTGCTGGCTAGGGGAATTGCTACTAGTAGGACCACGAGCTATAATCCCCGGGGGAATGGACAGGTGGAGAGGGAGAATGCCACAGTGTGGAAGGCCACACTCTTAGCCCTTAGGTCAAAGGGATTGCTGGTCTCTCGGTGGCAGGAGGTCCTCCCCAACACTCTCCACTCCATCCGCTCCCTGTTATGCACGTCCACCAATGCCACCCCTCATGAGTGACTTTTCTTTTCCCAGGAAGTCCGCCACTGGGACCACCCTATTGGCTTGGCTGACGTCCCCAGGGCCAGTGCTGCTCCGGAAACATGCGAAGAACAATAAATACTCCCCTTTGGTCGAGAGGATTCACCTACTTCATGCGAACCCCCAGTATGCCCACGTGGTCTTACCTGATGGGTGGGAGGACACGGTCTCTGTCTGCGACCTGGCGCCTGCAGGAGCAGCAGACCCCTACCCCGAACACTATGAACCCCATACCGACCGAGGTGTATACCCATGAGACACCGTGCACACCAAGCCCTACACAGACTCCTCACGACACTCCCATACCGGGCGCCTCGCACACACGAGGGATCACTGATGCCTAACGGGCTGGCATCTCAAGTCAGGCCGGAGCCAGCACAACCACCGGCACCTGTGCAATCACAGCCAGTGCTACGTAGATCACAGTGAAAGATTCGACCACCTGATAGACCTAACCTGTAAATATACTTGTAAGAAACTTCGCCCCGTGGGGACTCTCTTTTAGAACAAAGGGGGTGGTGAATATGGTAAACTATGTATATCTGTCTGGACACGCCCCTCTGCTGACTGCTCCTGTGGCTCCTCCCACTGACCCCTGTATAAAGGCGATTGGGGCACTGCTCCTCCCTCGGTCTCTGAGATGCCGTGCTCCCTTTTGCTGCTAATAAAAGCCTATCGTTCACCTCCTATCTCCGAGAGTTATTGATGGTGCATCAGAGAGATTAGTTGTTCTTGTGGGAGAAACTGGAACCAAGGGTCAGGGATCATCCTATCAAGGCAGACGAAAGGCATCATTTTGTTTCAGAGGGTCATCTGTCTTCAGAGTTCTCTGCCTTGGCAGATAGTGGAAGCAGAACCTTTGAATATTTTTAAGGCAGAGGTTGATAGATTCTTGATAAGCAAGGTGGTGAAAGGTTACTGCAGTTAAACAAGAATGATCTACATCATTGTAATGGCAAAGTAGTCTTAGGAGCTGATATATCGAGAGCAACACACACAAAATTCTGGATGAATTCAGCAGGTCAGGCAGCAACTATGGAGGGGAACATAGTCACTGTTTCAGCCTGAGACCCTTCATCGGGAATGGAAAGTAAGAACATAGAACAGTACAGGCCCTTCGGCCCACAATGTTGTGTAGACCCTTAAATGCTGCCTCCCATATAACCCTCCACCTTAAATTCCTCCATATACCTGTCTAGTAGTCTCTTAAACTTCGCTAGTGTATCTGCCTCCACCACTGACTCAGGCAGTGCATTCCACACACCAACCACTCTCTGAGTAAAAAACCTTCCTCTAATATCCCCCTTGAACTTCCCACCCCTTACCTTAAAGCCATGTCCTCTTGTAGTGAGCAGTGATGCCCTGGGGAAGAGTTGCTGGCTGTCCACTCTATCTATTCCTCTTAATATCTTGTATACTACCTCTGTCATGTCTCCTCTCATCCTCCTTCTCTCCAGAGAGAAAAGCCCTAGCTCCCTTATTCTCTGATCATAATGCATACTCTCTAGACCAGGCAGCATCCTAGTAAATCTCCTGTATACCCTTTCCAATGCTTCCACATTCTTCCTATAGTGAGGCAACCAGAACTGGACACAGTACTCCAAGTGTGGCCTAACCACACTTTTATAGAGCTGCATCATTACCTTGCGACTCTTAAACTCTATCCCTCGACTTATGAAAGCTAACACCCCATAAGCTTTCTTAACTACCCTATCTACCTGTGAGGCAACTTTCAGGGATCTGTGGACATGTATCCCCAGATCTCTCTGCTCCTCCACACTACCAAGTATCCTGCCATTTACTTTGTACTCTGCCTTGGAGTTTGTCCTTCCAAAGTGTACCACCTCACACTTCTCCGGGTTGAACTCCATCTGCCACTGCTCAGCCCACTTCTGCATCCTATGTATGTCTCTCTGCAACCTTCAACAATCCTCTACACTATCCACAACACCACCAACCTTTGTGTTGTCTGCAAACTTGCCAACCCACCCTCCTACCCCCACATCCAGGTCGTTAATAAAAATCATGAAAAGTAGAGGTCCCAGAACTAATCCTTGTGGGACACCACTAGTCACAACCCTCCAATCTGAATGTACTCCCTCCACCACGACCCTCTGCCTTCTGCAGGCAAGCCAATTCTGAATCCACCTGGTCAAACCTCCCTGGATCCCATGCCTTCTGACCTTCTGAATAATTTACCGTGTGGAACCTTGTAAGTGTGAAGAAGCCAGAATAAGAAGGAGAATAGTGGGAAATGAGTACAAGCTGACTGGTAACACATGAAACCAGATGGGGGAAAGGTGGGTGGGTGGGGGGAGGGAGGATGAAGTGATATGTTGGGTGCTCTTAAGTGGAAGAAATAAAGAGCTGAAGAAGAAGGGATCTGATAGGAGAGGACATTGGACCATGGGAGAAAGGAAAGCAGAAGGAGCACCAGAGGGAGGTTGATATCCACTTTGGTACACAAAACATGATATTGTATTATCCCCAACTCTATTTTGTGCTGGGGAGCTTTTGTACCTCAGTCAATGCTTAATGGATATCCAATTGCAGTATTGCCCAAGTTAGCCTATTCCTCCTGCTATTTTCATCCTCCAAGTACTCTAATGAATTAGTCAAACATAATCCCTTTTCACAAAATACTTCAATTCTGTTTAATTGTACTAAGGTTAAATATCTGCTTTTTTAAAACTGCTAAATGATGGATTCCAGCTTCTTTGCTAATGGCATATATCACCATGTACTCAGATTTTATCCAGAATCTATGCAGTTTTGGATGATCATAAAGCCATAAAACATAAGAGAAGTATTAGATCATTTGCCCAATTGGGTCAGCTCTGCCATTCCATTCTCCTCACAACCTTTGATGCCCTTACTAATCAAAAACCTATCAACCTCCACTTCAAATATACCCAATGACTTGGCCTCCACAGCTGTGGCAATGAATTCTACAGATTCAGACCCCTCTGGCTAAAGAAATTCTTCCTCACCTCTGTTCTAAAGATACGTCCTTCTATTCTATTTCACTCAGCAACAAATGTACCCTTTAGATACTGCTGGGAGGATGACCCTATTAGGGCACAGCAGCAGCAGCCAGGCCAGCGGCACTGTGGCTCAGCAGGGAAGAGGTGGTGCGGTAATGATCAGAAATTCGATAGTTAGGAAGCACGAGCAAGGTGCCAGGATAGTGTGTTGCACCACTGACAATGACAATGACAATAAGAGCCTTGACCAGCGGCCAGTCTGGACATCAGAAGTTTTGAGAGGAGGTGATTTCACTCAGGTCAACTGCCCAAGTAGAAAAAGGTCGCTACAGCGAACAAGAGCTTTGAGCAGTGACCAGTCAGCATTTGGGATTGATAAACAACAGCAAATTAAAGGAGGGCAGGGTGAAGGACAGCAGCCTTCATTGTAGTAGCTGTCATCTGAATGGGCAGAGTCAAAATGGTGATCTTGAGTCTTTCGCTCTTTGAGGCTCCAGTGGATAGAGGTTTCAGTCAAGGAAAGCAAATGAAGGGAAAAGCTCAGAATTAAGTTTTTGTTTTCTCCTTCCCTTCTTTATATCTGCTCAGCCAGGACAGTAGAGATACCAGGCAGGATAGCTGAATGCTCCTCTTGTGGGATGTGGGAAGGCAGGGAGACCTCCACTGTCCCTGATGACTATAATTGCAGGAAATTCAGCCAGCTCCTCAACGCGTTAAGGAGTTGGAGCTGGAACTGGATGAACTCTGGATCATTTGGGAGGCTGAGGGGTGATAGATAGGGCATACAGAGAGGTAGTTACACCAAAGGCGCAGGACACAGGAAACTGGGTAATAGTCAAGAAGTGGAAAGGGGTGAAGGAGCCAGTGCAGAGTATCACTGTGGCCATCCACTTCAACAACAGGTATATCACTTTGGATATTGTTGGGGGGGGTGATCTATCAGAGGAAAATCACAATGGTCGGGTCTCTAGCACTGAGTCTAGGATGAGTAGGGCGAGTGACGAGATTCTGTATTGGGAGTTCAGGGAGTTAGGTGCTAAGTTAAAAGGCAGGACTTCCAGAATTTGATCTGAAGATTGCTACCCATGCCATGTGCTAGTGAGGCCAGAACTAGAAGATTATAAGCTTAATACATAGCTAAGGAGTTGATATAGGAAGGAGGGCATGGATTTCAGCAAGGCATTTGATAAGGTACCCCATGCAAGGCTTATTGAGAAAGTAAGGAGGCTGGGATCCAAGGGGACATTGCTTTGTGGATCCAGAACTGGCCTGCCCACAGAAGGCAAAGTGTGGTTGTAGATGGGTTATACTCTGCATGGAGGTCAGTGACCAGTGGTGTGCCTCAGGGATCTGTTCTGGGACCCCTTCTCTTTGTGATTTTATAAATGACCTGGATGAGGAAGTGGAGAGTTGGGTTAGTAAATTTGTTGATAACACAAAGGCTGGAGGTGTTGTAGATAGAGTGGAGGGCTGTCAGAGGTTACAGCAGGACACTGATAGGATGCAAGACTGGGCTGAGAAGTGGCAGATGGAGTTTAACCCAGATATGTGTGAGGTGGTTCATTTTGGTAGGTCAAATATGATGGCAGAATATAGTATTAATGGTAAGACTCTTGGCAGTGTGGAGAATCAGAGGGATCTTGGGGCCCAAGTCCAAAGGACACTCAGGGCTGCTACGCAGGTTTTCTCTGTGGTTAAGAAGGCATATGGTGCATTGGCCTTCATCAATCATGGGATTGAGTTTAAGAGCCAAGAGGTAATGTTGCAGCTATTTAGGACCCTGGTCAGACCCCACTTGGAGTACTGTGCTCAGTTCTGGTCGCCTCGCTACAAGAAGGACGTGGAAACCATGGAAAGGGTGCAGAGGAGATTTACAAGGATGCCTGGATTGGGGAGCATGCCTTATGAGAATAGGTTGAATGAACTCAGCCTTTTCTCCTGGGAGTGACAGAGGATGAGAGGTGACCTGATAGAGGTGTACAAGATAATGAGAGGTATTGATTATGTGGATAGTCATAGGCTTTTTTTCAGGGCTGAAATGGCCAGTGCGAGAGGACATAGTTTTAAGGTGTTTGGAAGTAGGTACAGAGAAGATGTCAGAGTTAAGTGTTTTATGCAATGGTGAGTGCATG
The DNA here is from genome assembly GCF_030144855.1 of Hypanus sabinus. NCBI lineage: Eukaryota > Metazoa > Chordata > Chondrichthyes > Myliobatiformes > Dasyatidae > Hypanus > Hypanus sabinus. The sequence goes on from NC_082715.1 coordinate 50,201,496, forward strand.
GAATGGGCTGCCAGCAGCCGTGATGGAGGTGGAAATGATAAGGTCTTTTAAGAGACTCCTGGATATGTAAACGGAGCTTAGAAAAATAGAGGGCTATGGGTAAGCCTAGGTAGTTCTAAGGTAAGGACACATTCGGCACAGCTTTGTGGGCCGAAAGGCCTATATTGTGCTGTAGGTTTTCTATGTTTTCTATATTTCTATGGGATACTACTAGTCACAGGAATTCAATGGCAAAATCAACCCTCTCTTTCTATGTTTTCTATATTTCTCTGGTTAACATGAGAAGTCAAAGCTAACATAAAAGCCAAAAATGGGACATATGATTGAGCAAATATTAGTGGGAAGTTTTGTAATTGGGAAGTATTTGAAAACCAACAGAAGACAACTAAAAAAGTCATTAAGAAGGTAAAGTGGAATACAAGAGTAACTAACCAATAATATTAAAGAGGATACCAAAAGTTTCTACAGATACATAAAGTGTAAAAGAGCAGCTAGAGTAGATATCAGACCACTGGAAAATGATGCTGGAGAGGTAGTAATGGGGGCAGTGAAATGATCCATGAACTGTATAAGTATTTTGCATCAGTCTTCACTGTGGAAGACACCAACAGTATGCTGGATGTTCCAAGTGTCACGGGTCATGATGTATGTGAAGTTACCATTACTAGAGAGAAGGTTCTTGGATAACTGAAAGGTCTGAGGGTGGATAAATCACCTGGACCAGATGATGTACACCCAAGGGTTCTGAAGGAGGTGGCTGAAGTAATGGGAGAGGCATTAGTAATGATCTTTCAAGAATCACTAGATTCTGGTATGATTCCTGAAGAGTGGAAAATGACAAATGTCACTCCCCTCTTCAAGAAGGGAGAGAACTCAATGACTGGGAAGATGTGGGAGTTGATTATTAAGGATGATGTCTCAGAGTACTTGGAGGCACGTGATAAAATAGTCCATGGTCAGCATGGTTTCTTCAAGGGAAAATCTTGTCTGACAAATCTGGAGGGATTATTTGAAGAAATAACAAGCAGGATAGATAAAGGAGAATTGGTTGATGTTGTGTACTTGTATTTTAAGAAGGCCTTTGATAAGTTGCTACACATGTGGCTGCTTAACAAGCTACGAACCCATGGTATTTCAGGAAATATTCTAGCATTTATAAAGCAGTGGCTGATTGGCAAGAGGCAAAGTGTGGGAATAAAGGGAACCTTTTCTAGTTGGCTGCTGGTGACTAGTGCTGATCCACAAGGATCTGTGTTGGTTCCGATTCTTTTTACATTATATATTAATAATTTGGATGGTGAAATTTATGGCTTTGTTGTGAAGTTTGTAGATGATGTGAAAATCAAGTATCGCTGTGATGATTGTATGCTCTAGTATCAATTGTTTGGTGACAATAAAGTAAAGTAAAAATTGGTGGAGGAGCAAATAAGGAAGTTTTAAGGAAGTAGAGCGTCTATAAAAGGACAGATTAAGAGATTGGGCAAAGAAATTACAGATGGAGTACAATGTCAGGAAGTGTATGGTCATGCTCTTTGGCAGAAGAAATGGAAGGGTTAGCTATTTTCTAAATGGAGACAAAATACAAAAACCTGAGGTGCGAAGGGACTTAGGAGTCCGTGTTAAGGATTTCCTAGTGATTTTGCAGATTGAGTCTGTGCTGAGGAAGGCAAATGCAATGTTATAATTCTCTGCAAGAAGACTATTATGTAAAAGCAAGGATGAAACGTTGAGACTTTATAAAGCACTAATAAGGCCTCACTTGGAATATCGTGAGCAATTTTGGGCCCCTTATCTTTGAAATAATGTGCTGAAACTGGAGGGGGCTCAAAGGAGGCTCAAAAAAATTATTCCAAGATTGAATGGCTTGTCATATGAAGAGTGTTTGATGGCTCTGGGCCTGTATTCACTGGAATTTGGAAAAATGAGGGGTGACCTCAGTGAAACTTTTTGAATAGTGAAAGGCCTCGATAGAGTGGATGGTTGGAAAGTCAAAGACCAGAGGACACGGCCTCAGAATAGAGGGCTGTACTTTTTAGAATGGAGATGAGGAGGAATTTCTTTTGTCAGAGAGTGATGAATTTGTGGAATTCTTAGCCACAGGCAGCTGTGAAGGCCAGGTCTTTTTGTGTATTTAAGGCAGAGGTTGATAGATTCTTGATTGGTCAGGGCATGAAGGGATACGGGGAGATGGTAGGAAACTGGGGCTGAGAGGAAAATTGGAACAGCCATGATGAAATAGTGGAGTAGTGTCGATGGGTCAAATGGCCTAATTCTGCTCCTATATCTTGTGGTCTTATGGACATAGGTAGAAAAGGGGAATAGTGAATAGTGTGCAGTGAAAATAGCAGGTTATAGAAGCAGCTGAAGAGCAGGACCTCCAAGGTAGCAATCTTTGGATGGCTCCAGGTTCCACTTGCTAGTCACGGCAGGAATAAGATGGTAGTACAAATAATTCTACTGCTGAGGATCAGGAGGCAGCGTTTCAGATTTCTGGATCACTGGGATTTCTTTTGAGGAAGGTATGACCTATACAAATAGGATAGGTTACACCTGAACTCAAAGGAGATGAATATCCTTGCAGGTAGGTTTGTTGGAGCTGTCAGGGAAGATTTAAACTAATGTGGCAGGAGGATATGAAATGAAGTGATAGGGCTGAAGATGGGGGGAGTTCGGTATACAAGTAGATGTGATGTGTAGTGAGACTGTGAGGAAGGACAAGCGGATAATAGGGAGAGTTGGTGGGATGAATTGATGTGTAATAGAGGAACAGAATCAAAAAGGTTGATGAATGCTGGACTGAAGGTGTTATATATCAATGCACACAGCATACAGAATAAGGTAGATGATCTCGTAGTGCAATTAGAAATTGGCAGGTATGATGTTATGAGCATTGCTGAGTTGTGGCTGAAAGAGGGTTGTAGTTGGGAGCTGAACATCCAAGGATCCACATTATCTTGGAAGGACAAGCAGGTGGCAGAGGGGGTGCAGTGGCTCTGTTGATGCAAAATGGAATCAAATGCTTAGAAAGAGATAGCATAGGATTGGAAGATGCAGAAATCTTGTGGGTAGGATTAAGAAATTGCAAAGGTAATAAGACTCTGATGGGAGTTATATATAGGCCTCTGAAAAGTAGCCAGGCTGTGGGATATAAATAGAAAAGGCATGCAAAAAGGACTATGTTGTGATAACTGTGGGTAATTTCAATATGCAGGTAGATTGAGAAAATCACGTTGATGCTAGATCCAGACAGATGGAACTTGTTTGAGTTAGCCTATGAGTTAGCTATTTAGAGCAGCTTGTGGTTGAGCCCACCAGGTGAAGAACAATTCTGGATTGGGTGTTATGTAATGACACAGGTTTCATTCGGGAGCTTAAGGTAAAGGAACCTTTTGATAGAATTCACCCTGCAGTTTGAGAAGGAGGAGCTAAAATCAGATGTATTGGTATTACGGTGGAGTAAAGGGAATTACAGAGGTGTGAGAGAGGAGCTGGCCAAAGCTGATTTGAAGGGGACACTAGCAGGATTGATGGTAGAACAGAAGTAGCTGGAGTTTCAGGCATCAACTTGGAGGCGCAGGATAGATACATCTCAAAGAAGAATAAGTATTCTAAAGGGAGGATACAGCAACCATGGGTGATAAGGGGAGTCAGAGAGTATAAAAGCAAAAGAGAGGGCAATTAATAAAACTAAAGTCAGAGGATTGAAAAGCTTTTAAAAGCCGACAGAAGGCAAATGAGAGAAAAGATGAAATATGAAGGTAAGCTAGTAAATAATGTAAAAGAGGATACCAAAGGGTTTTTTTTTCCCAAATACACTATAAATTGTAAATGAGAGGCAAGAGTGGATATTGGACTTCAGGAAAATGATGCTGGAGGTAGTAATGTGGGAAACAAAGAAATGGCAAATGAACTTATTAAGTATTTTACATCAGTCTTCACTGTGGAAGAAACTAGCAGTATTCCAGAAATTTGAGAGCATCAGGGCAGAAATGAGTGTACTTTCTATAACTAAGTAGAAAGTGCTTGGGAAGCTGAAAGATCAGAAGGTAGATGGACTACCTCTGGAATAGTTCTAGAGGAATGGAAAATTGTGAATATTATTTCACTCTTTAAGAAGAAAGGGAGACACAAGAAGACAATTTAAAGATCAGTTAGCCTGACTTCAGTGGTTGGGAAGATAGTGGTGTCCATTATTAAGGATGAAGTTTTGGGGGACTTGAAGGCACATGATAAAATGGACCAAAGTCAGCATTATTTTCTTAAGGGGAAATCTTGTTTGACAGATCTGTTGAAATTCCTTGAGGAAAAGCAGGCAGGACAGATGAAGGAGAATTGTTGGAAGTTGTGTACTTGAATTTTCAGGTGGCTTTTGAAAGGGTGCACCACATGAGACTGCTTAACAAGATAAGTGCCCATGATATTACAGGACAGATACTAGCATGGATGAAAGATTGGACAACTGGTGGGAGGCAAAGAGTGGAAATAAATGGGGACTTTTCTAGCTCTGGGCCTGCACTCACAGGATTTTAGAACAATGGGGATGGGGAATCTCATTGAAAGCTATCTAATATAGAAAGATCTGGATAGAGTGGATGTGGAGAGGATGCTTCCCATAATGCATGAGTCTAGGATCAGAAGGCACAGCCTCTAAATAGAGGGATGTCCATTTAGAAGAGAGATGAGGAATTTCCTTTGCCAGCGGGTGATGAATCTGCAAAATTCATTGCCACAGGTGGTCTGGAGGGCAAGTCATTGAGCACATTTGAAGCGGAGGTTGATAGCTTCTTAATTAGTCAAGACATCAAAGATTATGGAGAGAAGGCATTAAATCCATAATAGAATAACAATCAACAAAAGACCAGACTAAATTGTGTATTCAACCAGAATGCAAAAGACAACAAACTATACTGGAACAAACTGTTCAAATACAAAAAGGAAGAAATAATAAAAAATAAAAGTGATAATTATTGAGAACATGAGTTGAAGAGTGCTTAAAAGTGAGTCCCTAGATTGTGGAAACATTTCAATAATGGGGCAAGTGAAGATGAGTGAAATTATACCCTTTGGTTCAGGAGCCTGATGGTTGAGGGGTATTAACTGTTACTGAACCTGCTGGTGTGAGTCCTAAGGCTCTTGTACCTTCTTCCTGATAGCATCACGAGGAGAAGGCATGACCGGGTGCTGGAGATCTCTAATGATGGATTCTCCTGTACTGGAGCAGTGCTCCATGCAGATGTGTTATGTAGTGGGGAGAGCTTTACCCATGATGGACTGGTCCATACCCACTACTTTTTGTAGGATTTTCCATTCAAGGGAATTGGTGTTTTGATATCAGATTGTGATGCAGCCAATCAATATACTATCTCCTCTGATGCTTTGCACACATTTCCATTATCCCACCTGATTGGTCCTATCGTCACATAGCATCCTCTTGCTCTTCACATTCTTGTAGAATGCCTTGGGGTTTTCCTTAATCCTCATGACCAAGGCCTTTTTATGGCCCCTCCTGGCTCTCCTAATTCCATTCTTAAACTCCTTCCTAGTAACCTTGTAATTTTGTAGAGCTCTAACAGTACCTAGTTTCTTGAATCTTTCATAAGCTCTTATTTTCTTCTTAACTAGATTTTCTGCATTCTTTGTACACCATGGTTCTTTTACCCTACCATCCTTTTCCTGCCTCAACGGAACATACCTATGTAAAATTCCATGCAAATGTTCCCAGAACATTTGCCACATTTCTGCCATGCATTTCCCTATTTATGCTCCCACATTTCTGCCTAATAGCATCCTATTTCCCCCTACCCCAATTAAATGTTTTCCCAAATTGTCCACTCCTATCCCTCTCTAGTGCTATGGTGAAGGAGACAGAATTGTGAACACTATTTCCAAAATGCTCTCCCACTAAGAGATCTGACACCTGACCAGGTTCATTTCCCAATACCAGATCAAGTACAGCCTTTCCTCTAGTTGGCTTATCTATGTATTATATCAGGAAACCTTCCTGAACACACCTGAGAAACTCCACCCCATCTAGATATCTTTCGCTAAGGAGTTGCAAATCAATGTTAGGAAAGTTAAAATCTCCCATCACAACAACCTTGTTATTATTGCACCATTCTAGAATCTGCCTCCCTATCTGTTCCTCATTATCTCTGTTACTATTGTGGGGATGGGGTCTATAAAAAACACCAGCAGATCTATTGCCCCTTTCCTGTTTCTGACTTCAACCCACACTGACTCAGTAGACAATCTCTCCATGACTTACTCCTTTTCTGCAGACATGACACTACCCCTAATTATCAATGCCATGCCCCCACCTCTTTTGCATCCCTCTCTGTTTTTTTTTGAAACATCTAAAGCCTGGCACACTCAGCAGCCATTCCTGCTCCTGCGACATCCAAGTCTCTGTAATGGCCACAATGTCACAGTTCCACATATTGATCCACGCTCTAAGTTCATCTTCCTTGTTTATGATATTCCTTGCATTAAAATAGGCACATCTCAAACCATCAGATTAAGTGCATCTTTGCTCTAACATCTGCCTATCCTTCCTCACAAACTCCCTACAAGCCGTCTGTACTTGTGCTCCAACCTCGGCATCCTATGCCTCTTCACTCCGGTTCTCAATCTCCTGCAAATCTAGTTTAAACTCTCCCCAATAGCGTTAGGAAACCTGCTCGCCAGGATATTGGTCCCTCTCAGATTCAAGCGTAACCCATCCTTTTTGTACGGGTCACACCTGCCCCAGAAGAGGTCCCAAAGTTACAAAAATCTGAATCCTTGCCCCCTGCACCAATCCCTCAGTTATGCATTTATCCTCCACCTCATTCTATTCCTGTACTCACTGTTGTGTGCACAGGCAGTAAACCCAAAATTACTAACCTTTGACATCCTACTTCTCAGCTTCCTTCCTAACTCCCTGTATTCTGTTTTCAGGACATCCACCCTTTTTCTACCTATGTCGTTGGTAGCAATATGTACCACGACCTCTGCCTGCTCACCCTCCCATTTCAGGATATTGTTGAGGCGCTCAGAAACATCACAAACCCTGGCACCTGGGAGGCAAACTACCATCCGTGTTTCTTTTTCATGTCCACAGAATCACCTATCTGTTCCCCTAACAATAGTGTCTCTTGTTTTTGCTGCCCTCTTCTGTTCCCTACCCTTCTGAGCCACAGAGCCTGACTCAGTGCTAGTATTGCTCCTCCCAGGTAGGTCATCCACCCCCATCAGCACCCAAAATGAAGTACTTATTGTTAAGGGGGACAGCCACATGAGTGCTCTCCACTACCTGACACCCTCCCTTCCCTTGCCTGACAGTCACCCACTTATCTGTCTCCTGTGGCCCCGGGGTGACTACCTGCCTACAGCTCCTGTCTATCACCTCTTCACTCTCATCCTCCCTCTCCCTTACAAACTGAAGGTCATTGAACTGCAGCTCTAGTTCCCCAACTTGGTCTGTAAGGAGCTGCAGCTCGATGTACCTGGCGCAGGTGTGGCCATCAGGGAGGCTGGGAGTCTCCCGGACATCCCACATCTGACACCCAGTACAGAAAACTGGCCTCGCAGTCATACCCACTATTCTAATGAGCCAAGCCCTGCAAGATATTCATTTATTAAACTCTACTTCCCAACCTATGCAAAGCTCTTTCACTCTTCGAATTGATTAGTCCACCGCTAATGCGGTTTCTCTCTTTGCAGACAGGCTTAACATTTACTTACCCCACTGCCATTCCACTTGTGCTAAATAGAGATATAAATGATGTGTAGAAATCTATGCCATTAGGCCAACTACAAGTCTACTGGAGATGTGACAGAATGGCTTGAAGTAAAGTCTGAATCATTGTACCTTGATCACAACGTAATATCGCATCATCCATTCCTTAAATTAGATGGAAGAATTGAAGTAAAATGTAGAGTTTCCAGATGATCATATTGACTATTGCTTTCACCTATATAGGGCCTTGAATAAGTCTGGAGAATGGTAGACTGTGTATCTAAGAAATTCATTTGAGCCATCTTTATAAAGGGGTGCAGAAAGAGGCTGTATCTCAGGAGTAGGTCATGACACCAATCACTTTAAACCCTTTGGTTTCAGTGAAGAAGGCGATTGTCAGGGATGCAGCTTTTATGGGTTAGGCAACTGTGTATCAGGTGCTCCTTTCCTCATTTTTCATCCTTCACATATCTTTGCATACTTCGTGCCACTTTTAGTTGTAACCCTAGTATATCTGTAGGAATCCTGCTCTGAATGTTTTCAGAAGTACAATTGTTTCTTCATGCATTGCACATGAGAGAAGTCAGCCATTTTCCCAAGTTACTTCCCAGATGTGAAAGACAAATAGAACTGTCCTCCTATTTTACTTACTTAAAGAATTCCCCTTTCAACAAACCATGCTATCCCTAGAGTCAAAAAAACTACAGCATAGAAAAAGACCTTTCGTCCCAACAAGACCATGCCATTCTGCTTCAATGACAGTTGTAAGGAACTTCAATGGCCAAACATTCTGAATGTGTATTTTTCAGTAATCCTAATTTATTGACTTCCACTTCCACCTCACTGAGCATTGATTAAAAAGCACATGAATGAGGTGAAATATTTCCAGCTGCCATTTTGTTTTGCTTTCTCTTTATTGAAGACAGAAATTGGTGAATTTATTATGGGGAACAAGGAAATGGCAGATGAGTTGAACAAGTACTTTGGATCTGTCTTCACTAGGGAAGACACAAACAATCTCCCAGATGTAATAGTGGTCAAAGGAAGTAGGGTAAAGGATGAACTGAAGGAAATTTATATTAGGCAAGAAACGGTGTTGGATAGACTGTTGAGTCTGAAGGCTTATATGTCCCCGGGACCTGATGGTCTGCATCCCAGGGTACTTAAAGAGGTGGCTCTAGAAATTGTGGATGCATTGGTAATCATTTTCCAATGTTCTATAGATTCAGGAACAGTTCCTGCTGATTGGAGGGTGGCTAATGTTGTCCCACTTTTCAAGAAAGGAGGGAGAGAGAAAACAGGGAATTAACAGCCTGACGTCAGTGGTGGGAAAGATGCTGGAGTCAATTATAAAAGAGGAAATTACGACACATTTGGATAGCTGTAGAAGGATCAGTCCGAGTCAGCATGGATTTATGAAGGGAAAATCATGCTTGACTAATCTTCTGGAGTTTTTTGAGAATGTAATTATGAAAATGGACAAGGGAGAGCCAGTGGATGTAGTGTACCTGGACTTCCAGAAAGATTTTGATAAAGTCCCACATAGGAGATTAGTGGGCAAAATTAGGGCACATGATATTGGGGGCAGAGTACTGACATGGATTGAAAATTGACAGGAAACAAAGTGTAGCGATTAATGGGTCCCTTTCGGAATGGCAGGCTGTGACCAGTGGGGTACCGCAAGGTTCGGTGCTGGGACCGCAGCTGTTTACAATATACATTAATGATTTAGATGAAGGGATTAGAAGTAACATTAGCAAATTTGCTGATGACACAAAGCTGGGTGGCAGTGTGAAATATCAGGAGGATGTTATGAGAATGTAGGGTGGCTTGGACAGGTTGGGTGAGTGGGCAAATGTATGGCAGATGCAGTTAAATGTGGATAAATGTGAGGTTATCCACTTTGGTGGCAAGAACAGGGAGGCAGATTACTATCTAAATAGAGTCAAGTTAGGAAAAGGGGAAGTACAACGAGATCTAGGTGTTCTTGTACATCAGTCAATGAAAGCAAGCATGCAGGTACAGCAGACAGTGAAGAAAGCTAATGGCATGCTGGCCTTTATAACAAGAGGAATTGAGTATAGGAGTAAAGAGGTCCTTCTGCAGCTGTACAGGGCCCTGGTGAGACCCCACCTGGAGTATTGTGTGCAGTTTTGGTCTCCAAATTTGAGGAAGGACATTTTTGCTATTGAGGGAGTGCAGCGTAGGTTCACAAGGTTAATTCCCGGAATGGCGGGACTGTCATATGTTGAAAGATTGGAGCGACTGGGCTTGTATACACTGGAATTTAGAAGGATGAGAGGGGATCTGATTGAAACATATAAGAATATTAAGGGATTGGACACGCTGGAGGCAGGAAGCATGTTCCTGCTGATGGGTGAGTCCAGAACTAGAGGCCACAGTTTAAGAATAAAGGGTAGGCCATTTAGAACAGAGATGCGGAAAAACTTTTTCACCCAGAGAGTGGTGGATATGTGGAATGCTCTGCCCCAGAAGGCAGTGGAGGCCAAGTCTCTGGATGTATTCAAGTGAGAGTTAGATAGAGCTTTTATAAATAGCGGGGTCAAGGGATATGGGGAGAGGGCAGGAACGGGGTACTGATTGTGGATGTTCAGCCATGATCACAGTGAATGGCAGTGCTGGCTAGAAGGACTGAATGGCCAACTCCTGCACCTATTGTCTATTGTCTATTATTAATAACAAATGCTAATATTTGAGGTTCGTTACTGCAGAAACAGACTAAGTAATATGCAGAGATAATGGTAGTTTATACATTTTTCTTTTAAACTTGGATATTCCATATTAGTTTGACATTTACCCATTCTTATTTCATTTTTTAGCAAGTTTTTGTAGTAATTGGATTACATTTGTCTACTTTGACTCTTAAATTCTACCATGCATAGTTCTCACCTCCACTGTAGATTCAGACACATTTTTTACAGTGGTTGATGAAAAGAGTTCGAGGATATTAATTGAGGCTGCCAGGTTTCCAGGTGTTGTATTGTTTGCGTTCTCTGTAATGTTGGCTAACGATTTCACCAACGTGGGAAGCTGCTTTGCAATTTCTGTTGAATTTTGAGCTAACTAGAATACACAAGAAAAACATTTAGAAGGACAATAATGTCACATTATGGCAGAAAATGGAAGGTTTTAAAAACTGTAACTGTGATAAACATATACTTTTCCAGCTCATTTGCCATACCTTTTGTGTTGCAATTGCAAAATACTTAGGAGTAATCAGAGTAATTGGAAAACTCTGAAAGGGATCTCAGCCCATAACACCACTTTATGGATCACATTTGGACAGTTTGTTTTGTAAATGCAACATTACTATTTCTGTTCCTGCTTGTAGATTCTTTACTTACAGGTGCATTAACAGGGCATCTAGATAATTGTAATGTGATGAGGCAGTACAAGCATGACTTAATGAAGAGAATTCTTGTTTGGCAAATTTATCAGCAGTTTTTAGGGATAAAACTAACAGAATAGATGTGGGAAACAGATGATGTTACAGAATGAGAGGGTTGTCAGTTTGCGAGCATTTAAAGAAGTTGGATCTGCATTCTTTGGCATTCAGAAACATGGCAGGGTGGATATTCCACCATGTAGAGAGTTTAGTATAAGAGTACATAGTTGCAAATAAGAGGATGCCATTTAAAACTGAAATGTGTAGTAGTTTCATCTTGCTGCAAGTGTAAATCTCCATGAGTCTCTACTCTGGAGGGCTGTGAAGTCAACTTTACTGAAGCATTTAAAGAAGGAATTGATACACTGAAAAGTTGTGTAATTTGAGTTTATGTGAAATTGGCACAGAGGCAGATCAGCTATGATCATATTAAATATCAAAGCTGGGTTGAGATACCTAGTCCAGCTCCTATTTTCAGGGTATTCTTGTGTAATTTGCATGAATTTTCAAAAGCTATATGGCAATGTGCTATACATAAAGTAAGGCTTCAAAAAACTCACATGGGCTAACAGAAACATAAAGGATTGCTAAGGGACAAAATGCAGAAATAAGTTAATCTTCTTCAGGCTATTACTGATGAAATGCATATGCTTGTATCCCCAACTATTCACAATTCATGTCAGTATCAATTCACTTCAGAAGTTGGCAGAAAGACTATAATGTGAAAATATCAGGTTATGTGTGCTTTTAGAAAGAACTGAAAAAGTCAGCACAGTGAAAAGCTAGGAAACAAGAAAATGAAATGCAGAGAATGTATGTCTGATTTAAGACAGATAGTAGTGCCAGAGATGCTCAGCACTTCAAGCAGCACCTCTGGAGGTTCTGGACCTGAAACATTAACAGAGAATGTTTGTATTCAAAGGGATTCTGTTGTGTTGGTATGAAATGCAAAACGTGAGTGGCAGATATTGCATGTATACTGTGCGTTATTGCGGTGTAATTGGAATGCAAACATTGAGAAGTCTTACTGCAATTTTCTGGATTTTGGTGAAATCATATCTGGAGATCCTTTTGCAATTTTTGTCTTTACAGCCAAGGGACGATGCACTTGCCTTGAAGTCAGTGCCACATAATATGCTTTGTGGGATGAGACAGTTGCCCATATGAGGTAAGATTGACTAAAATAGGCTTACAGAGGTCAGAAAATTATGAGGTGATTTTCTTAAGCCATTCATAGTGGAGAGAGGTTGACAGGCTAGAAATGTTGCCTCTGGAAATCTTTTAATTGATCTTTCCTATGCATCCTTTCTAAATTACAGTGACCGGGAAGTGGGGAAATGCCTTATCGGGCTCCTTTGTACTATCAAATGGATTTCCCAGACTAAGTGCTGGAAAATCTAAGGAAGTTTTGACTCCCTATCCAAGAGGATTATTGATAACCAAACTGCAATCAGTAAGTCCCTCGCTTCTGTTCAGTTAAATGGGTAACGGCTGGCAATTATTGGACCTCAGAAGGTGACCATCCCTCCTAATCAAACTGCATTGGTTCATTTTACAGCAATCCAGGCTTTCCCATCTCCTCTTTCCCCTCTGTTTTGTAATTTTTTTACCTTCAAATACTTACTCCATTCCTCTTTGAAAGCCGGAACCAAATATGAGTTCTCCTCACCTCCTGGCAATGCATTTCAGAGCAAAGCTGTATAAAAAAGTTTTCCATCCCCAGATTTTCAAACATTTATTCACCTCCATTGTTAAAAGGGATTTGGAAATGAGCAAGGCACTTGACAAAATTTAATTTGGGAGGTTGGTTTGTAAATTAAAAGCCCATGATATCAGAGGAAGTGTGTTAGAGTGGATTGGAAAAACCAGCAGTGTCATAGAAAATAGAGGGATAGGAGTTTAGAAGAAAAGGGGCAGATCATTTTAAACTGAGATATTTTGTAATTTCTTTGTTCAGGGGATGATGAATTTTCAGGATTGTTCTCTGCCACAGCAGAGAGTGTGTCACTGAAGTGTTTAAAACAGAAGTGTATCAGTATTTGATAGATCAAGAAATTGTTAGGTATAGCGAACTGGCAGAGAGAGGAGTGAAGGCCAGTCAAGACTGTACTAGTCCATGGCCTCCTGTACTGTTGCACTCAGGTTGGAGGAACAACACCTTATATTCCGTCTGGGTAGGCTCCTTCCTGATGTCCTGAACATCGATTTCTGAAACATCTGGTAATGGCCCTCCCCGCTTATTGACCATTCCCCATTCCAATTTCCCTCTCTCACCTTATCTCCTTACCTGTCCATCGCTTCCCTCTGGTGCTCCTCCCCATTCCCTTTCTCTCATGGACTTCTATCCTTTCCTATCAGATTCCCCCTTCTCCATCTCTTTCACCAACCGACCTACCGTCTCTTTACTTCACCCCCTCCCTCTCTCACCTATCACCTATCGCGTACTTTTTTGTTCCCTTCCCCTCACCTTCTTACTCTGATTTCTCTTTTTTTTCCCAGTCCTGATGAAGGGTCTTGTCCCAAAATGTCAATGGTTTAGTGCAGGAGGCCTGGCCTGCTGAATTCCTCCAGCATTTTATGTGTACAGGTTGGATTTCGGGGATCTGTCGATTTCCTTATGTTTATGATCATGTTAAATGCTGGAGTGGGTTGATTGACCTGATGTTCTACCCCTGCTCCTATATTCCTGTGTTCTTCAAGTCTTTCAGTGTCCTTGGCTCTTTAACTCTTCAAATTATGGGACAATTATTTATACTTACTTTAATTGTCTCTTGATTGTGTACTTCCCTATAAAATATCTTCTCATCTCCTGAGTACTGTCACAGTTGGATTTGGCAACACTTGACATGTGTGGAGGATTGTTACAAACTTCTATCACCCATTGTGTGTTGAAATGTTTTCTATTAGACTGTCTCAAATATTCAGACAATATCTCTTTTCCTTAAAACCTTCATCTGGCTGAGAAAGTTTTACCCTCCCAATTAGACCGACCAGTTTCCCAGTGTACTTTGAAGACATCAAAATAATTGCTTCTTAACTTCCAGGGAATTCAAACTTTGTTTCTTGACTGCCTGCCGGAAGTGGAATCTCAGGGTTGTATACTGCATACATATTTTGATAGTAAATGTATTTTGACTTTTATTTGTTATTGTAATTTCATTTTGGGTCGGTAAATTAGCCCAATACAGAAACCGCACCAGCAAAATTATAAGAGTTCCTGTGTATTTTCTGCCCAAGTAGAAAGCTTGCAGGGGTCATGTTGATTATTTCTTGCTGGGAAAATAAATGATTGAATTACAATGTTACCTGCAGGATTTTGTTGACTTCAGCTGAAACACAAAAGTCTTCCACTTCTCCAAACCTTCCATTTTCATTACACGTTCTTTTTTTCATTCCAGTCAGACCATCTGAGCAATTTATACGTGCTGATGAACGGAACACAGCAAATCTATAGACAGCATCAGCGCAAATTATGAGGTAACCTGGTTCAAGAGAATAGCAATCATATAGTAACTTGCAGAATGTCAAAATATCTTCCACAGAGATGCTGGTTCTAAAGTATCAGAACAAGGTGTGACAATCTTTATCAACTTTCAAGTTTAATATTATGCTTCACCTGTTCTTCTAAAGGTCTTTTTTTTTTCTTAATTAACTTGGGAAACAATGTCAATCAATTGGGGCAGATGTCAGGACCCTTGTTTCTACATTAAGTAGGCAGAATCTCGATTTAAAGTCTTGGAAAAGCATGACTGGCCAACTTATACCATGTATTCCCCAAGATGTAGATTTTCAATTAGGTATACAGACCTTATGGGGAAATAATGCTCCAAGGATTTCGGGTAAAAGTCAAAGAACATAGAACCTAGTGGGGATTTCAATCAGGTCCACTGCCCAAGTACAAAAGGCAGCAGCAGGTTGCTACAGCGAGAAAGAGCTTTGACCAGTGACCAATCGGCATTTGGGATTGATTAGCAAGAGCAAATTAAAGGAAGGCAGGGGAAAGTGCAGTGGCCATTGTTTGAGTGGACAGAATCAGAATGGTGATCTTGAGGCTTCAGCTCTACGAGACTTCTGCAAAGAAAGGCTTCAGTCAGAGAAAAGAAAGAAAAGCTCAAAGTGGAGATTTTTTTCCCTTTCTTTCTTTACATCTGCTCAGCTAAGACAGGAGAGATGTTGGGCAGGATAGCAGAATGATCCTCTTGAGGGCTGTAGGAAGGTAGGGAGACCTCCAGTGTCCCTGACGACTACGACTGCAAGAAGTGCATTGGCTGTAGCTTCTAACAATCCATGTTATGGAGTTGGAGCTGGAACTGGATGAACTCTGAATCATTCAGGAGGTTGTGGAGGTAGATGTTGGTAAGACCTCAAAGCTAGGAATCAAAAGCATGGTGTGACTGGTGAGCTGCACATATTTCAATGCAAGAAGTATTGTAGAAAAGGCAGATAATAGTGGATAATATGAGGTAGATGATTGTGTAGTGAGGAGAGGTCGTTGCAGACAAAATGCAGACAAAAGGATGACTTGCAACATTAAAGCTGGACAAAATTGCAGAAGGTGAATACAGGACTCAAGATGTTATATTTGAATGCATGTATATGGAATAAGGTAGATGAACTCATAGCACAGTTGCGGATTGGCTGGTATGACATTGTGGGCATTACTGAATCATGGCTGAGAGAAGATTATAGATGGGAACATAATGTCCAAGGATACACTTTGTATTGAAAGGACAGGCAGGAAGGCTGGGGGGTGGGGGGGTAGTGGTGTTACTTTGTTGGTAAAAAACTAAATCAAATCATTAGAAAAAGATGACATGGGTTCAAAAGGTTCAAATCATTGAGGGATAGAGCTAAGGATCTAGAAAGGCAAAAAGACATTGATGGGAGATGTATACAGATCCCCAAGCAGTAGCAAAAATGTGGTCTACAAACTACAATGAAGGATAAAAAAATGAATGCCAAAAGGGCAATTTTACAATTGTCATGGGGTATTTCAATATGCATGTAGATTGGGAAAATAGGTTGGTGCTAGATTACAGGATGGGTATTTCTAGAATACCTATGAAATGGCTTTTTAGAGAAGCTCATAGTTGAGCCCACTAGAGGATCAACTATTCTGGATTGGCTGTTTGCAATGAACCCAAGTTGATTAGAGAGCTTAAGATAAAAGAATCCTTTGGGGCAAGTGATCATAATATGATCAAGTTCAGTCTGAAATTTGAGAAGAAGCTAAAGTCTTCAGTTCCCTAAAGTACTGATACAGTACTCTGATGTTAAAGTATCAGTAATACAATGGAATAAAGAGAATTACAGAGGCATGAGAGGAGTTGGCCAGAATTGATTGGAAAAGAATGCTGGCAGAGATGATGGCAGAGCAGCAATGACTGGAATTTCTGGAAGCTAGTTGGGAGGCATGGGATTTATACATCCCAAAGAGGAAAAGTTATTCTAAAGGCATGATGCCACAATCGTGGCTGACAAGAGAAGTCAAAGCCGACATAAAAGCCTAAGAGAGGGCATTTAATAGAGCAAAAATTAGTGGGAAGTTCGTCAGAAGCTTTTAAAAACCAACAGAAGTAAAAAAGTCATTAAGAAAGTAAAGATGGAATATGAAAGTAAGCCAGCCAATAATATTAAACAGATACCAAAAGTTTTGTCAGACATATAAAGTGTAAAAGAGGGGTGAGAGTGGATATTGGACCACTGGAAAATGATGCTGGAGAGGTAGTAATGGGGGACAATGAAAAAGCCGATGAACTGAATAAATATTTTGCATCAGTCTTCACTACGGAAGTCACCAGCAGTTTGGTGGAAGTTCTAGGTGTCAGGGAGCATGAAGCATGTGTGTGAAGTTACCCTAACCAGAGAAAAGGTCCTTGGGAAACTGAAAGGTCTGAAGGTAAATAAGTCACCTGGACTAGATGGTGTACATCCCAGGGCTCTGAATGTAATGGCTGAAGAGATTATGAAGGCATTGGTAATGATCTTTCAAGAATCATTAGTTTCTGGAATGGTTCTAGACAACTGGAAAATTGCTAATATCACTCCACTCTTCAAGAAAGGAGAGAGGCAGAAGAAAGGAAACTATAGGCCAGTTAGTCTGATCTTAGTGGTTGGGAAGATGTTGGAGTCAATTATAATGATGAGGTCTCAGGGTCACATGATAAAATAGGCTGCAGTCAGCTCAAGGGAAAATCTTGCCTAACAAATCTGTTGGAATGCTTTGGAAAAAAAATAACAAGCAGGATAAACAAAGAAGAATTGGTTGTGGTTGTGTGTTTGGTTTTTCAGAAGGCCTTTGACAAGGTGCCACTGATAAGGCTGCTTAACAAGCTATGAGCCCATGGTATTACAGGAAAGAATCTAGCGTGGATAAAGTAGTCAATAATTGGCAGGAAGCAGAGTTGGAATAAAAGGAAACTTTTCTGGTTGGCTGCTGGTGAGTAGTGGTTTTCCTCAGGGGTCTGTGTTGGGATTGATTCTTTTTAAGTTATCTGTCAATGAGAGGGATGATGGAATAGGTGACTTTGTTGCAATGTTTGCAGATGATGTAAAGATAGGTGGGGGGGTGGGTAGTTTTGAGGAAGTAGAGAGGCAACAGAAGGACTTCAACAGATTTGGAGGACGGCAAAGAAATGGCAGATGGAATGCAGTGTCCGGAAGTGTATGGTTATTCACTTTGGTAGAAGAAATGAAAGGGTTGACTATTTAAATATATTAAAAAACTGAGGTGCAAAGGGATTTGATCGTCCTTGTGCAATATTCGCTAAAGGTTAATTTGCATGTTGAGTCTCTGGTGAGTGAGCGGTGAATCTGTGGAATTCTTTATCACAGAAAGCTGTGGAGGCCAGGTTTTTATTGTTATGAGTGATGAGCAGACCTGATGGTCAATGGGGTGCAGAGTTAACCATTCCCCCCCCCCCCAAGAACTATGAACTATTGCTGTAGTTATGCTACTATTGAGAGAGAGAGATAAAGCCCAGACAAGAACATCTGCTACAGATAAGAGGGGGAGAGAGACTGTTGATTTACTGTATTATGACTCTTCCTGGATTATTTACCTTCCACTGCAAGGACTTTACTTTGCTTGTTAACATTCCTCAGGAGACAGCAGGAGTGGCCTGATTTTATGGACACAGTCATTCAGAGTTGATGGTTAGCTGAGACCCCGTGAGTCGGAATAGAAGACAGGTCTGAAGAGATACCCTTCAGACACACCAGTGGACACTGACTGAGTGTTGGGAACCCACAGAAAGCTGGGGGCTTCGAAGACCGAACCAGGAGATTGGTCAGCAAAGCTCACAGTGTTACAGCAGGGCCGGTGGGGACTTGTGTGTGTGTCCACTCATGCCAGAGTGACGAATCCACCACAGAAGAATGGTCTAACTGAAGACCAGAGGGGTCATAACTGAATGACCACAACGATACGACGGATTAAGAAAGCCACAAAAAGGTTTGCCTACAACAACTGTTGCTGTTACATCTCGCTCGCTCTCTCTCCAATGATTTCAATAAAACAACCATAACTACTTCAGCATTTATGAACTGAACTCTATACTTTTCTATGACAATTCATTTACCCCTAGACATCAATAGAGCTTGTTAATTATTGATTATTATTATTCCTACACTTTTAGGTTTATTACTGCTAACTTGTTTTATATGTATATTTGCATTTTTGATATTGTATTGTGTAGTTTACTAATAAACACCTTTAGTTTGGTACCACCAGATTCCAACGGATTCTTCTTTCTCTGCTGGTCAGACACCCAGTTACGGGGTATGTAACATTATGTATACTTTAAGCAGAGATTGGCATGTTCATAATTGGTCAGGGCATGGAGGAATATGGGGAGAAGGCAGGAGATTAGGGCTGAGAGGAAAATTGGAGCAACCAAGACAAAATGGTGGAGCTGACTTGATGGGCCAAATGACCCAATTCTGTTCAATATCTTATGCTCGTATAGCCTAACACTACAGCACAGGAATGGATCCTTCGGCCCACATACTCTGTGCAGAAATATTAATCTCAAATAAATATTAATCTGTCCAGTTCAATCGGACTGTACCCAGACCATCACCCTCCATACCCTTCACGTCTATGAACTGTACCTATCTAAATTTCTAATAAATGTTGAAATTGAACCTGCATCCACCACATCCTCTGGCAGATTATTGTACACTCTCACCAAAATTGTGAACAATTTCAAGTGCTGCTTGGAGCAATTTATTGAGTTGTATTTGTTATTTGAATTTTCTTTATATCTGTCAGTTCATACTTGTCTCATTGATGGATTTTGTTCACCAGTCACTGTGACACAGTTCCCTGATATATCATCAATATAAAGATAAGAAGTTTGAAGCAATTGATAAGGCAATTCCAAAGCACAATTACAGCAGCATTTCCCACCTGATGTGTTGTGCTGTTTCTCTGCTGCTCTTTCAGAAATGTTTTGTAACAGGAGAAGGGCTGGTACCACCAATTCATAGAAGCTATTGATATCAGTAAGATTACTTGCATGTTTTTGGGCAAAGGTGGTTTCTCCATTTTTAGTGTAACAGCACACCTGCGCTCTAGAACAGTGTTTCTCAAGTTAATCCTGATCACAAATCTCAGAAAATTAGTCTCAAAGCAAGGCATAAATTTCATCAATTCATATTGAAAATAATTTTTAGGGGTTAAGTGTAATAAAGTTGTAGAATCATAGGACTCTACAACACAGAAACAGGCCCTTCAGCCCATCTGGTCCATGACAAACCATTAACCTACCTACTTCCAGTTACATGCACCTGGACCATAGCCCTCCATGCCTCTCCCGTCCGTGTACCTATAGAAATTTCTCTTAAATGATAAAATCATACCTCCATTCACAATTTTGGTTGGCAGCTCATTTCACACTCTCACCATCCTCTTTTTGAAGATGTGCCATTTCATGGTCCCTCTTCATACTTCATCTTTCACCTTAACCTACGATCTCTAGTTGTAGACTTTCTTTTCAACCTTATCTGCCGGTGACACCACTTTCAAGAAATTACGCATCTGGATTCCCATATCCCTCTGTTCTACTGCACTCATCAGTGCCCTTCAACTCACTGTGTGAGTCCTACCTTAGCTTCTCCTTCCAAAGTGCAACACCTCACATTTATTTGCATTAAATTCCATCTGCCATTTATCAGTCTATTTCTCCAGCTGGTCCAGATCCTGCTGCAAGCTTTGACAGTCTTCCTCACTGGCCACTGCATCCCCAATCTTGGTATCATCTGTAAATTTGCTGATCCAGATTACCATATTATCATCCAGACTATTGATATTGATGACAAACTCCAATGGACCCAGCTTCATTCTCTGCAACACTCCACTAGTCGCAGGCTTCCAGTCCTAGAATTAAGAATCTACTTCCACTCTCTGGCTTCTCCTGTGAAGCTGATGTCTAATTCAATTTACTATCTCATCTTGAATGTCAAGTGATTGAAACTTCTTGACCAGCCTCCAATGAGGGACCATGTCAAATGCCTTAAGTCCATGTGGACATCAACTTTCCTGGTAACTTCTTCAAAGGGTTCTATAAGATAGTTAGACACAACCTACCACACATAAAGCTATGTTGACAATTATTAATCAGCCCCTCTCTATCCAAGTACTTATTCAGTGTATCTAGTCCTTCAGAATATCTTCTTCTGATATCAGGCTCACTGGCCTATAATTTTCAGGCTTATTCTTAGAGCCTTTCACAACAACAGAACAACGTTAGCTATCCTCCAATCCTCCAGCACCTCACCCTTGGCTAAGGATGTTTTATATTTCTCTCGCAAATACGAGGAAATCTGCGGATGCTGGAAATTCAAGCAACACACACAAAATGCTGGTGGAACGCAGCAGGCCAGGCAGCATCTACAGGAAGAAATCTCTCTGCTGGGACTCACAACAATCTTTCACTAGCCTCCGACTGGGATTGTGGGAACACCCTGTCAAGCCCTGGGAATGTATCTACCCTCATCTGCTCCAAGACAGCCAACACCTCTGTATACAGTCCATGACCTCACTGCGGCTTTGCCTCACTTCTCTGGACTTTGTTTCCATCTCCCAAATAAAGACAGATGCACAAAATCCATTCTGAATCTACCTATAAATGACTACTCTGACCTTCCGGAGGACAAATTCTGTCCTTTTTCTTCTTAATATATGTCTCGAAGTCCTTTGGAACTCTCCTTCACCTTGTCTTCCAGAACAATGTCATATCTTCTTTTAGCCCTCCTGATTTCTTTCTCTTGCGCTTATCATTCTGCTTAGGTACCTCAGTTGTTCCTGCCTGCCTGTACCTGCTTTGCACCTCCTTCTTTTTCCTATCTAGGGCCTGAATATCACTCAAAAACCTAGGTGCCTGAACCTTTTATATTTACTTCTTATTCTTACAGGGACATTCCAACACCATACTCTCAAAATTTCACTGTAGAAGGCTTTCCACTTACCAAGTACACCTTTGCCAGAAAACAATCTGTCTCAATTCATACTTGCATGATCCTTTCTGATACCGTCAAAGTTGGTCTTTCTCCAACTCAGAATCTCAACCCGAGGACCAAATCTATCCTTTTCCATAACTATCTTGAAACTAATGGTATTATGAGCACTGGATGCAAAGAGTTCCCCTACAGAGACTTCTGTCACCTGCTGTGTCTCAATCCCTAATAGGAGATCCACTGTCGCGATTTCCCTAGTTGGGACTTCAATGTACCGACTAAGCAAACTTTCCTGAACACATTTGACAAACTCTATCCCATCCAGCACTCTTATAGTATGGGGGTCCCCATCAACACTTGGAAAGTTAAAATCACCTACTATCACAACTTTTGTTTCTCACAACAGTCTGCGATCTCTCTACAAATGTACTCCTCTAAATCCTATAATATAAACACATAAATGTGGTCATCCCTTTCTTATTCCTCAGTTCCACCCATATGGGCCAAATGGTCTAATTCTGCTTCTAACTCTTATGGTCTTACAGAGTTCTGGTATATGAGCACTGCCGTGACATTTTTCTCTGACAGTATTGCCATCCCACCCCCTTTAATTCCTCCTGCTTTACCATGTCTAAAATAACAGAACCCTGGATTACTGAGCTGCCAGTCCTGCCTCTCATGCATTAGGTCTCACTAGTGGCTACAATATCATGGTTCCATATGCTGTTCAGTGCCCTAAGCTTATCCATCTTTCCTCCAGTACTCAATACATTGAAATATACACAACTCAAAACATTAGTCCCACCATGTCAACCTTTCAATTCCTGACTTTGTACATAAGCTTAACAACATCTTTCCCCATAACCACTCTACTATCTGCTCTGGTGTTCTGGTTGTCCTACAATTCTAGTTTAAACCTCCTTTACACTAGCAAACCTTCCTGCTAGGATATTAGGTCCCCCTCCAGTTCCGGTTCAAACCATTCCTTCTGTACTGGTCTCGCCTTCCCTGGAAGAGAGCTCAATGATCCAAGAATCTGAAACCCACCCTCCTGCACCACCTTCTTAGCCACATATTAAACTGTATGAGCTTCCTACTTCTGGCCTCACTAGTACATGACATGGGTAGCAATCCTGATATCACAACCCTGGAAGTGCTGTTCTTTAACCTAGCACCTAACTCCCTGAATTCACTTTGCAAGACCTTGTCGTCCATCCTACCCATGTCATTGGTACCAACATGGGCCATGGCCTCTGGCCGCTCACTCTTCCACTTAAAAATGCTGTGGACTCAGTCCGAGATGTCTCTGACCCTGGCACTTGAGAGGCAACAAACAATCTGGGAATATTGTTCCCATCTATAGAACCTCCTGTCACTAGTGAATGCTTCTTCCACCCTCCCCCTTCCCTTCCAAGCCATAGGGTCAGACAGTGCCAGAGCACTGACCACTGTGGCTTTCTTCAGCAGAGTCATCCCCCCAGCAGTGTCCAAAGCAGTATACCTGTTGTTGAGAGGAACAACCACAGGGGTACTCTGCTCTGGCTGGCTATTCCTTTTTCCCCTCCTGATGGTCACCCAGTTACCTGTGTCCAGTACCTTGTGTGTAACTACCTCCCTGTACGTCCGGTTGATCAACCCTCAGCTTCACAAATGATCTGAAGTTCATCCACTTTCAGATCCAATTCCTTAACACAGTCTGTTAGAAGCTGCAGTGGGATGCACTTCTTGCAGGTGTAGCAATCAGTGACACTGGAGGTCTCCCTGCCCTCCGAAATCCTGCGAGAAGAGCATTCCACTTTCCCGCTGAGCACCCCACTGCTCTAACTATGCAATAAGAAAGAAAGAAAACATAACCAAAATAATTCTACCTACAGCCTTGGCCTGCCCTCGCCGAAGTCTCAATGAGCTAAAGTCTTAACTCTCCACTCTGACACTGGCCTATTCGCATAATTACTGCTCCACTTAACCTACCTTCTTTTTATTGGCCCTTGCCAAGTGCCTAATTATGCACAATCCAACATTTCTTCAGGAACTGTGGTGTGCAGATTGCTCCAGCTGCCCTGTTCATTTCTTTTGAACTCTATTTCCCACTAGGCAAACCATCGCTCCCTTCTTTCGAACTCTCTGTCTTGCTACACAATCCAAAATATGAAATATGGCTGTGATTCTGATCTAAACATTAACTCTTAGCCTGAAATAACGTTTCATCTCAAAATTCAGCATGGGTCCCCAAATGCTAAGAACTCTCTACATGGGCACAATTGAGAACATCCTGACTGGCTGTATCACTGCCTGGTATAGGAACTGTACTTCCTTCAAATCGCAGGACTCTGCAGAGAGTGGTGCAGACAGCCCAGCTCATCTGGAGATGTAAGCTTCCCAGTATTCAGGGCACTTCCAAAGACAGATGTGTAAAAAGGGCCCAAAGGATCATTGGGGACCCGAGTCACCCCAACCACAAACTGTTCCAGCTGCTACCATCTGGGAAACAGCACTGCAGCATTAAAACCAGGTCAGCTTCTTCCACCAGGCCATCAAACTGATTAATTCACGCTGACATAACTGTATTTCTAAGCTATCTCAATGGTTCTGTTGTATATCTTACTCTACATACTATTTATTATAAATTACTATAATTTGCACATTGCACATTCATGCAGAGACATAACAAAGATTGTTACTCCTCGTGTATGTGAAGGATGTAAGAAATAAAGTCAATTCAATTCAATTTCAATTCATTTCAATTCACTGTCTTTTTAAAAGAATGTTATTTTCATTTTGATTGCACTTTACCCTGTTGTAAGATGTGAAGTTAATAAGACAATAAATCAGAGCAGTTATTCAAATTTACATTTATATAGCAAAATAACTTACCAGAGTGAGAACATGTTGCTTTACATTTGTATTTATAATGGTAAATTCTCAATTGATCTGAAATAGTACAGTGTACAAAAAATAATATTAATTCAAATTCCAAATATCTTACAAAGTTAAAATCAACTTCAACTAGCTGTTCTAAAATTGTTCAAACATATAAATTATTGATTTTGTGGAATAGTTGTGAAAAAGAATATTTTTAAAGTAGTGTGAGTATAGTATATGGTGGTGTATGGAAAGACTGTGTTCTGGTTGAAAAACCACTTGAGAGATGAATCAACCAATAATGGGGGAGAAACTAGGCCACGTGGCGTGGAAACAGTTTTTGTTCAATAGCTGACTGCTGTATGGCTATGCCTTTGTGCACAACAGAGCAGACCTGGAGCAGTTAGCTTGCTCAAAGACTTTTGCACTATCCATCTGCCATATTGCTGGGGAATTGATGATATCTGACTAGACTGTTTTTGGTAACTTGTTTTTTGTTCTTTCTACTTTTCTAATATTTATATCTGTGCACTTGTAATGATACTGTGACACTGTAATTTCCTTTGGGATCAATAAAGTATCGAACTACCTACCTTTCTATCTATTATTACAAATAGATCACAAATTGGATTCAAGAGTCAGAGAAAATGAATGTCCTGTATGTCAAATTAATGACCTAAATACAGTTAATACCTTCCCCTGCCTGTACTCAGATAAAGTCCCAGGTCATAATGTCCAGCATTAACATTGTAATGCTTTGTATGAAACCAGATGTTGAGCGCTGTGCGCAGATTGGCTGCTGCTGGTGTATTTTATTCAGAAGTAGTGTAGTTTAGATTTGCTGTATTGTTTCCTAGGACAAAAGGTTTGTCTTGTGAGGTAAAATTCAACAAGACTGGTCTGTGCTCAGTAGAATTTAGAGAAATGAGATACAATCACAATGCATTCTTTACTAAATGAAGCATGCCAATTGATAGAGAAGGGGTTTATAACCTGGGGTTCATAGACCCCTCAGTTAATGTTAAGACTCCATGGTATAAAAAAAGTCAGGAACCCCTGCCATAGAGGTAATCCCACCATATTGCAGAGTCAATAAGTTATACTCTACCACAAGAATTCAATTTTCAATGAAATAAGCATCAGATGTGGAGGATAATGCACTGTTGCTGCTAAGACAGCATATTTATTTATTTACAATCAACCAGACAAAAATCTGATGGTCATGCCTATCTCACAAGTCACTTTCTCAGCTAGCTTCATGTTATCAGAAAACACGGATACCATGTTTTTGTTTTATTATTATAAATAGTGAGTAGCTAAGGACCCATTCTGTTCCCTGTGGCATTCTATTACTGAGAGACCTGTTATACACCTGTTTATTTCTACTCTATTTTTTTTATCATTGACTAACTAGGTAAGATTTCCCATGGTAGGAGAGTCTAGCACAAGAGGGCATGACTTCAGGATTGAAGGACATCCATTTAGAACAGAGATGTGGAGAAATTACTTTAGTCAGAGGGTGGTAAATCTGTGGAATTTGTTGCCATGAACGGCTGTGGAGGCCAAATCATTGAGTGTATTTAAGGCAGAGACAGACTGGTTCTTGATTAGCCAGGGATTCAAAGAGTATGGGGAGAAGGCGGGCGAGTGGGGATGACTGAAAGAATTGGATAAGCCCATGTTTGAATGGTGGAGCAGACTTGATGGGCTGAATGGCTTACTTCTGCTTCCATATCTTATGGTCTCATGGTTTTAAGATTAAAAATCAAATTATGATTAAAAATGAGAGAGAAAATTATTATTTCAACAAGGTAAAACTACATAATGTTATGATACAAAAAAATCTAGAATCTTCATGCATAAACACCAAGGTGTATGGAGTATGTAGATCCAACAAAGGATTGGGAAGGCAAATGAAATGGCCTTTATTTCAAGGGCTAAGAAGTATAGAAGTAGAATTTTTTGATTATTTTACAGGGCATTGGTGAAACTGTATGTGAGTAATGCATAAATTTTTATTTCCAGATTTAAGGAAGGATATGCTTTGATTGGAAACAGTGCAGACAAGGTTCGCCAGGTTGACTCCAGGGATGAAGTTAACAGGGGAGGAAAAACTGAGCTCAATTGACCTGAAGTCATTTGAATTTAGATAATGAGAGGTTATTGAAATGCAGAAGAATCAATGGGGTTTGGGGGGCAGTGGTTGAGGATCTTCCTCTTGCTCGGGCTTTTAATACCAGGCACATAGTTTTGGAAGTTTCTTAACTAAGGCAGAGTGAGGACAATTGAATTGCTGGGGATTTAAGGTTTTTGGGGAGAGAGAGGGCAAGTGCTTATGAGGCAAAGACCGATTAGCCATGATCTTACTGAATACAAAACAGGTTCAAGGAGACTGTTGGCTAACTTTTGTTCCCGCTTTGAATGATCAAATGTTTGTATATTTATAATTTTCTATTCTTATTAATGTGGTACCTCAAATCCATGTGAGATTTTATTTATAGTAATAGACTGTTATCTGGTAACTTATTTAAAGTCTTTTGAAAATCTTATCTACTTGGTTATTTACATCTTCAAAAACCCTTTAGGTTTGTCAAACATAATTTTCCTTTCACAAATAAAACAAATGCTGCATTGCCAAGGTTAGCATTATGTTCGAGTTGAACATGACTTTAATGTGAAATATTGAAATCTATAAAGAATATATTTACAGATATTACAAAGAATTGAACACTGACATGCAGATGAAACAAGATTCAGTTCAGAATTTTATGTGAGGTCTAAGTGATCTTCATCTTCAGCCAATGAATGTTTACAAAGTAAATGCAAAGTACACTGCAGATGCAGTGGTCAAATCAACATGTACAAACATGCTGGAGGAACACAGCAGGTCGGGCAGCATCCATGGAAATGAGCAGTCAATGTTACAATAGACAATAAACAATAGGTGCAGAAGTAGACCATTTGGCCCTTCGAGCCTGCACCGCCATTCTGAGATCATGGCTGATCATCTACTATCAATACCCGGTTCCTGCTTTGTCCCCATATCCCTTGATTCCCCTATCCATAAGATACCTATCTAGCTCCTTCTTGAAAGCATCCAGAGCATTGGCCTCCACTGCCTTCTGAGGCAGTGCATTCCAGACCCCCACAACTCTCTGTGAGAACAAGTTTTTCCTTAAATCTGTCCTAAATGACCTACCCCGTATACTCAAACCATGCCCTCTGGTACTGGACTCTCCCAGCATCTGGAACATATTTCCTGCCTCTATCTTGTCCAATCCCTTAATAATCTTATATGTTGCAATCAGATCCCCTCTCAATCTCCTTAATTCCAGCGTGTACAAGCCCAGCCTCGCTAACCTCTCTGCGTAAGACAGTCCGGACATCCCAGGAATTAACCTCATGAATCTACGCTGCACTTCCTCTACAGCCAGGATGTCCTTCCTTAACCCTGGAGACCAAAACTGTACACAGTACTCCAGGTGTGGTCTCACCAGGGCCCTGTACAAATGCAAAAGAATATCCTTGCTCTTGTTACGGGCCAAGACACTTCGTCAGTCCTGTTGAGTTCCACCAGCGTGTTTGTAATGGTTTACAAAGACTTTCTGCATGTCATCTTTTCTCCCACAGCTTTCTCTTAGTACTTGCATTCTATTGTGTAGTCATTGTAAATTTTTGTTGATTACACAAAATGCACTGTTTGGAAGGACAACTGAAAGCAGTTTCTTGAATGATCTATACTGAGGTGTATAAAAATATCAATATATTAACACTGAAAAAGGGTGTTTTAGTACATTGATTATAATCCTTCGATCATCTGATGATACAAAAAATGCAAATACATCATACTGCTTACCACTATCAGATGTTCCTCCCGCATTTTCCTACAAATTTTGAAAAAAAAAGTGACACTTATGAATAAAGGATACAGTTTCAGACCTTCTTCTGATCGTATATGGATTTCTAGGTGAAAATTTATGGAGTTTCTTCCTGTTTAATTTAACCAGCTTGACTTACTGTTAAATTCTTTGATCTGCCATTTAGTAGCAGGCTCTTTGATAAGTCCATGTTACCAATCACCAATTATCAGATACTAAAAACTTCTTTAAGTATATAAAGTGTAAAAGAGAGCCGAGGGCAGATATAGGTCCAAAACAAAATGATGCTGGAGATATTGTAATGAGAGATGCAGAGATGGCAGAAGAACTGAATGTGTGTTTTGCATCAGTCTTCACAGAGGAAGATGTCTGCAGTATGCCGGACACTCAAGAGTGTCAGGGTAATGAAGTTTGTGCAGTGAAAATTACAACTGAGAAGGTGCTTAGGAAGCCTAATGGTCTGAGGTGGATAAATCTCCTGGACCTGATTGAACGGACCCTCGGGTTCTGAAGTAAGTAGCTGGAGAGACTGTGGAGGCATTAACAGTGATCAACCAAGAATTGATAGATTCTGGCATTGAACTAGATGACTGGAAAATTGCAAATGTTATTCTGCTATTTAAGAAGGATGGGAGGCAGCAGAAAGGAAACTATAGACCTGTTAGCCTGACATCAGTGGTTGGGAAGTTGTTGGAATTGATTGTTAGGGAAGAGATTATGGAGCATCTGGAGGCAAATGACAAGATAGGCCAAAGCCAGCATGGTCTCCTGAAAGGAAAATCCTGCCTGACTAACCTACAGCAATTTCTTGAGGAAATTACAAGCAGGGTAGACAAAGCAGAGACAGTAGACATGGTGTACCTGGATTTTCAGAGGGCTTTTGATAAGGTGAAGCAGCTCAGCAAGATAAAAACCCATGGAATTAGAGGGAAGTTACTAGCTTGGGTGGAGCATTGGCTGATTGGTAGAAAACAGAGAGTGGGAATAAAGGGATCCTATTCTGGCTGGCTGCCCATTACAAAAGGCATAAGGTATGTTATCTTTTATTAGCTGGAAGAATGAGTTCAAGAGCTGCAACCTAACATTGTAGCTCTGTTCTAAAACTCTGATTAGATCACATTTGGAGTATTGCCTTATTATAAGAGGAATGTGAAAAATTTAGAGAGGGTGCAGAGGAGATTTACCAAGATGCTGATTGGATTACAGAATGTCTTCTGAAAGATGGGTTGAGTGAGTTTTTCTCTTTGGAGTGAAGGAGGATGAGGGGTGAACTAATAGAGGTGTACAAGATGATAGAGTGGGCAGCCAGTGCATTTCCTCCCAGGTCCTCAAAGAAAATCTGTATAATTTTAATATAACTGGAAGAAAGTATGGGGGAGGGGGGAATTGTCAGAGGAACATTTTTCACACAGAGAGTAGTGGGTGCATGGAACGGAATGATAGGGTAATGTTACGTCCATAGCCCCGTCCTTTGTGAGAATCGCAAGATCACTGTTGGGTTGGGTCAAGGGGCCCAGGAAATGAGAGAGAGACGTGCAAAATGCCTCATTTCCCCGGCGATGTAAAGCTACGGGACATGGCCATTGTCTCCGGAAGACCAAGTTATGTATTGAGTACTGTACTATTCATTGAAGCCCCTCAAGGGATGACCAGAGTGGGCTGGTTGAGGGACTGCATCATCCCAACCTGACTGACATCTGAGACCCCGTGAGTAACGATAAAAGAGGGTCTGGGGAACAACCACTTCAGATGCACCAGAAGAAATGCTAGCACTCCCGTGACAACGGGAGGCCATTTGAAGGAGGTCACGTGCATTCAGTTCCAT
This sequence comes from Hypanus sabinus, assembly GCF_030144855.1. Taxonomy (NCBI): domain Eukaryota; kingdom Metazoa; phylum Chordata; class Chondrichthyes; order Myliobatiformes; family Dasyatidae; genus Hypanus; species Hypanus sabinus. The sequence continues at coordinate 50,231,642 of NC_082715.1, forward strand.
TGCCTGGGACTGGTGGCGTGTAACATGGAATACAGCTTTTAGCTAACAACGGGGAAACCAACTCCCCAACTCAACGGATTGGCACCCTAAAGACTGGGCAAGTTTAAACAGTCTCTCTCTTAAACCCAAAACGCTGCAGCTTGAACGAACTAAAAGTGACTCTTGTATTTCCATCGGACAATACATTATCCCCTAGACAACGAAAAAGCTATTTCTTCTTGATTCTTATTATACCTGTGCTTTAGATTTAGTATTGATGATGTATATTATCTGTATGTTTGCATTAATCTTATTTTTGTGCCCTTTATCAATAAATACTTTTAAAAATAGTATCATCAGACTTCAATGGACCTCTCTATCTTTGCTGGTAAGTGATCCAGTTATGGGATTTCGTAACAGTAGTGGTTGAGACAGATGAATTGGGGCAATTTAGGAGACGCCTAGATAGACACATAAATGAGAGGAAAATGTGGGAGCGAAGGATTAGATTGATTTTGGAGTAGGTTAAAAGATCAGCAGAACATGATAGGGCAAAGGACTTGTATTGTGCTCTACTGGTCCATGTTCTAAATGTTGCCCAAGGCATTCAGTCAAAATGGACAATGTTGCATTTTGTCCAAGGTTTTCAAAATCAGGGAACTATAAGCCATTTAGCTTCCCTGGTCAATTATTGGAGGTTCTGTCCACCTCAGACGATAGGTATTTATTGAGTTGTCTTTGTTATTTGAATTTTCGTTATATCTGTCAGTTCATACTTGTCTCCTTGATGGATTTTCTTTGCCAGTCACTGTGACACAGTTCAGTTGACATAAAGATATGAAGTTTGAAGCAACTGATAAGGCAATTCCAAAGCACAATTATAGCAACATTGCCCACCTGATGTGTTGTGCTGTTTCTCTGCTGCTCTTTCAGAAGTGTTTTGGAACAGAAGGGCTGGTACTGCCAATTCATGTAAGCTATTGATATCAGTAAGATTCCTTGAGTGTTTCTGGGCAAAGATGATTTCTCCATTTTTAAGTGTAAGAGCACACCTGCACTCTAAAATAGTGTTTCTCAAACGAATCCCTTCACCAATCTCAGAAAATCAGTCCCAATGTATGTCATGAAGTATTAAAGAAAATTTCTTCAATCCATATTGAAAATAATTTTTAGGTGTTAAGTGTAATAGAGTTGTAGAATCATAGGACACTACAGCACAGAAACTGGCCCTTCAGCCCATCTGGTCCATGACAAACCATTAATCTGCCTAGTTGCATCAACATGTGCCTGGACCATTGCCCTCCATTCCCTTCCTATCCATGCACCTATCAAAATTTCTCTTGAATGTTGAAATCAAACCCACATCCTTCAGTTTGGCAGCTCATTGTAGTCTCTCACCACCCTCATGTTCTCCTTAAACATTTTATCTTTTACCCTTAACCCATGACCTCTAGTTATAGTCTTCTCACACAACAACAGTGTGTGTATGTGTACACACACACACATACACACACACACACAATACTTTCTAAATATATAGTGTGAGAAGTTTTGAATGCATTTAGAGTAATTTATTAAGTTGCAATTTGTTATTTTGTGGATTTTCATGATGGGCATTAGTTTGCAGATTTGCCATTGGTGGATTTTGTTCACCAGTTACTACTAAATATGTTTGGTATGTCATCATTATAAAGGCATGAAATTCGAAGCAATGTTATTCAAATCAAAATTATTGCATGTATGTGGAGGATTATTTCCTTCTGTTAATAAAAGTAATGTACCGTTCATTACAGACCACACCAGCTGTTAGATTATTTTAATTCATTATTAAAACTAAACGATAAGGATTCCAGCAATATTTGCTTGACACAAAGTACAAAGAAAGTCTACTCACAGTTGAAATTGATATCAAAAGAGTGCAAGTGAGAATCATGAGATACCGCAAATCCTTATTTCTGATGTTCACCTGGAAGAAAGTTGAAAAGTAAACTAAAATGCTAAAATGAATAGTGGAAATATGCATTCTACACTGCCCTTCCCAAACCAGATCACTTATCAGATGGGTAGTTCTCTTCTTAAAGCCAATGTGCATATTTGGGAAATAAAATCACATATTTTATTATAAAAAGATATCCATTTACGAACTTTGCCTATCACTGTTACGAATGTACCACAGCTCTGAGGGGCCGAAGGGTGTGGGGTAGCCCCCTCCTTTGTGAGAATCGCAAGATCACTATTGAGTCAGTTCAGGAAACCCAGGAAATGAGAGAAAGACATGCAGAATCCACAAAGAGTTGGAATGTGTCCTAGCCTCCGAAAGGCGGACCCATTGATACCGGCTATTGTCTCTTGGAGATGGACTTGTGTATTGCATCCTGTACAATGCATCGAAGCCCCCAGGCAATGAACCGAGGGGGAGGGAGACACCCCAGTTCCAGTACGGATCTGGAGAGACACGAGGGCTGAGCTATCACTGATCAGCAGTAAGGTACTAGATTTTGGTCGCAAGACGGGAATGGTAGCTGTGAAAGGAATAGGAAAAGGGACGGAAATGGTGTCCTTGCATAGGATCATTATGGATTGTGAGCTGGTGTCTGGACCAGTTGAAATAGGGGTGCGATCAGAATTCCCGAGAACTGACGCGGACGTCCTTCTTGGTAACGATTTAGCCGGTGGTAAGGTTTGGTCAGCAATGATGCTGACAAGCTGGCCGGTGAGTGTTGCGGCCCCACCCCTAGATTCCAAGATCTATCCGGCATGCGTGATCACCCGCAGCATGTCGAGAAAGGCAGCTGAAACAGGGAGCAGTTTAAATCCGGCCAGTATCGATATGGCCGAGACGTTTTTACCGACCCTGTACCATGAGGGTTTAGAGGGTGGTAAAACGAAGAGTAGTAAAGTGAAAGAGAGTAAGGGAGAGGAGGTAGACCTTCCCTTAGTGAGGAGAAAAGTTCTAGAGGCAGGAAATAAAGATGAGAAACAGATAGAGCTATTAAAAGGTCCAGAGTTGGACATGGATGATCTGTCTGGTTTGGCAGAACTGCTTGAAGAAGTTGAGAATTCTAAAGGTGTTCCCAATAATAAAATGAGGGCAGTCCTAGATGAAAAGGGTGCCCTTACCCTGAAGAAGTCTGCTGGGTTGGCAGATGAGGTTGTTTCAGCCCGCGGGGTTAAGTTTACTCTGGAAGGGAGTTGCCCAGAGATTAGCTGGGAGAATCGTGGGAATTTAGAATTTGAACCGGGTACGGGTATTGAAAGCCTGGAAGAGGCAAATGTCCCATTTGAGTGTGTCCAAGATGTGGATGCACGTGGTACTGAACCTAGTAATGGAGCTCAGAAACAGTCTGAGGTATTTGATTCAGTTGAAAAGGAAGCCCGTCCTTGTGGGTCCGATTGACTTGGTTCAGTGAAGAAAGGGTTAACCTTGGTAATGGTGGGAAGTGAGAGTTCCCAGGTGTTTGTGCTCGAAGGTATGTTAAAAGTTAATGCGGAGATCAAAAGTGGGGGGATGAATATTATTATTGAAGGAAAAGGGAAATATGTAGTTCCCAAATTGAATGAAGAAAATTTAAAGGGGGGACGTCACGTGATGACGTAGGATCGAGATGCTGGAACCCAGCCCTCCCGTAAAAAAGTTAATAAATTAATGTCTAAGTTAATTAATACTTTTTTAAGGTTACTTATAAACTATTCCGGATTGTTTTAAGCTATGCCTCATAAACAGAGGACGAAGAAAACTGCTACCGCGAAGACCGCTCAAGTTGGAACAGAATCAAGGCCTACTTCTACCGAAGAACCGCGGACTCAGGTACAACACACCACCAGTGAAACAGAAAAGGAGACTGCGGCAGCATCGGCCATTTCTAAAGGGAAAGATCAACGAGAACTGCGCAAGCGTAAAGGAACGAGCATGCGCAAAAGAGAACAACCAGAACTACAAATCCCAGCAACGACTGAAACCGACAGTGAAAGTGAGTCTGAGAGAGAGACGGACTCTCTGGAAAAATCAGATGAAGATGGAGAAGATGAAAGTTCCTCTGAAAGTACAAAAAAGACTTTGAGGCAAATAATGCATAAATTAGAAAAATTAAATGCATTAAAAGTAATTAAAAGTAACCAAAAAGTAATTACAGAAAAAATAACAAATATGGAGGCTATGTTTGATAAAATGACAAAGAAACAGGAAAAAATGGAAAAGAAAATTATAGATTTGGACGTCAGAATGGAAGAAATGGAGGGAAGAATGAAGAGGATGGAAGATGATAATGATGCCTGGACATCAGAAAGAAAACAACTCGTGGGAAAAATTGATAAACTTGAAAATTTTAGTAGACGCAACAATATTAAAATTGTTGGACTTAAAGAAGGTACCGAAGGAGAGGACCCAATAAATTTTTTTCAAAAATGGATTCCTGAAAAATTGGAAATGGGAGAAGAAGCTTTAATTGAGATTGAAAGGGTGCACAGAGCTTTAAGACCAAGATCTCAAGATGATCAAAATCCGCGATCAATTTTGATAAGATGTTTAAGATACCAGGATAAAGAAAAGATTTTGAGGGCAGCTGCCCAGGGTGCTAAAAGAAGAAAAGGTCCGTTGATGATAGCTGAGAAACCAGTTCTTTTTTATCCTGATATAAGTTATAACCTTTTGAAAAGAAAGAAAGAATTTAACCCAGCTAAAAAGGTTTTTTGGGAAAAAGGTTATAAGTTTTCAATGCGTCACCCAGCAACACTGATAATTTTTTTGGAGGAAGGAAAAAGATTTTTTTCTGATTATCAAGATGCGGAGGTGTTTGCACAAAGACTTCCATCTATTCGTTGATTAAAAGCAGAGATTTCTAAATGTAATGGTTAAAGACGAAGACAGAGAAAGTAAATGGAACTGATGGACATTTAAGGACGATATAAGGGAGAAAAGTAATATTTTAGAAATATTAATTGAGAATAGTATGTTTTTTTTTATATATATATATTTTTCATGTTGCGGGGGGGGGCTGGGGAGCTTTGAATCGGTTACTACGGGATTCACGTGTGTAATCATGGCGATTGCCATGACCCGTACAATAGAGGGGGGTAATGTTGTGTGTCTTTTCTTTCACAACATTAGTAGGGGGGTATTCTGTTTTTTTCTTTATTTTCTATTTTTCTTCTATTCTTTTGCCTGGATGATTGGTGGGGACACACATAGCAACATGGAGACTTCTAAAAAGATTTCCCAGGATATAATGAAAGTTGAAAGATTAGGTATTATTATAGATTGGAGTAACATAAATAAAAATAATGACTAATTTATTGAATTTTTTAAGTTTTAATGTTAATGGGCTTAATGGACCAATAAAAAGAAAAAGAATTTTAACATACATTAAAAAAATGAAAACAGATATAGCTTTCTTACAAGAAACTCATTTAACGGATATAGAACATCAGAAATTAAAAAGAGACTGGGTTGGAAATGTTATTGCAGCTTCATTTAACTCAAAGGCAAGAGGAGTTGCAATTTTGGTTAATAAAAATTTACCAATTAAAATACAAAATGTATTAATTGATTCGGCAGGAAGATATTTAATTATACATTGTCAAATTTTTTCAGAACTATGAACTCTTATGAATATTTATGCACCAAATGAAAATGATGTAAAATTTATACAGGAGGTCTTTTTGAATTTGGCTAATGCACATGATAAAATATTAATAGGTGGAGATTTTAATTTTTGTTTAGATCCAGTTTTAGATAGATCAACAAAGGCTATTACAAAATCAAAAGTAGCAAAATTAACTCTATCATTGATGAAAGATTTAAATTTGATTGATATATGGAGAAGAATCAATCCAAAAGAAAGGGATTATTCATTTTATTCAAATAGACATAAAACATATTCAAGGATAGATTTTTTCCTGTTATCAACAAATATTCAAGATAGAGTGAAAAACATGGAATATAAAGCAAGAATATTGTCTGATCACTCTCCTTTAATAATGACAATGATAATGATAGATAAAGAGGAATCAATTTATAGATGGAGATTTAATTCAATTTTACTAAAACGTCAAGATTTTTGTGATTTTATGAAAAAGCAGATTCAGTTCTTTTTAGATACAAATTTACATTCAGTTGATGATAAATTTATATTGTGGGAAGCAATGAAAGCATATTTGAGAGGTCAGATAATAAGTTATACTTCTAAAATTAAGAAGGAATATATGATAGAAATAGATCAATTGGAAAAAGAGATTATAAAATTAGAAAAAGAATCTCAAAGAAATATGACAGAAGAAAAACGAAGACAACTTATTAATAAGAAGTTAAAATATAATACACTCCAGACATATCGAACAGAAAAAGCAATTATGAGAGCTAAACAGAGATATTATGAATTAGGTGAAAGATCACATAAAGTTCTTGCATGGCAGTTAAAAACAGATCAGATTTCTAAAACAATAAATGCAATTCGAACAAAAGTGAATGAAATTACTTATAAACCTCTAGAAATTAATGAGGCTTTTAAGAATTTTTATTCTGAGTTGTATAAATCAGAATCAAAGAATGATGATGTTAAGATAGAAGAATTTTTATCACAAATAACTCTTCCAAAATTAAATACAGAAGAACAGAAGGGATTAGGTATGTCTTTTACATTGAAAGAAGTTGAAGAAGCTTTGGGATCACTTCAAAGTAATAAATCTCCAGGAGAAGATGGTTTTCCACCTGAATTTTATAAAAAGTTTAAAGATTTATTAATTCCTCCTTTTATGGAGTTAATATATCAGGCGGAAAGAACGCATAAACTTCCAGAATCTTTTTCAACAGCTATTTTAATAGTATTGCCAAAAAAAGACAGAGACCTTTTAAAACCAGCATCATATAGACCTATTTCTTTATTAAACACCGATTATAAAATAATAGCAAAAATCTTATCTAATAGATTATCTAAATGCTTACCAAAATTAGTGCATATGGATCAAACAGGATTTATCAAAAATAGACAATCAGCAGATAATGTAACTCGGTTATTTAGTATAATCCATTTAGCACAAAAGAGGGAGGAAATGAGTGTGGCGGTTGCTTTAGATGCAGAAAAAGCATTTGATAGATTGGAATGGGATTTTTTATTTAAGGTATTGGAAAAATATGGATTAGGAACATCATTTATAAAATGGATTAAAACCTTAAATACTAATCCCAAAGCTAAAGTAGTGACAAATGGTCAAATTTCAACATCATTTCAGTTAACAAGATCAACTCGGCAAGGTTGCCCACTATCACCTGCTTTGTTTGTGTTGGCAATAGAACCACTAGCTGAATTAATCAGAATGGACCCAGATATTAAGGGTTTCAGAGTTAATCAGGAAGAATATAAGATTAATTTATTTGCTGATGATGTTCTAATTTATTTAACAGATCCATTACATTCACTACGCAAATTATCTTATAGACTAGAAGAATATGGGAAAATATCGGGTTATAAAATAAATTGGGACAAAAGTGAAATTTTACCTCTTACTAAAGGAGATTATAATCAATGTCGATTAATAACTCAATTTAGATGGCCAGCAAATGGTATAAAATATTTAGGTATAAGAGTTGATAATGATATAAAAAACTTATACAAATTAAATTACTTACCACTTTTGAAAAAAATTCAGGAAGATCTTGAAAAATGGATGGCATTACCAATAACATTAGTAGGTAGAGTAAATACTATAAAAATGAATATATTCCCTAGATTACAATATTTATTTCAATCACTACCAATACAATTACCCCAGAAGTTTTTTCAAGAGTTAAACAAATATCTGAGGAAATTCCTCTGGAAAGGTAAGATGTCCAGAATATCGTTGGAAAAATTGACATGGAAATTTGATCTAGGAGGATTACAACTTCCAAATTTTAAGAATTATTATAAAGCAAATCAACTTAGATTTATTGCATCTTTTTTTCAGAAAGATAAACCGGCATGGATAAGAATAGAATTAGATAAAATAGGAGAAAATGTACCAGAAGATTTTATATATAAATGGGAATCTAAATGGATACGGGAAAAGAAAGAATCTCTTATATTAAAACATTTGATTGATTTATGGAATAAGATAAATGTTGATGATGAGATAAAAAAATCTTTATTAGCAAAGAGATCTTTAATTCAAAATAGACTTATTCCTTTCACAATGGACAATCAACTTTTATATAATTGGATTCAAAATGGGATTAGATATATAGGGAATTGTTTTGAAGGAGGTATATTAATGTCATTTGATCAATTAAAGAATAAATATAAAATATCAAACAACACTTTATTTTGTTACTTTCAATTAAGGGCTTATTTAAGAGAAAAATTAGGTCAAACAATGTTATTGCCGAAATCTAATGAAATAGAAATTTTAATTCAAAAAGGAAATATCAAAAAATTTATATCTTGCATGTATAATTTGATTCAAAGACAGGTAATTAAGCAAGGAGTCCATAAGTCAAGACAAAAATGGGAAAGTGATTTGAATATTAAAATTGAAGAAACAAATTGGTCAAGACTATGTCTTGACAGTATGACAAATACAATAAATGTTCGGTTAAGATTAGTGCAGTATAATTTTCTACATCAATTATATATTACACCACAAAAAATAAAAAAATTTAATCCAAATTTATCGGATCAGTGTTTCAGATGTAACCAGGAAACTGGTACTTTTTTACATTCGACATGGTCTTGTTCTAAAATTCAACCTTTTTGGACAAATTTAAGACTTTTACTGGAACAAATTACAGGAACACAATTTCCTCATAATCCAATATTATTTTTACTAGGTGATATTGAAGGGATAAAACCGAAACTCAAACTAAATAAGTATCAGAAAGAATTTATAAAAATTGCACTGGCAGTAGCCAAAAAAGCTATTGCAGTTACTTGGAAATCGGATACACATTTAAGTATAGATTCTTGGAAGAAAGAAATCTATGGTTGTATTCCATTAGAAAAAATTACTTATAATTTAAGAGATAAATATGAAACATTTTTGAAAATTTGGAGCCCTTATTTACAAAAGACAGGATTAAATATATAGATGCTTTGAAGATGAAACAATTGGTTATTAGGGGAAAGAAATAAATATACATATTAAAATTATTACGAATTCCATGGAGCATGTGGAGATCTTCCAATAACCAGGCTTTCTTTCTTTCTTTCTTTCTTTTTTTTTCTATAGGGCAGTTAGGGGGGAGGGGTTAAGGGGAGGGGGTATGGGTTATATACATTGTTTTTTCATACTTTGTAATCATTTAAAAATGCAATAAAAAAAGTTAAAAAAAAAAGAAAATTTAAAGGCTGGATTAATATCAAAGGCAGCAACCGGGCTCCAGTCATTTCAATGGCGTGGTACCACAAAGCCTGCGGATCACTTACAGGTTGAGTTGGAAGATGACGGGGGCCCCCCATGCTATTGTTATTCCAGAGTGTGGTGTGAAAAGGCAGAATTTGAAATGCTGCTTGAACAAAGAGTTTGAACTGAAAACTAATAGCCTGAAGGGTCCTGAAGAGAAAACTAGCCACTTGTGTAAAATTAAAGAATTGGGTGGAAATTCAGAAGATGGTCTAAGTTTGGGACACAGTGTTGATAAAATAACTCCTATGGAAGAAGCGGGCGAAAGCCTATTTCGCCAAGGTACCCAAGCTCCCCATGTGGGAATTAACCGGAAAAGAGGCGAGGGTTAATGGGGACGGCATTTTTAAATAGCAAAAGCCAGTTTTACGGGATTTCAACAAAGCATGTGAATAATAAAGACAACCCCATGGAAGCCTGCCTGTTAAGTTTGAAAACAACAGAAAGATTAGTATTTGCATGAACTTTTGTAGTATACACGTAAGCTAAGATCACAACTCTTTAGTTTTTGTTTGCTGAAGGAAAGAAATAAAAATAGGTTGTTATTAAATTGAAGTCTGATGCTACAAGACTTTAGTAAAGTACAAGATGTTAAGATATTAAAGGAAGTGACACTGTAATCGTTAACTGTTTAGATGCTGAATGGAATGTATAACTGTATTACTCTGGGAAAAAAAACACTTCTGTATTGTGTTAGATTCTAAAATCTTGTAAGACTCTGTACTACTTCGTTTTCACCACTGGTGAAAACGCTTTGAAGAAAGGGGGTGTTACGAATGTACCACAGCTCTGAGGGGCCGAAGGGTGCGGGATAGCCCCCTGCTTTGTGAGAATCGCAAGATCACTATTGAGTCAGTTCAGGAGACCCAGGAAATGAGAGAAAGACATGCAGAATTCACAAAGAGTTGGAATGTGTCCTGGCCTCCGAAAGGCGGACCCATTGATACCGGCTATTGTCTCTTGGAGACGGACTTGTGTATTGCATCCTGTACGATGCATCAAAGCCCCCCAGGCAATGGACCGAGAGGGAGGTTGGTGGAGGGATTGCATCATTTCAACCTGATTGACATCTGAGACCCTGTGAGTCAGGATAAAAGAGGGTCTGTGGGAACAGCCCCTCAGACGCACCAGAAGAAACGCTAGTGATCCCATATTAGCAAAAGCCAGTGGGAAGGCCATGTGCGTCCATTTCCATTTGTCCCGGAATCGGTGGGCCTTTACCACGGAAGAACAGTTTTTAGCTAACAACGGGGAAATCAACTCCCAACGACTCTCGAAGGATTGACATCAAAAAAGGAATGGGCAAGTTTTAACCCGTCTTTTTCTCCAACCAAAGAGCTGCAGCATGAATGAACTAACGTGACTTTTATATTTCCATCGGACAATGCATTATCCCCTAGACAACGATAGAGCTATTTCTTATTGATTATTATTATTATACCCACGCTTTTAGATTTAGTATTGACGACATATATTATCTGTGTGTTTGCATTGATATTATTTTTGTGTATTTTTATCAATAAATACTGTTAAAAATAGTACCATCAGACTTCAACGGACCTCTCTATCTTTGCTGGTAAGTGACCCAGTTATGGGGTACGTAACATCACAAATTGAAGATAGTCTATTTTGGATTGTAATTTTATGCACTATCATCACAGAAATAAATGTACAATTGAAAAAACTGATAGAATAAAGTGTACTCACATTTTTCCCCATTCTGTCTTCTATTAGTTGTTACAGTTGTTACGAATGATGCTTCCTTGTTGACTGAGTTTTCTGAATGAGAGAAAGGTGTTGCAGTGTAAACTACTTCCCAAAATAGTGACGTATGCACAAGATATAAAGGTAATTTTCATTGCAGGCAACAAGACCATGTGAGTAGCTATTTAAATTATCCTATGGACTTCAACAGCCAAAAACAAAGGTAAATGGTGCAACCTGTTTTTTCTTTTTTAATATAATTTGCAAATACAGTTATTTTAATGCTGAAACATTAACATATAAATCAATCGGATTTGTCTATCAAACACAGAGTGCAGAAAGAAGCCTTTTCTTTTGCCCTGCAGTCCTTGAGATTTTTTTTGAGTAAATACCTGTCTGATCACATATTCTGTGGGAGCAGTCAGGAAGTTTTTGGTGTAGCAGTGAGTCACGTTAAGCCTTCTCAACTTGCCCTCAGCTGTAAGCCCAACAGCTGATTATTTATGATTTAAGACCATACAACCATAAGAAAATAAGATATAGGAGCAGAATTAGGCCCTTTGACCCATTGAGTTTGCTCCACCATTTCATCATGGCAGTTCCAATTTGCCTCTCAGTCCCAATCTCCTGCCCTCTCAAAGTATCCCTTCATGCCCTGACCAATCAAAAATCCATCACCCTCTGTCTTAAATATACATAAAGACTTGGCCTCCAAAGCTACCCTGGCTAAGAATTCCAGAGATTCAACACTCTCTGGCTAAAGGAATTTCTCCTCATCTCTGTTCTAAAAGGACACCCCTCTATTCTGAGGCTGTGACCTCGTTCTTAGACTCTCCCACCATAGGTAACATCCTCTCCACATCCACGCTATCAAGGTCTTTCACTATTCGATAGGTTTCAATGAGGTCACTCCTCATTTTTCTGAATTGCAGTAGAGCCATCAAATGCTCTTCATTTGTGGCAAGCCATTCAATCCTAGAGTAATTTTCATTAGCCTCCTTTGTTTAGCCTTCTCCAGTTTCAGCACATCCTTTCTAAGAAAAGGGGCTCAAAACTGCTCACAATATCAAATGGGGCCTCACCAGTGCCTTATAAAGTCTCACCATTACATCCTTACTTTTACATTCTAGTTCTCTTGAAATGAATGCTAACATTGCATTTGCCTTCTTCATCACAGACTCAACCTGCAAATTAATCTTTAGGGAATCCTGCACAAGGACTCCCAAGTTTTTTTATACCTCTGTTTTTTGTATTGTCTCTTTATTTAGAAAATAATCAACCCTTTCATGTCTTCTACCAAAGTGCATAACCATACACTTCCCAACACTGATAAAGGGTCTTGGCCTGAAGCATCAACTGTTTACTCTTTTCTATCGATGCTGCATGACCTGTTGAGTTCATCGGGCATTTTATGTCTGGTGCTAGGCTTCTGAATTCCCTGCCACATCTCTTTCGATGTGTCGCCAGTTAATTTGTTTTATCCCCTACAATATTTAAATTATGCACTATACTTTGTTTATTTATGCATAATTCATTTGTAGATATTATCCTTATTTTCCTAAGTTATTGTGTGTTATGTGTACTGCTGTGCTTTATACTCTGGTCTGGAGAAACATCTCATTTGACAATATACATGTATATAGTTAAACAGCAATAATCTTGACTCATCCTCTGCAAATTCTTTCCTTTCAGCTATTTATTCAGCACTCACTAGAATGATACAATTAAGTCTGCCTCACAGTGCATTCAAGCACCCAACCACTTGATACAGATCACAAGATCTTCTGCCATCACTTCCGGCTCTTCTGTTAAACATTTTCATCGTGTCTCTCTTAATTCCTGACTCTTATGTCAATAAGCAGTTTTTCTTGATCGTAGTTTCATGATTTTTAACTCTTCCATCGCATCTTCTTGTGACCTTCTGTGGTTCAAACAGATAATCTACAGTTTAGCACCATAGAGTCATAGAGCACAAAAGCATATAAGCAGGCCCTTTGGCTCACCTTCTCAATGCCAAACTCTTATTCTACATAGTCCCATTGACCTGCACCCTCACCATAGCCCTTCATACCTCTCCCATCCGATCTAAATTTCCTGCATCCATCACTTTCTCTGGCAGCTCGTTCCACACCCCAACCACGCTCTTGGGTGAAGTACTTTCCACTCAGACCCCTTTAAATATTGCACTTAACCTATGGCCTCTCATTGTAGTCTCACCCAACCTCAATTCTCCAGTTTGTTCCCTTAATTGGTCCCTCATTTAAAAATTGTTCCAATGAACCATTTCTAAACTCTCTCTAAATCCCTTAGATCTTTTCAAAACAAGACTAAGTATTTTCATTATGTTGTAAAGGTTCATTAGAACTTCCTGGTTTGTGTAATCTGTGGCTGAATTGTAAAAATCAGGGTCACGTAAGCATTTCTCAACTTCCCCTGCTATTTCCAATCAAGTAAGCATATATCTGAAAGGGAGATCTGAAATGATAGGAGAGGACAGGAGGGGGAGGGATGAAGCCTTGAGCTGGAAAGTTGATTGGCAAAAGGGATACAGAGCTGGAGAAGGGAGAGGATCATGGGACGGGAGGCCTAGGGAGAAAGAAAGGGGAAGGGAGCACCAGAGGGAGATGGAGAGCAGGCAAGGAGTCCAGACCTAACCATTTCCCCTCCACCACCACTCTCCTCTGTCCTTACTCTCAATAATTTCTCTTTTGGCTCCTCCCACTTTCTCCAAACTAAAGGTGTAGCCATGGGCACCCGTATGGGTCCCAGTTATGCCTGCCTTTTTGTTGGCTTTGTGGAACAGTCTGTATCAAGCCTATACGGGTATCCGTCCCCCTCTTTCCCTTCGCTACATCGATGACTGCATTGGTGCTGCTTCCTGCACGCATGCTGAGCTCGTTGACTTCATTAACTTTGCCTCTAACTTTCACCCAGCCCTCAAATTTACCTGGTCCATTTCCCACATCTTTTTCCCCTTTCCTGATCTTTCTGCCTCCATCTCTGGAGACGGCCTATCTTCTGATATCTACTATAAACCTACAGACTCTCACAGCTACCTGGACTATTCCTCTTCCCACCCTGTCGCTTGCAAAAATGCCATCCCCTTCTCGCAATTCCTCCGTCTCCACCACATCTGCTCTCAGGATGAGGCTTTTCATTCCAGGACGAAGGAGATGTCTTCCTTTTTTTAAACAAAGGGGCTTCCCTTCTTCCACCATCAACTCTCCTCTCAAACACATTTCTCACATTTCATGTACATCTGCTCTCACCCCATCATCCCGCCACCCCACTCAGGATAGGGTTCCCCTTGTCCTCACCTACCACCCCACCAGCCCCTGGGTCCAACATATAATTCTCTGTAACTTCCACCACCTCCAACGAGATCCCACCACCAAGCACATCTTTCCCTCCCCCCCCCTTTCTGCAGGGATCGCTCCCTACGTGAGTCCCTTGTCCGTTCGTCCCCCCCCCCCCATCCCTTCCCACTGATCTCCCTCCTGTCACTTATCCTTGTAAGCAGAACAAGTGCTACACCTGCCCTTACACTTCCTCCCTCACCACCATTCAGGGCCCAGACAGTCCTTTCAGGTGAGGCGACACTTCACCTGTGAGTCGGCTGGTGTGGTATACTGCATCCGGTGCTCCCGATGTGGCCTTTTATATATTGGTGAGACCCGACGCAGACTGGGAGACCGTTTCGCTGAACACCTACGCTCTGTCTGCCAGAGAAAGCAGGATCTCCCAGTGGCCACACATTTTAATTGCAGGATCTCCCAGTGGCCACACATTTTAATTCCATGTCCCATTCCCATTCTGATATGTCTATCCATGGCCTCCTCTACTGTCAAAAAGAAGCTACACTCAGGTTGGAGGAATAACACCTTATATTCTGTCTGCGTAGCTTCCAACCTGATGGCATGAACATTGATTTCTCTAACTTCCGTTAATGCCCCTCTTCCCTATATATATCTCTCCCTCTCTCTCTCCCCCCCCTCCCTCTCCCAACAACTCAGTGTGCCAGATGTTGTAGATCATTGTTACATGTCAATCCCGTTGGAATTCTTTGAGGAGATTACATGTACAATAGACAAAGGGGATGCAGCAGATGTTGTATCTTTGAACTTTCAGAAGGCTTTTGACAAGTTGCCACACACTGCTGCTTACCAAGTTAAAAATTCATAGTATTACAGGAAAGTTACTAACATGGTTAGAGCATTGGTTGATTGATAGGAGGCAGCGAGTGGGAATAAAAGAATCCTTTTCTGGTTGGCTGCCAGTAACTAGTGGTGTTCCACAGGGGTCGGCGTTGGGACCACTTCTCTTTATGCTGTATATCAATGATTTAGATGATGAAATGGATAGCTTTGTTGCCAAGTTTGTAGATGATACAACGATTGGTGGAGGGGCAGATAGTGTTGAGGAAACAGGTAGGCTGCAGAAGGATTTAGACAGATTAGTAGATTGAACAAGAATGTGGCAAATGAAATACAATGTTGGAAAATGCATGGTCATGTACTTTGGTAGAAGAAATAAATGTGCAGACTATTTTCTAAACAGGAGAAAATCCAAAAATCTGAGATGCAAAGGTACTTGGGAGTCCTTGTGCAGAACACTCTAAAGGTTAGCTTTCAGGTTGAGTCGGTGGTGAGGAAGGCAAACGCAATGTTAGCATTCCTTTCAAGAGGTCTTGAATATAAGAGCAGGGATGTGATGCTGAGGCTGGAGAGGTCTCACCTTGAGAATTGTGAACAGTTTTGGGCTCCTCATCTACGAAAAGATGAGCTGACATTGGAGATGATTCAGAGGAGGTTTACAAGGATAATTCTGGGAATGAAAGGGTTATCATATGGGGAATATTTGATAGCTCTTGGTCTGTAGTTGCTGGAATTTAGAAGGATAAGGAGGGATCTCTTTGAAACCTTTCGTATGTTATAAGGCCTAGACAGAGTAGATGAGATAAGGATGTTTAAGGATGTTTCCCATGGCAGTGGAGTCTAGGACAAGAGGGCATAGCCTTAGGCAAGAGGGGCATCCATTTAGACTAGGGATGTGGAAATATTTCCTTATCCACATGCTGGTAAGTTTGTGGAATTTATTACCACAGACAGCTGTGGAGGCCAGGTTGTTGGGTATATTTAAGGCAGAGCTTGATAGGTCTTCAACATTTTGGAGAGGGGGGGGGAGCAAAGAAGTCCTGAAGAGAGGATTTAGAGGGCTAGGTAGAAAGCTGAGAAGCAGGGCCTCCCAAGTAGTAATTTCTGGATCGCAGCTTGTGTCATGCGCCAATGAGGGTACAAACAGGATGATTTAGCAGATAAATGCATGGCTGAGAAGCTGGTGCAGGGGCAGGGCTTCAGGTTCTTGGATCATTGGGATCTCCTCTGGGGGAGATATGACCCATTCAAAAGTGACGGGCTGCACCTGAACCCAAGGGGCACCAAT
Organism: Hypanus sabinus; assembly: GCF_030144855.1. Lineage (NCBI taxonomy): Eukaryota > Metazoa > Chordata > Chondrichthyes > Myliobatiformes > Dasyatidae > Hypanus > Hypanus sabinus. The sequence goes on from NC_082715.1 coordinate 50,248,139, forward strand.
ATTCTTGCAGGCAAGTTTGTTAGAGTTGTTGGGAGAGGGGTGGGAACTGGAGTGAAGGGACTCAGGATAGGACAGATGGTAAAAAAGTAAAATTAAGGTGCAATCAAACTCTCAGGAAGGGCAGGCAGGTGATGAGACTTAGTAGCAGCCAACAGGTGGAGTATCAAAATATTAGGGATGCAGAATCAAATACGGTGCTCAAAGTGTTATATCTAAATGCACGTAGTATAAGAAATTAGGTGGATGATCTTTTTCTACCACTACAGATTATCAGCTATGTTATGGCCATCACTGAATCATTGGTGAAGGATGGTTGTAGTTGGGAGCTGAATGTCCAAGGTTACACGTTGAATTGGAGGGATAGGAAGGTAGGCAGAGGAGTTGGTGTCGTTTGACTAGTAAAAAATGCTATCAAATCAGTCGAAAGTTGAGACATAGGATCGGAAGATTTTGAATCCTTCTGGATTGAGTTAAACAACTGCAAAGGTAAAAGAATGTTAATGACAGTTATATACAGGCCTCCCAATAGTGGCTGGGAGGTGGACCACAGATTACAACAGGAAATAGAAAGGGCATGTCAAAAGGTCAATGTTATGGTAGTCATGGGAGATTTAAACACGTAGGTTGATTGGGAAAAATTGGGTAGGTAATGGATCTCAAGAGACTGAATTTGTTGAATGCCTAAGAGATGGCTGTTTAGAGCAGTTTGTTGTTGAGCCTGCTAGGGGATCAGCTATACTGGATTGGGTGTTATGTAATGAACAGGAGGTGATTAGCGAGCTTAAGGTAAAAGAACCCTTAGGAACCAGTGATCACAATATGATTGAATTCAACTTGAAATTTGATAGGGAGAAAGTAAAGTCTGATGTAGCAGTATTTTAGTGAGCAAGGGAAATGACAGTGGTATGAGAGAGGAGTTAGCCAAAATAAACTGGAAGCAGCTGCTGGCAGGGATGTCAGCAGAGCAGCAGTGGCATGTGTTTTTGGGGAAAATGAAGGAGGTGCAGGACATTTGTATTCCAAAAATGAAGAAATACTCAAATGGTAAAATAATACAACTGTGGCTGACAAGGGAAGTCAAAACTATTGTAAAAGCAAAAGAAAGGGCATATAACAAAGCAAAAATTAGTAGGAACTTAGAGGACAGGGAAGTTTTTAAAAACATATAGAGACCAACTAAAAAATTATTAGAAGGGAAAAGATGAAATATGAAAGCAAGCTAGCAAATAATATCAAAGTGGATAGTAAAAGTTTTTCATGTTAAAAATAAAAGAGAAATGAGAGTGGACATAGGACCGTAAGGGAAGTAATCACAGGGGACAAGGAGATGGCTGTTGAACTAAATGAGTATTTTGCGTCAGTCTTCACTGTGGAAGACACTAGCAATAGGCCTGATGTTGTAGAGTGTGAAGGAAGAGAAGTGGGTCCAGTTACTGTTACAAGAGAGAAGGTGCTGAAAAAGCTGAAAGATCTGAAGGTACATAAGTCATCTGGACCAGATGAACTGGACCTTAGGGTTCTAAAAAAGGTAGCGTTAAAGATTGTGGTGACATTAGTAATAATCTTTCAAAAATCTTTGGACTCTGGCATGGTGCCAGAGGACTGGAAAATTGCAAATGTCACTCCACTCTTTAAGAAAGGAGGAAAGCAGGTGAAAGCAAATTATGGACCAGTTAGCCTGACCTCAGTGGTTGGGATGACGTTAGAGTCAATTGTTAAGGATTAGGTGATGGAGTACTTGGTGACACAGGAGAAGATAGTACAAAGTCAGCATGGTTTCCATCAGGAAAAATCCTGCCTGATGAATCTATTGGAATTCTTTGAGGAGATTACAAATAGGATAGATAAAGGGGATATAGTAGCTGTTGCATATTTGGACTTTCAGAAGGCCTTTGACAAAGTGCCACACATGAGGCTGCTTACAAAGTTAAGAGGCCATAGTATTACAGGAAAGTTACTAACATGGTTAGAGCATGGGCTGATTGGTAGGAGGCAGTGAGTGGGAATAAACGTATCCTTTTCTGGCTGGCTGCCAGTGACTAGTGGTGTTCTGCATGGGTTGGTGTTGGGACCACTTCTTTCAATGCTGTATATCAATGATTAAGATGATGGAATAGTTGGCTTTGTTGCCAAGTTTGCAGATGATACGAAGATTGGTGGAGGGGCACATAGTGTTGAGCAAACAGGTAGGCAGCAGAAGAACTTAGATAAATTAGGAGAATGTACAAGAGAGGGACAAATGAAATACAATGTTGGAAAATGCATGGTCATGTACTTCGGAAGAAGAAATAAATGTGCAGACTATTTTCTAAATGGGGGGTGTGAGTCCAGAAATCTGAGATGCAGAGGGACTTATGAAGCCTTTATGCAGAAGACCCTAAAGGTTAACCTGCAGGTTGAATTGATTGTTAGGATGGCAAATACAATGTTAGCATTCATTTCAAGAGGTCTTGAATACAAGAGCAGTGATGTGATGCTGAGCTTTCACAGGCACTGGTGAGGCCTCACCTTGAGTATTGCGAATTGTATTGGTCTCCTCATCTAAGAAAAGATGTGCTGGCATTGGAGATGGTTCAGAAGAGGTTCATAAAGATGATTCCAGGAACGAAAGAGTTATCATTCGAGGAATTTTTGATGGCTCTGGGTCTGTACTTACTGGAACTTAGAAAATCAAGGGAGGATGACACAGAAACTTTTCGAATGTTGAAAGGCCTAGACAGAGTACGTGGGGAAATGATGTTTTCCATGGCGGGGGATCAGAGAACAAGAGGGCATAGCCTCAGGATTGAGGGGTGTCCATTTAAAACAGAGATGCAGAGAAATTTATTTAGCTGGAGGGTGGTGAATTTGTGGAATTTATTATCACAGGCAGATGTGGAGGCCAGATCATTGGGTGTTTTTAAGGCAGAGCTTGATAAGTTCTGGATTGGATACAGCATCAACGGTTACAGTGAGAAGGCCAGGGAGGCTGAGAAGGGGAAAAAAGGATGAGACATGATGGAATGGCGGAGAAGACTCAATGGGCCAAATGGCCTAATTATGCTCCTATGTCTTATGGTCTTATATAAATCCTGATCTCTCTGTTCTTGTACAACTTTTAGATGGTCCCTCTTCACATTCTCTCTACCACAATACACACTTCACATTTCTTAGTAATAAATTTCATCTTCCATTGAACCACTCACTCTGCCAGTTCATCATGCCTCTGCATTTTATATCGTTTGTATAATTTGCAAATAATGTCCAAGTTTGAATCATTAATATATATTCAGACCAGCAACAGGCTTTGTAGTAATCTTGGGAAAAGCTAACGTACATCTTTCTCTATGCAAAAAAAACTCACATTGCTATTCTCTGTTTCCTGTTACGTAGTAAAATTTCAAACATGCTTCTCCAGCACCTTTTATTCATTGCTTCAGTCTTGATTGCAAGCCAATTTGTCGCAGAGTCAAACAGCTCAAAAATAGACCCTTCATCCAGAGTATCCATGGCAGCTATCAAGCTTCGGCACATACTAGATGGTCCAAAGAGCCTTGTTCTGTGCTCCACTTTGCTATGACTCTACCATTTGTTTATTTATTCATAATGCATTGGGTTCAAGTGGTTTTCCGAATATTTCTTTAATGCTATTTCTTTAACTCCCCTGCCAGTTCTAGCTTCCAACCATTCTCTGAGTGAAAAAAGTTCTCCTTAGATCCCTTCTAAATATCATACTCCTTACTTTAACCAGTGCTGTCTGGTTATGGCCAGCTCTGCTGTGGGCAATAGTTTTCTACTATGTACCCTTTCTATCTGGTGTCCCCTCAGCTCCAAGGGAATTAAACTCAGTGTATGCAGTGTCTTCTCAGAATTGAAACATTTCATCCCAACCAACATGCTCATCAATCTCCTCTGACCTGTCCAGAGAAATCACTTCCTTTCTGCATTAAAGTGGCCAAAACTGCACACAGTTTTCCATACAGTCTTGTCAATGTTAAATTAAACTGTATCATATCTTCTCTGCCCTTAAATTCTATGCCCTGCCTAATGAAATATGCTTCCTTCAAAGTATCAAAGTCAAATTTATTGTCATGTGCACGAGTATATTTATGCATCAGAGTAACTCTTGTGAAAACTGAGTTCCACAAGGGTCAGTGCTGGGACCACAGTTTTTCACTTTACACGTTAATTGTATGGATGAAGGGATTGGTGGCATTGTAGCCAAGTTTGCACATACTTCCAAAACAGGTAGACTAACAAGTTGAGTTGCAGACGTTGGGAGCCTGCAGAATGATTTAACTGGGTTGGGGGAGAGGTCAAAGAAATGGCAGATGGAATACAAAGTAAGGAAGTGTGGAGTTACACACTTTGGAGGAAGAATAAAGATGTAGACTAGTTGTTTTTAATAATGAGAAAATTCAGTAATCAGAGGTGCGAAGAAATTTAGCAGTCTAAGTTTAGAATTCCCTCACGGTTAACTTGCAGGTTCAGTCAGTTGTAAAGAAGGAAAATAAAACAGGTTTATTATCACTGTAATGAGAAATTTGTTGTTTTGTGGCAGCAGTACGGTGTAATGACACTAAAATTAAAATTACAAAACAAATAAATAATGCAAATAAAAGGCATACAAAAGGCATATGGACTGTACAGAAATCTGATGCGGGAGGTAAAGAATCTGTTTCTGAACTGCTGACTGCGTGTACTTTCTCCCTGATGGTAGTAATGAGAAGAGGGCATGTTAGCATTCATTTCAAGAGGAATGGAATACAAAAGCAAGATGTGCTGCTGAGGTGTTATAAGACGTTAGTTAGACTGCAGGGTGGTGAATTTGTTACCACAGGCAGCCGTGGAGGCCAGGTTGTTGGGTGTATTTAAGGCAGAGATTGAAAGGTTCTGGATTGGCCACAGCATCAAAAGTTACGAGAAGGCCAGGGAACGGGGCTGAAGAGGTGAAGAAAGGATCAAGCCATGATTGAATGGCGGAGCATACTTGATGGGCCAAATGACCTAATTCTGCTCCTATGACTTATGGTCTTATCCAAGTAATTATTAAATATATTATTCCAGGAACTTCCTGCACCATCAAGGTTAAGCTGATTGGTTTGTAGCTATCCAGCTTATCACCACATCTGTTTTCAAACAAAGGCATAAAATTTGCAAATTTGCAGTCCTCCCTTAATTATGTTAGAAATCTATGACACACCCCAACACCCACAAAATGCTGGGGGAACTCAGAAGATCAGTTGGTTCTTGAACCATACGAGTTACCATCTATGGAAAGAAAAATAGAGTTATCTTTCATCAGAATCAGCTGAGCTGTTCCAGTATTTTCTGTTGATGTTTTACTTTTATATTTCATTCACTTTATCAATTTTTTGCTGATGCTGAATCTCGACTACATCTTCCTTTGCTGAGACTCCAACAACACCTTATTTCCTTGTTGAAGACTTAAGCAATTTAACTATTTAATATGTAAGTCATGAACTCTGGCTTCATGAGTAGATTTCTCCTTTGGTCTCTGCACAATTTCACTTCACGATCCTTTTTCTCATCCACCGGCCAAAAGGATATTTCTGTGTTCTCGTGTATGTTTGCTTTCAGTCTCTGTCCTTCTTTGCTTTCCTTATTTCTATTTTGATTTTAGTGATCTGTGTGGTATCATCAAGGAGATAGTAATCATAATGCAAGCTGAGAAAAAATAGAGATTACTGTAAGATTTTGGTAGGACTTGATATCAAACTGGAATCTGTCAAATGCTTTGCTGAAAGGTCTTTGAACTGGAATGTTTCTAACCAAATGTTTCTAAGGTCTTTGAACTGAAACTAACTGTTCCTCTTTCTCACAGATGCTGCCTCACCAGTTGAGTTTTTCATAACTTTTAAAGTTTTTATTCCTGTTTTCCAGCATCTGCACTTTCTTTTGATTTCCATACACCACATGCTCTGCTTTCTCTTGGTCTGGTTTCCTCCTTGCCTTGGTCTGTAGCTGAACCATCTTAAAGGCCTCAACTTGTTCAATTAGAATTTTCAAAGTTCAAAGTAAATTTATTATTAAAGTACATAAACAGTATGTCACCATTTACTGCCCTGAGATTCATTTTCTTGCATGCATACACAGTAGAATCAAGAAATACGTGGTCCTGCAGGAGAAGCAGGCAGACACCGACAGGACGGCCTCCAGCTCCGGTGGGTTCACGGTGACCGCTCCTCACTGCAGTTTGTATGAAGATGATGATGACGATGAAGGTGAGGAGGAAGGAAATGGCGATGCACCTCCAACTAAAAGGACCAGGACGCAGTCATTATATTGTCATGACGATTCACCTCAGTATGCGCCTGACGATCTGACTCCTCCTCCAGGCTGTCGCTATTTTAATCACTTTAGACTACTCAACAACCGAAGGACATTTTTTATTAAATTTGTTGAAAACTTAAAAAAAAAGAAATACAATAGAATCAGTGAGAAATTATACACAATGGCCAACAAACTACCAACGTGTAAATACAACTAATAATTAGAATAAATAGATCAGAAAACAAATAATTCTGAGAACATGAGTTGCAGAGTGCTAGAAAGTGAATCCATTGGTTGTGCAATCAGTTCAGAGTTGAGATGGGTGAAATTATCCACACTTGTTCAGGAGCCTGGTGGTTTAGGGGAAATAACTGTTCCGGAACCTGTTGGTGTGAGGCCCAAGGCTCCTATATCTTGTTTCCAATGTCAGCAGGGAGAAGAGATAATGGTCTGGATGATGGAGGTCCTTGATGATGGATAACTCTTTCTTTTGACCATGCTCCTTATAAATGTGCACAATGGAGGGGTGGGCTTTTTCTGCATTGGGCTGAGCTGTATCCACCACATTTTGTAGGCTTCTCCATTCAAGGGCATTGGTGCTTCCAAACCAGTCTATGATGCAACCAGTAAGGATACTTTCCACTGTGCCTCTATAGGAATTTGTCAAAGTTTTAGATGGCATACCGAACTTGTGCAAACTTCTAAGGTAGAGGTGCCTTCTTTGTAATGGCACTTACTTGTTGTTTCATCAGATCATAAGGCAAAGGAGAAGAATTAGGTCATTTGGCCCATCAAATCTGCTCCGCCATTCAATTATGGCTGATCCTTTTGTTTCCCCTTCTCATCTCCACTCCCTGGCATTATCCCATAACTTTCAGGGTGATCAAGAACCTATCAATCACTGTCTTAAATACACCCACAACCTGGCCTCTACAGCTGCCTGTGGTAATAAATTCCACAAATCTACCACCCTCTGGCTAAAGAACTTTCTCCATATCTCTGTTTTAAATGTATGCCCCTCTATCCTGAGCTTGTGGCCTCTTATCCCAGATTTCCCCCACCATTGGCATCCTTTCCACATCTACTCTGTCTAGGCCTTTCAACATTTGAAAGGTTTCAATTAGAATCACCCCTCATTCTTCTAAGTTCCTGCAAGTACCAACCCAGAGCCATCAAACATCCTCATATGATAATCCTTTCATCCCCAGAATTATCCTTGTGAACCTCCTTTGAACCCTCTCCAAAGCCAGCATATCTTCTCTTCGATAAGGAGCCCAAACCTGTTCATAAAACCCAAGGTGAGGCCTCACCAGTGCCTCAGCATCACACCCCTGCTCTTGTATTCTAGGCCTCTTGAAATGAATGTTAACATTGCCTTTGCTTTCCTCACCACAGATTCAACCTGCAAGTACAACTTTAGGGTGTTTTGGACAAGGATTCCAAAGCTCCTTTGCATCTCAGATTTTAGGATCTACTCCCCTTGTTCCAGGACAGATCCTCTGATATAATAACACAAAGGAATTCACAGTTACTGACCCTCTCCACCTATGATCCACTAATGAGGACTGGCTGATGAACCTCCGATCTCTTTCTCCTGTAGTCAAATCTTCAGAGCTTGGGTTTTGCTGATAGTGAGTCAGATTTTGACAGTGATTAATGCTGAGTGAAAATGAATTTTGTCTGGGGAAGTCTATTTCCAAAAAGCCAGTCTATATTGAGTAATTCTACATTTTCCCCACAGCTTTTGTAAGCCTTATGTAATTATAATTTCCTCATGTTGCCCCCACACCCCCATGTCATAAATCCTTGCCCAACCTGTTTTTTTTTTAAAAAAAAGGAACCAAAAAAACCCACTAAACTAAACTGGAACAAAAAAAAAGAGAAAGATTGGGCAGTCCATTTGAGGATAAAATTAGAAAAAGAAAGAGAAAACATCCTTCCAGTCACTCCTGGACCTTCACGGATAAGGGTTTTCCGTAAAGAAAATAAAGAAAAATAAATTAAATCATATGAAAATATTGAATAAAGAGTCACCAGACTTGCTCAAAATTAAAAGATGTATCAAACATCCGGCTTCTAATTTTCTCCAAACTTAGACATGACATAATGGAGGAGAACCAATAAAAAACCATAGGTGGATTAGAGTCTTTCCAATATAACAAGATAGCTGTCCTTACCAGTAAAGTTAAAAAGGCTATCACATGTTGAGTGGGAGCAGACACTCTGCCTTACTTCCTCTGGAATGATCCCAAAAATTGCCGTAAGTGAGTTGGGTTGAACATCCACATCTATAACTTTAGATAATATTCTAAACGCATCCCTCCAAAACTTACTTAAGCCTACACAGGACCAAAACATATGAGTTAGAGTAGCCACATCTGCATTACATCTATCAAAAATAGGGGTTATATTAGGAAAAGTATGCACCCATTTATCTTTGGACATATGGGCCCTGTGCATTACCTTAAACTGAATTAAGGAATAGTGTGCACAGACAGATGAATTATTGACTAGATAATAAATTTTACTCCATTGATCATCTGAAAGTGAATGTTGAATTTCTATTTCCCAAGTGCGTTGAACCCTATCATTAGGTGACATGTGAGCATTCATTAACTGTTTATAAATGGTAGCTTTTAATCATTTTTGAAATGGTTTAAACTGAAAAATAGCATAAGCCAAATTTGAAGAGTAGTGAGCTAAGGGATAATTCGGTAAAAAATCACTTAAAAAATTCCTAACCTGTAACTATCTAAAAAATGTGCATTAGAGATGTCATATTTATCCACTAACTGTGAAAAAGACAAACAATCCTGCAAGAACAAATCTTAAAAAGTTTTTATTCCCTTAATTTTCATGTTGAAAAAGCCTTATCCAGAGTTGATGGTTTAAAAAAAATTAGAATAAATATTACTAGAGGGTAGAAAATTATTTAATTCAAAAAATCTATGAAACTGAAACCAGATTTTTAATGTATGTTTAACAATAGGGTTGAGAGCTTGTCTGCCTATTCTGGAGAACGAAAACAGAAGAGGAGCTCCTAATTAAGAAGCTGAAGAAAACCCCATTACTGAATTTTCCTCCAACTGTAACCATGAAGAGCGATTCTGGTCATCTATATCTTAAATCCAAAAAGTAATATAATGAATATTAATTGCCCAATAATAAAATCTAACGTTTGGTAAGACCAGTCCTCCATCCTTTTTTGATTTTTGTAATAAAAGTTTATTCACTCTAGAGCTTGTTATACTGGAAAGGCTCTAATCCCCATATGGTTTTTTATTGGCTCTCCTCCATTATGTCATGTCTAAGTTTGGAGAAAATTAGAAGCCGGACATTTGATACGTTTTTTAATTTTGAGCAAGTCTGGCAACCCTTTATTCAATATTTTCATATGACTTAATTTAATTTATTTTTCTTTATTCTTTTTAGGAAAAATCCTTATCCTTGAAGGTTCGGAGGTGACTGGAAGAATGCTTTCTCTTTTTCTTTAAATTTTATCCTCAAATGGACTGCCTAATCTTTCTTTTATTTTTTTTGTTCCAGTTTAGTTTAGTTGTTTTTTTTCCCTTTTATTAAATAAAATTTCCAATCTTTTTTCTTTAAACGATTTGTTAAGAGTAGTTGTGGTTTCTTGATTATATTGTTTATATAACAGCGTATCATTTTACCTATCTGATTTTGACAATATATACTTTTTTTTAAAACTGCTGTTCATACGTCTTTTGTATTATCTGTTTGCCAAACCTCCTGATTTGTACATTTTTTACTGGAAAATCAATAAAAAGATTGAAAATGGAACACCAGTAGTCACTGGCAGCCAGTTAGAAAAGGCTCTTTTTATTTCCACTCTTTGCCTCCTACCAATCAGCCACTGCTTTATCCATCCTAGAATCTTTCCTGTAATATCATGGGCTTGTAGTTTGTTAAGCAGCCTCATGTATGGCACTTCGTCAAAGTCCTTTTGACAATCCAAGTACACAATGTTAACTGATTCTCCTTTGTCTATCTTGCTTGTTACTTCTTTAAAGAATTCCAGTAGATTTGTCAGTCAAAATATTCCCTTGAGGAAATCATGCTGACTACAGCCTATTTTATTATGTACCTCCAAGTACCCGGAGACCTCATCATTTATAATCGACTCCAACATCTTCCCAACCATGGAGGTCAGACTAATTGGCCTATAATTTCCTTTCTTCTGCCTCTCTCCCTTCTTGAAGAGCGGAATGACATTTGCAATTTTCCAGTCTTCAGGAACCATTCCAGAATCTAGTGGTTCTTGAAAGATCATTACTAGTGTCTTCCATAGTGAAGCCTGATGCAAAATATTTATTCAGTAAGTCCACTATTTCATTGTCCCCCATTACTAACTCCAGCATCTATTCCCAGGTCTGGTATCTGTGTAACTTCTGGTATCCTCTTTAAAGTCTTTATTGACTGGCTTTCCTTTGTATTCCATCTGTACCTTCTTAATGACTTTTTTTAGTTGCCTTCTGTTGGTTTTTAAAAAGATTCCCAATCCTCCAACTTCCCACCAAATTTTGCTCTATTATATGCCCTCTCTTTGGCTTTTATGTTGGCTTTGATTTCTCTTGTTAGCCACAGTTGTCTCTTCTTTCCTTTAGTATACCTTTTCCTCTTTGAGATGTATATCTACACTGTCTTCTCAATTGCTTCCAGAAATTCCAGCCATTGCTGCTCTACCATCATCCCTGCCAGTGTTCTTTTCCCAATCAATTGAGGCCAACTCCTCTCTCATGGCTTTGTAATTCCCTTTACTCCACTGTAATACTGTTACATCTGACTTTAGTTGAAGAAGATAGAGTGAGAAAATGCATTGTGATCAAGGTCACAGAGAATGTCAAATTGGTATTAAAATATCAATAGTGTTATTTTGACCAATCATGATATTGGCTAAAATAATTCCAATGCTGTTTGTAGCCAGTAGAGTCTCAGATGCCTTACAAAAGACAGGAGTTTAATAATGAACTTGTTTGGGAGTCTTGGAGCAGATCTTTGTAGAATTAATTCCAAAGGTGTAAAAGTTGGGAAAGCTAGAAGAGATCTATAAAAATGGAACCACAGTAATAGTCATTGAAATCTGGATATGGGGAGACTAAAAGAGATGACAAGGCAGAGTGGCTGCTGCATTTGTGGACGGTGAGATTTAATGTCATTCTAAATCATGTGAGGATAATAAATCTGAAGGTAGAGGGCCAGAGGAGGCCAATTGCAAGTCAAAATTGCCAAAGGACAGAGTTGATCAGAACAGAATGAGGAGGAAGGCTGGTAACCTTACATATGGAGTAGTATAGAATTATGAAAATGTGTGAGGTCTAGATGACGGTGAGTCTTAAAGGCGGGACTGCCATGATCTTGTCCAATGCAGTCAACACCTCCCACAGTGGCATTTGTTGAGGAGGGTCACAGGCCTCAAACTGTGCTAAGGGACAAAAAAAACAGGTGCCATGAGAAACTAAATGGTGGGGTAAGGGAGATCATCGCATTGATCAAAAAGACTCATTTGCAATAGAAGCAACAAATAATTCACAAGGACCAAAACATAGTTAATATGGGAAGTGTACCTAGGTGCAGCACCTGACAAAGTGGGTAAAGGAACTGGAGCTGGATTGGATGTCACCAGGATTATCTGACAGCAGTGGCCTGAGGGCAGTCAGTTCAGGGTCTCCATGTGGCCATTCCACTCACTAGTCAAGTCACTTGTATTGTCATTTCGACTATAACTGCTGGTACAGTACATAGTCAAAATGAGAACTTTTTTTTCCAGGACCTTGGTGTTACATGACACAGTACAAAAACTAGACTGAACTACGTAAAACAACACAGAAAAAAAACTACACTAGACTACAGACCTACCTAGGACTGCATAAAGTGCACAAAACAGTGCAGGCATTACAATAAATAACAGACAAGACAATAGGACAGAACGGAGTCTGATAGCTTGGGGAAGAAACTGTTACATAGTTTGGTCGTGAAAGCCCGAATGCTTCAGTGCCTTTTCCCAGACGGCAGGAGGGGGAAGAGTTTGTACGAGGGGTGTGTGGGGTCCTTCATAATGCTGTTTGCTTTGCTGATGCTGTGTGTAGTGTAAATGTCTGTAATGGCGGGAAGAGAGACCCCGATAATTTTCTCAGCTGACCTCACTATCCACTGCAGGGTCTTGCAATCCGAGATGGTGCAGTTCCCAAACCAGGCAGTGATGCAGCTGCTCAGGATGCTCTCAATACAACCTACTAATAATACTAATAGGGATACTTCCTTGGATGTAGTTGAGGGGGAGGTTCTTTCAGGAACTAGCATCAGTAGTCAGACCTGTGACTGGCTGTGAGGCTCAGAAGGAAAGGGTGGTCAGCTAGTGAAAGGAGGCTCGAGGAGGACTGGCATGAGATTCTGTAACTACAGAGGAGATGCTGGGATAATATGTTGCCGCTTGCCTCCTGGGTGCTAGGTACTGCAGAAAATTCTAGAGGAGGGAGGTTCTTCATACGTGTTGGTACAAATGAGGTAGGTAGAACAAGGGTCCTGTAGAAACAAGGTCCTGTAAAAATGAGTATTGAAGGTAACAATCAGGTTCTCAAAATAATGATCTGAAGATCACTCCTAGTGCATAGTTGCAAAGGTGCGTGACTGAAAAGGTTAAGCATGCAGAACAGAGTTTACATCAGAAGCTGACTAATATACATAGTACTTGCACCTCTGAAACCTGTAAAATATGGATATCAGAGTTTTAGAACAATGATGTGCATATTCAACATTAATAGTGATTATGCATTAGGAGTTATTTACATTTGATTAGGGAAGTAATTAGCAGAACAAAGACTACTATATACAGTCAAACTACATTTGCATTGATTTGGATTAAAGAAGCTGGCACTTCCCATAGATATCAGAAGATCATTAATAACTTTGCACAATATTTTCATCTGGGTGTTAAGTTTAAAAGCAGCAACTCAGATTACCTGATACCAGGTGTTGAATGGCTCCTTGAGTAGTTTGTCAAAATTCATTTGGCAGAATGGCTTGTCACCAAAGCCTTCAAACTGGCACCATGATCTCACTTGACTGGTAGTGATCAGGACCCTCACCCTCAGATTCTTCAGGGCCAGAGACTCAGAGGTACAATGAGAGCACAGTGAAGAATGGCAGACTCCAATGTAGAGATGAAAACAAAAGGTTAGACATCAGAATTCCAATGGAGCATTGGTGATAGAAACAAGCAGCACCACAAGACAAATCATTCTCCACGCAAGGACCCTCTGATAAGTGTTGAACAGGGTCCGCATTAAATAATTACAGAATGTGGAAAACCTGTGCGAGTCACAATGAACTTGTTGAGATTAATCAGAAAACACAAGGGCTTAACGGCTCGAGTTAAGGCTATGATGGGTAAACACAGGTGCTTGAGAAACCAAGCAGCCCTCCACCCTATGGATCATCAGAGGTCTTGTGACGCTCGAACCCACAAGACACTGCCCCTGAAGTGACTGCAAGTTGGCTGAGACCACCATCCCTCTCTATCTGAATGTTTGCTGAGAAAACCTGGAAAGGGATACAGTGCTCTTTGTCAAGGATCATGCTGAGCAGTTCCATAACACAGGACTCTGCTATATGAACTGTTCCCTGGCACACACATTGTGACAAATGTTAACTGCTTCTGGAAGATCTTCAGCTTCATGAAATCTATTAAAGGCTCAGCATGGCAAAACCACAGTGTTGGGCCTTTCTATCCCTGGATACTAAAAGGCTGGTCTCCCTTGTAAAAACATAGAAACATAGAAAACCTACAGCACAATACAGGCCTTTCGGCCCACAAAGCTGTGCCAAACATGCCCTTACCTTAAATATTACCCAGGCTTACCCATAGCCCTCTGTTTTTCTAAGCTCCATGTGTCTATCCAAAAGACTTTTAAAAGACCCTGTCACATCCGCCTCCACCACCGTTGCCGACAGCCCATTCCATGCACTCACCACTCTCTAGTAAAAAACTTAACCCTGACATCTTCTCTGTACCTACTTCCCAGCACCTTAAACCTGTGTCCTCTTGTGGAAGCCATTTCAGCCCTGGGAAAAAGTCTCTGACTATCCACACAATCAATGCCTCTTATCATCTTACACATCTCTGTCAGGTCACCTCTCATCCTCAGTAGCTCCAAGGAGAAAAGGCCGAGTTCACTCAACTTGTTTTCATAAGGCATGCTCCCGAATCCTGGCAAAATCCTTGTAAATCTCCTCTGCACTCTTTCTATGGTTTCTACATCCTTCTTGTAGTGAGGCGACAAAACTGCGAAGAGTACTCCAAGTGTGGTCTGACAGGGTCCTATATAGCTGTAACATTACCTCTCAACTCCTAAATTCAATTCCACGATTGATGAAGGACAATACACCATATGCATTCTTAACCACAGAGTCAACCTGCATAGCAGCTTTGAGTGCCCTATAGACTCGAACCCCAAGATCCCTCTGATCCTCCACACTGCCAAGAATCTTACCATTAATACTATTTTCTGCCATCATATTTGACCTACCAAAATGAACCACTTCACACTTATCGGGGTTGAACTCCATCTACCAGTTCTCAGCCCAGTTTTGCATCCTATCAATGTCTCACTGTAACCTCTGACAGCCCTCCACCCTATCCACAACAACCCCAACCTTTGTGTCATCAGCAAATTTACTAACCCATCCCTCCACTTCTTCATCCAGGTCAGTTATAAAAATCATGAAGAGTAGGTGTCCCAGAACAGATCCCTGAAGCACACCACTGATCACCGACCTGACCCGTCTACAACCACTCTTTGCCTTCTGTGGGCAAGCCAGTTCTGGATCCAAAAAGCAATGTCCCCTTGGATCCCATGCCTCCTTACTTTCTCAATAAGCTTTGCATGGGGTACCTTATAAAAGCCTTGCTGAAATCCATATACACTACATCTACTGCTCTTCCTTCATCAATGTGTTTAGTCACATCCTCAAAAAATTCAATCAGTCTTGTAAGGCATGACCTGCCCTTGACAAAGCCATGCTGTCTATTCCTAATCATATTATACCTCTCCAGATATTCATAAATCCTGTCTCTCAGGATCTTCTCCATCAATTTACCAACCACTGAAGTAAGCCTCACTGGTCTATAATTTCCTGGGCTATCTCTACTCCCTTTCTTAAATAAGAGAACAATATCTGCAAATCTTCAATCCTCCAGAACCTCTCCAGTCCTCATTGATGATGCAAAGATCATTGCCAGAGACTCAGCAATCTTCTCCCTCACCTCCCACAGTATCCTGGAGTACATCTCATCTGGTCCCGGCGACTTATCCAACTTGATGCTTTCTGAAAGCTCCAGGACATCGTCTTTCTTAATATCTACATGCTCAAGCTTTTCAGTCCACTGCAAGTGATCACTACACTCACCAAGATCCTTTTCCACAGTGAATACTGAAGTGAAGTATTCATTAAGTACTTCTGCTATTTCCTCCGGTTCTATACACATTTTCCCACTGTCACACTTGATAGGTCATGTTCTTTCATGTCTTATCCTTTTGCTCTTCACATACTTGCAGAATTCCTTGGAGTTTTTCTTAATCCTGCCCGCCAAGGCCTTCTCATGGCCCCTTCTGGCTCTCCTAATTTCCTTCTTAAGCTCCTTCCTGTTAGCCTTATAATCTTCTAGACCTCTAACATTACCTAGCTCCCTGTACCTTTATTAAGCTTTTCTTTTCTTCTTGTCAAGATTACTACAGCCTTTGTACACCACGGTTCCTGTACCCTACCATAACTTCCCTGTCTCAATGGAACGTACCTATGCAGAACTCCACACAAATATCCCCTGAACATTTGCCACATTTCTTCCGTACTTTTCCCTGAGAACATCTGTTCCCAATTTAAGCTTCCAAGTTCCTGCCTGATAGCCTCATAATTCCCCTTACTCCATTTAAACGGGTTTCTAACTTGTCAGTTCCTATCTCTCTCCAATGCTATTGTAAAGGAGATAGAATTGTGATCATTATCTCCAAAATGCTCTCCCATTTAGAGATCTGACATCTGACCAGGTTCATTTCTCAATACCAGATCAAGTACTGTCTCCATACTGACAGGTATATGGAGGAATTTAAGGTGGGGGGTTATATGGGAGGCAGGGTTTGAGGGTCGGCACAACATTGTGGGCCGAAGGGCCTGTACTGTGCTGTACTATTCTATGTTCTATGTTCTCTCCTATTGTAGGCTTATCTACATATTGTGTCAAGAAATCTTGAACTCACCTAACAAATGCCACCCCATCTAAACCCCTTGCCCTAGGGAGATGCCAATCGATATTTGGGAAATTAAAATCTCTGATCACGACAACTCTGTTATTATTACACCATTCCAGAATCTGTTTCCCTATCTGCTCCTCAATATCCCTGTTACTATTGGGCAGCCCTCCCTGTCCTTTCTGAAACATCTAAAACCCAGCACTTGAAGTAACTGTTCCTGTCTCTGAGCCATCCAAGTCTCTGTAATGGCCACAACATCATAGCTGCAAGTACTGATCCATGCTCTAAGCTCATCTGCTTTGTTCACAATATTCCTGGCGTTAAAATAGACACATCTCAAACTGTCAGACTGAGCGCATCTCTTCTCTATCACCTGCCTATCCTCCCTCTCACACTATCTCCAAGCATTCTCTGTTTGTGAGCCAACCGCCTCTTCCCTAGTCTCTTCAGTTCAGTCCCACCCCCCAACAATTCTAGTTTAAACTCTCCCCAGTAGCCTTAGCAAACCTCCCCGCCAGGATATTGGTCCTTCTGGGATTCAAGTGCAACCCATCCTTATTTTACAGGTCACACTTGCCCCAAAAGAGGTCCCAATGATCCAGAAATCTGAATCCCTGCCCCTGCTCCAATCCCTCAGCCACGCATTTATCCTCCACCTCATTCTATTCCTATACTCACTGTCACGTGGCACAGGCAGTAATCCCGAGATTACTATCTTTGCGGTCCCGCTTCTCAACTTTCTTCCTGACTCTCTGTAGTCTGTTTTCAAGACCTCTTCCCTTTTGCTGCCTATATCATTGGTGCCAATATGTACCACAATCTCTGGCTGTTCTCCCTCACACTGCAGGATATCTTGGACACGATCTGAAACATCCCAGACCCTGGCATCTGGGAGACAAACTACCATCTGAGTTTCAAGGCAACATGAGTGAATCTGCATATGCTGGAAATAAATAAAAACACAAAATGCTGGAGAACTCAGCAGGCCAGACAGCATCTATGGGAGGAGGTAGTGATGACGTTTCGGGCCAAAACCCTTCATCAGGAGTGAGATGAAGGGTTTTGGCCCGAAACGTCGTCACTACCTCCTCCCATAGATGCTGTCTGGCCTGCTGAGTTCTGCCAGCATTTTGTGTTTTTACCATCTGAGTTTCTTACCTGCATCCACAGAATCGCCCGCCTGACCCCCTAACTATAGAGTCCCCTATCACTACTGCCTTCCTCTTCCTCTCCCTACCATCCTGAGCCACAGGGCCAGACTCTGTGCCGGGGCACGGCCACTGTTGCTTCCCCCAGGTAGGCTGTCCCACCCAACTGTACTCAAACAGGAGTACTTGTTGTTCAGGGGGACAGCCACAAACTTCTAGATACTTTTTGCTGATGGAACATTTGGGAAATAATGTTGTTGATAGAATGAAAATAATGTAACTAAATGTGCTATGTACAAAAAATAATGGCACAGTAAAATCTTACATCGTACAATTGTGGATTTTATGAATAAAGTATATATATTTAAAAAGATGAAGGAAAATTATCTGAACCTAGACTGACGTGAACCCGGGATAATCTAGGGGGATCTGAAAGAATGGAGACCCAAAAGAATGCAGATACTGAAATCTGATGCCGAAAATAATTAAGCTGCTGGAGGAATTCAACACGTCAAGCTGCATCTGTGGATGCAAAGGAATATTTAACGTTCTGGGTCTTGACCTGACATGTCAATCATCCCTATGGCTCCACAGATGTTGCTTGGAACACGTTCTTCATGCAGCTTATAATTTGATTTGAAAATAATTATTGGACGTGTAAGTGCTTCTTTAAGAACGAGGATACCATGTGCTTTGATTGTTGTATCAGGCACTGCTGTCAGCTCTGCAATCCTTTCCTTCCATAAAATATGGCTTGCTGATAGCTGTACCTTCAACTTGATAAGCAGCAATACTGAAGGTCTCTCCGGGTGAGGGCTGGCAAATGAAAGAATTCAACTGAAACTAAAAAGAGATAAGCTAGATTTACTGCTCAAAGAACTGGGCAAAATGATTGCCAGTAAAGATGGGTTTTAAAAACATGAGCTAGTGTCATACAACTGATTGTTAAGGGGTCTGTTACTTTTCCAGCTGCCCATCAGTACAGTGAACAAAGCCAGATAATAAATAAAAAACACAAAAAGCTGGCAGAACTCAGCAGGCCAGACAGCATCTATGGGAGGAGGTAATAAAGTTTTGGGCCGAAACCCTTCATCGGGAGTGAAGTAACATGGGATGGTTGAGGGAGGATAAGAAATGGGGGGAGGGATAAAGTAGAGAGCTGGGAAGTGATAGGCTGGAGGGAAATGGGCTAGGGGGAAGGTAGAGAATTATGGGAAATAAAAGAGAGAGAAAGTTGGGGCTGGGGGGGAGAGATTATAGTGAGGGGGGAAAAGAGAGAGAAAGAGAACCAGACTAAAATAATAGATAGGGATGGGGGATGGGGGTAAGGGTGGGGGGCAGGGGTATCAACGGAGGTCTGTGAGTTGAATGTTCATGCCGGCAGGTAGGAGACTACCTAGGCGGGAGATAAGCTATTGCTCCATCGACCCGCGTGTGGCCTCATCTTGACGGTAGAGGAGGCCACGGACAGACATGTCGGAGTGGGAGTGGTCTGTGGAATTGAAGTGTGTGGCCACAGGGAGATCCCGCCACTACTGGAGGACTGAGCGCCGGTGTTCGGCGAAACGGTCTCCCAGTCTGCGGCAGGTCTCCGTAATGTATAAATGGCCACATCGGGAGCACTGGATACAGTATATCACCCCAGTTGACTCGCAGGTGAAGTGGTGCCTCACCTGAAAGGACTGTCTGGGGCCTGGGATGGTGGTGAGGGAGGAAGTGTGCCAGATAATAAATAGCCTGACAACTCTGTCCCAGGCAATGCAAGTAAGTTCATTGGAGAGAAACAAATCTTTTGAAGCACACTAAGTCTTCATTATTTTCCATTCCTATATCAATGCACTTTCATGTTTGGTAATGGAATACTGGGTGTGTCGGTAAGCACTGTGCAATCTCCAGCGTATAAGCAGCTCTGTGTTGGGCGATGTCTGCCCGAGGACAAGTGGATCTATCTGAACACTTTTAATCTGGGTAGTACTTAATTACATGGAGTGGCTGTGATAACAGGTGCAAAGTCTTCAAATCCTCCCCGTTTTATCTGCTTCACGCAAAACAACAGCCAGGCTCCAAAGATAAATAGCCGTGGCAGTGTGTCACCAGTATAATTTGGGCCTGTGGGATTCGAGAGGTCCCTGGTTTAAAGCGATCAGTTGTTGTGGAGATGAGAGTGAACCTCGATAAGGCACCTCTCCTCTGTCACTACAACCAAAGAATGTTTAACGTTTTCATGGTTGTTATTTAGATGCAAAAAGTCACTCAAGTCAATACTTTTATATAAAAGAGAGCCTTGATGTTATCCACGTCGTTATTATCTGTGGGAAGTCTGTGCCTGTATCCCTGGAGCGTAATGTTGACTGAGAGTATCCCCTTGAAACCAGCTACTGCTGAACTTTCAGCCACCGCTCATTACAGGCAGTAGGTGCAGACACATCTGTCAGAGTTTCAAGGCAATGCTGCAAATTGTGGATTTACTGCCTCACACCTATTATCCAGCGCAAGGTGCTAATTTAACACACACTAGCTTTGGTTTCACCACATGCTTTATGTTTTTAACTTGCTATAATCTCTTCTCTGGTGGTTTCCCAGGGATCTTTAATGCTGGGTTCATCAGTGTCCAACTGCAAAGGCAAAAATTTCTGCAACCCCCAGTATTTAAGCTGCACTGGGCCACATTATACCTGGCTCCAAGAAAGTGGAGGGGGATGGTTGAGGGAAATTAAAGTAAATTGGTAATTTTAGATTTTAAATGGTTTGCCTTCATTTCAAAGTTTTAAAGTGTCTTATTTTACTTTATAGTGTAAAACTAATAATTTTTCATTTTAAACCTTTTTTTACTGAAGAAATTTGAAGAGATCTGCTTTGTCAACTAAAACACTCGAAAACTTTCAAAAACATTCGAAAGCGTTAGTCCTGATGAAGGGTCTCGGCCCGAAACGTCGACTGTACTTCTTCCTTTAGATGCTGCCTGGCCTGCTGTATTCCACCATCATTTTGGGTGTGTTGCTTGAAAACTTTTATAGATATACTGTGGAGAGCATTCTGACAGGCTACAACACTGTCTGGTATGAGGGGAGGCGCCACTGGACAGGACCGAAAGAAGCTACAGAAAGTTGTAAAATTACGCACAAAAAATGCTGGTGGAACGCAGCAGGCCAGGCAGCATCTATAGGAAGAAGTACAGTCGATGTTTCGGGCTGAGACCCTTCATCAAGACTAACTGAAAGAAAAGATAGTAAGAGATTTGAAAGTAGAGGGGAGGGGGAAATCCAATATGATAGGAGAAGACAGGAGGGGGTGGGGTGAAGCTAAGAGTTAGAAAGTTGATTGGCAAAAGAGATACAGAGCTGGAGAAAGGAAAGGATCATGGGACAGGGGCCTAAGGAGAAAGAAAGGGGGAGGGGAGCAGCAGAGGGAGATGGAGAGCAGGTAAGGAGTGATTGTGAGAGAGGCAGCGACAGAAAAAAGAGGGTAAAGAAAAAAAGGGAAATAATAAATAAATAGATAGATAGATAGATAAATGGATGGATGAATGAATGAATTAATTAATAAGGGTTAGGGTAAGAAGGGGAGGGGGGCATTAACAGAAGTTAGAAAAATCAATGTTTCCATCACTGATTTTTTTAACTTCCATTAACACCCCCTCTCCTTCTTACCCCATCCCTTATTTATTTATTTATTTATTTATTTATCTATCTATCCATTTGTTTGTTTGTTTGTCTGTTTGTTTATCTATCTATTTATTTATTTATTGTATTTCCCCTTTTTTTCTTTACTCTCTTTTTCTCTCTGTGCCCCTCTCACAATCACTCCTTGCCTACTCTCCATCTCCCTCTGGTGCTCCTCTTTCTTTCTCCTTAGGCCTCCTGTCCCATGATCCTTTCCCTTCCCCAGCTGTGTAGCCCTTTTGTCAATCAACTTTCTAGCTCTTAGCTTCACCCCCTCCCCTCCTGTCTTCTCCTATCATTACGGATCTCCCCCTTCCTCTCCTACTTTCAAGTCTCTTACTGGCTTTTCTTTCAGTTAGTCCCAAAACGTCGACTGTACTTCTTCCTATAGATGCGGCCTGGCCTGCTGCGTTCCACCAGCATTTTGTGTGTGTTGCTTGAATTTACAGCATCTGCAGATTTCCTCGTGTTTGAGTTGTAAAATTAGTCAGCTCCATCATGGATACTAGCCTCCGTAGTATCCAAGACATCTTCAAGGAGCGGTGCCTGAGAAAGTTGTCATGCATTGTTAATGATCTCCATCACCCAGGGTATGCCCTCTTCTCACTGGCACCATCAGGAAGGAGGTACAAAAGCCTGAAGGCACACACTCAGTGATTCAGTAGCAGCTTCTTCCCCTCTGCCATCCGATTCCTAAATGGACATTGAAAACTACCTCACTTTTTAAAAATATATATTATTCCTATTTTTGTACTATTTTAAATCTATTCAATACACATACACATGTATATATATATATATATATATATATATACATATATATACTTACTGTAATTCATTTATTTATTCTTTCTATATTATCATGTATTGGATTGAACTGCTGCTGCTGAGTTAACAAATTTCATGATAATTTCACATGCCAGTGATAATAAACCTGATTCTGATTCTTCAATGTCACAAATAGTTATGGTACTTTGACAATGTTTATAGCTAGATAAACTGAAGGTTTATGTAGCTGTCAAAGTTCTTTGTTGGAAGGGACCTGTTCTGTGTACACCTGACAGGATTATGGCAAAGGATGTCCCGCTGGCCCGCCATTGAGATTACAAGCAATCCTGTTGTTAGCTTAATCAGATGTATAGATTCTCAGAAATATCCTGTGCAGAAAGATACATGTAAGAGAGACTGATGAGATAGGTGAATCTCTTATTGCATTCACCTCTTTCAGTCTTTTTAACCACAGATCCTTCCCCCAAAAATGAAATCTGTACCCCATTATCTGTGTAGCTTGCTTTTCACTGGATTATGTCTTTGGTTACAACTGTCTTTGAACGAGTGACTATGTTTGATATTCTCACTGATGTTTACGGCTGTTTATGACCTCAGCTTGTTGAAGTTCTAGCAATGATTCTTGAAGTTCCATTTGTAATTAATTGCATTGTACTGGAGAACTGTGCACATCACCCAGCTTGGAATTGCTTGGTACACAGTTGCTGCTACATTCAGTTACATTGGGGCTAGCAAAGTGTATTATCTGGGAGGTATAAATAGACACCTCCCTATTCCAGTAACAGACATGCAGAGCTGACAAGGGCAAGGTTGAAGGGCTGAATCCTGATGGTGAAAGAAGGACACATACTGTATATAATGTGATCTACACTGGAATATTGAAATGACCAGTCGGCTCAGCTCTTTGAGTCCATTTCACTATTCATTTAAAATAAGACATAAAATAATTCATTTTAAATTAACTATCTCAAGTTTATATTCTTCAATGACCTTTGCAAAGTAGTTAATTGATTGAAAGTTTTATTTACTCTAATTTTGGCTATTTGCTTTCATTCCTATTTAAAGCTAGCAACGGCAATTTTGCTGGCTTATAGCAGTGTATTGCTCGACTCAAGGATTCCAACCAGTACCATTCTGAGTGGAATGGTCAAAATTAAATCTGAGACGGAAGGAATTAGAGGGAGAGAACAGAAGATTTGAGTGCTGGGTTTGATCCAAGAACACAGTGAATGGTACTTTGGTCTTGACCTAAATCCAGCATTCCTTGCCTCCTCTTATACGCCATTGCCAAAGCGGTTCATAGAGTCAGAGTTACATTTAAAATAGTGGGCAATTATGAGGCAAGTAATTGCGTCATAATAATTAAACAGCAAATCTTTTTCCGGACATCCACTGAATGCCAACTCATCCCATCTCTGTTCAGATGGGAACTGAATGAGTTAAAGGCAGGTTGAGGTCTGGATTCAAACTTTATTACATTATTACATCTCATATGGCTCTATTAGGAAATCTGTGTATCTTTCCACTTCTGCGTTGAATGACCAGAATTGCCTATTTATGTAATGTTTCCTTTTCATACCTCATCGCAGATTGGGTGGGTTTTTTTGCATTTCATTTGCATTTGTCTGTTTTTTATGAGGCCAAGTTGCTAGCTCGATGCTCAACCCAGAACAGATGGAAAGCTTGCTAGAACCCAGCCAGATTCGACCCCAGGACCATCGACCTCGAAGTCCGGTGCTGATGCCACTACACCACCAGCCAGCTAAATAATTACCTATTGGACCAAATCAGTTATGAGTTCAAACCATGATGAAGAGTCTCAACTCAAACATCAACTGTTTATTGCTCTCCATTGATGCTGCCTGGCCTGCTTAAGTTTCACCAGCATTTTGAGTGTATTACTCAGGATTTCAACATCTGCAGAATTTCTTTTGTTTATTATATTTTCTTAGTTAAACTGGGAGCCAATTACAACAATTTTATAAATAGTTTCCAGGCTACCATGCTTTATTTGAAAGAAGGAAATGTATCATATTCATAGATTATATCTCGGATTCTTTGATGTTTATGATGACAGCCAATTCATGGAAGTAAAGTTCTATAAGGATTGTATGCAAATTTATATTTGAATATCTATCCATAAACATTAAGTTTCACTATATTTCACTGGAGGTCAGATAGTAGATTCTGTGGACACAAGAAAGAAACACAAATAGTAATTTGCTTCCCAGGCACCAGGGATGTTTCTGACTGTGTCCACAATATCCTGAAGTGGGAAGGAGAATAGTCAGAGGTCGTAGTACATATTGGTACCAACAATATAGACAGGAAAAGGGAGGAGGTCCTGAAAGCAGACTACAAGGAGTTAGGAAGGACATTGAGAAGCAGGACCACAAAGGCAGTAACCTTGGGAATACTGTCTGTGCCACGTGATAGTGAGTATAGGAATAGAGTGAGGTGGAGGATAAATGTGTAGCTGAGGGATTGGAGCAGGGGGCAGGGATTCAGATTTTTGGATCATTGGGACCTCTTTTGGGGCAGGTGTGACCTGTACAAAAAAGTACTGGTTGCACTTGAATCCCAGGGAGACCAATATCCTGGCAGAGAGGATTGTTAAGGCGATTGGGGAGAGTTTAAACTAGAATTGCTGGGGGGTGGGAACTGAAATGAAGAAACAGAGGAAGAGGCGATTGGCTCAAAAATAGTGAAACCTTGTAGACAGTGTGAGAGGGAGGTGTTAGAGAAAGGGCACTCAGACCGATGGTTTGAGATGTGTCTATTTTAATGCGAGAAGCATCATGAACAAAGCAGATGAGTGTAGAGCGTGGATCAGTACTTGGAACTATGATGTTGTAGCCATTACATTGAATGGCTCAGGTGCAGGAATGGTTATTTCAAGTGCCAGGCTTTAGATGTTTCAGAAAGGACAGGGAGGGAGGCAAAAGAGGTGGGAGCATGGCACTGTTGATCAGAGATAGTGTCACGGCTGCAGAAAAGGATGAAGTCATGGAGGGATTGTCTATGGAGTCTCTGTGGGTGGAAGTTAGAAACAGGAAGGGGTCAATAACTCTAATGGGTGTTTTGTATAGACTACCCAATAGTAACAGGGACATCGAGGAACAGATAGGGAGACAGATTCTGGAAAGGTGTAATAATAACAGGGTTGCTGTGGTGGGAGATTTTAATTCCCCCAAATATCGATTGGCATCTCCCTAGAGCAAGGGGTTTAGATGGGGTGGAGTTTGTTGGATCTGTTCAGGAAGATTTCTTGACACAATATGTAGATAAGCCTACAAGAGGAGAGGCTGTACTTGATCTGGTATTGGGGAAATGAACCTGGTCAGGTGTCAGATCTCTCAGTGGGAGAGCATTTTAGAGATAGTGATCACAATTCTTTCTCCTTTACCATAGAATTGGTGAGGGGCAGGAATGGACAAGTTAGAAAAGCATTTAATTGAGGTAAGGGGAAATATGAGGCTATCAGGCAAGAACTTGGAAGCATAAATTGGAAACAGATGTTCTCAGGGGAATGTATGGAAGAAATGTGGCAAATGTTCAGGGGATATTTGTGTGGGGTTCTGCATAGGTACGTTCCAATGAGACAGGGAAAGGATGGTAGGATACAGGAATCGTAGTGTACAAGGGCTTTTGTAATTCTAGTCAAGAAGAAAAGAAAAGCTTACAAAAGGTTCAAAAAAACTAGGTAATGATAGAGATCTAGAAGATTATAAGGCCAGCAGGAAGGAGCTTAAGAATGAAATTAGGAGAGCCAGAAAGGGCAATGAGAAGGCCTTGTTGGACAAGATTAAGGAAAATCCCAAGGCATTCGACAAGTATGTGAAGAGCAAGAGGATAAGACGTGAGAGAATAGGACCAGTCAAGTGTGACAGTGGAAAAGTGTGTATGGAACCAAATGAGATAGCAGAGGTACTTAGTGAATACTTTGCTTCAGTATTCACTACGGAAAAAGATCTTGGCGATTATAGGGATGACTTGCCGCGGAGAGAAAAGCTTGAGCATGTAGATATTATGAAAGAGGATGTGCTGTAGCTTTTGGAAAGCATCCAGTTGGATAAGTCACCGGGACTGGATGTGATGTACCCCATGCCACTGTAGGAGGTGAGGGAGGGGATTGCTGAGCCTCCGGTGATGATCTTTGCATCGTCAATGGGGACGGAAGAGGTTCTGGAGGATTGGAGAGTTGTGGATGTTGTTCCCGTATTCAAGAAAGGGAGTAGAAATAGCCAAGAAAGTTATGGACCAGTGAGTCTTACTTCGTGGTTGGTAAATTGATGGAGAAGATCCTGAGAGGCAGGATGTATGAACATTTGAAGCAGCATATTATGATTAGGAATAGTCAGTATGCCTTTGCACCATCTCTGATCGCAAGACCCTGCAGTGGATAGTGAGGTCAGCTGAGAATATCATCGGGGTCTCTCTTCCTGCCATCACGGACATTTACACTACACACTGCATCCGCAAAGGAAACATCATTATGAAGGGCCCCATGCACCCCTCATACAATCTCTTCTCCCTCCTGCTGTCTGGGAAAAGGCTCAGAAGCATTTGGGCTCTCACGACCAGACTATGTAACAGTTTCTTCCCCCAAGCTATCAGACTCCTCAATAACCAAAGCCTGGACTGACACCTTGCCCTACTATCCTCTTTTATTATTTATTGTAATGTGCACTGTTTTTGTGCACTTTATGCAGTCCTGTGTAGGTCTGTAGTCTAGTATAGCTTTCTCTGTGTTTTTTTTAATTACGTAGTTCAGTCTAGTTTTTTTGTATTGTGTCATGTAAACCATGGTCCTGAAAAAAGTTGTCTCATTTTTACTATGCACTGTACCAGCAGTTATGGTCGAAGTGACAATAAAAGTTGATTTGACTTGACTTGACTATTACCACCTGGCTCTCCTTCTGTTTCTGGATATTTTCCAAACTGGAGTACACCGCACTCCTTTTAAACTCACTGGCATGCCATTTGCTATGTTCCTTTAAAACTGACCTGAGGCCTACTTTCTGCATGCCCTTTAAACCAACCAGGTTCACTGGAATTTTATTATACTATCCTGTAACATCTAAACAAGTGAACTAAAATGTGTGGGTGTATTAATAAATGCAATATCCAAAAATATAGAAAATCTGTCAGTCTGGAACCACTGATGTCCCAAATTTGCTGAATTATTGGAATTTAACAGTAAGCTTCAGTTTCAATTGTAATAATTCTGGTTTGATTTCCAGCTTTAGATCAAGGTGGAAACTTGAGCTTCTTTAAACTGGGGAAATAAATAAATAATGAATAAGTTAACATGAAGAACATGTACTCTGCATAGTTAGGGGCAAGCGATTTAAAAAGTAGCAGTCACAGGCTTTTGGCTTTTCCAGCTGCCCAATCAAATTGACAGAGTAGACCTCACACAGGTAGGGGCAAGCAATTTAAAAAGTAGTGTTCACAGGCTTTTGGCCATTGTTGGAATGGACCTCTGTTGGAGTAGAGAGGTTTTGATTCAACAGGCTTGGGCAAGGAAAGATTCTTCTTCATTCTTCATCGGTTAGTGCGTACTCCAGGGGCTGTGTTATGTCCTTTGTGTGAGATGTGGGAATTCTGGGAGACCTTTTGCCTCCTGGATAACCACATCTGTACCAGGTGCACCAAGCTGCAGCTTCTCAGAGAATGTGCTAAGGAACTGGAAATTACCTTCGGCTCATATGGGAAAATGAGGTTGTGATGCGTAGGAGCTACAGGGATGTAGTTTCCCCTAAGTTACAGGAGGCAGGTACCTGGTGACTGCCAGGAGATGGAAAGGAAATGGGATGCCAGTTTGGAGTACCCTTATAGACGTTCCCCTCTATAATAAGTATACTGCTTTGGATACTGTTAAGTGGAATGGCCTACCGGGGGAGCCACAGCAACCTGGTCTCTGCCATTGAATCTAGTGCTGAGGCTCAGAAGGGAAGGGGAGAAGAAGAAAAGAGTTATAAGGGATTGCATAGTTAGAGGAGTGGATGTGTAATAGACATCCGGATGAGATGTGGCCTCCCAGGTTCCAGGGTCAGGCTCATCCTGGATTGGGTCCATGGCATTCTAAAGGGTGAGAGTGAGCAGCCAGAAGTCTTAGTACATAATAGCACCAATGACATAGGAAAAGGGAGGAGGTCATGAAGAGAGAATTTAAAAAAGCTAATTTAGAAAGCTAAAAAGCAAAACCTCTATTGCAGTAATCTTTAGATTGCTGTCTCTGCCATGTGCCAATGAGGGTAAGAATATGACAATTTGACAGAAGGAGGCATGGCAGAGGAACTGGTCCAGGGGGCAAGGCTACAGATTCTGGATCATTGAGGTCTCTTCTTGGGAAGGTATGACCTGTACAAAAGGGATCGGTTACATCTGAACCTGAGGGAGACCAACTGAATTGAATTGACTTCTCTAACTTCCATTAATGCCTCCTCCCCTTCTTACCCCATCCCTGACATACTTAGTTGATTGTTTTTTTTTCTCTCTCTCTGCCCATCACTCTGCCTGTTCTCCATCTCCCCCTTTCTTTCTCCTGAGGCCTCCCGTCCCATGATCCTTCCCTTCTCCAGCTCTGTATCACTTTTGCCAATCACCTTCCAGCTCTTAGCTTCATCCCACCCCTTCTGGTCTTCTCCTATCAGTTCTCATTTCCCCCTCCCCCTCCTACTTTCAAATCTCTTAATATTTTTCCTTTCAGTTAGCCCTGACGAAGGGTCTTGGCCCGAAATGTTGACAGTGCTTCTCCTTATAGATGCTGCCTGGCCTGCTGTGTTCCACCAGCATTTTGTGTGTGTTGCTTGAATTGAATGAACTATATTTCTTACATCCTTCACATAGATGAGGAATAAAAATCTTTACGTTACGTCTCAGTCTAAATGTGCAATGTACAATCATAGTAATTTAGAATAATTTATAATAAATAGAACAGTCAATGTAATTAGAGTACAGTCAAATCAGTGTGAGTTCATCAGTCTGATGGCCTGGTGGAAGAAGCTGTCCCAGAGCCTGTTGGTCCTGGTTTTTATGCTACAGTACCGTTTCCCAGATGGTAGCAGCTTGAATAGATTGTGGTTGGGATGGTTTGGGTCCCCAATGAACCTACGGGCTCTTTTTACACACCTGTCCTTGTAAATGTCCTGAATCATGGGAAGTTCACATCTACAGATGTGTTGGGCTGTTCACACCACTCTCTGCAGAGTCCTGTGATTGAGGGAGGTACAGTTCCCTCACCAGCCAGTGATGCAGCCAGTCAGGATGCTCTCAATTGTGCCCCTGTAGAAGGTTCTTGGGATTTGGGCGCATACCAAACTTCCTCAACCATCTGAGGTGAAAGAGGCACTGTTGTAGAGCAGTGGCTATTGTGTCATCTGTTGATCAGTCGTGCCGGTAGGCGAATTGTGGGGGTCCAGTTTGGGTAACAAGCTGCAGATGTAATCCTTGACCAGCCTCTCAAAGCATTTGCTTATTATTGAGGTGAGTGAGACAGGACACCAACTGTTCAGGCACATTTCCTTTGTCTTTCTTGGTACAGGGACAATGGTGGATAATTTGAAACAGGAGGGCACTCTACACTGGGAGAGGGAGAGGTACTTGGGCTGCGTACATCCTGAGTACTTGCCTTGGGATGCCGTCGGGTCCCGCAGCCTTGCGACTGTCCACTCGCTGGAAACATCTGCGTACCTCAGCCTCAGAGATGACCAGGTTGCAGGTTGTAGCGGTGGCTTTCCGCGGAGGCTCAGGGTTAGCGACACTGAACCGAGTGTAAAAGCGATTGAGTTCATCTGGGAGAGAGGCCGCGATGTTGGCGCGTTTGCTAGAGCTGTTGGGGAGGGTTCAAACTAATTTGGCAGTGGGTTAGGAACCTGAATGACATTGCTAAGGGTGGAGCAGTTGGTATACAAGCAAAAGTAGTGTGTACTAGTGAGACTGTCAGGATGGATAGGTAAATGTTAGGCCAAAACTGTAGCTAGTGGGATGAGTTGCAGTGTAACAGGGGGAATACAAGTGAAAAGGGTGATGAATACAGAACTGAAGGTGTTATATTTGAATGCACACAGTATATGGAATAAGATAGATTATCTTGTAGTGGTTGGGTATGGCAGGCATCACTGAGTCATGGCTGAAAGGAGATTATAGTTGGGAGCTTAACATCCAAGGATACACATTGTATCAAAAATATAGGCAGGCAGAGGGGGTGGTGTGCATCTGTTGTCAAAAAAGTGAAATCAAATCTTTGAAAAAAGGCGACATAAGATTGGACGATGCAAAATCCTTGTGGGAAGAGACAAGAAACTGCAAGGGTATGAAGATCCTGATGGGAGTTACGTAAGGGTCTCTGATCAGTAGCCAAATGTGGTTTACAAATTACAACAGGAGATAGAAAAGGCATGTCAAAAGGGCAATGTTACAATAGGCATGAGAGATTTCAATATGCAGGTAGATTGGGAAAATCAGGTTGGTACTGGATCCCAAGGGAGAGCATACATAGAATGCCTCAGATGTTTTTTTAGAGCAGCTTGTGGTTGAGCCCACTAGGGTTAAGACTATTCTGGATTAGGTTGAGTATTGAACCAAATTGGAATAGAAAGCTTAAGGTAAAGGAAAATTGGGAGACAATGACCATAAGATGATGGAATTCATCCTGCAATTTGAGAGGGAGAAGCTAAAGTCAGATGTATCAGTATTAAATTGGAGTAAAGGGAATCACAGAGGCTCGAGAGAGGAACTGGCCAAAGTTGATTGGAAGGGTACGTTAGCAGGGATGATGGCAGAACAGCAATGGCTGGAGTTTCAGGCGAGCAAGTGAGAATTGTGTCATTCTGCCTTGAAGAGCTATTCTCAAGGCAGAATGATGCAATTGTAGCTGACAAGGGAAGTTAAAGACAACACAAAAGCAAAAGAGAGGGCATATAATAGAGTAAAAATGTCATGGGAAGTTAGGGGATTGAGAAAACAAACAGAAAGCAACTTGAAAATGCAACAAGGAGGGAAAAGATAAATATGAAGGTAAGCTAGCCATGAATATCAAAGAGGATGCCAAATACCCCTGTCGCCATTCCCCTCAATAATGAGTATACTGTTCTGGATACTGTTGTGGGGGATAACCACCCAGGGGAATGCCATGGAGACCAGACCAGGTTACTGGCATAGGTCAGTAGTGCAGAAGGGAAAGAGGGAGAAGAGGAGAGCAGTAGTGATAGGAGACTCAATAGTCAGAGGAACAGACAGGAGATTCTGTGGACGTGAAGGGCACACCCAGATGGTATAGTGCTTCCCAGGTGCCAGGGTCGAGGATGTCTTGGATTACGTCCACAGCTTTTTCAAGGGGGAAGGAGAGCAGCCAGTTGTCTTGGTACGTACTAGTACCAATGACATAGGAAGGAAAAGTGAACAGGTTGTGAAGAGAGAATTTAGAGAGTTAGGCAGAAAGGTGAGAAGCTGGTCCTCCAGGGCAGTAATTTCTGGATTGCTACCTGTGCTAGGTGTCAGTGAGGGTAGAAACAGGATGATTTGGCAGATAAATGCGTGTCTGAGAAACTGATGCAGAGGGCAGGGCTTCAAGATCTTGGAGCATTGTGATCTCTGCTGGGGGAGGTATGACCAGTACAAAAGTGATAGGTTTCACATGAACCCAAGGGGGACCAATATTCTTGCAGGCAGGTTTGTTAGAGCTGTTGGGGAGGGTATAAACTAATTTGGCCGTGGGTGGGAATTGGAGTGAAGGGACTCTAGATAGGACAATGGTAAAAAAGCAAAGATAGTATGCGGTCAGACTGTCAGGAGGAGCAGACAGAGGATAAGATAAAATTGCAACCAGCTGATTGAGTATTAGTGCATTAGGGACGCAGAATCAAAAAGGGTAGAAAAAACAGTGCTGAAAACGTTATATCTCAATACATGGATTATAAGAAATAAGATGGATTATCTTGTTGCACTTTTACAGATAGTTGTGTATGATATTGTGGCCATCATTGAATCATGGCTGAAGGATGGTTGTAGTTGAGAGCTGAATTTCCAAGGTTACACATTGTATTGGAGGGATAAGAAGGTAGGCAGAGGGGATAGTCTGTCTCTACTGGCAAAAAATGGCATCAAATCAGTAGAAAGGTGTGATATAGGATCGGAAGAAGTTGAATTCTTGGGGGTTGAGTTAAGAAACTGCAAGGGTAAAAGGACCCTGATGGCAGTTATATACAGCCCTCCCAACTGTAGCTGGGATGTGGACCACAAATTACAACAGGAAATAGAAAAGGCATGTCAAAAAGGCAATGTTATTATGGTCATGGGAGATTTTAACATGCAGATCAATTGGGAAAATCAGGTTAGTAATAGATCTCAAGGGAGTGAGTTTATTGAATTCCTATGTGATTTTTGTTTAGAGCAGCTTGTCATTGAGCCTTCTGGGGATCGGCTATACTGGATTGAGTGTTATGTAATGAACTGGTGACGATTAGAGAATTTAAGGTAAAAGAACCCTTAGGTAGTGATCACAATATGATTGAGTTGAACTTGAGATCTGATAGGGAGAAAGTGAAATCTGACATAGTAGGATTTCAGTGGAGTAAGGAAATTATAGTGGTATGAGA
The DNA here is from genome assembly GCF_030144855.1 of Hypanus sabinus. Classification (NCBI taxonomy): domain Eukaryota; kingdom Metazoa; phylum Chordata; class Chondrichthyes; order Myliobatiformes; family Dasyatidae; genus Hypanus; species Hypanus sabinus. The sequence continues at coordinate 50,280,883 of NC_082715.1, forward strand.
GAAGAGTTGGCCAAGGTAAATTGGAAGGAGATGCTAGCAGAAATGGCAGTAGAGCTGCAATGGCGTGAGTTTCTGGGAAAAATGAGGAAGATGCAGGACAGATGTATTTCAAAGAAATATTGAAATGGCAAAATAGTACAACTATGGCTGACAAGGGAAGTCAAGGTTAAGATAAAAGCTAAAGAGAGGGTATACAACAAAGCAAAAATCAGTGGGGGGAAATAGAGGATTGGGAAGCTTTTAAAAACTTACAGAGAGCAAATAAATAATTATTAGGAAGGAAAAGATGAAATATGAAAGCAAGTTTGCAAACAACATCAAAGAGAATAGTAAAAACTTTTTCAAGTATGTAAAAAATAAAAAAAAACGAGAGGTGTATACAATCATTAGAAAATGAGGCTCAAGTAATAATAATGGGGAACAAGGAGATGGCAGATGAACTAAATGAGTACTTTTCATCAGTCTTCACTGTCACACATTAGCAGTGTGCCAGACGTTGTAACGTGTGAAGACAGAGATGTGAGTGCAGTTACTATTACGATAGAGAAGGTGCTCAAAAAAACTGAAAGACCTAAGAGTCACGTGAACTAGATGAACTGCACACTTGGGTTCTGAAAGAAGAAGCGGTAGAGATTGTGGAGCCATTAGTAATGATCTATCAAAAATCCTTGGACTCTGGTGCCAGAGGACTGGAAAATTGCAAATGTCACTTCACTGTTTATGAAAGGAGTGAGGTAGCAGAAAGGAATTTATAGACCAGTTAGCCTGACCTCAGTGGTTGGGAAGATTTTGGAGTCAATTGTTAAGGATGAGGTTATGGAGTACTTAGTGACACAGTAAAAGATAGAACAAAATCAGCATGGTTTCCTTAAGAGAAAATCATGCCTGATAAACCTGTTGGAATTCTTTGAGGAGATTATAAGTATGATAGATAAAGGGGATGTAGTTGATGTTGTATATTTGGACTTTGACAAAGTGCCACACATGAGGCTGCTTACCAAGTTAAGAGCCCATGATATTATAGAACATTTACTAACATGATTAGAGCATTGGCTGATTGGTAGGAAGCAGTGAGTGGGAATAAAAGGACCCTTTCTAGTTGGCTGCCAGTAACTAATGGTGTTCCGTGGGGGTTGGTATTGGGACCGCTTCTTTTTATGCTGTATATCAATAGCTTCGTTTATGGAACAGATGGCTTTACTGCCAAGTTTGCAGATGATTCGATGATTGGTGGAGGGGCAGGTAATACTCAGGAAATGGTATGATGCAGAAGGACTTAGACAGATTAGTAATGGGCAAGTGGCAAATGAAATACAATGTTGGAAAATGCATGGTCATGCAGTTTGGCAGCAGAAATAAATGTGCAGACTATTTTCTAAGTGGGAAAAAATCTGAAAATCTGTGATACAAAGGGACTTGGGAGTCCTTGTGCAGAACACTCTAAAAGTTAACTTGCAGGTTGAGCCAGTTTTGAGGAAGGCAAATGCCATGTTAGCTTTCAGTACAAGTGTAAGGACGTAATTTTGAGGCTTTATAAGGCACTCATGAGGCCTCACCTTGAGTATTGTGGACAGTTTTAGGCTCGTCATCTAAGAAAAGATGTATTGGCATTGGAGAGGGTCTAGTGGAAGTTCACAAGAATGATTCCGGAAATGAAAGGAAAGTTTGATGTCTCTGTGTCTGTACTCACTGAAATTTAAAAGGATGAGGGAGGATCTCACTGAAACCTTTTGAATTTTCAAAGTCCTAGACAGAGTAGATGTGGAAAGGATGCTTCTCATAATAGGGAAGTCTGGAACAAGAGGGCACAGCCTCAGGATAGAGAAGCACCCTTTCAAAACAGAGATATAGAGAAATTTCTTTAGCCAGAGGGTGGCAAATTTATGGAATTTGTTACCGTAGGCAGCTGTGGAGACCAGTTCATTGGGTGTATTTAAGGCAAAGATTGATATGTTCTTGACTGAACACAGCATCAAAGGTTACAGGGAGAAGGCTGGAGAATGGGGCTGAGGAAGGGGAAAAAGGATCAGACATGATTGAATTGCAGAACACTCTCGATGTGCCAAATGGCCTACTTCTGCTCCTGTCTTATGGTCTTGTCAATACTTCTCCCTGCTTACCTTTGTCCTTACCCAGGAAAGAAGACTACCATATTTTTTGTTGAACCTGTTCTGCAGCCCACCTACACAGGTGGGTAGACCCCACAGAAGAACCCTTGGTTGTGGCAGATCTTTCAAGAATCACTAGATTCTGTCATAGTTCTGGAGGCTAAAAATTTGCTCCATTCTTGAAATGGGGACAGAGGCAAAAGAAAGGAAATTGACCTGTCCTCTGAATTATATGAAGAAATAATAAGCAGGATAGACAAACGAGTGTTGGTGGATGTTGTGTACTTAGATTTTTAGAAGGCCTTTCAAAAGATGCCACACATGAGACTGCTTAACAAGATAAGAGCCTATGATATTACATGAATACCATAGCATGGATAATGGATTGACTGAATGGCAGGAGTCAAAGAATGGGAATAAAGGGAGCCTTTTCTGGTTGGGGGCCAGTGAATAGCAGTGTTTCATAGTGGTCAGTGTTAGGACCACTTCTTTTCATGTTATATGTCAGCAATTTGAATGATGGTATTGGTGGCTTTATAGCCAAGTTTTCAAATAATATGAAGATAGATGAAGGGACAGGTAGCATTGAGGAAGCTCTCCCTCCTCCACCATCTCCTTAACCACGTGCTAAACTGTATGATATTTCTATTTCTGGCCTCACTAGCATGTGGCACAAGTAACAATCCTGAGATTACAACCCTGGAGGTCCTGTCCCTTATCTTAGCACCTAACTCCCTGAACTCACTTTTCAGGACCTTGTTTCCTCTCCGACACATGCCATTGGTACCGACGTGCACCACAACCTCTGGTTGCTCACCCTCCCAGTTGAGAATGCTGTGGACTTGATCCAAGCTGTCCCTGACCCTGGCCCCCAAGATGCAACATACCATCCGGGAATCTGTGATTCTTATCCACAGAATTTCCTTTCTGTTCCCCTAACCAATGAATCTTCTTCTGTCTGCTTCCCCTCTGAGCCACAGAGCCAGACTCAGTGGCAGAGACCTGACCATTGTGGCTTTCCTATGCTAGGTCATTCCCTCAACAATATCCAAAGCAGTTGAGGGAAATGGTCACAGCGTTACTCTACATTGGCTACCAATCCTCTTTCCCTTCTTGACGGTCACCCAGTTACCTAAATCCGCACCTTGGTGTCCTGTCTTACCTCCCTGTTTGTCCTGTCTATCAACCCAGCAGCATTCTGAATGATCCAGAGCTCATTCATTTCCAGCTCCAGCTCTGTTAAAAGCTGCAGCTGGATGCCCTTCCTACCAGTTCAGTTTTCAGGCACACTGGCAGACTCTTTGCAATCCTGCAACCCGCAAGAGGAGCTTTTCAATATCTTGTCTGGCTTTGTCTCTGCTCTAAATGTGCACGAAGAATGAAAGAAAGAATAATTAGCAGGAAAAATATCTACCTACAGCCTTGTGAAGCCTTGATGAGCCAAAGCCTTAACTTCCCATTCTAACACTGGCCCATTCACACAATGGCCACTTCGCTAAAAACTAACTTCTTTTTACTGGCCCTTGTTAAGTGCATTAATATGCACAATCCGATGTCTCCTTGGGAACTGTGGTGTGAAAAATGTGCCGACTGCTCCTGTTTGCTTCCCTTAAACTCTCTCTCCCTCTACATAATGCGACATCTGCTTGGAAACTGTGGTACATAAAATATGCCAAATGCCCATTCATTTTTTAAAAACTTTCTCTCCCTCTATGCAATCTGATGTCCCCTTGGGGACCATGGCACACAAAATATGTAGACTGCCCCTGCTTGCCTCTTTTAAACTCTTTCTCCTTCTATACAATCCAATTTCTCCTTGGGAACTGCAACTTGCAAAACTTAATGCCTCTATTTAAGAAACTGAGCATCCAGTAAACTTTTCTCAATCCCTCATTTTCTTTTACACTTCCAAAGAGTTATGGGCACATATAACAGGCTTGTTAGTTACTGGATTCCCTTTGAAATTGTAATCTCATATTATGTTACAAAACTGAAAAATAGATCTTTCAGTGAATATAAAAGAAACGACAAAATCCTTCGCTTCAGCATTTATTGCTTATGCCATGAAAAAATAAGCATTGCAATCATAAACTATAGTCAGTTAGAATTTGTTTAAAAAATCTCAATATTTTTGGAAAATACATTTGTCTCTCTTGCTATAATTATGAAATCTATGTACACACAAAGAGAAGAGCACATTATTAAGTGTGCTCTATTAATACTCAAGGATTCATACAAGTTAGCCAGTTACAGATAAATTTAGAACAAAACTAGTGAAAATTTACAGTAAATAATCATTCTTAGTCCATTTGTATAAAAAGCACTTCTTATAACGCAGTCATTTCACATGCCATGTCCTGGATTATTATGTCTTCCTTGTGCTAGTAACATGGAAAGCTCTGAAATGTACTGGATGGCACAGTGTAAAGTCTGGATTTTGGTGAGAGTTTGGCCTCCTTGGCTGTAAATGGGTGGCAGAAAATTCCGCAGTGTGTGAAGAGCATGAGCAAGCCTCCTCATTCTCAGTTTTTCTCTCTCGCTCGCTTTCATCCGGCGTTTACCTGACATCTTTGCTTTGGGCAGTTCTTGGAGCCTCCGGGATGGTGTTCCCTTCGAATCAGTGGCCCATATTTGTGGCGAGGACTGCATGAAGTGAGCGCCCACAGGTACACCGTTTTTCATCTCTGGGCGATGAGATGGAGTAGGAGAGAATAATTCAAAGGATGGTGCTGGTAAGAAACTGTGATGTGATGGACCCTGGTTAGGTTCAAACTTGTCCTCTTCAATTTTCCAGCTGATGTCAGAAATCGTATCCATATTAATGAGTCCCACACCATCATCCAATTCCAGCAGAGTTTTCAGAAGATTGTCCATTGTAGATTCTGAAGACTGTAGCCTCTAGTTTGAGTTTGCAGAATAAATGACCAAAAGCATCAGTAGAAGGTTTTATATAGTGAGTGGAGAAGTGACAGCTTGTGGATTCACAGCTGAGAAGGCAAGTTCAAAGAGTGGAAGTGTTGGGTTTTAAAATGCAGAATAACTTCAGGCTCTTCACTTAGCACACAATCTATTCTCACCTCTCAATAACATACCTAACAAGTTTGAGTAATTTGTTGAAGATCAAAACTACTATTTAAGAAATAGTATGTATTTATAAGGAAGCATAGATTATGTTGACATCAATAATATAAAAAAACAAGGATCAAATATCTTAATCTCAAACAGGAGAAAATCTGCAGATGCTGAAAATTCAAGCAATGCAAACAAAATGCTGGAGGAACTCAGCAGGCCAGGCAATAAATATGTCTGAACTGGATAATATAGACTTCACTATTCTTTCTTCTCACATTAACTCGGAAAGTTAAATATTTTGTCTAGAAACCTTGTATAGCATTTCTCCAAAAAGGTTATTCATAGCAAACACATAAATATGAAACATACTCTGGAACTTCATCATGATAAAAATGCTATTCAATTTTTGTTCACTCTCGCCATCTCAGTAAGAACAAAAGGAAGGCTGAGATGAAAGAAAACCTTTCTGCTCAGCGAAGCCCAACCCTCTGATGTTCTAATGCTTCCATGTTAACAACCAATAGTAATATATTTATCAATATTGCCTACCAAGGAATTTTAAAGATCCAGTCTTGTTGTTTTACCATTCCTTCCTGCAGTTTCTATTATATTAATTTAAACAGACCAATGCCAGAGATTTCCTTACTACCTCTGTTATACCTACTTAAATCACCACTACAGAATTGTATGTCATTTGTATTAAACCTCACATTCCACTGCAGTCAAAATCCTAAATGCAATTTGACTACTTACAACCTTAAACAGACAAAGAAATGTACAACACAAAGACAAGACATTCGGTGTTTCACATTTCTATTGCCTGCTTTCTTTATTTCAGCAACTAGTCTTAACTTGTTATTCTTTGAATTTCTTATTCTTAGTAGCTTTTAATATTCATCTATGCTAAGGAGCAAAGGTTTTGAAAGAAGCATGAAAGGCAATTTTAACTCTGCACCCTGTCATCCAAATTATAATCATAAAATTTATTGCACATAAACAATATTTTTCCACTGGCGCTCTGCTTTTCACTTCCAGCAGACCTTCAAAATCATTTACTAACTTTACATTTTCTTTCATTTGATCAGAATCAGAATCAGGTTTATTATCACCAGCATGTGACATGAAATATGTTAACTTAGCAGCAGTTTATGAGTATTAAGAGGCTTTAAAGGAGCATGGATAGGTCAAATCAGGGGGCAATGGAATATAATGTGGAAAAATATAAGGAAGGAAGGATGCAGCATGTGTTGTGGTACAAAGGGCATACTTGTGCATGGGTCACAAACAGCTAGTATGTAGGTACAGAAAGTAATTAGGGAGGTGATGAAATATAGGACTTTATTTCAAGGTTTATGGAATTTAACAGTATGGTTTTAACAAAACTGTTGAAATCTAGAGTGCTGCACACTATTTGGGTCTCAATATTTGCAGAGAGATGTGCTTGTATTGGGGAGAATGTAGCAAAGCTCATGAAGTGTTTTGGGGGACAATGGGGTGATGTATGAAGAGAAGTCGAGCAAGTTGATTGAATGCTATCAGAAGGTGTTCCCCTTTTAGAGATGAAGAGGAATGTCTTTTCTGAAAAGATAATAAATTCTCTGGAATTTTCTTACCCCAGTGAGTTATATATATTCAGTGAGAAAATGCACAGACGTTTCAACTACCATAGTTCAGGGAACATGGGGAAGGGGTGGGAAAATCATGTTGAGGACAAGTCTGATCAGTAACATTTTACTGAATAGTGATCATACTCAAAAGGCCAATTGGCTCAGTCTTGCTTATGTTTCTTATATACTTGTGCTTAGCCAATCTAGCTATTTCCTTTATAATAGTATTATTGACATGTTTTCCTTTATATTCTGTCCTATGAAGTGTTAGCTTCAAATTGAATAAATTGACCTCTCAGTCATGAAGTTTCAGCCTTCAGATTCAGATTCAGTTTATTGTCATTTAGAAACCACAAATGCAATGCAGTTAAAAAATGAGACGACGTTCCTCCAGAAAGATATCACAAAAGCACATGACAAAACAGACTACACCAGAAAATCCACATAACGTTCGACAATCCCCAATCCAGAGTCCGGAGAGGCTGCTGCGTATTAATATCGTGCTACCATCTTAGCACGTTCCCCGGAAAGGAGCTCCAAATCCACCAGACAAAACAAGACCAAAAACTAAAGCTACAAGACCTGCACAAAACCACATAGTTACAACATATAGTTACAACAGTGCAAACAATAGCATAATTGATAAAAATAACAGACCATGGGCACAGTAAAAATAGTCCAAAGATGTTAAAAGATGTTCAAAAGAAACCACCACACAGTTTCCACAAGTCTTCAGGGTCCCGATAGACTCGTCATTCCACGCTGAAGACAGAAGGGAATACCCCCACTATGGACTTCCATGGCGCCACCCGACTCAACCTCGCAGACGCAGCACTCAATGAAAGCGACCTGACCACAGCAGACTCCGAGTCCGTCGAACCTCCGAGCCTCCGACCATCCCCTCCGGCACAGCTTCTCTGAGCACCATCCTCTGCCGAGCGTATTAAGACAGCCCTGCCAACGGCCATCGGCAATGCAACCCCGAGGACTCGGGGCCTGTTCTTCTCAGCAGAGACCCAGACCTCACAGCAGCAGCAGCAGCAGCAACAAAGAGGGCCTTCCTGGAGATTTCCAGATGATGCTCCGAGCTCCCACGTCCGTTTTTCATCAGTTTAGGATCGCGCACGGCACCCCCGCTTAACAAATAACATATCAGCTCCAGAGTGGCTGCTGCAAGCTGTGTCATGCCACCATCTTCAAGGCATCACATTTCTTTTTCTTACTGGAATATACTTGGCACTCCATGTCTTCCTGCGTTAGCATTTACCTGTTTCTGAATCGTTTCATTTGCCATTTCATATATTTAGTTTAACCCTATTTATTTCTTTGTAATGTTCTTTTATTTCAGTATTTTCAGATAATATGTTACCCTTGATCCTTTTGTTTTGATCGAAAACCTAATTACTTGGAGCAAGCATTTCTGAATATTCTACTACAGACAATTCCCAGGTTATAGCAGGGTTCCGCTCTTGGGAATTGTTTGCAACCTGAACTGTCCACAGGAGTAGTTGTCATGGGAGAGTAAGCAGGTACAGGAAGAGGAACCGCCAGTCAACTTCATTGACTTACAGAGTGTGTGAACAAGAATGCTCAGCACTCCCGGATCTACTCGGTTCAACCCAGCTCTAGATCATTGCAGTTTGTCAGGCGGGGAAAGAAGGCACAAGGAAAAGTACTATTCTTGTCTGGCAGAAGATGTCTGCAGCCCAAAACTGCAGGTCAATGCATCCCCATCCATCCTGCTGCTCAAACACTTGTTTGCAGGTCCATAGGTCAGGCAATCATAACCTGGAAGGACCCTTTTGCACGAGGAGGATTTCCCCTTTTCCAATCTATTTTTCAATATGTAAAATAAAGAAAAACACATTCACTGATGATTATATTGAAATTCAAGCTTTTCAGGTTCATTAGTGATATAATTATTCACTTTTCACTGCACTATTCAGATTTCTAATAGCGGGACATCACTTCTACACTTACATTCATATCTTATAGGTTTATAATATAAACCGTACCGCATATTTTGCATCAAAGAATACTCATCTGCTGGTCCTGATTGAGTTACAATGCATCTTGATCTTGAAAATCGCTTTATAATGCTCTGTTTTGAACAACACAAATCCCCAAAGTGGTTTAAATGGGCAATAACAAAAGAATAAAACAACAAAAGTTCAATGCTCTTATAACTATCTGCGGTATTGTTATAATGAAGAAGACATCACAAGCAATTTCCATGCAATGAAATAAATGGACATATTATCTTGCTAAAATGCAAACATAAGAGATTGCTGGTGCTAGAACCTGGAACAACAAACAATCTGCTGCAGGGTTTTGACCCAAAACATTGACAATGGTTGAAGAATGAAACTTAACCAAGACATGGAGAGCATTGTTCTTCTTTGTAATTACTTTTACATCCACATCTCAGAACAGGTGGAGTGTTAGCTCCAAGGCAACATCTCTGATAATGCAATATTTTTCCAGAACTGCATTGAACACTCAGTTTAAACTGAGCACTCAGATGTTTGATTCAGGACTTGAACCACAGTCAGAAGCAAAATTTCTCCTGCTGACATCATCACAGAAAATTTCAGGTACTATGTTGACTTTTTGAAGGCATTCTTTACTATCAAATCAACACAAGGGGTATATTATTTTATATAACTCTCTAAATTATATATATTACAGAATTTATACAGTATATATATTAGGGTTTGTGCTTACCTTTACTGCATCTTCCAATGACAACTTGATTCATATAGGTGTAGATCCAAAATGATGAGATCAGTAAAACAGTCAGAACTAAATGCTCTACAAAACAGGTAGGAGAAGCCATGGCAACTGGCGATCTGTGCCCACATTGCACTGCCTGCTTTCAAAACTGCCAAGAACAATAACTGTTTCTGAAGGTCCTTGATTTTAAAATAAAATTTAAATACAATACTGTGCAAACCTATTAGGCACATGTATAGAGCTGGTACTGTATTTTGATTAAAATACAAGTGTGGTTGTGAAACAAAAATAAGTGTACTTGGCTTTGTATTAGCTCAGTGGTATTAAGTGTTATGTAAGCAAACAAGTCACATAATAAGACCATAAGACATAGCAGCAGAATTAGGCCATTTGCCCATCTGGTCCGCTCCACCATTCAATAATGGCAGATCCTTTTTTCCCCTTCTCAGCTCCACTGCCTAGCCTTCTCCCCTTAACCTCTGTTGCCGTGTCCAATCTAGAAACTATCAAGGTCCACCTTAAATACACCCAATAACCTGGCCTCCACAGCTGCCTGTGGTAATAAATTCCACAAATACGCCACTCTTTGGCTAAAGACATTTTTCCACATCTCTGTTTTAAATGGACACCCCTCTATTCTAAGTCTGTGCCCTGTTGACCTTGATTCCCCCACCATGGGAAATATCCTTTCCACATCTGTTCTGACTAGGCCGTTCAACATTCGACAGGTTTCAATGAGATTCTCCCTTATCTTTCAAAATTCCAGCTAGTACAGGCCCAGAGCTATCAAATGTTCCTCATATGGTAACTCCTTCATTCCCAGAATCATCCTTGTGAGCCTCTTCTGAACCCTCTCCAATGCCAGCATATACTTTCTTAGATGAGAAGCCCAAAACTGTTCACAGTACTCAAGGTGAGGCTTCACCAGTGCCTTATAAAGCCTCAGCATCACATCCTTGCTCTTGTATTCAAGACCTCTTGAAATGAATGTTAACATGGCATTTGCCTTCCTCAACACTGACTCTAACAGCAAATTAATCAGAACCAGAATCAGAATCAAAATCAGGTTTATTATCACTGACATGCGACGTGAAATTTGTTAACTTAGTGGCAGCAGTTCAATGCAATACATAATCTAGCAGAGAGAGAAAAAATAATAATAAATAAAATAAAACATAATAATAAATAAACAATTAAATCAATTACATATATTGAATAGATAATAAAAATATGCAAAAACAGAAATACTGTATTAAAAAAAGTGAGGTAGTGTCCAAAGCTTCAATGCCCATTTAGGAATCGGATGGCAGAGGGGAAGAAGCTGTTCCTGAATCGCTGAGTGTGTGCCTTCAGGCTTCTGTAGCTCCCACCTGATGGTTACAGTGAGAAAAGGGCATGCCCTGGGTGCTGGAGGTCCTTAATAATGGAGGCTGCCTTTCTGAGACACCACTCCCTAAAGATGTCCTGGGTACTTTGTAGTACCTATCTTAGCTCACAAGATGGAGCTGACTAGACTTACAACCTTCTGCAGCTTCTTTTGGTCCTGCATCCCCAACCCCTATGCCAGACAGTGATGCAGCCTGGCAGAATGCTCTCCATGGACTCCCAAGTCACTTTGCATCTCAAATTTTTGGATTTTCTCCCCATTTAGAAAATAGTCTGCACATTTATTTCATTTTCCATTCCCTTGCCCATTGTCCTAATCTGTCTAAGCCCTACTGCATCCTACCTGTTTCCTCAACACTACCTGCCCCTCCACCAATCTTCATATCATTTGCAAACTTGGGAACAAAGCCATCCATTCCATCATCTAAATCATTTATATACAGCATACAAAGGAGTGGTCCCAACACCGACCCCTGCAAAACACCACTAGTCACTGGCAGCCAACCAGAAGAGGGTCCTTTTATTCCTACTCACTGCCTCCTATTAATCAGCCAATGCTCTAACCATGTCGGTAACTTTCCTGTAATACCATGGGCTCTTAACTTGATAAGCATCCTCATGTGTAGCATCTTGTCAAAGGCCTTCTGAAAGTCTAAATATACATGGGATGCTTTAATGACATAAACAATTAAAATATTAAAGAAAAGCACATTATATTTTTAAAAATTGTACATTATCTTATATATATCCTTTTCCACATTAACAGTTTCTGCCTCCTTCAACGAATTGTCTCAGTGCTCCTGTGACAATTCTAATTTTGTATGGGATCAATGAAAAGATTCGTCCGTAACTGCTGGGGAATTTAAAAAGTTCACATTGGCCTGTCTGAGACCCAGTCAAGAAAATGTGAGACTTTATGAATGTACAGGGTTCGCAATTTTGGGCAGTAGATGGAACTAAAATAGTTCATCCCAGCAAGTTCCAGCTCCCTGACCTTTTAGTGGAAATTGCATTCATTTTTACAGGATGATTGTTCCAAATTGGAACAGTACAGTCTTCGTAATAGCTGCCTGTACATTCAAGATATATGCTCCCCTAATGCATCAAGTCATTACCCTGACTGACCAGAACTCTAAATTACTGAATATAGAAAGCTACCTGCATCTAATTTCAAGTAAATTTAGTATAATGCTTAGAATGAATTCAACTTTAGCTTCATCTCAAGGTTCGAAGAGAACTTCACCAAGACAACTAATCACGTTGTTTTGAAATTATAGTCCTATTTTAATCTACTTTTGGATATTGTTATCATATTGATAAGTGTCATTTTAAATGTTAGATATAAATGTTGTTGCTATTTTTACTTCAACAATTTGTTAGTACAAAGTACATGAGAAGATTTCTTTTGCCACCTTAGCTTTATTGCAGCATTTGCAAGTGAAGATGAAAGTAACTGGTGAGAAACAAATCCTTTGAAGTAGTGTTCACTTTCAACACCAGCCTCATTTGAACCGCCAATGCGCCCATCAGGATGTATGATCTTTTACTCACTGTGATTCTGGACATCTGAAGAGTCACTGATTTGTACCAATTAAATTGGTATTAATTTTCAATTTAGCATAATATATAGTTGACACGTTTCTATAAAATCTAATTTTTTTGCAATATAATTTATTTATTTAAAATGTGTATATTACATTCAACCAAAACATATTTTAACATAGTGCCTTTGACATCCCAAAATTTTGAAGGTGTTTTGCAATAGTATCATAAAACAAAATTTAAGACTGATCAAAGAGTTTGGCTTTAAGGACATATGGAGATTTAGTATTAGTGTTAACATTACTAAGTAGGAGGGTATATTTGCCACTCAGTAGATTAACAAGGAGAAAGGTTCAAGGAAATGTAAGATTCTTGCTGACTCTTGGGAATTTCTTGCCCAAGACTGCTCAATTGTAGAAGGAGCATCGCAGATGGTATTAAAACCTCCAGTTGATATACAGAAGCCCATTACAAACAGTGGGAGAGCATGCTGTCTCAGTAACTTCCCAACGGTTTAAGGAAGATATATCAGAACATGGGGCTTGACAGCAAAAGCAGTCATCAGTTATGTCAGGGCTGAGTAAGAGGAGACCAGATATCTCAGAAAGGTATAGGCGATTATAAAATATGGAAGCAAATGAAACCATTATCATTTAAATGAAGGCATTGCTTGATGAACCTTTCTAGTCAGCATAGGTAAATTAGATTTTGCATTAGTAAGAACATAGGCAGTAGTCTTTTGGGAGACCACTTGTTTATCAACTAGGCTTAAAAAATTATTTCATTTGCAGGAACAGATGAATTAATACAACATCATGATATTAAAATTGTAAATGGACTGAATTATTACTTCTCAGATATTATGAAACACATCACGACCTGAAAGTATCTGATTACAGAGTTCAAATTTATGGGGAAAATAACATTTGTTCTTGCTTCTGTCTCTGGCATTAAGAGGAAGAGATGCACACCTTCATGTTTCAGAAGATCTCTGATATGTCAAACCATTTGAAAACATGGAAAAACCAACACCATGTCTTCCTATTGATTTCTGAGACCTAGACTACCTCAAAACATAGGGAAAATACTCAGCATTCTTTTCACGTCATTTTTATAGACTAGCGATTCAAGATCAATGTCTGCTCATCATCAACACTGAGCTTCCAATTGCACTCAGGCAAGTCATGCCATTTGCTTGCCTGAGATCACATGCCCAAAGGAAATGGTCTGTTCCAATCTCCATCTTGGTAAAAGAGTATTAGGTGGATGAAGGAAAAGATTCAGAATCTCAGAAAATCTTTGAAAACTACAACATGGGAAGGAGCTAGATAGATATCAGATGGATAGGGGAATCAAGGGATATGGGGACAAGGCAGGGACTGGGTATTGATAGTGAATGATCAGCCATGATCTCAGAATGGCGGTGCAGACTCGAGGGGCCGAATGGTCTACTTCTGCACCTATTGTCTATTGTCTATTGACCTGGCCTGTGATTCCTCAAAGTGGGACAGAAACATTCAGGCTAATATTGAGAACCTCAGGGTCATGCACCAGGAGCAGTAAAAGATCCAGTGTACACCATGGATGGAGTGCACCTTTTTCCAATTACCCCCCAGCTCTCTGTGACCTCATACAGCATCGAAACTGGCCCTTCAGCCCACTCCATCCATGCTGATCATCAGGTACGTATCTGAACTAACCCCATATTTTGTTCCATAGCCTTCCATAACTTGGTGATTCAACTGCTTGTCAGCCACTGTAACAGATCCCGTAGTTCCATAGTGGCCCTAGATCCCACAAAAATGTAGTGAAAAAATGTCATCAGTGGAGCCAAGGGATCTCCTATGAAAAAGGAAAATTTGTGATTTGTGATATATAATTAGTAAGATCATTTCACCTCAATGAAAAAATTAAGGTTCTGGCAAATTTTACTGTAGGTGTTTGTTGTGAATATAACATATATCATGTTGCACGGTCAATCTGATACATCAAGGTACACCAATTTGCTGAAGTTACAGTGCACAGGATAGACAAGATCTTCAGCTAACAATATATTTTATATATATATACACACACATACATTGCAACTTTCCATTCCATAGATTGAGAGCCATTACTCAACAATGGCAAATATCAATGATGAACTCATTATCACCCCCAGTGTACCAGCACAACCTTTGGTCAATTACTGAAAAGTACGTTTGAAGATCTGGATTTGAGGCCTGGCATAAGACATATCAATAACCCCTGTCTTCCTATGTGCTTCTGAAAGAATTTGAAAGTTAACAACCCCTCCGACCCCAAGTGCTATCTCTACAAACTTCTCTAAGTTTACTGGGTTAGCCAACAAGTGTAAATGTCCTCTGCCTGAACAATATCCCCAGCACTGAGGCAATGGTTACATTGATTCACCTGCTTTGGGCAGGACATATCACTTGCATGCCCGACTCCTGAAACAAGCACTGCAGAACATAGAACAGTGTAGCACAGTATGGGCTGTTCGGCACACAATGTTCTGCCGACCTTTTAGCCTACAAGATCAATCTAATCCTTCCCTCCAACCCTCTATGCTTCTTTCATCCACGTGCGTATCTAAGAGTCTCTTAAATGTAACAGCCCAGGGAGTGTGTTTCAAGCACTTATCATTCTCTCTATTCTCAGTTCTGTTATGGGAAGGGATTGCCCAAAGGTCAAAGGAAAAGATTCAAGGATGCGCTTGAAAATGCAACCTGGGAGATGAGCGCGCTTTGAATGTGTTGGATTTTCATGGCTCCGGAGACGGGCTGATTCGCGGCCGGTGCCCCTGCCCGATGTGTTGCGGGAATACATGGAAGATCAGATACAGCAAGCTGGCTGCTGGCTATGTGCCCAGAGACCCGAATTCTTTGGGCACAGAGCTCAGAAAAAGCGACACAGCAGACTCAGTTTGTTATGTGTCCCCTCTCGCTGTGAACAGGGACACGTCTTCTTCATTGATTAGGGAGAGAGAGAGAGTCTGTAGTATGTCAAATTATTGGGTGAATGAGTAGTCTTTGGGGTACTGCAATTCCGTGTCCTTATTGTTGCTTTGCTGCATGCTTGAGTGCTTGGTGGTGGGTGCTGATGCTTTTTTGCTGGTGGGTGGGGGTCTTTGCTTTGCTGTTGCTTGTGCGAGGGAGGGGGAAGTTGGGAGGGGGCTTTGGGATTCTAGCATTTAACTGTCATTCATTCTTCAGGGCACTCCTCTGTTTTTGTGGATGTTTGCGAAGAAAAAGAATTTCAGGGTGTATATTGTATACATTTCTCTGACATTAAATGTACCTATTGAAGCCCATTTGGAGAAATGCAGCATCCCCAAGAAAACTCATGATGGAGAAGGAACATCAGGAATAGAATGGAGAAATGTGAGAAGATGCATCAAGAACGCATGCAGTGGAAGTTATGTGTACGTAACAGCTGCAGTGGACTACCTCACCATTCAGCTGCCACCTGCCTCATCTGTAGGAGAGTATGTAGTTCTCATTTCAGCCTTTCACCTCCTCAGAACACTCCAAATGAAGTAATTCTGAGAGAATGCCTGTGGAAATATACATGTACTCAAAATTACCTTCAGAAATGCAACATCCCCACTGACTCTTGGGGATCACAGGCCACAACTGCTCAAACTGAAGGACTAGAAGTCAGGGAGGTATTGAGAACTTCAGCGCCATACATGAAGTGCACATAGATGCATGGCTAAAATGGCAGTCTGAATGCACCTCTTCACCAATTACCTGTCTGTCAATAAAACCTGGGAGTCATCCTCCATTCTAAGGAGCTGCTCAAAAACATAGAACATAGAAATCTAGAGCACATAACAGGCCCTAGATTTTGCAGACCATGTAACCTACTCTAGAAACTGCCTAGAACTTCCCTACCACATAGCCCTCTATTTTTCTAAGCTCCATGTACCTATCTAAGAGTCTCTTAAAAGGCCCTATTTTATCCTGATCTACCACTGTCACTGGCAGTGCATTCCATGCATCCACCACCCTCTGTGTGAAAATCTTATCCCTGACATTCCCTTTGTGCCTACTTTGACCCCTCATGTTAGCCACTTCAGCCCTGGGAAAAAGCCTCTGGCTATCCACACAGTCAATACCTCTCATCATCTTCTATACCTCTACCAGGTCACCTCCCATCCTTCATCGCTCCAAAGAGAAAAGGCCAAGTTCACTCAGCCTATTTTCATAAGGCATGCTCTCCAATCCAGGCAACATCCTTGTAAATCTCCTCTGCAATCTTTCTCTTTCTATAGTATCCAATTTTTTTTTTTTTGGCACAGCCAGTGAAACTCATATCTAGGTCATTACTCTAAGATTAGCCTTTTCTAGCCAGTCCAGCTTGTCGCACGTGTCCCACAGCCACACTGCTAGTAACCTTACCGAAACAGAACATTGGTTTCATATTCTCCACACTAACATTGCCTGCCCCTTTTACCACCCTAATTCAAGTACTAAATCCCCTGCGACACCCTTCCCGGCCCTGCTCAACAGAAGAAAAAATACTGGAATTATAGCAGGGTTTCAGTGGAAAGAGAGTTTCATGTAGGTGCCTGGAGCATGGTGCCAGGGAAGGTAGTGGAAGCTGATATGTTGGCAAAGGTTAAGATGCATTTAGATAGGCATGTAAACAAGTGGCAGATAGAAGGACAGAGACTGATTGATGGCACAGGATTTTGTTTTTGTGCTGTATCATGCCATGTTCTACAAGCTTGCAACCACTGGTTGCAATGAAAACATACACTTAATGACAGAAAGTAAAAAAGCCTGAATCATCAATGATTTGTATTACCAGAGGTTAAAGATTTTTTAACTTATATTAATAAATTCCCTGGGCCGTTTTCATATCAGTAGGTTTAAGATCAAAATTTAAGTTAAATTCAGCAAAAATTAGTATATTAAATTAGTTCAAAACTGCTAGATAAATGCTTCACTGAGCATACAGGAGGTGAGAGCTTGTGACTTTACAGCTGGAGAGAGTTCAAAGAGACATCAACAACTTAAAAGCAAATGAACTTCAAAAACAACTTAATTGACCACACTCTAATTATAGTGTCTTTGTGAAACATTGTGATTTTTATTGGTGATTTGATCTCAAAGTCACACTCAAATGGAGAATGTGCGAGAAAAGGTTCTAATATACAAGAAAACAGAATAAAAGAGGAAATCAATGTGATCTCTTGGAAGAAAATAGAATATAGGTAACACATTTCTATCAAGCTTTCAAAGAAGGTCTGAGTAAGAATGTTGTATTACATTTAAACTTTATACCTGATTGATATTCCTATAGCTATTACAAATATCTATTAAAGATCTTTGAAATCTCAAAACAAGTATTCATTCTTACAAATTAGCTGCTGTATATTAAAATCAACACCTTCATATAAATATTTACTAAATGTCAACCTTTATAGTTACTGTATAGCCTGGTAAAATTTAAGTTGTAAGCAAAACATAACCTAATTAACATAATAACAATCAGAAGTATTCATTCAAATATATTTGCACAAGTGTAGTTTAATTAAAAAAATATTGTTGAAGTTTTCAGTTAGTCCTGACGAAGGGTCTCGGCCCGAAACGTCGACAGTGCCTGGCCTGTTGTGTTCCACCAGCGTTTTGTGTGTGTTATTGTTGAAGTAGTTTTGGAGGTTTGGCCACTGCTGCAGTAGACTTGGGGCTGAATCAGATTGGCAGGGCTCAGATCAAATGACAATGAAGGAGCCGATATTTGCCCGATTTAATCGCCAGGCCAAATTAAAAAGTTTGGGGTTTCAGGGCCAGAGGCAAAGAACGGGGCAGTTTTTAGCTGACTGCTCCATGAAGTTTTCTTGTCTCTGCGCTGAGCTGAGGCTGTGGTCAGCAATTAAAAGCTGCAGCAATGAATTGGCTTCAAGGTTGTGAACTCCCTTTCATTAACTTTAGCTCTGAGTTTTATTTCCTTACTATTTTATTTTTTGCACGATTTATCCTTTTTTCCGCACTCTGGGTGTTTTGTGGTCTTTTGTTTTAATCAGTTCAATTGTGTTTCTTTGTTTGTTGGCTGCCTGTAAGAGACAAATCTCAAGGTTGTATATAGTACACATACTAAAATGTACTTTGTATGATAAAGAATTTAGACTTTGAGAGTAAAATTCATAGTCCTGCAGAGGTGCAGGCCCACAATGCAGTGCCACATAATTAAGCTGGAAATTAATTGCCTAACTAAATTAATGTGACCTGCCTGCAGAATTTCCATATCCATCCATTCTCTGCACATTCATGTGGCTAACTAAGAGCCTCTTATTTGCCTCCACTACCACCCTTGGCATCACTTTCCATGTAAGAAACTTGCCCTGCACATCTGTTTTTTACTTACCCAAGAAGATCCACAGCTGGCTACTATTGTCATTTATGGATAGTTTTGGGGGACAAATATGTCCATTCCTTACACTGTCCAATTGAAGGCTGACCTGGAATATAGGGACGAAACAGCTGATTGAACACCACTTGAATAATCACTTGAATCAGTTATCATTTTAAACAAAAATGTATTGGTTTCAGGAATGAGGCAAGAGTGGGGAAATAATTGCAATCAGGCAGTCAGGGGTGATTTCTCCAAGCAACAGAGAATCATAGGACAGAAGATTCATAAAACTGGCAAAAACCAAAACTAGCTAATATAATTTGAATGAAAGAATTGTTCACAGGAATTGTGCCATTTTGTTCTGGGACAACTTTGACCAAAGAGTGACTGAAGTAATTCATGCATGAAATGTACACTTCTAGAGTCCAATATCACTGATCAACAGTAGATCCTACCTGATGTATCCATGAAAGCCCAATAGTCTGACAGGTTCTGGTCATGAAGAAAGTTAAAATAAACACAGATGCTGGAAATCCAGCATAACATTCACACACACACACACACACACACACACACAAAATGAAGTTAAAATGTTTAGCAGTCTTTCTGCTCACACCTCATCTGTTATTTGTTATCTGGATTTCCTAGATTTCCATTACTGGAAAATTATCAAAGATTGCCTATCCATCCAGTAAAATTGCAGCCAAAATTCACCAGGTGTTCACAAGAAATTTGCCTTAAAATCTAACAAGTCATGTTAACTGCTTTCATAAAAGTACACCCAGGAACTGCAATTTCATAAGTTGGATTTCTACTGTTGGAGCTAAAAACAAATAAATGTGGACATTTATCAAAAAAGCTAAGCTCACCCACTATGTTGCTCTAAAGGGATCAATTTGCACAATTCATTTGAACTCAAAGAGGAGTTTATTGTATGCACAATACAAGTATACGCATGTGCAGGTGTAATGAAAAGCCTTTCTTGCAGCAGTATCGCAGCATCATAGCGTCATATAAGCGCATTCACAAGAAGAACATAAATCTGAATTATACCCAATTTTCACAATTAAAGAAGGCAATTAGAACAAAGAAAGTAAACACCAGAGATTCTGCAGATGCTGGAAATCCAAAGCAACACACACAAAATGCTAGAGGAACTCAGCAGGTCAGACAGCATCAATTGTTGATCCTGTCTGTGCCTTCCGGCACATCGGGCTGCAACCTTGTTGTTTCTTTAGCATTTGTTCTTCTTAACCAAGGCTGATCTGCTAGTTCAACACTCAAACCTGCAAGGATGGAAAGCGTGTGAAGATTCAGCCAGACTCAAACCCGAACTACTTGCCTCGAAGTCTGGTGTAGATGGCAAATGAATAAATAGTTGAGTGAGGAACAGAAGAAGAGGGGATGGGGAGGGGAATTTTTTTCCAGAAGGTGTAATTGATATTCATGCCATCAGTTTGGAGGCTACCCTTATGGAATACAAAGTGTTCCTCCTCCATCCTAAGGGTTGCCTCATCACGGCACAAGAGGAGACCTTGTGGGAATGGGAATGGGAATTAGATATTTGGCCAACAGGATGTTCCTCTTTTGCTGGATGGAGTGGTGGTGCTCAACAAAGTGGTCCCTCAACTTACAATGGATCTCATCAAAGTAGAAGAGGCCGCATTGGGACCACCAGACTTAATAGATGATCTCAACAAGTAAAGTCCATTTTAGTGCAAAGTGACCAGAGTAATCATAGTGTTGCTAAACTATAGTGGTGATTAGGGTTTTTCCAGTTAGTTGATGAAATAAATGGTAGAATATGGTAGCTGATAACGTGGTAAATTGGATCAGCAAGTTCTAGATGATAATGTGGTAAATTGGATCAGCAATTTTGCTGATGACACTAAGATTGGAGGCATTGTGGACACCGAGGAAGGCTTTCAAAGCTTGCAGAGAGATCTGGACCAAATGGAAAAATGGGCCAGAAAATGGCAGATGGAATTTAATGCAGATAAGTACGAAGTGTTGCATTTTGGAAGGACAAATCAAGGTAGGACATACACAGTAAATAGTAGGGCACTGAGGAGTGCAGAGGAACAAAGGGATCTGGGAGTTCAGATACATAATTCCCTGAAAGTGGTGTCACAGGTAGACAGGGTTGTAAAGAGGGCATTTGGCATCCTGGCATTCATAAATCAAAGTATTGAGTATAGGAGTTGGGATGTTATGGTGAGGTTGTATAAGACATTGGTGAGGCCAAATTTGGAGAATTGTGTGCAGTTCTGGTCACTTAACTAAGGAAGGATATCAGTAAGATTGAAAGAGTACAGAGGAGCTTTACTAGGATGTTGCTGGGTCTTCAGGAGTTGAGTTACAGGGAAAGATTGAATGGGTTAGGACTTTGTTCCTTGGAGCGTAGAAGAATGAAGGAGGATTTGACAGAGGTTTATAAAATTATGAGGGGTATAGACAGAGTAAATGCGAGTAGGCTCTTCCCACTTAGACTAGGAGAGATAAATATGAGAGGACATGACTTTAGGGTGAAAGGGGAAAGGTTAAAGGGGAACTTCATTCAGAGAGTGATGGGAGTGCGGAACGAGCTACCGTCTGATGTGGTAAATGCAGGCTTACTCTTAAGTTTTAAGAATAAATTGGAAAGGCACATGGATGGGAGAGGTCTGGAGGGTTATGGACTGGGTGCAGGTCAACGGGACTAGCGGAATAAAGTTTCTGCACAGACTAGAAGGGTCGAATGGCCTGTTTTCTATGCCTGTTTTAGGTCCTAAGGTTCTAAAGGAAGTTCTTGGTAACTAACTTGTGGTGTGGGACTTCAGTCATCTGTACTTCTGCCTGACGTTAACTGTGAAAAGATAGAAGCCCTGATGGGGGAGATCATGATAATGGATATTGCCTTCTTGCAGCATCACATCCAGTACGCACTATCGGTGGTGGGGAAGCCTGTGCATGGTCAGACTCTGCAGCTTCATACTGTGATGTCAGATTGTTGTACCAGAGCATGAAGCAACCATTCAGGATACCTTCAACAGTACATTTGTGCAGCTAATATGACAGTTAAGTTGTTGTGGTTGGGCTCAATATGGACCAGGATGCAAAATTTCACTCCTGACCACTGGTGGTGTCCACATGGATTTCACCTCCTACCAGGCTCTGCATACAACACATAATTCTCTGGAATCTCTGCCATTTCCAATGGGATCCCACCACCATGTACATCTTCCCACCCCCTCACTTTCTGATTTTCACACGAATTATTCTCTACGTGACTCGCTAGTGCATTCAACCCTCCACACTGATCTCCCTCCTGGCACTTATGCTTGCAAGCAGAACAAGTGTTTCACTTGCCTCTACTCCTCCCCTACTACCATTCAGGACCCCAGTTCTTCCAGGTGAGGCAACACTTCACCTGTGAGTTTTTTATCCAGTGCTCCTAGTTAGGTCTCCTCTATATTGATGAGACCCCACATAGATTGAGACTGCTTCACTGAGCACTTATGCTCCATCTGCCAGAAAAAGTGGGTTCTCCCAACGGAAACCCATTTTAATTCCACTTCCCATTCCATTCTGACTTGTCAGTCCACAGCTTCCTCTGCTACTGTGAAGAGGCCACACTCAGCGTGGAGGAACAACACCTTGTATTCCTTCTGGTGGTATGAACATTGATTTCTTGAACTTCCAGTCCCCCCCCCCCACTTCATCATTCCTCATTCCCATTTCCCTCTCTCACATTATCTCCTTACCTGTCCAGCACATTCTGCTGGTGCTCCTCCTCCTTCCTTTTCTTCCATGGCCTTCTATCCTCTCCTATCAGATTCGCCCTTCTCCAGCCCTTTTTTCTCTTTCACCAATCAACTTCCCAGCTCCTTACTTCACCTCTCCCCCCATCCTGGTTTCACCTATCACCTATGACCTCGTATTTCTTCCTCCCCTCCCCCCACCTTCTTACTCTGACCTCATCTTTTTTGCTTCAGTCCCGATGAAGGGTCTCGGCCCAAAATGTTGACTGTTTACTTTTTTCCATAGATCCTCCAGCATTTTGTGTGTGTTGTTTGGATTTCCAGCATTGGCAGATTTTCTCCCAGTTGTGATTGTAGATTCTTGCTGTAGGTTTCTCCATGTACTCCAGTGTCCTCCTTCTTCCAAGGGTGTGTAGATTGGAAAGTTGATAAACCTTTAACATCTATGTGAGTGGTAAGATCTGTGGAGAGTTGATGGAAATGGGAGAATAGATTATAAAGGAAATTAGTCAGGGAATGGGATTCCTCTGTGAATCAGACTGGATGGTCTGAAATGGTTCCTTCCTATCTCACAAGGATAATTGTGCTATATTTAG
Organism: Hypanus sabinus; assembly: GCF_030144855.1. Classification (NCBI taxonomy): domain Eukaryota; kingdom Metazoa; phylum Chordata; class Chondrichthyes; order Myliobatiformes; family Dasyatidae; genus Hypanus; species Hypanus sabinus. The sequence continues at coordinate 50,304,030 of NC_082715.1, forward strand.
ACAAACTCTCTTTTGTAAGATAATGGGGACATCTTTTGGATCCTATATTTCGCACACTCATATAAAGGAGTAAATGTATGCCTTTATAACTACTTCTGCTGCTTTGAAATTTGCTGCTATTGTTTCACCTGGTTGGAATTTGTTCAGGATATACAAGTATAGAACATGTGTTTCTTAAGAACAATGCAGCAGTCCTTTTGGCCCATCCAGTCCATGCTGACCACCCTGGCAGTTGAAAAGTACTGCATTCAGCCCATACTCCTCCGGGCTCCTTGCCTCCATGTACCCATCCAAGTATTTCTTAAATGATCCTGTTGTACCTGTATTAACCATTTCCTCTCGTAGTTTATTCCATTTACTCACTACCTTCAGGTCCATTTTAAATTGTTCCCCTTTCGCCATAAACTTATGCCCCCAAGTTTTGGACTCCTGTACCCTGGGGAAAATACTGTTATCAACCTTATCTATGCCTCTCATAATTTTTAAACACTTCTATAAGGTCATTCATCATTCTCCTAAAGTCGGAGCTTGGCCACTCTCCCTATAACTCAGGCTTCTAGTCTTGGCAACATCGTTGCAAACCTTCTTTGCTCTTTCCAGCTTAAACATGCCTTCATTAAAACAGAGCAACTAAAGCTGTACCCAGTACTCCAAGCAAGGCCTCTCCAATAACATATACAACTTGGTATTCCTCAATGGCCTGAGCTATTTACTCCTTGGCCCCCTCTGCTCCATTACGTTTTCTAGTACGCCACCATTTATAACAATATATAGAGCAAGCTTGATTTGCCAAACTGCATCACCTCACCCGTATTTGTATTGAAATCTGTTTGCCTCTCCTCAGTGCATTTCCCTAACTGATCAAAATTCCCCTGTAATCTACAATAACATTGTTCACTATCCACAATATCGCCTTATTCTGTGTTATTGGCAAACTTGCTTATCAATCCTTGTGCATTCACATCCAAGTCATTTATATAAATAACAAATAACAAGGATCTCAACATTAGCCCCTCAGCATGCCACTAGTCACTGGCCTCCACTCTGAGAAAACAACCTTTACTTCCCACCTTCTGCTTTCTACCTGTGAGCCAATTTCGAATCCACTTAGCCAGCTCTCCCTGGATTCAACTAGCTCTCCCTGGATGTCGCACAGGTAGAGGTACTGTCCATGTGACTGAATTCCCGATTGCAAATTTGTGGCAATATTCCAGCAAATACTCGAACCAGTATCAGGTTAGACAAAGTGCAGAAACAATGGAGAGGAACTCCAACGGAGTATAACAAAGTATTAGGAAATGTACAACATTTTGCAAATTGGGCTAACTTAAATGTTTAAATTTGCTATCATGAATTAATTTTTGTTATTTGTCATAGTCTTTAAATTAAGAATTGTCTCATTTTTTAAACAGCTTTTGAATTGTTCTAGATACTGAAAGTGGATTAGGTAACTAGCTGACCAGTGGCTGTGATGAATGCTAGCCCCGTCCCAAAATATTACAATCAAGACAGCACCTTACAGCAAACCAGCACCAACAGACCAAGAAAGTTAAGGCTATGTTTTGCATGAAGGGCATCAATTACTGCAGGCAGCAAATTCTGCTTCAGCATTTTTTTAAAAACCAAGTTTTATACATAAAAAGCATTGGTTTTAATAAGAGTATATTTTAGAATGAAAATTTAAACTGACGTGAACTACTCTGAAACATCAGGTGATTTTAGTGCAATACGCAAACAGCAACCATTTTGCCCAACGTGGAGTTGGTATCTTGGAAGGGATCTCTTGGGTTTGTCACTTGTCATTTGTCTGTTGCAATATTTGAATATAAGGCTACATTAAATAATATTTGTGCAAATAGAAAGTGCAAAAATTATGCAACCCACAATAAATTTCTTAATTTTTGATGTGAATTGATAAACACTACTTATTTCAAGGTTTAAAATAGAAATGTTTAATTTCACTTGATAAGTAGTCCAAAGAGGATGTTGATGAACTTCAGTAATGATGCCAATGCATCAGTTGCTTGTGATATCTCCCACATTCACATACAGAGAAATAAACTACTGAGTTACTATAGATAGTGCTCTTTCAAGTTTAAGAAGATGATAATGATGAATCAAGAATGCTTTCACATCTTTATAAACAATATAAAAGAGATGCTATTGGAAGTTTTTTGTATAACAATTCATTTATTTTCAGTTTGCTGCAAATTTACCTTTCATAATTTTGTCATTGAAATGATTCAATTTTTAAGCAAACAGAAAAATCTCTCAGTAATTGAGTATTTTTTTCTAACTTGCTACCTTAATTGGTGTAGCTGTCACTGAATAAAGCCCGCTGAAAATGTTCTACTTTTTAAAAACCTTTTTGTAGTACATAGAGTGAGCAATTTAAATCATTGGAGAACAAAGTAAATTTTCCCCAGGGGTTCAGGAGATCTATCAGGTCACTAGTTTATCCGAGACCTTTACAAATGTATGCTAATGGACACACCGGAGCCTTTGCTGTCATTAAGGCATGCAAAATTGTGGTACATACACATTGTGTTTTATTCTCAGCAGGTAACATTTACTGTAATTTGGCTACTAAATGAAAACAACTCAGTCCTCTGAAACAATGACTTGTCACTCTTTAAAATTATTTCAAAATATAATACAGTATGTATGCGTCCAATAGGAATCAGAAGATAATAGAGAAGCATAAGTGCTTATGATTAATCCAAAGTATCAGCTTCATTTAATACAGGATGTTGTGGCAGTATTTGATCTTGGAGGGTTCCATGTTAAACACTAAGTGCTACAGAACAGAAAATAAATCCTACAAATATAAAATACACATCTTCCTCGCAACTATTCTGTCCCAATTTTTGTGCCATGACCCAAAGAAGCCACTCCTTTCCTTTGTTTAATTTCTTGTTTTAGGTCCACAATTTGTGGCTCAGTTTCTTCCTCTTCTTTCTCTTCCATCTTGATATCAGACATTGGTGCTTCAGGAGCTCTGTAACGCAGCTGCCAGGAACAATAGGGAAAACTTGATCTGTAGCCATCTTAATTAATGGAGGTAATGCACTTTCAGCAAAGTAACCTGGAACAAGAAGGACTGTTACAATTACTTGTTGAATTTTATCCAACAACACCAAAATAGCATAGTGATTGAAGTAACACTTTCACAGCTCCAGCTGTAAGATTGGTCCAATCTCACCACCGTGTGTAAGGAGTATTTTATGTTCTCCCCATGACAGCCTGGTTTCCTTTGGGTGCTGCGGCTTCCTCCCACATACCAAAGTCATCAGGGTTATGGAAATTGAGTTGTGGACGTTATATTAGTACTGGAAATGAGGCAGAACTTGCAGGAGGGCCAGCACAAGGCTCTGTCATTTTACTTCATGCAAACGGCACATTTCACAGAATGCTGAGATGCATATGTGACAAATCTTTATCATTCATGCAGGTTAAACTTCCTCCTTGACAAATTAAATCTGGGAATAAAAATGGTGCATCTGTTTTTGTTCTTCCAAAACATGATAAAGAGTTTGAAAGAGCTTTTTAAAATGTGACTTGATCAGAGATTGTGATGGAACTGTTGCAATATACATGTAGAACAACATCTTTGTTAAATTATACTGGGATATCTCAAAATAATAACTAATCAGCTATATGGAATCTGAAGTATTAACTTGGATTTATTTTGACAACTCACAGTATGAATGCATAGCTCTGTGTATCTTTGAGGCAGGTGCTACTGAGGAACATTATTCAACCACATTATTTTCATTTAACCTTTGGCAATATTTACATAATGCTTGCTGAATATTTGCTTCCAACAGCAGAAGTGTAAAATGAGATCTTCACAGTGTTGTACTCAAAGGTTCGTAAGTTCAAAGTATATTTATTATCAGAGTATGCATACATTTTAGAACCTTGAGATTTGTCTCCTAACAAGAGAAGAATCTTAAAAGTAAGCAAATATTTAGAATGCGAGCGAGTCCTCAGACGTGGATTTCAGAGCAGCTGGAACAGGTCACAGTCTCAGATGCCATTCAGTGCATAGTGGAGTAAACGTCACCGAGCCTGCAGACACTTAGCCTGAAGCAGCTGGAAATGGCCGCTGCCTCAGCCTCGGTGCAGCATAGAATGGAGTAAACGTCGTGGAGCAGAGGGCAGAACTGGCCCGACCCTTACCTCTGGCCCAAACACCTCATTGCCTTGTTGCTGCTGCTTGTGTGTGGGAGGTGAGGGCCTAAGCTGTATCTACAATATTTATATTTTAAAAAAACTTTGGTTGCAAGGGCCAGATTTTCACTATCCTCTGAGTCATTCACACCTAATCAGGTGCTTTGGCTCATCATGTGGCCATGCTGAGCCTTCGATGCCTTTGTGATTCAAATGATTGTCCAGATGCTTCTTAAATATTATGAGAGTAGATGGTTCCACCATCTCAAGCAGCACATTCTACAATAAAGTGAAAAATTTCCACTTTAGGTCCACTTTATTCCCTATGTTGAACTTCCAAATGCATAATTTTACTTTTGTCAAGATTAACCATCATCTCCCATTACTCCACCAGACTTTCCAGCTGATCAGTGTTATGCTGTAGCTTAATAGATTATCCTTGCTCTCTATAACATTTATGTGTCACCTGCAACTTATTAATTATACATCTGATGCACCATCAATAACTCTCGAAGACGTGAGGCGAGATATAGGCTTTTATTGGCTGGAAGAAAGAACAAGCAGCAAGAGACCATCACACAACATCCTGGAGACTGAGGAAGGAGCTGGGCCTCCAATCGCCTTTATACAGGGGTCTGTGGGAGGAGCCACAGGAGCAGTCAGCAGAGGGGGCGTGTCCAGACAGGTATATGTAGTTCACCACAACATCTTGTGGCAAAATATACACATCATAAGCAAGGGTTAGTATGAGTTTAAAATAACCACTTTCATTCTACCCCTGTGGAAAAAAAAGAGAAAACTAGACATTTGGTTAAAAAGGCCATTATAATCTCTGGTACTTTACAATAAAAAACCTTTTAGATGAGTTTGTTCTAGTAGATCCCTTCGCTCCTCCACTTCAAGTAGACCTGTACTTTCCAAGTAATGTAACTTTTCCATTTTTCCCATGGAAACTACTTGCTTATTTCTTATTAGAAACTTATTGAAGTTTTATAGGTTCCTTAAGGTTGTTATAGTCAGGGTTGGTAATGGGGACAAGCTCCCACTACGTATTAAATGC